>NC_091267.1:57685000-58310000 GCF_042477335.2 Ovis canadensis | reverse complement strand
TTCAGCAATTCCTCAGAGGACTCACATGCTATAATCACAACTACAGTTGTGGCTAAAATTAACTCATCCTGTGATCTTGGGCAAATCCTTTAATTGTTCTAGGCCTTGGTGTTGCCATTCATAAAATCAGGTGCAAAAATCCAAGGTGACCTCAGGACTGTGTACTTGCTAAAGTGTGGAGTGCCCCCAACAATGCCACACTCCCTTTCAAAGCCTTTAAAATGAGAGTCAAAAAAGGCTTTTAAAAATTGCCTTCATAAGTCGGCAGGGAATTATACGACCTCCTGGGAACAGGAATGAAATAAGAGGAAGAGTCAAATATATTCAGCTATAGGGGAAATACATAAAACATAACTCTTTCAGTCTCTATAATTATCTACATGAATAACAATTTATCTTACAGCTTACCAAATTTGTTCTTTTACCACTTTAGATACAATCAAAAAGTTACACTGTTGCTTGGTTTAATATACTTTTCAACTACTCATGCCAAACTCTTGAGAGTTGAGAGGGGGAAAAAAAACAGCCATGAATAGAGAGAGAGGAAAAAAAATGACTTTAGGCAGGGAATACTTAAATGATATAATAATCACAGAATCATCCAAATTAGGAGTGGAAGATGGAGCTTGTGCTCCTGGCTCCTCCGAACAGCCGCAGTGTGAGGACCCTCCAGTGTGCCCCCGCCTCCCAGGCCGGCTCTCTGCCATATGCTTGCATGCTAGGCTCTTTGCTTTTATGCATTTCAATGATGCTACCGTTTTCCTCACCCAATTTGTGTATTTTACACCTGTACAGGAGAATGTTATTGGAAGTGTCATTTATTTCAGAGTTGTGAAACCACAAACGGTGATTCACTCTACCAGGAACTTCAATTCATACAATCAAGCAACTGAGGGGTTTTTACTACCTTCAACTCCACCCCATCTTCCCTAAACTTCGGTTTTATGGGGAGCTATTTTATGCTTCCTACAATAAGCCCGCTCTGAATATAAATGCACATTTCCAATGTATATGGCACTTTCAAACAGCGTGAAGAGAAAATCTTAGAAAGATGCTACAGTGAAGCAACTGCAAACATAACACCCTGTTGTTTTTATTGCTAATTAGAAGCAAAACACAAGTTCGACCTCATTGCAGGCTAATCAGCTATTAAAACTAAGTGCTTCTTAAAAAAAAAAAAAAAAAACATCAAATCTGGTTGCCTTCTTTAGATGTATGAAAAAAAGGGGTGGCACATATTTAAAATTCTTTCCTTATTCTTTTCTATGCTGATGCAAATTCTCTGAATGGTTTCCATGTAAAATGTAAACGTGGGCAGGACAGTCACTGATCTCAGGGCAAAGATACAGCTGCCACAGTAGCACCTAGATGCTCTTCTCCTGGTAAGCCCTATTATTGTCAGAAAGATGAATTCTAAAACAACTCTATATTGTGCAATCTGCAGATTTTATTGACAAAGGTGTCAAGTCCTGCAGACCTGAAAGTTGTTTCCCTTGTCATGAGATAAATAAGCAGGTTTGCTTGAGCTTCCAGCTTTATTCAATTTGCTTAGATACAAGGTGACTGTAGCATTGATTCCATGTAAGACCGGATATAGATTTTTTAACGGAGGTGCATGTTCAGGGAGTTAAGAGTCACCTCTTGAAGCTGATGGCCTTGTAGGTTGGCTCACAGATACAAAGAGAGAGAGAAGAAACCCCTGGAACCTGAGAGACTATGCTGAGATGGGGCAAACGGGCTAGCTGGTTTTCACTGCTCTGCCTTGGGGATTCACAGCCTGTTATGGCTAGAATAAAGATCATCTAGCTTTTCTCTAACTTGAGCGTGTGTGGAAGTCAGGGGAGAGGGGCTTGTTAAAACACCGGTTGCTGGTGCCCAGTCCCAGAGCTTCTTATTGGGTAGGTTCTGAATGAGGCCTGAGAAGTTTCATTTCAAACAAGTTCTCAAGTGAAGGTGATGCTATCAGTCTAGGGACTGCACTTTGAGACACACTGTCTCACCCAACCCTCTCATTCTGGTGAATGAACACAGACAGACCCAGAGAGAAATACTGGTTTGTAGAGGCTGCACCCTCACAGGCCCAGAAAACTGGTGTTTCTCACTTTCATACCTAGAAGCTTTGCCATTTCCCTAGAATGACACTGTGCAGCCTGTCTACCCGATGCACATAAACATAACCTGCACTGAGAGATGAGGGAGCTGTTTCTGAAGTTGGCAGCAGGTGTGAAGTGCTTGCCTTCTTGCTGGAAAATTCTACGTATTCCTTCAAGGTAAGCAGCTCCATGCTTGCAAACAAGGAAAAGGCCTTTGGAGATTTCTCTCTATACTCTTGCTTGTTGGAGAAGAGGAGGGGCCAGGGAAGCTTGAGTCTGTTCACACATGGACTTGGGTTGTTATATACAATAATGAGTTTCTAAAAACTAGAATTTTTTTCTTTGCAGAGGAATGTGGAATAGGTATTTGTGAATCAGAGAAGCTATTAATATTTGAGGTTGGGTGGCCTCTAAGTTCTCTTCTAACTCTGTGAAAGATCTATGAAATTGGCTCTTTTAATATATTCTGTAGTAAAATTTCCTCATTCCTATCTTACTAAAGCCATAGTTTGTTCAGTTCAGTTCAGTCGCTCAGTCATGTCTGACTCTTTGTGACCCCATGGACTGCAGCATGCCAGGCCTGCCTGTCCATCACCAACTCCTGGAATTTACTCAAACTCATGCCCATTGAGTCAGTGATGCCATTCAACCATCTCATCCTCTCTTGTTCCCTTTTCCTCCCACCTTCAATCTTTCCCAGCATCAGGGTCTTTCAAATGAGTCAGCACTTCGCACCAGGTGGACAAAGTATTGGAGTTTCAGCTTCAACATCAGTCCTTCCAATGAATATTCAGGACTGATTTCCTTTAGGATGGACTGGTTGGATCTCCATGCAGTCCAAGGGACTCTCAAGAGTCTTCTCCAACACCACAGTTAAAAAGCATAGTTTGTAATGAGAAGCAAATTGTAATTGAATAATAATGCTGAGCCATGAGAACAATTTACTGTGCAAACTATTTCCTGAGACTTATTTCAGCAAGCAATTTACAAAATACATGTCCCAACACTTGTATTAAAATACATCCAGTCACTCCACATCTTCTTAACATGCTTTATTGCCTTCTCAGAATTGATATCTGAAATTTTATTGCAGACTTACTGTTTTGTCTAGTGTCTGGGACCACCAAGACTGGAATATAAGCTGTGTGGGAACAGAACGGCAACCCTCTTGGCCACTGCTCCAACCACAGTGCCTAGTACACAGTGGCACCAGATCAGTAACTTAGTAACTAGATAGGAACGCCTTTATTTATAAATCTATTAAATGAAGAACATAGATAAAGGACAAGATCATTATATATTTCATCTCTGTCAGCCAATATATAAATTGTAGATGGTGTTCAGAAAAAAATAAATATTAAATCCCATCAGGTGAGTTTTCTTGAAACCGAAGCAAGTTTTGTTTGTCTCAGAGGCTTTCCACAGAAGAACTGTTTGTGAGTTTTATGTCAGTGTGGATCATTTGCTAACACTTAGGTCTGGAACACTTTCTTCTCAAATTCTTATAGTAAAACCACCAGCTCTTATCAATATGGCTCAAAACTTTAGATTTGTTCAGCAAACAAAAAAATTACTCCACTATATAGAGTAGCATCTGACAGCTCTGTGATCATCTCCAGGGACCAAAGTTTACTAAACTGCCTTTGAAATTATGCAAGATAATCCTGTTTAGAAACGTTCACTGACTATCATTTACTTCAAGATTGTGTGCCGAGCCTCAAGCTGAGCCACCCTTCCAATGGGCACAGCCACTAGCACACTGAACTTGATTAAAGTCAGGCAACTCCTTTGAAGTCATCCTAGAACAAAGGGCCAAAAAATATGAAAGGCTTAGGGATAAAGTTGAAAACAGGCAGTTTCCAAGAATACAGTTCCAAGCAGAAGAACTCTGAAGAGACAGGAGTTGACTTCTCAGATTACAGTGGGAAGCAAATACAGATCTGGGTTGGGTCTGTATGGGCCAGAATGTCCGGGACAGTCATTTCAAAGAGCTGCTGAGGCACCATTCACCAGGTGTGAGCCTAGCCCTGCTCTGCGCAGAACATCAGAAATAAGAGGAAAAGCCCACCTGAGGGGAGAGGCCCATAGGCACACCAACCAAGAACTGTGGAGCAAATGAGTTCAAATCCACACCTTGGTAAAGGAGAAAAGGTACCAACTCTGAAGTTAGATAGATTTGGGTTCAGAACTTATTATATACGTGACCTTAGATCATTTATTCCTTGAGTTTCAATGCCTTCACCTGTTAAACAGGAGAAGTTCTAGGGGATGTGATGGTCAGCACAGGGATTAGTTACCAATACTGTATATTTGAAAGTAGCTAGGAGAGATCCCCAGGCCAGAAAGATCCCCTGGAGAAGGAAATGGCTACCTACTCAAGTATTCTTGCCTGAAATACTCAAGTATTCTCCAGGCAAGAATACTTCACGGACAGAGAGCCTTCTTCATGGACAAGAAGGCTGGTGGGCTACAGTCCACGGGGGTCACAAAGAGTCGGATACCACTGAGCAACGAACACTATGCTAATACTAGGGGCACAGGGCTTCCCAGATGGCTCAGGGGTAAAGAATCCTCCTGCCAATACAGGAGAGCCAGAAGACATGGGGTCAATCCCTGGGTCAGGAAAATCCTCTGGAGAAGGGAATGGCAACCCACTCCAGTATTCTTGTCTGGAAAATCCCATGGACAGAGCAGCCAGGGGGTCTCGAAGAGCTGGACACAACTGAACAACTCAGCATGTACAGGAGAGTAGATCTTAAGTGTTCTCATCAAAAGGGAAAAAAAAAATAACTGTAACTATGTGAGATGGTGAATGTTAACTACTTATTGTGGTAATCATTTCACAATATATACATATATATCAAATCATTTTCTTATATACCTTAAATTAATATGTTATATGTCAATTTTATCCCAGTAAAACTGGAAAAAATGTGATAATGGTGTCTATTTCAAGAGATACCTGAGATGATTAAAGATATTTTATGGGAAATGTCAAACAGCATCACATCCTGGAGCTTTGTACAAATGTGGGCCAAATGTTTTTATTTACCGAGAGCCACGACAGGTAGGCACATGAGACAGGGGTGGAGGGGACTAATGGGGCTTCGTAAACATACATCTTCATATCTACCCACAAAGGTCACGATGCCTGGTGTTGTCCACTTTGTTAGGAAGGAAGGCAACACAGCTTTCTATTTTGAAATCCAATAACAGTCCCCTTTTGAAATTCTGCCTCCTCTTCTGATAAATGGGCTTCCCTGGTGGCTCAGATGGTAAAGAATATGCCTACAATACAGGATACCCGGGTTTGATCCCTGGATTGGAAAGATCCCCTGGAGAAGGAAATGGCAACCCATTCCAGTATTCTTGCCTGGAGAATCCCATGGACAGAGGAGCCTGGCAGGCTACAGTCCACGAGGCTGGAAAGAGTCGGACACAACTGAATGACCAACTTTTCATCTGTTAAACAGAGCTAATCATATTCAATCCCGCCCACCTCAGGGGGACCTAGTAAGGATCAGCAGATAAAGAAGGTGAAAGGTGCTGCAAGGAGTGTAAATTCTGGGTGGAATTATGCTATTTATTTTAGATTCTGAATACTCACTTTCAGGGTTTTGTGATTATTATCACTACAAGATGTAAGATAAAATGACACTGCTTTCTCTGCAGAGGCAGACACCTCATTATGAAGCCTGACTCCTGGCTTCTCTTCTGCCCTCTCTGCAGAAGGAACAGGAGAGAAACTAGCCTGTAAAAAACACGACACAATGCCTCTTGAAATCTGGGCCTCTGAGGGAGAAGTTTGTATTGACATTCTTAAAATATGAGCCTGTCTCAGTGTTTTATGCCATCAATTGTAACTGTCAGTTTCCTCTGCAAGGAGAGGAATAATGGAGCTATTTATTCCCTCGCTCTTCCCAAACTAGTGTTGGCCTATGGGCTGGGTACTGCCCTAGCTGTGGTGGGAGGAGGGATCTGTTTTTAGAATATGGAAGCTTTTATGATGTTGTGGATTTAATCTCAACCTCAAGAACAGGAAGAGTATGTGACCCTCAAGCTGAAAGGTGTGTCATGCCACTGAACTTTTTGGTACTGGAAGACTGTTCCTCAGAAGCTGGGAAAGAATTTACAAACTCAGAACTCATCTGCAGTGATATGATGGGCTCCCGGGACAGTCTTCTCTCAGCTGGGTGGCCCAGCGTTAAAGCTTAAAGGACACCAGTGTTTATAGGCTGAACAGGCCTCTCTCCGTACATTGAGCTTGGCTGCCCTAAGATCTGCCCCAGGTTACAGAATCATTCTGAAAAACAAGGTTTAAACTTCTACCAGGGAGACATAAAAAGCACAGTGATTTACTAATAAATCAGGAGACAATTAAGGTTAAAAAGTCAATGCTCAGGAAACATTACGGATCTGAATTAAATCAACATATCAGAGTAATTCAAAGGCTAGTGCCTGGAAGGCAGCATTTTATTCACAATCCAATTCATCTATCAAGCAACGTTTCCCCACTCGTGGGTTCTCATTCTACGGAATGATTTGGGATATTTGCCAGCTGTAGCCAGCTTTTTCTGGCTGGCGCTCATTCTGGACTGAACATTTGCCAGGGTTTATAACCAAACTTAGGCTAAGTTTATCTGCTGTTCCTCCTGCCTCCGCTCTTTTCCCCCTTTCTCTTTCCCCAGAATATCAGTTGTACACACGTACTTCCTCTTTTTCTTTAAGAAACCAAAATAGTTCTAAACAGGTCCAGAAGACGTTGCCCTAGGCTCTTTCCACTTGGTATCAGAAAGCACGTCCAGCAGCACACCTTCCTTTCTATACATCCTTGAGGGGCAATTCTAGTACCATTTCATCTGGTGATCAAGCCAAGACTTTCAATGCCCCGGGAGATGGTCCCATAATGAAAGTTAAGGAATCATTTCAAGGTTTGAGACAGGAAGAACCTGAAGACAAAAACATCTGCCTGGTATTGATAATTTCCAACAGATTAGAGACTCTCTATATGTTCTTTATATCCACTAACTCTTTTAATCCTTATAGGAAGTCCCAGAATAGACCTCATTTCCCCTCATTTTACAGAAAATAAAACATGCTCAGAGAATTTAAGTTCTATATTTACATGGTCTCAGAGGTAGTAAGTTACAGAGTTGGGACTCAACTCTGTAAACTGAGGTTCAGGTATGTCTGATTGCAAAGGCCATGTTTTTTTATTTTATTCTCAGGGTCCAAAGGTTTCAGAATAACAACAACAAGAAAAATACATATATGCCGGGCTCTATTCCAAACATCTTACATGAAGCCCCTTCTTTAATTCTCACAGTACATCTATGATGTAGGATATCATCATTTGTGTATTACAGATGTGATTAAACGAGAAGGCACTAGTGGTAAGGAACCCACCTGCCCAGGCAGGAGACATAAGAGACGCGGCTTTGAGCCCTGGGTCAGGGAGATCCCCTAGAGGAAGGCCTGGCAACCCATGCAAGTATTCTTGCCCAAAAGATCTCATAGACAGAAGAGCCTGGTGGGGTACAGTCCATAAGGTCATAAAGAGTTGGACACAACATAGCATGCACGCACAGAACACAGACAAGGAAGAGACTCACGCAGATCACCCAGCTAGTGAGTGATGGACCTGGGAAGCACTCGGAAGTTTGTGCCCCTAACCACTACTAATCATAACTCCCAGTCTGGAATGGAACCTTGGCCCTGTACCTATCTCACCATTCGAAGGCCACAGACTTGGGATTGCTCCTTTGTGTTCTGGTGCAGATAAAGGCCAGATTACTTTCCAACAGTGTGGTTCTTCGAAGTTTACCCCAGATTGCTAACATTTTGTTCAATACTGGCTTTTTCTTTGTGGTTTAATTATTTGCTCACTCAGGTTCATTTGATTTGGAGCTTCTTGAATGTCAGAGCTTCAGTTCTCAAATGCGAGCCAAGCTTTGGCCTTTGCAACAGCCCAAGGTTAATGCAAACTGCAAACAAGGGGCCTCCAAAACTCACTGCGGCTGTGGGTTTGCTCCCTGCACCTGCTTCCTGCCTCAGTGTATTTCCTGGGTCTTGTGTGAAAGGGGCCTTGATGCCCTAAAGGTCTCTGGGGTGTGTGTGTGTGTGTGTGTGTGTGTGTGTGTGTGTGTGTGCGTGTCGATACATACACACCCATGCCATCCCCAATGCTTGTCTCACTGCTGACTCAATACACACACATCCAGTTTACTGAAGGTGGCAGTGGGGATTTGAGGGAATAACTCATCAATAGAAAATGGAAAGTGCCCAGGGTAGGCATCAGGAGACCTAGGCCTAGCTTGGCCACAACCACTTGATCTCAGCCAGGACACGTAACCCTCTGAGCCTTGATTCTGCCATTTTTAATTTTAGAGGATTAAGCTAGATTAGTATTTCTCAAACCATCTTCTGCAGAATGTTGGTATTCCTTGATAAATTAATGGGTGGGTTTGGAAAAACAACTTGTGCAGTCAGACATATTGCGGAAGTTGACTTTTCTTCTACTGGTGTGTCCAAAGCTATGAGGTGTTTGATGCAGTAGATAATCAAATATTTTGTTTATTCCAGTATTTAATAAACTTACTTGATAACCAAACCGTCTTTTCATACAACACCTATGAACACTTCATAGGGTGCTGGACAATGCTGAGGATGAATTTAAGATATCAACCAGCCTTAAGCCTGCCATCCTCCACATTCAAACTTCAATAACTTAATAAATGGCTAATGCATTTGCTAAATTATTGCAACACTAACATGAGAAAAACAGTAAAAAGTATTTAAAGGCGAACTTATTTTCATGTGAAGCAATCAACTGACAAGATAGAACTGAAGTTTAAAACCCATCTCTGTGGTAAATAGTAAATGAATGGTCTCTACAGGTGAGGTGATGACATTGCCCTATATCCAGCAGAACTGAAGATGCAGAAAGTGTTTACCATAGTCTCAGGTTTTTAATGATGAATTTATTTTTTAGTGCAGAAGTCCTCTTAAGGTCAGAGAAACTCAGACATTTGAATAGAGGAGAGCTTATCTCCTTGGATATGAAGATTTCCAATCCTATCTTTTTATCCCTTGTTGTTCAGTCACTAAGTCCTGTCTGACTATTTGCGACCCTCTGGACTGTAGCACGCCAGGCTCCTCTGTCTTCCACTATCTCTCGGAGTTTACTCAAATTCATGTCCATTGAGTCAGTGATGCAGTCTAGCCATCTTATCCTCTGCTGCCCACCTCTCCTTTTGCTTTCAATCTTTCCCAGTATCATCAGGGTTTTTGCAATGAGTCAGCTCTCTGCATCAAGTGATGAAAGTATTGGAGCTTCAACAACAGTCCATCCAATGAATATTCAGGGTTTATTTCCTTTAGGATTGACTAGTCTGATCTCCTTGCTGCCTTGGGAGGGACTCTCAAGAGTCTTCTCCAGCACCACAGTTTGAAAGCATCGATTCTTCAGTGCTCAGCCTGCTTTATGGTCCAACTCTCACATCCATACATGACTACTGGAAAAACCATAGCTTTGACTATACAGACGTTTGTATCCCTTACTGATCTTCATATACCATGTGACACTGATAGTTACACACACAGAATTTAATAAACAAATGTTGGTCAAATCACCTTTCAAAAAGCATCTTCGTGTGGTATGCCTGTTAACAAAGGCCAAAAACATAATAATCCAATCTTTAAAGAAAGCTCCTTGCAGATTTAGTATTTCTACTTATGTATATTTGTTTTATTGCTTTTCTATTGTTCTATGTAGTATATTTTATATTTGAATGGAAAAAAGTTTATAAAAAAGTATAATTTAGATGAAACTGTTCTGCTTCTGACCCATCTTGCTCTTAGTTGTGACAGTTTTGGGTTCTCTTATTTTCTTTTAGAAAGATCAGGTACTACCCTTCTCCTCTTCAACGTATTTGTTGTTTGGACTAGTGTTTGCTTTACCAGCCTTTGGCAGATCTAATCATCTCACCTGGATGGGGCTCAGAAGGCCACACCAGTCACACCTCCTAGATCTGAATGAACAGAAAAGCTCTCTGGACCTCAATTGAAAACCTCTGGGACTTTGATGCAGTGAAAGCACCCTGGTACAACACCTCCCTTTTTCTCCCTCTCTCTGCAGTTCTGAGTCCCATAGCTCTTAACTACAGATAGTTTGAAAAGCCCTGTTCTAAGGCACAACTCCCATCCTCCACCCTCGCCCAGTTTAAAAACTTCGGAATCCCAAAGCACAGGGTCAAAAGTCAAGCTCCTCCACCTGGTGCAGCAACCCCTCCTCTTTGCTGGCCTCTCCAGATCACTCCTGGGTACTTTTCAACATTCTTTGGCCACCTACCCCCACCCCCACCCCCCAGCATCCTTTTGTCCCCAACAAGACAGAATAAGGCAACATGGCTCCAGTCTTTATTCTCATTGCCGTCAATACTTGGATCTGCTCTTTCTCTCTGTTGAGCCATGAGGCCCTCATAACTGCACCCAAATGCCACCCTTTCTGGCCCTCCAGGGAGTACTGTCTACTCTCATTTGTTCCCATGGGCCCTGGGCACACACCACGGCAGCACTGAAGGCGTCTGACGTCCTTCTCTGCTTCTAAGCCCATCTTTCTCTTAGACTGGCAGCCTGTGGACAACAGTGATTGGGCCATATAGTTCTTTCTGTATTAGAGTCCCTGACACCAAGTAGGTAGATTTTTGGTGCATATTTGTTTAAAACAATCACATGCATTTGAAATGATACCAATAATGATATATTCTACTATTGAACACCAGCTGGAATCACTGTATACAACACATGAACAAGGTACACAATATGGGTTTAATAATAACAATAATTATGACCATTGACATTTATTGCGTGTTTCCTATGAGTCAGACCTTATGTAAGCAAATATATCCTAGAAGATGGAAATGATTATTGTCTCTAAAGCCTTTGACCGTGTGGATCACATGATGTGGAAAATTCTGAAAGAGATAGGAGTACCAGACCACCTTACCTGTCTCCTGAGAAACCTGTATGTGGGTCAAGAAGGAACAGTTAGAACCAGACATGGAACAATAGACTAGCTCAAAATTGGGAAAGGAGTATGACAAGGCCTTATTTTGTCACCCTGCTTATTTAACTTATATGCAGAGTACATCAAGCAAAATGCAGGGCTGGATGAATCACAAGCTGGAATCAAGATTGCCAAGAGAAATATCAACAACCTCAGACATGTAGATGATACCACTCTAAAGGCAGTTCCTTTAGTTCCAAAGAGGAACTAAAGAGCTTCTTGATGAAGGGAAAGAAGAGAGTAGAAAAAACAGGCTTGAACTTCAACATTAAAATAAAATCATGGTTTCGAGTCCCATCACTTCATGGCAAATATTAATAGCAGGGGAAAAAGTGGAAGCTCTGACAGATTTTATTTTCTTGGGCTCCAAAATCACTGCAGGCAGTGACTGTAGCCATGAAATTAAAAGACACTTGCTCCTTGGAAGGAAAGCTATGACAAACCTAGATAGCATATTAAAAAGTGAAGACATCACTTTGCCAACAAAGCTCTGTATAGTCAAAGCTACAGTTTCTCCAGTAGTCAAGCATAGATGTGAGAGTTGGTCCATAAAGAAGACTGAGCACTGAAGAATTGATACTTTCACACTGTGGTACTGGAGAAGACTCTTGAGAGTCCCTTGGACTACAAGGAGATCAAACCAGTCAATATTAGAGGAAATCAATCCTGAATATTCATTGGAAGGATTGTTGATGAAGCTGAAGCTCCACTCTTTGGCCACCTGATGTAAAGAGCCAACTCATTGCAAAAGACCCTGATGCTGGGAAAGATTGAAGGCAAAAGGAGAAGGACAGCAGAGGATTGGATGGTTAGATAGCATCACCAACCCCATGGATTTGAATCTGAGCAAACTCTGTTAGACAGTGGAGGTGTGCTTCAGTCCATTACGTCACAAAGAGTCTGACATGATTTAGCGACTGAATAACAAAATACCCTATTTGGTAGAAACTATTATTATCTCTGTTTTAAACTTGAGAAATGAGAGGCAGAGATTGCTTAAGTCACTTGCCCAAGATCTCTTGGTTTGCTCTCTCTGGTCAGCTTCTCTTTTCCCCCAGTTCCTTCCAGTGATAGCTCCCTGCCCTAAATCAGAGGGTGTCTGTCACTTTTTGGCCTGCGCTGGTAAGCAAATCCATGTGGACTGCTTGCTGAGGAAGTAATATGAGCTCTCAGCTTATGAGGCTATAATGAATGTACTTGGCAAAATAGAAGTCACTATCCCCAAGTGTGCAGAATAACCACATTTGGGGATAGGATTCCCTGACTCTGAGGCAGCAGCAGCTCAGGGCATTTGTTTGTGTCTTTGACCCTGAGTGGACATTATCTGGGATTTCTCCTGGTGCAGCTACACCTGAGGTCACAGTTGATCAGCTGCTATAGCAAAGTCAAAGGGGAGTGCTGTATACAGACAGAGTCAGGAGGTCAGGGGGAAACAGAAGAGGAGGAAGTACAAGGCCTGCTGAGGTGACCTTCAGGGTAACTTTATCTTCCAATCAGGATGGTAATTTCAGGAGTCCAGTAAGATTTCTTCTGGGCACAGGGCTACTAAATCAAAGCTTCACAAAGCAGGTAGCTGGTGTAGGAGGGACAAAGAAGATTTTACAAATAAAGACCAACCCAGGCCCTAGCCAGCTAAAGTGTGCCTGCTTTTCTTGGGACCACCTCTCTAGCGTGCAGCCAGCAGAAACAACGCCCAAGGACCCAACCTAACGTCTGTACTTTATGCGAATAAAACCGTCTCTAAATGCTGACATTTATAACTTCACAGGAAAGGTTTGGGAGGAGGGAGAAAGCGTAAAAGAACATTCTGTGTAGTGCCATGATGCTGCCAACAGTTTGTGGGTTGGATGGGGCCCTGCATTCCTAAAGATTAGACAAAACTGAAGGTTTCTTCTTCTTTAAAGTGAGGAAATACAAACCCTCTCCTCATGTCAGTCTCAACTCTTCAGACTTTTTGTACAATTTTCCCCATTCAGGAGTAATATTTAACTGAAGGGAAATCAGGAAAGCTGTAGCTTTTCTTTTCTACAAACCAAAAGAATTTAAAGATATCAAGTTTAGCTTTCTAATTCAATTTCTGAACTTTCTATTTTTTAATGAGAGAAAGAATGTTAGTCGATATAAGGAGAAAGCACATGTTTTTGTGATTACTAGAATTTCAGTGGCTGGTATTTTATGAACATGCTGCAGAGCTGTACTACGAGGACCAGGGAGCGATTGGAGCGACCCCCAACTCCTGACCCCTACCAAAGAGAAATGTCAGCAAGAAGTCCAAGCAAGGGAGTTCTTTTCCTTTCCACATTGGATAAAACAGATTCTGAACTGTGAAAAGAAATTAAGGCTGAGAAGTATTTTGACTGAAGACATGTTCCAAGTTACCTCCTCCTAGCATGTGAGCTACACCTGAATTGTAGACTGAGATTTGGTGGTTGGTTAGCTTTCAAGGTGAGCTCAGAGCAAGTCATTATAACTCAATCGCTGAGACGGGGATTAAAGGAAAAGCCACTGTTGCTTACTCATGAAGAAAGGGTTCATTAAGCCATTCATACATGTCACAGAATTACAAGATGACCCAGAACTACATAAACGATCAAGGTAAGTAGTATCATGGCCAAACTACTCTGTGGAAGACGCAGTGATCACCACGCCATTTCTTTGATCTCAGTGGTCCCCTCTTGCTGGTAGAACTCGACTGAAATCCACCATTCAACACAATGCTCTCGGACAAGAGGGGACCACTTCTCTAGTTCTCCACACAGATAGCCAGTCAAGCAGGTCATGCCCCTACTAGTCACATTCTTTTTTTCTCCCCAAATATATCACATTTTGTTATTTAATTATCTTATTTGTTCCTTTTCTCTTCTACATCAGCTAATAAACTCCATGAATACAGAAGCCCTATCTTTCTGGATCATTTTTATATTCCTAAGAGTTTTAAATATATATATATATATATATATATATATACATATGTAATGAATGAATAAATGCTATAGCTTTCCAAAGAACATTGTATATATATTCATATTAACCCCAAGCTGTTCATCTCTATTCATTATTTATGTAAATCCAACCTATTCTTCAAGGTGGATTCCCTGGTGGCTCAGATGGTAAAGCATCTGATTGCAATGCAGGAGACCCGGGTTTGATCCCTGGGTTGGGAAGATCCCCTGTAGAAGGAAATGGCAACCCACTCCAGTACTCTTGCCTAGAAAATTCCATGGATGGAGGAGCCTGGTGGGCTACAGTCCATGGGGTCACAAAGAGTCAGACACGACTGAGCGACTTCACAGTCACGATTCTTCAAGGTCCAGGTATGGTACCATCTCCTCCATAAAGTGTCCCATGTGCAACACCAGTCTACAAATGAACTGTGCCTTTTCTGAGTTCTTTACCATCCAGCTTAGCAATCTGTGACTTGATAATTGACTTTTTAACTGCATTTTAAAAATTATCCATGAGGTAATTATTTTAAAATTATACATGATCATCTACCAGATCACAAGGGGAAATCTACAAAGAACACAGGTAATTAGTCATGAGGCAAATGTTAGTATCATTCCCTCTGAATAATGTTTTGAAAGGAAAGCAGAGCATGTGTAAAAGTTGGGAGGTTTGGAAGCACAAGATACCTGTGTTCACAGAACAGCAGAGAATACCAGGAGCTGAAGCACGGGGGTGAGGGGTGTCCAGGCATCAGAGAGATGCAGGAAAAGGAAAAGCAGAGAGACTGGACCTTCTGCTGGAGAGGACACATAGAAAAAAGAACTAATACAGGTAGCCTCTAGGAGCAAAGACTAGCCCTTAGCTAATAGCCGCCAGGTACCTTGGTGGCTCAGTGGTAAAGAATCCACCTGACAATGCAGGAGATACAGGTTCGACCCCTGGGTCAGGAAGACCCCAGGAGAAGGAAATGGTAACCTGCACCAGTATTCTTGCCTGGAGAATTCCATGGACAGAGGAGGCTGGCGGGCCACAGTCCATAAGGTTGTAAGAGTTGGACATAGCAACTAAACCAATACCTTGATGCAAAAAGCACAAGGAACTAAATGGAAACTCAACCTGAATGAGACTGGAGTCCCATCCTTGTCCACAATTTCCAGCCCTGCCTGCACCTTGATTTCAGCCTCATGAGACCTTAAGCAGCTGAGCTTCCGGGACCTCTGACCTACAGAAACCATGTGACAATAAACGTTCACTGTCTCAGGCTTCTAAATCTGTAATAAATCTTTATAGCAACAATAGAAAATGAATACAAATTTCACTATTCCTCTTATCACTGCATTTTAATGACTGGGGTTAGTAGATAAACTGGTCTCTGAGACAGGGGCCATTACCTAGTGCTCACAGACTGGCTGCAGCAGACCAAATGTCATAGGGTTGAAACTGCTTCCCTTTTCAAGAGAACTTCCAAGCCCTGCAGATGATGCCAAAACGGTGAATCTGCAGTTAACTTTGGGTGAAATGTGTATTTTGTCACTTATCCACCATCACTGTCTAATCCTGACACCTTATCTTTGTCATCAAATACAACTATAGTCCAGCAGATGTCTGCCCTTCCGTGTGCATATGTGTGTTCACAGGGAGATTTAACTTCACCCCAGTATGAGCATAATTGGGAGAGAAAGCCTGCTGTTCAAAGAAGACTTCTGCAGAAATCTGCTGTGTTGTATTTTCTGCACTTGAATATATTATCCAAAGTGGAAGTGAAAGGAAATGAACATTATTAATGACCATGTGGTAAGCTGTGCCCTGGATGCTCTCGTGTATACTCTACTTTCCTCTGGCTCTCATAAAACTCTGCCAGGTAGGTTTTAATAGCCTCGTTTTTCAGATGAGGAAAACGAGGATCAATGAGGCTCAGTTGCCCAAGGTCATGCTACTAGTAAGTGGGGATTTAGTATCCAAATCTGCATCCAAGAGACTTCAGCGCCCTAGCATTTTAATACTCTAGTATGCTGCCTTAGACGTTGCTGGATTTATTCTCAAGCTAGTGAGTTGTGTCCTGTACAACTCAGATTTTATCTGAGTGAGTCAAGACATTCTTACCTAAAATAAACAATACAAGGCCATAAATAAATAAGCACTGAAATGAAAGTGAAGATATTACTTATATCAGAGAAGCAGGAGATGCCAGAATGGTTATGGAATTAAGTAAGATTTGGAAGCCCGATTGAAAAGAAGAGATGTTCTATGTGAAGGAGGCAATGGGGTGACTGGAGATTCAGATCCAGGCTAATTATGTTATTTTCTGTAGGATAAGGTAGAGATTTAGCAAAACTCACAGCAAGTCACTAAGATGAAAATGATCAGGAAACAAGGTGAGATAATGGAGGGTCTGTTAAGCCAGATAAAGAATTTGGGGCTTTATGCAAGAGAAATGGTTATTTCTACATCTGGCATCAATTACTCATTTTGTTATGGTTGCCTTAGTGGATGCTCCACGAAAACTTATTTTATTCTTCTTTTTCCATTTCAGTAATTAATATATTTATTTAGTTAGAGCTATAAGGGGTATGGGGTAGGGCATGGAAACAAAAGAGCTTTGCTCTGGGCTGATTATTTCCAAAAGGATCCCCCAAATGAAAAACAGAGTAGAGAAGCATTGCTGTGGATAAAGAAGGTGCAACCCTGGCTTGGTGGAAGCTCGGGCTACATGAATGAAGTTTTTCTGGGGCTTCAGGGGCTTCCATAAGCAGGTGGAGCTGACATGCTACGCTGGGGAAATCACCTGAGGCAGCCATTCATTACTCAGTGTCCTCACCAGTATCAGGAGAAAACAACCAGAAATAAGCTATGTCCCTCTAAGACAGACCACAGGAACAGAATTTCTTTTATTATAATATCAATTGGTACTAGACAAATAATGGATGAAAAGTAAATACAGAAAGTTATTTCAGCTATTTTATTTAATAAAATAAAATTTTATTCATACTAGCCATGAAAATGTAAGAAATATGGAAGATTTTCTCTTCTCCTTTGCCTAATGCCCTATGCAAATACGCATCTAAGAATATGTGTTGATGTAGACTTAGATATATCCACAGATATACGAGGAAGAAAAATAAGCAAGTACAGGTAGTCCTTTGTGTCACAAACCTATACTCAATAGCTAGCTCCCTCTCTTTAAGTGATCTTGGTATGAGTGACAGCAACGCTGACGAATGAGTGTAGCTATAGTGTGTGTGTGTGTGTGTGTGTGTGTGTGTGTGTGTGAGAGAGAGAGAGAGAGAGAAGTGGGGGTGGTATTTGTAACAGACACTGGCTGGTTGCATTTTTCACTTCCATGTAGAATTGTGGATCTCAAGCTTTGGAAAATTTATTGCATCCCCCTCTTGTCAGATTCTGATTTGAGAGAATACTCTCAACACCTGGAAATTCTTGGGAAAAACTTGGCAACCGTCTTCAGTTGTGATTAACCGGCCCCCTTCCCAATTGCTGTCCTGGAACTTGAACTCTTGTGGAGATCGTATATAGGACAGTCTGGAAAGTGGGATGGCTTTTATGCCCAACTGCTGCTGCGTTTATTTTAAAGAACTTACTCCCCTGTTTGGGCAATGACACAGAATGCAGAATGAAAACTTATGGCAGTAGAGCGGTCAGTGCTGGGAAGGCACTTGAGAGAAAACTGAAAGGACCAGGCAGTCGAAGTGGTGATGGGGAAGAGAGGAGAAAGAGGGGATGGTGGAGTGGGGGAGCATGGGCTGGCTTTCCTGGGGAAGAAAGGGAGGTAGGTTGCAAGGTGAGCAGCTACCATCACCATCAACTAGGGACCTGTGTATTTACCTTATCATAATGGCTATTTAGTGGGATTGTAGTTGACTTTATTTCTTCTTATACGAATTTTTTTTCCCACATTTTCCAAATTTTATTCACTAACTTTTTTTTTAAGATGGTAAAAGAAACAATATGTGTTTTTCCAAATAATCCTTTGATCTACGCAATGGGTAGAGAATCTGTTTTTCACTGTTGTTCTTGGGTCTTCAACGAGAAAAATAATATCTAGTACTAAAGGGGTTGGTTGCTGAATTAGGAGAAATTCTGAAAGACTTTTAGGACTGCTGCTGCCACTGCTGCTGCTAAGTCGCTTCAGTCGTGTTCGACTCTGTGCGACCCCATAGAAGGCAGCCCACCAGGCTTCGCCATCCCTGGGATTCTCCAGGCAAGAATACTGGAGTGCATTGCCATTTCCTTCTCCATGCATGAAAGTGAAAAGTGAAAGTGAAGTCGCCCAGTCGTGTCTGACTCTTCGCGACTCCACGGACTGTAGCCTACCAGGCTCCTCTGTCCATGGGATTTCCCAGGCAAGAGTACTGGAGTGGGGTACCATTTCCTTTTAGGACTATGTCACTCCTATTGAAAGATGACAAGATGCCCCTTACATATTTGCAGTTGTAATACGACCCAGGACTATGTCTTACACATTTTAGACACTTGATGCCTTTAAATTGTATGATTAGAAAAAATAAAGAAAAACTATAATAGCACAAAGAATTATGTCCTATAAGAGAAAGTTCCTTGGCCTACTGGTCTTTCATGGAATATAAGACATGACAAACTGGTTCAGAACCATAACTTTTCACTATGGAATCTCAATTCCTGGTAGATGGTTAAAAGGGGATGAAGTCTCCTAACACTTTACCATATGTTTTAGATATAACCTCAAACTCATGGTTTCCTTAATGACTTACTCTGGTCTGTTTTTATTTTTAGCCTATGTCACTCTCAAGATACAAGTTTTGTTTACTACTAGGTACGTAGGTATGTTATTCCAGTGGTCATGTATGGATGTGAGTTGGACTATAAAGAAAGCTGAGCACCGAAGAATTGATGCTTTTGAACTGTGGTGTTGGAGAAGACTCTTGAGAGTCCCTTGGACTGCAAGGAGATCTAATTAGTCCATCCTAAAGGAGATCAGTCCTGGGTGTTCATTGGAGGGACTCATGTTGAAGCTGAAACTCCAATACCTTGGCCACCTGATATGGAGAGCTAACTCATTTGAAAAGACCCTGATGTTGGGAAACATTGGGGGCAGGAGGAGAAGGGGACAACAGAGGATGAGATGGTTGGATGGCATCACTGACACAATGGACATGAGTTTGGGTAAACTCTGGGAGTTGGTGATGGACAGGGAGGCCTGGCGTGCTACGGTTCATGGGATTGCAAAGAGTCAGACACAACTGAGCGACTGAACTGAACTGAACTGAGGTATGTAAAATTCCTCAAACTTTTCTTTATTAAGTATTAGGTTTAGTGTTTTGTGATTTAGTGAGTAAGACCATTTTTGCTTTCCCTTTGCATCTCCTTTGTGAATTTTCAGAATGTCCAGCCTCCACTGAGTCTCTGTTCACCAGATGAGACGAAAGCTCTAGACGTAGAATTGGTATCATACCCCGGGTCTGGCTAACTGGCTCCAAAGAGATCCTTTCAAATTAAAAAAAAAAAATTGTAAGAAGAGCATGGAAATTCTTAAAAAACTAAAAATAGAACTACCATGTGACTGAGTAATCCCACTACTGGGTATAAACCCACAGAAAACAATAATCCCAAAAGACACATGCACCCCAATGTTCATTCCAGCATTATTCACAATAGCCAGGACATGGAAACACCCTAAATGTCCATCAACAGAGATGGATAAAGAAGGTAGGGTACATAAACACAACGGAATATTACTCAGCCATAAAAAGGAATGAAACTGGGTCATTTGTAGAGATGTGGATGGATCTAGAGACCATCAAACTGAGTGAAATAAGTCAGAAAGAGAAAACCAAACATCGAATATTCACACATATATGTGGAATCTACAAAAGTGGTATAGATGAACTTATTTCCAAAGCAGAAATAGAGACACAGATGTAAAGAATAGAATCTGTGGATACCAAGGTGGGAGGGGGGTGAGCCGGGAGATTGGGACTGACACATACACACTGCTGATCCTACGTATAAAAAGCATCTGCCTGCAGTGCAGGAGACCTGGGTTCGATTCCTGGGTCGGGAAGATCCCCTGGAGAAGGAAATGGCAACCCACTCCAGTATTCTTGCCTCGAGAATCTCATGGACAGAGGAGCCTGACGGGCTACAGTCCATGGGGTTGCAAGAGTTGGACACAACTTAGCAGCTAAACCACCCCCCCAATGAGAACCTACAGTATAACACAGAAAACTCTACTGAATGCTCTGTGGTGACCTAAATGGCAAAGAAATACAAAAAAGATGGGATATGTGGCTGATTCACATTGCTGTACAGCAGAAACTGACACATTATAAAGCAACTATACTCCACTGAAAGTTTTTTAAATTGTAGCAGAGATCAAATTGCTTATTAGCCAGTTCCTTACTCTGAACTCCAATATTTAACCCACAGACAAGGCCTCTTGAGGGTTCTTTCGATAACTCAAAAGCTGAGTCATGCTACTGACGTTGCAAAGACTCTGGAAATAGTGTGGGAAAAACGGAGGGGATGGGAAAAGTCAGGAAAACTGGAACCTAGCACTTTCTCTGTGCAAAACTGGTTTAGTGACTTTGGACAAAGACTTCAACCCTCTGGGTTTTGATTTCCTTGCCTGGCAAGTGAGAGAGCAATGCTTATCTACAAATCTCAGTGGAGCAGGAAGATCAAATAAAAGTTAGGAAATGTGCTTTGAAAAGCAGAACGCCCTCTTCCGACGTAAGGGGGCACTGGGATGCACCCCCAGGGAAAGCTTTTTTGTCTCTTTGTGTCCTCAGATCCTCCATCAATACCGAAGCCCCACCTCCCGACGCATTCCTGCCCACCTTCTCAAGCTTCCAGGCCCTCCAGAGAAGAATGGGAAAACCCCAGCAGAGGCAGCTCTTGGACCTGCTTGTTCTACTTTGTGGATCTCCCCCTCTTACTTTCTTCTATCTAATTTGTTCTGAATCCTTACGTAATAAAGTAAACACTCACATCAGCTTGCTTTTACAACACGCAACTTACTATTCTAAAAGTTATTTTCCTGTAGACCTGGTGTTCATTTCCAGTCATTAATGGGTAGTCTGTCATAATTCTCTCTAGTTGCTTTCCACATGTGTATATATCCATTTCTTGTCTCCTGGGAGCTTTACAAGGTCTTTGAGGGAGGCATGTTTCCTGGGACTTCATGATTTCACCAAGCACCAGGCTCACCACCCTTCATGCTGGGCCAGCATGTACTTCATGTGTACTTCATCCCTCCAGGATACAGTTTCATATTCTCTGTGTGCAAATCTGCCTTCTTAAAAGTCCAACTGAACCCATGGACTGTAGCCTGCCAGGCTCCCCTGCCCATGGGATTTCCCAGACAAGAATACTGGAGTGGATTGCCATTCCCTTTTTCTAGGGACCATCCCAACCCAGGGATCGAACCCAAGTCTCCCGCATTGCAGGCAGATTCTTTACCATCTGAACCACCAGGGAAGCCCTCTTAAAAGTCCATCCCCACTCAGCTGCTAACTTCAACCTAGCTAAGTACCTTCCTGTACCCGCCACATATGCCCAGCTCCAGGTCTTCGCCCATGTGAAATGGAATAGCTCCAGCCATACCAATAAACTAGGATGTAACAGTCATCAGTGATTTCAAGCTTCCAAAAGTGAATGAGGGCTTTGGAAAGGGAGCACAATGCCTGAGATCCAGCATGCCACCACCCCCATGGTGACCGCCAAAGAGCTGGGGGTGGGGTGGAGTGGTGGAGCAGGTGTGAGAAATAAAAAACTAAACAAAACAGAATTTGGCCCCAGATAGCTGAGGTGCATATGAAAGGAATGAATTCAGTGAGCCCAGAGGCTTGCACCTGCCCAAACACAGGAGAATGCTAAATTCCTTAGCTTGACATTTGGTTTTCCTTATTGTGTGAGCTGGTAGCTCAAACGGTAAAGAGTATGCCCGCGATGCCGGAGACCTGGGTACGATCCCTGGATTGGGAAGAGCCCCTGGAGATGTGCATGGCAACCCACTCCGGTATTCTTGCCTGGGGAATCCCCATGGGCAGAGGAGCCTGGCGGGCTACAGCCCATAGGGTCGCAAAGAGTCTGAGCAATTAACACACTCCTGTGCGTGCTATGTGGTGAGTTGCTTCAGTGGTGCCTAACTCTGTGTGACCCTGTGGACTGTAGCCTGCCAGGCTCCTCTGTCCACGGGGATTCTTCAGGCAAGAATACTGGAGCGGGTTGCCATGCCCTCCTCCAGGGGATCTTCCCGATCCAGGGTTCAAAGCCTCATCTCTTACGCCTCCTGCATTGGCAGGTGTTTCTTCAACACTAGCGCCACCTGGGAAGCCCTTCCCTTACTACTTAACAATAATCTTTTATGTTCACAATGCCTGCTCCCTTTGTTGCCAACTTGTGTATAGTTCGACTGCCTCTCCTGCCTCCTGGGCTCGGAGTCCTTAACATTACCACCAAATAAAATAACTCTCCTCTCAGGTTGTGACTAATTTTTTAGTTGACATCCATCTGGTGCCTCAGTGAGTCACTATGTATCCACTCTCTAGGGTTCAAGTCCAGGATTTTGTTTTTCACTAAACACTGTCCTCCTTTCTGATCCTATATCACTATGGCTCCCGTGGTTGGCCACTGAGTTGGCACAGATTAAATCTGGTCTGCATTAATCCTCAGGCTGTTTCATGTAGGTTAACCTCATCTCTTTTCAGTACAGTAGAGGGAACTTAAGGTCAGGAGCCCTTTCTTGCTTGTCTTTTGTTCTGGTCTCTCTCTGTGTTGTATCTTGGCACTATGTTACATGTTTAGTAACTAAAGAGCTCATAATCGTTTGCAAGAAGGTAAGCACTTTATGAACCAGCATATATATATTTATTCCACAGAGTAGTAAAGACCTCTGAAAGATCAACAATTAAGCTTTAGTCTATAAAACTTTGTACACAGTAAACATTCAGTAAGATTCATTTACCAAAACTTGAACTGTTCCTCCACACACTCATGGTGGCACCGCACATATCCATGGCACCATAAAGAGAAACTTTCAAACAGCCATTACCGTGACCAAAAATTAAGTGCCTGTGTGTCTGTGGGACAAGCAAGGTGGAGCCTGCCTGGAATCTCTGACCTCTTTTAAAATACTAAAACCTTTTCTATATGTGGCCTTCACAAGGAGGCAGAATGACCTAGGATAAAGAGTATGGCATGGTTTTCATGCTCCCCGAACGGGGGGAACCTTAGACTGAAGGCCTGCTAAGATAGAATGTGTCACTTACCATCAAGGGCTCACTATAGAACAAAGCCTTCTAAGAAGTCGGAGCTTCTACGAAGCTCCAACCACAACCACGTTTCACTTTCTGCACCTTCGCCCCTATTTTCTCATCATCTACTTATTCATTACCTCTCTACCACCTGAACTTGGCACACAGCCCACCCCACCCCCGCTTAACCACACGGGGCACTACATACACAATTGCTAACTTTTCTGCTATCTCCAGAGCCAACGATATGTTCATACAAATCCTCACATGTCCCCATCTTCTGTGAAGCCCGTAGCTCGGGCCCTCGTGGTCCCCCACCCCATTCTTCTGAAATTCTGTCTTCTCTGTGCTCTTGTTTCTTCTCCAACACTTTTGTCATTCCTTCTCTGTGTCTGCCTGATCTCCTCTTCCTCTGCCTCTCTGTTTAAGGTGAACCACAGGGGTCTCCCCTTCCAGTCTTTTTCCTTAATTTTCCAGTCTTCCCCTTTGGTGAATCTCTAGCTCTCCTCTGTGCAGGGCTGCCAACTGCTGCCTCGGCCACTCATCCCCTCTCACTCCCGCTTCACCGTCTACAGTTCTGTTCGCATGCCATCATCCTTCCAGTTGCCTGAGGCCAACATACTGGAACCCTCTTTGATTTTCGCTAAAGAGGGAAACAGATGAGTCAGGAATGACTCATTATTATTTATTTTTTTCTTTGAGCACCTGAGTAGATATGCTGCTTTTAAGAGGCTTATAATCTAGGGGGTGGGCTGGGGGAAGGAGGGTAGGTAGTGGGTACAATTCAAATAAGAAATGAATTATTACAATGTCATATGAAAAATGCAAGATGGGGTAAGTTTGCCCAACCCAGACAAGAGGGAGGGAGCAGTCAGGGGAAAAAGACAATAATTTGATCATCTCACAATTTTTGCCTGAATAATGAAATGGCTGCTCACTGTCTACTTAAGTAAGCACAAGCTTCAGAGTGTGGGGTAAAACCTTTAAACTCCAGCACAACATACTCCTTATCTACCATGATTCCCCAACCGCGGATCCTAACCTCAAAAGAACTTAGACTAAACACCATTTCCCAAGTGTCTTTTGGGTATTTCCTCCTAAATACCTTTACTGACAGAGCTTCCTTCCCACTCTATGCTTGACTCCACTTCCTCCCATCACCATCCCACCATCTCCATGCTCCAAAAGACTCTTCCATCCTTGAAAAAATGCCAAACAGAAGAATTTCCTGGTTCCACCAGCACTGAAAATACGGCAGTGGCTTACCCTCATTGGACAGCCTAGCATCTTCTCTATGATTTCCTGATGGTCCTTATAGTCTAAGTTGCATCTATTTTCCTCCCCTAGGTTATTCAGGAGAGCCTCCTGATTGTACCCTCTTTGAGGGCAAAAGTATTGAGTTACTTAATGCTTTTTTACTATGATTCATTAATAGTAAAGCATCCTTGAATTCCTCTCCCAGGACTGTACAAACACATGCATATACTAGACACTAAATTAATAATTTTTAAAATGTCCCTTGTCATTATTAGTTCCTCTTCAATTCAACTACTTTGTGTGAAGTGCTATACTGGCACAAGTCTAAGCCACAATGAAGTGTTCAGCCTTATTGCTTGTTTGTTTACAGAGTGAAGACATGGTTTTCTGGAGGATCCTTCCAAAGGCACTATCCTTATCATGGCCCAGTGACAGGCTAGCCTTTGGAAGGCATGCTTTACTGATTTTTCTGGCCAAGAAAAGCTCCGTGTTGTATCAAAGCCAAGTCTGTCAAAATTGTGACTTCTCTGTAGATGGCTCAGATGGTAAAAAATCTGCCTGCAATGCAGGAGACCTGCGTTCGATCCCTGGGTCAGGAAGACCCCCTAGAGAAGGAAATGGCAACCCACGCCAGTATTCTTGCCTGGAGAATCCCATGGACAGATGAGCCTGGCAGACTACAGTCCATGGGGTGGCAAAGAGTCAGACATGACTGAGCGACTAACACTTTCACTTTCCATACCTACACCTGAATCTTCACAATTCTCCAAAGCCACAGAGGTATACATAAAATCTTCCAAAAGGATGGGGGAAAGTTTGCCAACTGTGGGAAGATAAATGGCCTGGAGACTCCATGCTCCAAAGGCAGATTGCTGGATTTCTGGTTCAACGTAGCAAAAGAGATGCTATTTTCTTTTTTTCATTGTCAGAAAGTTATAGGTCACAACATTTAATTTGATTAATTCCTGGTTTCCAAAAGGAAACCTTAGGAGGAACTGTGGGAGGCTCAATAAAATAAGCATGTGCAATTGTGAAGACAGAAAAGGAAAAAAAAATTACTTCCATCATAGTCCACAAAGATCGTTTCCAGTCCCAAACATGGGTCCCCAGAGATATCCTGGAAACAAATTATTGTCAAAGAGATGCTTACCTTTTACAACAGCTCACAGCAAAATAAAACATATAGCTTAACATCTCTCCCACACTCACCTTTCTCTCGCTCTCTTTTTTCTTTTATTGTCTCTCTCTCTTGCTTCCCTTTCTTGCTGCCTGATGCTAAACTTCCCAGTCTGAGCCCTTCTACCAATTAGATATGTATCATTGGATGAGTCGCTTGTCCTTCCTAAACCTCAGTATTCTCAGAAGCAAAATGAAGTGTTTATACTATATTAGTACTCTTTTACTTCTAAGTGTGACTATAGGTGCAAGTTTGCTCAATCTGCTCTCATACAATTGGTCATAATAGTGCTCTAACTTATTTGGTTCTAAGATGAGGACTGTGGTTTCAGCCTACACAATGAACAAATTAATCTGTTGGTATAAATATGAGGTCTCATCTTTTGGAAAAGTGAGATCAAATGGTTAAGTGAAGCCACTTGAGCCAAAGATGAATGGGATGTCACATAGGTTAAGACACGGGCCACAAGAATATGTTTTGAAACTTCACTGAACTGCTAATTAATTGGTCAACTTGGCTATAATGCGGGCTGCTGCTACTGCTAAGTCACTTCAGTCGTGTCCGACTCTTTGCGACCCCGTAGATGGCAGACCATCAGGCTCCCCCATCCCTGGGATTCTCCAAGCAAGAACACTGGAGTGGGTTGCCATTTCCTCCAATGCATGAAAATGAAAAGTGAAAGGGAAGTTGCTCAGTTGTGTCCAACTCTTAGCGACCCCATGGACTGCAGCCCACCAGGCTTCTCCATCCATGGAATTTTCCAGGCAAGAGTACTGGAGTGGGATGCCATTGCCTTCTCCATAATGTGGGCATTTTCTCTTTAACTGCACAATCTGGTGTGTGTGTGTGCTCCAATTCCATTGTACAAATTCGAGACTCCTAGACTATCAGGTCTGGTCAGAACCCTTATTGTCCTAGTATTACTCGGGAAACCTGTGAGTAAAAAAGATCTTCCAGCTGGTTAGCAGAGGAGACAAGACTGAGGCAGGTACTCATAATCTCACTAAACCACACAGCAACCATTAGCTAATTAATCTTTCACTTCCTCCCACAGGATGACTTAGAATTCACCTTGGATTGAGGTCAGACAGACCACACTTCACCAGTTTTCCATTTTTTACTCTTCCTTCTTTCCTGGTTTTAGCTTTCTCCTCCCATGAGTCCTCTTCTTCCTTCTATTTCAGTTTTAGAAAACTTTCCACACACGTTTCTTTTGTATGGTTTTCATGACATTTTGTCTGTGTGGTTAATATTCCCTCATCTGTATGACTGATTGGAAGAGGCTTCTATATTATTTTTGGCTTGGGCACCCATTTCCTGCCTGTGACTGACAACAGAGCCTGTCTCCTGAAATGCCCACAGTGCCTATAAGAGGAGCTGACAGAGGGCAAGGCAGAGCCACAAGAGGAGGTGGAGTCACCCAGGCTCAAGAGAATTCAGCTACCTACATGGCAGGCCTCTGATACCTGAGACGTGAGCTAAGAATGAATTCTCAGCATCTGTTCATCATGGGGAAAGTACTTGACCCTGGGGACTCACCTTGATTAAGAATGGCATTAGACTAAGAGGTAATAGGTATAAACTTAACTCTCCTCACTGTATCTCCAGTATCTGACGGGAGCCTGGACAGCAGCGGTCAAGATATCTGAAGCCCCGGGCCTAACTTTATATCAAAGTATGCAAAAATTGTTTTCACCAAGAGGTTGGAACAGGAAGAATATCATTCATACTAGAGACTTCTTCCACTGCCTCAGGAGAACTTGGCTCTGAGAGCATATAGCATCATCTGAATATGCATTGTCACCCTTGGACAGGTTTGCTCTCTGGAATGTGCCACACATCAGCGTGCACGAGACGGTGATGCCTGGTGAGACAGCAGCCCAGATGAAGCTTTTCCCAACTCTGAGAGTCTGTGCAGTTCACCTTCCCGCTATTTATCCATTATTTGGCTCCAGGCAAGCATTTTTATAGGTGAAGATTTACCAGACGGTATGCATTTAGAAAATAGGTCAAAAGAGTCACTGCCTTTTGAAACCAAAGAAGCAGTAGGACAGGAGTAAAATAGAGGAAAAAGGTGAAGAGTCTGTGTAAGTTTCCAGCTCGAGGTAGGTGGTAAGGGGGCTAACAAGACAACACATCTATATCCTGGGGCAGGGGGATGGAGAATGAATGACTTTCCAAGCAGAAAAGAGGAAATGACGTGTGCAACTGCTGCTATTGCTAAGCAGGGTCTCTAGCCTCTCTCCATAATGGTAATGACTTCCACTTGGGCTTCTCTCATAGCTCAGTTGGTAAATAATCCGCCTGCAATGCAGGAGACCCCAGTTCGATTCCTGGTTCGGGAAGACCCCCTGAAGAAGGGATAGGCTACCCACTCCAGTTTTCTTGGGCTTCCCTTGTGGCTCAGCTGGTAAAGAATTTGCCACAATGCGGGAGATCTGGGTTCGATCCTTGGGTTTGGAAGATACCCTGGAGAAAAGAAAGGCTACCCACTCCAGTATTCTGGCCTGGAGAATGCCAAGGACTGTATAGTCCATGGGGTTGCAAACAGTCAGACATGACTGAGCTACTTTCACATATATCAGTTCTGATCTCAGGGTCATCTTTTCATTTTGCTCCTAAATTTGGTCCTCAACAGGGTAAAGAATGGCACTTATAATTATGCCATATCAATTATGGAGAAGACTAGATTGTATGAAATTGGACATTAAGATGCTATGGAAATGAGCCACATGGAGAAGGAAGAGGTGGAAGAAGAGAAGATGTGGAAGGACAGGTGCTTATTGTCTAAACATGACCTTCAGTACCATCTAGCCAAACAGACACCTCGATTCGGATAAAGTCTTTGAAAATCTTAATGCTTCAATCTCATCTCATCTGTCTCCCAGCTTTTAATGGGACTTGGCACTCTTTGGAGTGTATTACATTAAGGTGAATGCTTTGGGTTCCAAGTGCTAAGGACATTTTTTCCCTGATGTTTCAGGGGTTCAGGAATAGAAGGGGCATTTAAAATATCAAGGAGAGGCCATGGTTTAGAAGGAAAGGGAATGATAGGGAATCTGGTCTGTTCCAATAAGGTATGCATCAAGATGTGTAGGGACAACAGGTATAACTATACAGACACAGAAGCCACTGACAATTAAGATGATAATGTTCAGAAAAAATGCTCATACAACACAAAACTAAGTACAAGCAGTGGCAAAAATAACTCAGTAGCAAGGACAGAAGTGGAAACCTTGTCAGCATACATGTTTCCAGGCTGATATTTAGTCAAGTTTAGGCCATAAGAAATCCTCCTTCAGTGGCTGGGAGCTAAATCAAGGGATGTCTTCTTGTTTTAATTACTCTCTTATGCACTCATCACATAATCACTGTGCAGATGCCCTAGGGGAAAGCATGCAATCAGAGGATAGATGAGATTCTGAGAGGAAGGGTGGTGGTGAGATATAGGGACACTGACTGGGGACCAGGACCTGTGTTCTAGACTTGGCCTTAACTAGCTGGGTGGCATGCAGCTGAGTTGCAATGCAGAGGGCAAAGCCCTAGGCTTGGAATTAAAAGTGACAGTTTTTCTGAACCTGACCAGGTCACTTGATCTCTGAGCCTCAGTGTCCTGTTTCATAAAATGGAAATGAAAGTATTGCTCTTCTAAGATTGCAGGAAGGGTACTCTAAGAAATACATGTAAAATGGCTTTAAGAATTGAAATATGCCATACAAAAGAGATGTGGCCCAATTCTTTGAGTTACAGGTTGCCAGATAGTACCCGCAAAGAGGTAGGATATCATGCCTAAGGTCATAACAGAGTTGGGTGCAGAACTCAATTTCCAGGCTGAGTCCAGCTTTCTGTGGCTAGCTGCAAAACAATAAGAAGTTGCGGAAAGAGAGGGAGAATTTTAAATGAAGTAACAACCACCTTGTGAATACAAATACAAGGAGTTGTGTATGGCTACAGTGTGGCTGCCTTCAGACGCAGGGCCCTGAGATAAACCTCTAGCTGGCAAACTTAAGCCAGAGCCCACCTGTAACTCAGTCGAAACACGCAGAAGTCCCCGTGAGACTGCTGAGAACCCTGATGTAACAGTGGCTGGTTTTAGCTTCTGAGACCTTGTTTCTCAGGTCTGTTCAGTTAGGATTCTTGCTTGCAGGCTCTCAGCAATAACATACCATTATTGTTTTCTAACTAAACAATGCTAAGAAACTAGAAATAAGAAAGCCCTCTGCTCATGGCAAGTTAAATTCCACCACATTGTAAGAGAAAGTAACAATATGTCTCATGTGAAAATTTAATCTTTTAGCAACTCTTGTCTGTGTGTGTTAGTTGCTCAGTTGTGTCCAACTCTTTGTGACCCCATGGACTGTAGCCTGCCAGCCTCCACTGTCCATGGAATTCTCCAGGCAAGAATGCTGGGGTGGGTTGCCATTTCCTTCTTAGGGGCACCTTCCTGACTCAGGGATCGAACCTGGGTCTCCTGCATTGCAGGCGGATGCTTTAGCATCTGAGCTACTAGGGAAGACCAACTCTTGTTTGGATGGGCTTAATTTAGGCTTTGCACACAAAAAAATAAGCACCTTCAATAAAGTCTGATGATCAGAAATGGGGAAACATGGAAGAGGACATCGATCTGGGCAGACATGAAGCGTGGGCCATTCATCACCTTCGCAAGTGCAGGAGACATGACTGCTAATTGGTCTCTTCATTAAGCAAGGACAACATCTACCACAAGAGCAACTCACAAGCTAGTGGCAATTTGGGGCAATCTTTAAGTGGCTTCTAACTCATAGCCATATTTCCTCCTGAAATCTGCTGGCCTGGAAAATGTCTCTAATCCTCATGAACAGATTGCCTTCACTTTCACTAATTTGACTCCCTATGAAGGGGGAGGATGAGCAAAGGATATGCACCATACACAAAGGTCAAACACTACATTCAAATCTTATGAGGAATGATCAGTCCTTGAAACCAGGCTTTGGTCCGAGAGTTTGTCTGGCCTAAGGAGTTTCGACTCTTTTCCTACTAAACAACTACTCTGTTCTACAGGAGTCTTACCATCTGTGTGATATATGGATAGGGACAAAGGGATATATGTGTAGAAGTGTGAGGCTTCTGTGGCAAGGAAGGGTTACGTGGGTGGGCATATTAGCAAGGAAATTCTGCCAGCAACTGACAAGGAATGAGCAACCAGCACTTCAGCACTTCAGTTTAGAGATTAGTGGGCAAATCCCAACCCCAGTGGATGTGCCAAGAGACACGGTGGTAAAGTCCCACGGAGGCAGGAAACTCATGGTGCTAACAGCCAAGTTCCGCCCCGGCCCCACCTTTATGCAGAGAAATGACAGGTCAAGGCTTCACTTGAGGGGTCTACAAAGGGCTGCTTATCAAAAGAGGAAAGCATGGCCTCGGTCTGTGGCTTCCTTACCATGTAGCCTTCAAGAGTCACTGGTCATTAGCTTCCAATGGCTCTGCTATAGGTGTTTCAACCTAGGCTGTGTGACATCTAGAGCTAACATGTCAGATAAATCAGATATTCATTTGCATCCAGCTCTGACATTCCTGGGATCTTGTTGGCATTCCTAGTGAGTTTTACAGGATTTACCCAACTTGCAAATTCACCATCAGATCAGATGAGGACCTAGGCACCATATTTTTCATTAACAGCATAAAGGTAGTGGGTATGGATGTAGTCTAGGCAGCTACTGGGGTTGCCTCTGGGACCACAGTCCTCAGGCAATGGGGCCAAAAGAGGCAAGACAGTAAATACTGAGTAAACAAGGCAAAAAAGGTACAGCACTCAAATGTACAAGATGACCCACTGTCATATGGTTCCTACCTCTCTGCAAACTAGTGAGTGCAATAATGTGCCAAAGATAGCGGACTGCTGAATGGCAGGGCCCAGCAACCGAGTCACAGGAGACTCCAAGCATGAGGAAGACTCGGCCTTACCTGGAGACACGGAGGAGTCATAGGAACTTCTCTCCTTGCGGTTCATCTTGAAGGCTTGGATGTCCTTTTCCCTGTACGTTCCAAAGCCTTCGTAGCTCCTCCTTTTACTCGCACTCACATCACTGTCCCACTTGTCGTTTGGAGGGTTCATCTCGCTGAACACGTCCAGGCTCTCTGGTCTTGCGCTGCCCCCGTCCCCACCATTGCTAGAGTACCTTTTCGCGCAGGAGTCCGCAGGCTCGCTGCTCAAGTCACCTTTGTCCTTGGCCTGCGTCCAATGCTGGGCATCCGAAAGTGACAGTGTAGACAAGGTGTCCACCTCGAAGTTGTTCTTGGACGCTTTGTGGCCGGCTTCACTGTGCTGGTGCTTCTGCTTCTCCTTATGCTTGTTCTTCTCACTCACCAAGGAGAGCTCTTTGTCTGCGCTGCTCAGCCGCTCGCTCAGGATGTGGCTGGAGAAGCCAGCGGCTTTGCCTGCGAAGAGACCACTCAAGTTGTCGTGGGTCCCCAGGAGCCGGTCTTCCTTGTGCTTATGCTTGTGTTTGTGTTTCCTCTTGTGGAGCCGACCGCTGGACAGACTGGCGCTGCCCACCTTGGGGGGATTCAGGGACGGCTGCCTGTCACCAAGGCCCAGGCCCACGGGCCCCTGCAGGTGCACTCCGTGCTTTGCTTTATGCTTAGCTGTACCAGACATCTTCACGTGGGAGCTTGTGTGGAACTGAGGTGGTGGCACTGTGGGCCTCATGAACGGGGACGCTGCTCCGAGCGTGTGTGACAGGTACAGAGGAGCTGGGTACTGACTGTAATAACCAAGGTTCATCATAGGCATTGATGTGTAAGGCATTCCATAGGGTGCATAGTAACTTCCACTGGGAATAGGGTAGCTGAACCCTTGTAAAAAAGGCACCTTTGTCATGGTGTCATTGGTTTTTGCAGGCCTACCACGCTTCTTCTTTGACTTTAAGTCTGAAGTCCTACGAAGATAGAGCAACGGGTCATACTGGATATATGGCACCGGGTAATAATGATCAAAATTAATCCGAAAAATGCTGGGATACGGATTCTCGTGGTAAAAGGTATAACTCCGGTGGGAGATCCTGAACACCTGGAACTTAGTGATGAGCTCTTCTAGGTCTGCCAGAAACTGGAGATCATCACGGTTTTGCAGGCTTTTCCGTTTCCTCTTGTGCTTTGGCTTCTTGAGGCTTTCGTGGGCCAGAAAGTTGTCCACGATGAGATGCTTCTGCCGGTGGCCATGCCGGTTCTTTGTGCTGGTGTCAGATGGGATGGCCTCCGGGTTGTCCAGGGAGCAGAAATCAAAAGAGTACCTCCGTCGGGATTCAGAACTCTTCTCTGCTTGGTCAGACGTGCTGTTGTTGTCTGTCCCAATGCCACTATCACTCGGGATCGTCTCTTCACTGTGGGACTCGCTCACAGGGGACAGTGTTATCTCCTTGAGTGACCCGATCTCGCAAAGGTGTGAAGGGGAGTTGGCCATCAGCCTGGGTGGAGACAGCTTCCAGGTCCCACTATGGATTCCCTTTTGGGTTTTGGTTGGAAGAGCACTGATGGGCTGGAGATTTGGCATAGTTTTCAACTCTGAAAAATTGGTTTCAGTGCTGGCGGGGCTCAGGTTGCCATTGGACCCACCCAACTGTGTCGAAAGTGGGTGCATAGCTGCTGGTGAAGACGCCACAAGTGACTGAAAGTTGGAAGGCACGGCGGGAACATCCGGCTGGCTGGAAACAGGCCTCGGGTGCTTGATGGCTGTTTTGGGTTCTTCGGATGGGGGTGGCAGCTCTGCCCTCGGCTTCCTGCCCCTTTTCTTGCCGATGTAGATGGTGCCCCTCTTGCTGACATTAATCTGCTTGCCCAGTTTGCTCTCGATCGCTGCTGCCCCAGGGCTGGTCTCCGGGGGAGCTTTGGCCTTCAGTGCTATGCTGCTGGAGCAGGATAAGATCTGGTTCAATATATTTTTCCTCTTGAGTGTTTTCATCTTATTGATAGTTTTGATGGTCTTCTTATCCAATACCCCAAGCTTTCCAACTTTTTTGTGAAATTTCATCTCGCTCATGGGTTTGTCCTCTCCTGGCACTAGTTGGGCCAACTTAGCTAAACTACGTCGTCTCTTTCTCTTCTTGGTGCCGGGAAACTCCCGACTGATGGGACTGACTGGACTGGTGGACGTCCCCTCGTGAATTGTCTCAACCGTGAGCAAAGGCTGCTTCTTTGGTCGCCCCCGCTTCTTTTTGACTGGCGTGATCACAGTAAGACTGTCTGTGTTGGTGTAGAGAGGGCTGGATGGAGTGATGGGATAAGCAGACGGCGGTTCCACCATCAGTTTATCGGAGGTGGCCATGACTGCCTCCCGAAGCAGACTGGTGGGTTTTGGTTTGCTGCACGTCCACCTCCGTTTGGCGGCAAATTTGGGGTGCTGGATTTCTGGCAGCTTTCTTGGAGAGTGATCTGTGCATGTTGGAGGCGTCATGACCATGGGTGGCTTTCTCTGCTTAGGTACACCTCCTGGGACAACTTTCTCAGCATTTACACCAGTTTCAAGGCCAGCTGAGGGGGACTCGTTCTCCATCATTTTACCCAACTTAGGGACACGGGGATCTTTCTTATTACCCTCAGGGTTGGAAAATATCCTATTAACTACTTCACTGCTCATAGTGATTCCCGAAGTCAAGGCTTTCTCTGGCATGATCTTTTCCACCACTGCTTTGATGGACTGTCTCTTTTTCCTCTTATGGCTGCTTGGATCGAGGCAAGGTGCCTTGATAGGGATAGTAATCCGGACATGGCTTGAGTCGTTTTCAGGATTACTGACGGAACTCACATTCTGCCTGGCTGGTGAGGCCTCTTGGGCATTATCTGCAGAGTATCCTTCCCTTTTCCCTTCTGTACTGTCAAATGCTTTCTGAGCATTCTTGACCCAGTCTAGGTCTGAGTTTGGTATGGTTTGACTTATCACATCTTTTTTACTGGACTTTTTCTTGCTGCTTATAGTAGGTGGTTCAAGGGGCTCCTTTGTACTTCCTCCATCTTGATCTACCAAGGGCTGAATCCCGCTGCACTCAGCAGAGCTGCTGGGTGGGGCTGGTGAGCTGTGGTTGCTTGGAGATGGAACCACACCTCCCAAGAGCAGATCTTTGTTACTGTTGGACAACTGATTCCATGTGCTCCCTGCACTGCCTTTCTTACCCTGGGCCTTTGCAAAGGAAGCCATGGGCTCAAGAGCTGGGATCTTGCTGGTGCTTGCAGTTTCTCTGCCAGACTCTGGACTGATGAAGCAATTCTGAGTGGCAGGTCCATTGTCAGAGTTGGTGGACCAGTCCATGTGGTTCTGGCTGCTGCTTTTTTGCTGGTGCTTTGGTTTTAAGGTGTCACTGGTGAAATCCTGTGGGAGGCCTGGGTCATAGTGGAGAGCTGAGTGTTTCTGTGGCCGCTCATAAGCCTAAGGGTGGGTGGAATGGAGAAGGAGAGAGAGAGAAACAAAGATGAGCATGTTGAAACTATTTAAAATTTCATATCAAAAGGCTTAATTATTTATAAGTTGGAAATAGCCACCTTTAACACCAGAATGCTTTGTGGAGGTATATTTTTCAGTTTCTTTAGTAAAAATATGTTGCATTGATTTTTGAACATTAATAAGGACGCTTTAATCCTTGCCTTTCTCACCTTAAATAACAGGATCTATCTTGGTTTAATGCAATCTCAAGAATGAGAACTATTTAGAGATGGGAGGTCCTCTAAAGGTCCCACAGTCCCATGCTTCCATTTTTCAAATGAAGAGGCCAAAACTTCAACCATAGAGTTCTGCCCAAGGTGGCAGAGTTCAGGAGAGCACCTTAACTGCTCAACAACCTGTGCTCATTTCCAGAACTCCAGCTGCAGCTTATTTCTGCCTCAGCTTCTCCTCAAACACACATGGTTCCCTATTGCAGTTTGTGTCTGTTTGAGGTTTATCCTGGAGTATGGCATCTCTGCACTCAAAACAAGCAGCTCATTACGAACAAAGGAGAAATAGCACAAGTTGAGGAAATTAAGAGAGAAAGTTTGTTGTGAAGTATGGGGTTTGGAAAAATCTGGTTTTCATGAAACAGAATGAAAGTCTAAACCCAGTATTGCTTACTTTGCCCCTAGAAATGACAGAGCTTTATTGAGACAATCCTCTGGCAACACAAAAGTCAAGGGAGGAAAAGTAAGCAACTCAGGGGTGAACTGTGGCTCCTTTAGAGCGGTAAAAGGACTGTCCTCCATTACCAGATACCACTTTAGCTTGGGCCTTTGCTATATGTGTTGTTCTCATCCCAGTTCTGGCACCTTATCATTTTGATAAGGACCTTATCTTTTTACCAACTTATTACTTGAAATGATAATATTGTCTGTTGTTTCAAAACTGTGATATATTTTCTTAGTGGTTTGGTTTTAAAAATAAATAAGACTTAATTTTCTTCCAAAAAAAAGAAAAAAGAGGGAAAGTTTGACCACTGCGACTGCATGGGGGAAAGGGGCCTGTCAAATGTTCTCATGTTTTCACGAAACAATGTATCTCATCTTTGTTGTACTTATCATAGTTTTAAATTTACATTTTATTTTTGTGCTAATTAATGCCTGTTTTCCTTTCTAGCCTGTATATACCATCACAGAGATACCAAGCACAGTACCTGGAAAATAGCAGGCACTCAATAAACATTTATTGAATAAATGAGGGAAGACCCATTTTACTATGGGTAATCCATTTTGTCATTGGTGAGATTAGTGACTTGTATATTGCAACATATTGTCTGCAGACACAGTTACCCTCTCCAGCCCTATTTCTTAAGCCATTCCTTCCGCATGCACCATTGTCTCTCATGAAGACATCTGTCACAATCCTTATAATGCAATGTGCTATTTTGCGTGTACTTTTCCATCTTCTCCTAGATTGGAAGTATTTTGAGGTCAGAGATGCTCTCAGTTATCCTTGTATTCCCCAGTATCTACTACAAAGCAAATCACCCAGAAAGTTCTCAATAAATGTTTGTTGAATGAACAAACAAAATGATATTTAAGATGCCTATTACCATGACAAAATACATGGCCACACACAAAAGACAATAAGCCACCAATCACTCATTTCATAATGGCTCATAATGAAACTGGAGTGCTCAGATGTGTTAAATGTTGAACAAAAGATCCTTCCCAAATACTTAAGGACTAAAGATACTTGAATGGTAACTCCCCCTCAAAGCAATTTTTACTGTTAGCTCTCTTCCATCTCCCATTAATTGTTTCACTTTCCAATTAACTCTGCCTTTGGGGAAACCCATGTGACTGTCAGGAGGGTGGATTTCACTCTGGCAGTTAAAAGGTGAGGCCTGCTCACTTACACTCAGGGCAGACCAGCTGAAAGTAAGCAGTTAAGCATGCCTGGTTCCCAGTGCCTCCATCTGGACACTGCCGGATCCCATTGTTTCTACCATTTCAGCTGCAATTTGCCCTGCTGGGAGAGCTTGGCAATCAAAGGGCAGGGTGGACAAAAGGGAAGCACAACAAAAGATCAGCAGTAATGGGGGAAATGGTGCTTTAAACCTGGTGCTCAGATGGCTGCAGTGAAGGGGCAAGAGGGCTGAGGAGGAGTGCTTTTTAAGGGGTTCAGGAGAACAAGGCTTTCCTTCCAGCAGTGGCTGATGGCTATATCCAGTTGCATTTCATAAAATCCCATTTCTTCATCTGTCAGCCATGACAGATTATATACACAATGGTGAGGCTGTCAGTTCCAATATGTCCTTCACTGAGAATTGAGCACTTACTCCATTGAGACAGAGATAGACATGGCAAAACGGGCTCTGAGCTCAGTTGCAGGGGTGCAAGCTCTCCCTCCCATCCTTCCCCAGCTGTCTGGGGGATATTATCCCACATAGAGGGCTTTGACTAGGGCCTTTATTAACCCACATAGCACATGTTTCCATTTCCCCTTTAGACTACAGATTTTTTTCTGGAGGATCAGACCTGAATCTTTTATGGACTTTATACCACCCTCAGTCCCAGCAAGGCTATCTCTGAATTGGTTAGCAAATAAGGGAAGAGCTGATGATATTCTATATTGGGCTAGATTATTTTTATGGAAAACTTTTAATACAATCAAGTTCAGCATGACTCTTGGTTGCTTCCCCATCCCCACAAATTGACTGTGGAACTCACAGTCATTCTGAAGGTCTGGCTTCCTTTTTATACATGTTTTCCATGCACATTGAGCCTAGGCCAAATGTTCATCAGGGAAATACCATTTTGAAAACACTAGACAGATTTCTCTCCTACAGGATATGTTTATGGAAGCATGTCTGTCATGCAAAAAATTACTTTATAAAGTAGATAACTATACCCTCCCCCACAACCAATGTATAAATTAACTTATATAAATTTAAATTTTGTACAAGTCAGATTTCTTTTTAAAGGGCATTTTATTTTTTTACATAATTTAAAAAACAAGCATTAAATCACTGCATAAAAACTTAAAAGTCTATGAAAATGGAATAAAGGAGCCTTATCTCAGGGTTATCTAAAGTAAGTACCAATTTTTGTCCCAATAAGAGGACAACATGATGATTCCGGCCTGAGGAAAATCATATAACTCATCAAAAATCAAGCATGACTTTGTGGATGACAAATGACACTTTTGGGTTAGCTGTGTTTGTGCTACCTTTTGCTGACACCAGTAATTTTAATGTGCTGTTTGTGAGATATTTTGCTTTTACATGAACAGGAAGATGTGCCTGGGTTAAAGGGAATGAGGGGAGCTTTATCTCTTATTTTGGCACTTGGTACTTCTCAAGATGTGGTCCTGGATCCCTGTATCACAGCTAGCTAAGGTTCTGGTTATTAATACAAATTCCTGGGCCCTGCTGCAGATACACTCATTGGCCATCTCCCAGGGTGGGACTAAGGAATGTGCATTTTAACATGCTCCTCAGATAATTCTGAAACATAATTGAGTTGTAAAACCACTCATTTAATGTTTTAACACCATAATTCCTCTGGGGTGGGGCTCTTATGTGGTTGCTATGACATTCACAGCACTTTTTGGTGGTAAATATGCAGAGCTACCACAGGCCTGTTAGGATATGTAGTTTGGCACCACTGAGCATTCCTGATTGCTCTCTGAGCTCTTTGTAATTCACATAGTTAGAAACTCTTAACACAGTCCATTCTCTGTTCAGGTTTTCCAAGCTTACTGCACAGTGAGCAGAAGAGTCAATTATATGGGTGGGTGAGAATCCTGTCCTCCCAGAAAGAACTGGGCATGCAGAGGTTCATGACCTCCTACCCTGGGATTTCTATTTCCCCATCTCATCCAAGCCAACCCCAGAGCTCTGGGAATCCCAGCATTCCACCCCTGAGGCTTAAAGCGAGTGCTCAAGCCTGAGCAAGAGGTGAGTGTGGGAGAAAAGGAATGCAACCCCACGCTGTCTGATTCAAGGTTCTTAACCTGGCTGCGTGTTAGAATCGTCCAGGAAGCTTTGTAAAGAACACCACAGCTCGGATTTGACCCAGGCCAATTAAGTCAACATTCTAGAGGTGGGACCTGAACAGTAGTACATTTTTCAAAGCACTCAGCTATCCCAATGCGCAGACAGAGTTGAGAACTACCAGATTATATCAAAGACAGGGGTCTGGGTTAGGGACTAAAGAGGCTCTGATATTATCAGGAGATGTTCCAGCTCAGTGGTTTTCAAATGTGTTCCACAGAGTCCCAGGATTTTGTAAAGACATTTCTGAATTGTAGCCAGTGAATTGGGCAACAGAGAGGCTCCAGACCATTCTTTTAACCCCCAATTGAACAGAGCAGCCATGCAAAGGATTTCATTTAAGAGAAAGGACGTGGAGAGAGATGGTTCTGTCATTTAAGAAGAGACTGAAAATTACCATTTTGGCACATGAATAGGAGGAATGCACATGCCAGCTTCCACTGAACTTGCTCTCAAAGCATCTCTCCTAAGCCCAGTTTGTTCTGCATTTGCGAATGGTAGGTAGAGAAGAATGTCAACTAAGTACCTGATTTAAACCATGGCTTTATGATCCTCTGAATTCAGAGAATTCCATGAATTCTCTGTGTCCCTTCAAAATTCCTATATTAACATCCTAACTCCCAATGTCATGGTATCAGGAAGTGGGGCCTTTGGGAACACAGTTGTTGGATTAGGTCATGAGAGTGGAGACTTCATGAAAGGGATTAATGCTGTTATAATAAAAGAGACTCCAGAGGGTTCACTTGTCCTTCACCATGTGAGCACACAGAGGGAAGAGGGCCATCTATGAATCAGGAAACGGGCTCTCTCCACACACTGAATCTGCCAACACCCTGCTCTTGGAATTCCCAGCTTCCAGAACTGTGTGAAATAAATTTCTGTTTTTACAAGCCACTCCATCTATGGTATTCTGTTATAGCAATCCAAACAGACTAAGACAATGGAACATAGAAAAGCCCCTAAATGCACATGACGTTTCCAATTATATATATACAGTTCTCATTTCCTGCCACATGAATTGCCCTCGGAAGTTACCTTAATGTGGTTCCCATAGGAACCATTCTTGATTTGCTATTTGGGGGCTGTGAATGATATTGAAGCACTCCATTTATTGGGGGTGATAACAGCTTACACAAATACAGAGGCCACTATCATATGTTTCCTTGAGTACACAGTAATTCTATGTAATTAAAAATGATTGCTGACTTGTTTCCAACCATAATGGCATTAATAGGTATTAGACTTGACTTTGCTATGGAAATAAACATAAAACTATAAAATACATGAAATAACTATTTTCAGACATTGGGCAACAGGCAACATAAGCTGTGATTCTAGATAGAAGGGAAACTTAAGAGGCTCTGCCATATCCCTAGTTTTCTGCCAAGAAGAACTTTCTACACCTAGGCACAGGGAAGTGGAACCCAGAGAACTATGGGGAGAGGAAATAGAGATCACAGTTTGAGACTCTTGAGGGGACTAGAATCTGGGGTCAGGGTACCTGAGAAGAGGGAGCCATGTAGAAAAGTAACCCTGGAAACCTTAATAGAAATACCCTATGTTTTTGGCCAAACTTTAACTTGCACTTGAGGGCAAGACCCCATGAAGCACAGTAGATATATGCTATCGGGGACTGAATGTAGCTAGAGTTCTAAGGTCACATAATATTAGGCAATCTTGCATTTCTGACTAGTCAGAATGGGGAGACTTTAATAAATATCCCAGACAGGCAGCTGATATCCCAGGAATAGTTCTTAAGAGTCGGGTTACTTGAGCCTTAGAATAAAAGCGAGCAAAGTCTGAAAAGAATTCTTAATAAGATAAAGCTAATCTGCCAATAAATTAACTATCAAGCAAAACAAAAGTCAAACTCTTTACAGGAAAATTATAAAATCTAGAATCTTTACAATGTACTATCTACAATATCCAGGACACAATAAAAAATATTAGACAGTCAATGAGGCAGATAAATATGACCTGCAACCAGGAGGGCAGATATAGATCCAAGGTCCTCAAAACAGCCATTATGCAGATGGCCTAATATTAAGGAAAAGACTGGAACAACTGATAAACATATGGGAAGTCTCAGCATAGAGATGGCAACTATACCAAAACAGCAATGAAATTATAAATTGGAAAAATACAATATCTGAAATGAAAAACTCTCTATGGGCTTAACAACTTACAGGACACAGTAGAAGAGAACCTCAGAGAACATGAAGAAAAGACAGCAGAAATTATCTAAATTGAAAGGTGCATGAAGTGAGGGAGGGAGATTTAAATAAAATAACAAACAAACAAACAACACTTCACCGACCTATAGAAAAGTATCAAGTGGTCTAACATACATAAAGTTAGAATCCCAGGAGATAGAGAATAACGCACGTGGATTCATATAGGTAAGAAGTTCAACAAATCCCAAGCAGAGTAAGCACACACACAAAAACTACATCTAAGTACATTGTAAACAAATTGATGAAGACCAAAGAGAAAATGTGAAAAGCAACCAAGAAAAAAGACACATTATATACAGGGAAATAGTGACAAAAAGAATGTCTGATATTTTATCGAGAAAGATCAAGCCAGAAGACAATGAATATCTTTAAAGTATTAAAACGAAAATAAAGTCAACTTAAATTTTTCTATCCCAAGAAAACATTCTTCATATATGAAGCCAAAATGAAGATACTTTCAGATAAATAAAAAGTGAGGAAATTCACTGCTGGTAGACTTGAATTGTTTTGGTCGTTTAGTTGCTAAACTGCATCCAACTCTTTTATAAGCCAACAGACTATATAATCCACCAGGTTCCCTGGACCATGGGATTTCCCAGGCAAGATCACTAGAGTGGTTTGCCATTTCCTTCTCCAGGGAATCCTCCTGACCCAGGGATGGAACATACGCCTCCTGCATTGGCAGGCGGACTCTTTACCACTGAGCCACCAGGGAAGCCCAGATCTGAATCATAAGAAATGTAAAAGGAAGTTCTGTAGGGTAAAGCAAACTAACACCAGATAGAAACTCAGATCTACATGAATGAATGAGGAACATGGAAATAGCATATATGAGGGCATATAATTTAATACCTATTCTTGGTCTTAAAATCTTCAAAAGGGCTGCTTAAAGTGGAGGTATTAACAATGTATCATGAAGTTTATGACTTTTATAGAAATAAAATGTAAAACAATAAAACAAAGGGCAAGAGAAGGGTATATAGAGGTATACACTTGTAAGGTACTTATATTTGAAGAAATACACATTAAATACAAAGGTACAGTACAGCTTAAAAAGATGGAACGAGACACACCACACAAACATCAACTTTTAGAATGCTGGAGTGACTCAATTAATATAGTGCAAAACAGCCTTCAGAACAGAGACTATTACCAGAGATAATTAGGGACATTTCAAAATAAGAGAGTCAATTCATCAAGATTAAACAATAATCCTAAATATGTTTGCACCTCATACAGATATACATGAATCAAATACTGGAAATGAAAACTAACAGAATTAAAGGAAGAAATAGACTAACATAATTAAAAGGATTTAACACTCTTCTTTCAGTAATTGCTAGAGCAAATTAACTTTAAAAAAATGAAAAAAAATATATAGAATAATTGATCAATGCCCTCAACCAACTTAACCTCACACAACTGCAAAATAGCTTCACCCAAATATGCTGGATCACAAAACAATTAGGAATGGACAGGGAGCACATATGAATGTCCTCAAACATCATCTGAAGTAAGAAAATGTCAATTAAAACCACAATGAGATACGACTAAACCCCAAGTAGAATTAGTTCAGTTCAGTGCAGTCGCTCAGTCATGTCCAACTCTTTGCGACCCCAAGAAGAGCAGCACGCCAGGCCTCCCTGTCCATCACCAACTCCCGGAGTTTACTCAAACTCATACCATTGAGTCAGGGATGCCATCCAACCATCTCATCCTCTGTCATCCCCTTCTCCTTCTGCCTCAGTCTTTCCCAGCATCAGGGTCTTTTCAAATGAGTCAGTTCTTTGCATCATGTGGCCAAAGTATTGGAGTTTCAGCTTCAGCATCAGTCCTTCCAATGAATATTCTGGACTGATTTCCTTTAGGATGGACTGGTTGAATCTCCTTGCAGTCCAAGGGACTCTCAAGAGTCTTCTCCAACACCACAGTTCAAAAGCATCAATTCTTCAGCACTCAGCTTTCTTTATAACCCAACTCTCACATCCATACATGACTACTGGAAAAACCATAGCCTTGACTAGACGGAACTTTGTTGGCAAAATAATGTCTCTGCTTTTTAAAAAGCTGTCTAGGTTGGTCACAACTTTTCTTCCAAGGAACAAGCGTCTTTTTATTCCATGTCTGCAGTCACCATCTGCAGTGATTTTGGAGCCCAAAATGATAAATTCCAAGTAGGACAGCTAACATTAAAAATACTGAAGATGACCAGCACCGATAAGGGTATGGACAACTGAAACGCTCATCCATTGCTGAAGGGAATGCACAACGGTACCACTTTGGAAGCTGTTTTGGTCATGCCTTTAAAGAAAGGGTAGAGTAAAAATACTCTATCCTTGTTGTTGTTGTATAGTTGCTCAGTCATGCGCAACTCTTTGCAATCCCATGGACTGCAGCATACCAGGCTTCCCTGTCCTTCACAATCTCCTGGACTTTGCTCACACTCATGCCCATTGAGTTGGTGATCCATCCAACCATCTCATCCTCTGTCACCACCTCTCATACTCTCACTCTTTCCCAGCATCGGGGTCTTTTTCAGTAAGCTGGCTCTTTGCATCAGGTGGCCAAAGTATTGGAGCTCCAGTTTTAGCATCAGTCCTTCCAATGATATTTGGGGTTGATTTCCTTTAGGATTGACTGGTTTGATCTTGTTGTTGTCCAAAGGACTCTCAAGAGTCTTCTCCAGTACCACAGTATGAAAGCATCAATTCTTCAGTGCTCAGCCTTCTTTGTGGTCCAAATCTCACATCCGCACGTGACCACTGAAAAAACCATAACTTTGACTAAACTGACCTTTGTCGGCAAAGTGATGTCTCTTCGCTTTAATACACTGTCTAGGTTTGTCACAGATCTTCTTCTAAGGAGTGAGCGTCATTTAATTTCACGGCCGCAATCACTGTCTGCAGTGATTCTGGAGCTCAAGAAAATAAAGTCTGTCACAATTTTCACTGTTTCCCCCCTATTTGCCATGAAAATGGGCCCAGATGCCATGATTTTAGTTTTTTAAATGTTTAGTTTTAAGCCCGCTTTTTCACTCTCCTCTTTTGCCTTCATCAAGAGGCTCTTTAATTCCTCTAAGCTTTCTGCCATTAGGGTGGTGTCATCTGCATATCTGAAGTTATTGATATTTCTCCTTGCAATCTTGATTCCAGCTTGTGATTCATCCAGCCTGGCATTTCACATGATGTACTCTGCATATAAGTTAAATAAACAGGGTAACAATATACAGCCTTGACATACTCCTTTCCCCATTTAAAACCAGTCCATTGTTACATGTCTGGTTCTAACTGTTGGTTCTTGACTTGTATACAGGTTTCTCAGGAGACAAGTAAGGTGGTCTGGTATTCCCATCTCTTTAAGAATTTTCCACAGTTTGCTACGATCCACACAGTCAAAGGCTTCAGCATAGTCGATGAAGCAGAAGTAGATGGTTTTTTTGGAATTCCTTTGCTTCTTCTATGGTCCAATGGAAATTAGCAATTTGTTCTTTGGTTCCTCTGACTTTTCTAAATCCAGCTTGTACATCTGCAAGTTCTCAGTTTATGCACAATTGAAGCTTAGCTTGAAGGATTTTGAGCATTACCTTGAGAGCATGTGCAATGAGCACATTGTGTGGCAGCTTGAACACTCTTTGGCACTACCCTTCTTTGAGATTCAATACGAGAGACCTGGGTTCAATCCCTGGGTCAGAAAGATGCCCTGAAGAAGGATATGGCAGTCCACTCCAATATTCTTGCCTGGACAATCCCATGGACAGAGAGGCCCGGTGGGCTACAGTCCATAGTGTTGCAGAGGGTTGCACATGACTGAGCGACTAACACTTTTCACTTTCTTTAGAATTGGAATGATAACTGACCTTTTCTACTCCTGTGGCTACTGCTGAGTTTTCCAAATTTACTGGCATATTGAGTGCAGCACTTTCACAGCATTATCTTCTATAATTCTAAACAGCTCAGCTGGGATTCTATCACCTCCACTAGCTTTGTACTTACTAATGCTTCCTAAGGCCACTTAACTTCACATTCTAGAATGTCTGACTCTAGGTGAGTGATCACACCATCATGGTTATCCGAGCCATTAAGACCCCTTTTGTATAGTTCTGTGTAATCTTGCCACCTCTTCTTAATCTCTTCTGCTTCTGTTAGGTCCTTAATGTTTCTGTCCTTTATCGAGCCCATTTTGCATGAAATGTTCCCTTGGTATCTCTGATTTTCTTGAAGGGATCTCTAGTCTTTCCCATTCTATTGTTTTCCTCTACTTCTTTGTGTTGCTCACTTAAGGAGAATTTCTTATCTCTCCTTGATATTCTTTGGAACTCTGTTTTCAGTTGTGTATATCTTTCCCTTTCTCCTTTGCCTTTCCCTTATCTTCTTTTCTCAGCTATTTGTAAGGCCCCCTCAGACAACCATTTTGCCTTCTTTCACCTCTTTTTCTTAGGGATGGTTTTGGTCACTGCCTCCTGTACAGTGTTAAGAAACTCTGTCCATAGTTCTTCAGGCTCTCTGTCTATCAGATCTAACCCCTTGAATCTATTTGTCACTTCCACTGTATAATCATAAGGGAACTGACTTAGGTCATACCTGAATGGCCTAGTGGTTTTCCCTACTTTCTTCAATATAAGTCTGAATTTTGCAATAAGGAACTCATGATTTGAGCCACAGTCAGCTCCTAGTCTTCTTTTGCTGACTGTATCGAGTTTCTCCATCTTCAACTGCACAGAATAAAATCAATCTGATTTTGGCCATCTGGTTTTATCTACGGGTAGAGTTGTCTCTTTTATTGTTGGAAGAGGGTGTTTGCTATGACATTCTCTTGGCAAAACTCTGTTAGCCTTTGCCCTGATTCATTTTGTAGTCCAAGGTCTAACTTGTCCGTTACTCCAGGTATCTCCTGACTTCTTACTCTTGCATTCCAGTCCCCTATGATGAAAAGGACATCTTTTTTTTAGTTCTAGAAGGTCTTGCCAGTCTTCATAGAATCATTCAATTTCAGCATTAGTGATTGGGGCATAGACTTGGATTACTTGATAAAGAATAGTTTGCCTTGGAAGCAAATTGAGATCATTCTGTCATTTTTGAGATTTATCCCAAGTACTGCACTTTGGACTCTTCTGTTGAATATGAGGCCTACTCCATTTCTTCTGAGGGATTCTTGCCCACAGTAGTAGATAAAACAGTCATCTGAATTAAATTCACCCATTCTTGTCCATTTTAGTTCACTGTTTCCTAAAAATGTCAATGTTCACTCTGCCAACTGCTGTCTGACCACATCCTTTTACCTTGATTTATGGACCAAACATTCCAGGTTCCTATGCAACACTGTTCTTTACAGCATCGGACTTTACTTTCATCACCAGACATATCCACGACTGGGTTGAGCTTCCATTTTGGCTCAGACTCTTCATTATTTCTGTAGCTATATCTGCACTCTTCCCTAGTAGCATATTGGACACCTACCAACCTTGGGGTTTTCAACCTTTCATGTTGTATCTTTTTGCCTTTTCATACTGTTCATGGGGTTCTCAAGGCAAGAATATACTCTGACTGAGCAACTCCACTCCTGTGCATTTACCCAAGATATGAAAACATGTATAAATAAACAGACTTTTACAAAAACTTTAGAGCAGCTTATTCAGAGTAGAAAACGCCTGGAAACAGCCTGGGTGTCAATCAGCAGAAGAACACACAAACTCATCAATGCAAAGAATGAAGTCTGGATATATTCCACAATATGGATACGTCACACACATGAATTATGTTGAGTGAAAAAAGCCGGACTCCAAAAAGGTACATACTGTATGATTTCATTTGTGTAAAGTTCTAGAACAGGTAAAATTAGTCTATTATGACAGAAATGAGAACAGTGGATGCTTAAAGTTGGGTGGGATTGGGTAAGGACAGGAGGAAAGTTTCTAGGGATAATATACATATTTTATATCATTATAAGAGTGTGAGTTACACAGCTGTGTGCATTTGTCAAAACTTTTTGAACTGTATACTTAAGATGTATATATTTCAGTACATGTAAAATTTACCTCAATTATATAAAAGAAAATGCATCAAACAAAGAATTACAAAGAGCTCTCTGTCACTCACTCACACACACACACACACACACACACAAAGCCACTCAGGGGAATTTAGGGACACTTTCTTTTCAATGAACACCTAGGCAGCCAGTAGGTAGTATTGCTCTACCACAGAGTACCCTATCACGCTCTCTTTGCTCAGGGACAGCTGAAGGAGCTGAACCCAAACAATGGAGCCTGAATTAAGCAGACAGGTGCCTGTGGCTTTTGCAGGCCACATTCTCTCCTTTCCTCATCCGTGCTGGATTCCCTGACCTGGGCCAACAGGTAGAAAGATGAAGCCTGCCTCCATCCCAGCTACAAATCCACCTTTTGTGAGGTAAGAAGGATGCCTGACAAGAACCTGCTCACAAATCAAAGTTAAAGCTGCCCCGCCTCCTCTGTAAATCATGTGAGATCCATCTGGGTAATGACTCCTCCAGTGTAATTCCCTATTAAGAGGCTTTATCTGGAGAGATAAGCAGCTGGTTTCCGTGTCACTAATTGCTGTCTGCTGTGATTTTAAAACATCTGCACCATTGTGCTCTTCATTTTCATATTCTAATCACCCTGAAACTTGAAAAAGGTACATCATTGATTGTTTCTATGGGTTAATTAGTACACAGTCTCCTTGTAGAGACAATTTAGAGGCAGCCAGAACCTCAATCAGGAAGTTTGTTTTAAAAATTAATAACATCAGCAGTGGCTAGAGGGACTGTCACGTTCAGGGACATACCAGGACTCTACTGATCCGGGAGCCACCTTTTGTTATGCTCCAAAGAGGAAGGAAGCCAACAGGGCAAGGGGCAGGAGAGCAGAGAGTGGCAGCAAGGGTGGCAGGGGAACGGACAGGCCCATCCCCAGTGGACGCGGCCGCTGTCTCCACCGTCTTCCTCCCTGCTGTACCACCCTACTTCAATTAGCCTGAGTCCCTTTCCCTGTCAGCACCAATCAGGACTCTGATAAGTTAAAGAAAGTGAAAGTGAAAGTCGCTCATTTCTGTCCAACTCTTGGCAACCCCATGGACTGTATAGGATTCTCCAGGCCAGAATACCGGAGTGGGTAGCCTTTCCCTTCTCCAGGGGATCTTCCCAACCCAGGGATGGAACCTAGGTCTTCTACATTGCAGGCGGATTCTTTACCAGTTGAGCTACAAGGGAAGTCCAAGAATACTGGAGCAGTAGTCTAACCCTTGTCCAGCAGGTCTTTCCAACCCAGGAATCGAACAAGGTTCTCCTGAATTGAGGGCAGATTCTTTACCAACTGAGCTATCAGGGAAGCCCAGGACAATGATGAGGACTGAACACAATAGCTGGAGGTGAGAGTGATTTGTTAAAACAATAAGAGCATGAGAGATGATCTCATAAAGTCCACTCATTGTTCTCCCCTCCCCCATGAAGGACCTGAACCTTATAGAAGAGAGACACTGGAACCCTGAACATCTCAAATTCAGGGTTTAAACTGCACATGATTCACCTGGGGGTCTGGTTAAAATGCAGAGTCTGATATAAATAAAAGGGTCTGTACTTCTAACAAGGTCCCAGGTGGTACCCACCTGGAGTTGTGCTGGTCCAGACTCTCTTTTCTCAAGTCTATGTGTGAGATCACTATTCCTGAGATTCAAGGGACAGCTGAGAGGCCACAGTGTGTTGGGGGAGGCTTGAGATCTACACAGGAGTCTAAATCCCAGGCTCACAAGTCCTGTGGCCTCTCCTATCTTAGCTTCCTTACCTAGAAATTAATAGCAGGATCCATGTCAAAGAGGAGTTGAGAGGATTAGCAGTTGGTGAGCATCAAGTATTTAACAGTGCCTGGCCCTTAGTAGGTGCTATGTTAATATAGCTATTACACTTACATATTTTCAATAAACTGCTTTTCTGAAAAGTAACATCCAGCAGAAATTTGGGATAGGGTAGAGACATTAACCAGGGAGTTCAGTTCAGTTCAGTTGCTCAGTCATGTCCTATTCTTTGTGACCCCATGAATTGCAGCACGCCAGGCCGCCCTGTCCATCACCAACTCCCAGAGTTTACTCAAACTCACATCCATCGAGTCGGTGATGCCATCAAGCCATCTCATCCTCTGTCGTCCCCTTCTCCTCCTGCCCCCAATCCCTCCCAGTATCACAGTCTTTTACAATGAGTCAACTCTTAGCATGAGGTGGCCAAAATATTGGACTTTCAGCTTTAGCATCAGTCCTTCCAAAGAACACCCAGGACTGATCTCCTTCAGAATGGACTGGTTGGATCTCCTTGCAATCCAAGGGACTCTCAAGAGTCTTCTCCAACACCGCAGTTCCAAGAGCACCAATTCTTTGGCACTCAGCTTTCTTCATGGTCCAACTCTCACATCCATACATGACTACTGGAAAAACCATAGCTTTGACTAGATGGGCCTTTGTTGGCAAAGTAATGTCTCTGCTTTTGAATATGCTTAGCCTCATTTAATCTCAGATGGTGGAGTCTTGCAGTCACTCATTCTGGAAGTCTGTTGCCACCCCTCCTCCAAATTGACCTGATGTTCAAAGTCTTCCTTCACAGCCTCCCTGATGGTTTCCTGACATACAGGGTCACAGTGAGCTTACTTCTACACAAAATACATTGTTACATCTATTAAATGTATGTGGGTGTGTGTTCAGTTGCTAAGTTGTATCCAGCTCTTTAGGACCTCATGGACTGTAGCCCTCCAAGCTCCCCTGTCCATGGAATTTTCCAGGTAAGAATACTAGAGTGGGTTGCCATTTCCTACTCCAGGGGATCTTCCCAACCCAAGGATTGTACCTACATCTCTTGTATCTCCTGCATTGGTAGGTAGATTCTTCACCAATAAGAACTACCAGTAGTCTCCGCTAAATCTACATTTCACCAAGCCTCTCTCCTGCAAGTCTGGGGTCACCATTCTGGGCTAGAGCCCAGAAAGCTTTACTTCAGTCAAGTTTGGTAAACACTGGTAACCTAAGGGTTTCTACAGGGAAGGGGTTAAGAACTGTAGTACAGGGTAGAGGAATAGCAAAGACCAGGCAGGAAAGGGCTCAAAGATTATATCTAGTTTTGCTTGTTAGAAGACAAAAACACTTAAGATGGGAGAGGGCAGAGGAAAAGAAGTATTTTTCCCCTCTTTACCTCATGCTTTCCTTTTTATAAATCCATTTTACAACAAAACTGGTGCTTTTTACCATTAGAGCAAAAATAACCATTGATGATAAATCAAGTAAAAAGTGTCACGAAGATGCTGAATTAGCCAGCAGATCCACCTTTTAAAGTTTCCCATAAACACTGCAAACTGCAAGGATTTGGCACATCTTTCATTCTGCACAAGTATCATTTAGATGGCAAGGGAGGCAGAGCGAAGGCAAGGGTCTAGCCTTGTGGGTGAGGGCTGAGGCCCAGAGTTCTTGCCCCTGGAGTGCGACCGTGTCCTAGGTGGTTGCCCACCGTGATGTCCCGGGTGTGGCAATCACGTGGGTCCCCATGTCAACCAATATCGACCACACTTGGAACCTCCTATTCAATTCATGCTCCTCAGCTTTCTCTAGGAGGCTTCCTGGTGAAGGTAGTTTGGCATCTGTGACTTGTGGACTGTCTCCTCTCTTTCTCTGAGAGACAGTGGAGCAGAACTGTGTGGCAGTGAGGCACATAGACTCTCGAGCTAAGATGACTGGGTTACAGTCTTACTCTCTGTATGACATTGGGCAAGTTGCTTCACCTGTCTGTGTCCCAATTTCCTTAGCTGCAGAACAGCGATGATAACACATTTATCTAGCAAGGTGAATAGGTGAATCACATATGTCAGCCTATGTTAGGCAGCTCATCCAGTGTCAAGCGCACAGTCAAGGCTACTCTGGTGCTCACTCTGCAGTGGAGAATCCCAAGGGCATGCTCAGGCTCAGGCATCAGAAGGAACTCAGTTCAAATCCCAGCTTCACCTCCTACAGCCTGTGTGACCTGAGACTTGTTTCTTATCTTCTCTACTTCTAAAACGGGAGAAGTAACACAGCTGTCTAATAGTGTTGTTTTGAAAATTAAACAAGAGAATATTGGTAAAAATATTGTCATAGAACACACTGTATGTGTTCAACAAATTCCAGTTATTACTAACATTATAATTTTATGATTATTAATTATCGGTGTCACCCTTCCCCTCCATCAGAAACCCAGTTCTCTCACAAGAGGGGTCGAGATACATGCCCCCTTTACTTCTAGTTATCCTCTTGGTATGAGTTCCAATTCAAATTTCTGGGTGTGATGACAGGTCTGGGAGGAGGTTTCCGATAACCAGAGGGATAAGAATTAGTATGAAGGAGAATCCAGCCCAAGCACACTCCCTGGTCATGATTCTGCAGTTATTCTGGGCCATATGGCTTGGCCTTGATCTCTCCAAATGTACCTGGTGCCTTCCTGCAGTGCAAATATCTTCGAGTGTGAATCAGTTGTCCAGAAGTTATAAACTGGACACACATTCTCCCCATTGTCTTTTGCCATGATTTAGCTTCATAGGGATTTTAGGATCTTTCTGCATCAAAACATAGAAAGCAGAGCATTATATGGAGTTTCTGTTGCTGTGCCTTGGGCTTGGGTGCTGCCGTGTTATAAAGTCATGAAGACAAAATGTACTACTTACTATGATGAATGCTGGTACCTGTCTGTGGGCAGCTGGCATCACTGAAAGGTTAACAGGGAAGTTTGGATGTAGGTTGAAAATCTATGTCTGCCTCCATTAGGTCAGAGTCTGATGTGTCTGCCTCAATTCATCTGGAGTCATTCATGAAGCAAAGGTATATTTGACCACAACGCAGATGAGGTACAGTGCTCTCACAATCCTAGACCCTCTTCTCCTATTACAGATGAAGACACTGAATTCGAAGACTGATGGATTGCTTAAACGCACACAGATAGTCAGGGTCAGAGTTGGTTCAGAGTCTCCTGATTCCAATCTCCTACTGCTCCTCCTATTCCCTTGTGAGAACCTCCTCCATTTAGGAGGCTAGGTGCAAGGCACTGGGAAGACACCCTCTGTCCCGATGTTATTCTCTGGGACCTGCAAGCCGATGCACTTTGCTGAGCCCTGCTGTACCTATTGGACCTAGTCCCACAGGTCTGATTCTTGAACCTGCCTCCAAGGTGAAGCCAACCTGAAGCTTCTGTTCCAGTTTGGTTGCTGGACTATCTCATAATCTGTCCCCACCTTTCCTTCGGCTCCTTGTCAAGTTTGGTCAGACAGTTTGGCCTTAATAATTACACTTGCTCATTCAGTATGCCTATTCTCAGACACCCACCTTGCCAATAATGCTTTAGTAGCAGTCACCATGTGGATCTCCTGGCTAAATCTCCTGTGGATCGCCTGTGGATCTCCTTCTTTGGTCCAATGGCTTAACCATGTTTCAGGTGAGGTAATTCTGGACTGGTTTTCAGCAATTCCCCACAGGCAAGAAGAGTTGGTTCAGAGTCTCCTGATTCCAGTCTCCCATTGCTCCTCCTATTCCCTTGCGAGAACCTCCTCCATTTAGGAGACTAGGGGCTGAAGCGCATCCCATGTGCAGCTGCAGGCCAACAGAAATTTATCTTTGATGACACTGACATTCAGACTAACAGTGTCTTAGCCTTGCCTCTCCCTCTTTCTAATGCCCTCCCCGCCCAAACTGCCCATTTCCTACGTAAGGATCTTAATTTCATTTCCTTTTAAATTAATCTGAGTTTCTCTGGGTTTCAGCTTTTGCTTGACCCCTTAACTATTGGTGTAACCTCGGGAAGTAACCTGACCCGCTGGGCATCTATCCTTCTCTCTGTAATACAGAAATGATCTCGCGCTTGCCTCTCCAGGTTACCCTGAGGATCTAAGGGATGTGAAAACATTTTGAAAACCGTAAAGCACTATATAAATGCGGGTTATTGCAGTTGTTTGTTATTGCTTGGTTGAAAACTCATCTAATAATTTCAGAAAGCCAAGAATGCTGACCATACTCCCTGTAACATCAGCATGATATTCAGGGAAAACTTAGGATAAATTTTAGTAAATTTAAAAAATCATTTATATACACTTTCTAAGGACTTCTAAAATCTTACCATCTATCTTTCAGTGTCTCGGCTGAAGGCGAGGGAAGGGAGAGTATGGAAGAGGAACAGAAAACGCTAACAACAGCCCTCCCCACTCTGGCAATAAACTTCTAGCTCCAAAGCAGGTTTTATTTAGTGTGCCATAAAAACAGTCATTTCTCCCATCATAAAAGAAGCCTGACTACTCAGTCTCGCTTTTCTGCAGTAAGTCTGTGGGTTGAGTGGTCCTATTTCTGGAGCAGGCTGCCCTTCCTCCTCAATCCTATGCCCCCTCCCTCACAGTCCTGCATATATTGAGAAATAAAAGGCAATTTTAAAGTATTTTATTACGTGTGAATTTACAGGGGAAAAACATATATGTTTTTGGAGATGGAACTAAGATTTAATTGTCCCTCTCTTTTATGGTTACTGCCTCATGGGTATGTTCCAGACATCTTGGGCACTGTGGTTTAAAAAAAAAAAAAGAAATTCAGGTGAGACTGTTGCAACTTTTCTAGCCATTAAACAGACCTTGGAAATTTTAGGTCATTCTGCAAATAAAAAGCTCAACACAGGCTCAAGAAAGTAGGTTCCACTTATCTCTGCACCTACCAAGCTCTTCTGGGCTTAGGGAGCTAACTGTGCTCCTCTGATTACCTGGCAAAATACTTGATGCCATACATGAGGTAATTTACTGACTATGTGCCTAAATGAATTACTTCTCCTCACAAGGAGTCAGCAGTGTACTTCAGTCTGTTTTCACCAAACAAGCAGAGGAGTTAGCACTGAGATGTCTGGGACTAACACTGTATTTCAAGGTTTTTTCTGAATGAACTCATGTCCTGTCAAGTGGGCAGAGTTGGCTCCTGGCATTCAAAGGGTAAAGCATCAGGGTGAGCATCAGGCAACTTGATTTCTAAAGCACGCACTGCTCCTCTAGGCCTCAGTTTTCCCATTCGTAAAACAAAATGGCTAGTGTGACAGAGGATGTCCAAGGTGCTTCTGGCTCAACCACTGTAAACTGTGAAGTGCAGCCACTCTTTATTTAGTATTAAACAGGTGAAAGGAAAAGTGTCAGTCACTCAGTCATGTCTGAGTGGCTCTTTGCGAGCCCAGGGGCTATAACCCTCCAGGATCCTCCATCCATGGAATTCCCCAGACAAGAATACTGGAGTGGGTTGCCATTTCCTTCTCCAGGGGACCTTCCTGACCCAGGGATCGAACCTGCGTCTGTAGCACGGCAGGTGGATTCTTTACAATCTGAGCCCCCACAGAAGCCCTGGAACCTCATTCTTAAAAGCCTAAATACAGCTGAGGTAGTTTTCTCTCCTCAGTTATTTCTCATAGGGTTTGCCTGAGCTGCTTCTACAAAAAATTCCCTGATCCCAAAGCCTATTTATCAGTGGGAAGGACAGAGTGACAGGAGCCTGGGGAACTGGGAGTTCAGAGGTGCCTAACCTCCAACCTGGCATCATATATTAACTAGATGGCAGTCACCCTCTTAGTGTAAGCTGAAAGAAGACCATAGTCTCGAGGGTCCCACATACACAACTGGGTCATCAGAAGTTTTTCTATTTGTATCTATAACTAAATAAAAAGCATTCCTGCAGAGATTCCTGAAAAGTAGAATACCTGGCAAGAGAAGGAAAAAAGGCTTGGAGAGCGGGTCTCCCTGGCAGATACAGAGCTTCTACAAAAGCATCCCAACACCCTAGTTTCTTAACCTTCAAACCATTACTCTCCTTAAGGATATCAAAGATATTTCATTGGATTAGTTCTTCCAAGCAGAATTAGAGCATGGTGGAGAGGTATTATGGGTTTTAACTGACTGGATCTCTCACCTCCAATAATAAGTTCTCAAGTGAAAGAGTTCTCAAAGCTCTGGCTAATTGAGGAGACTAAGAATCCAATCATGTTCATAGATGGAAAAGTGGCCAAAGCATGTCAGCAAAACTAGTGTTCAGGGCCGACGGCTCCATGCCCAGCAGCCTGTCAATCAGTTATCGCCACTCAATTCTACTTTCAAACGCAGTAACCTTGACTTGTTAGCTGGCTCAAAAATACACATAAGAATAATTAACTGAAAGGACATGGTTGGCTCAGGACAAATGTATCCCAAGTAAATGACCAGATGACTGTGAGTCAATGCAAAGACTCAGTGGCATTAGGAGCCCTGCCTGCAATGCTAAATTCTTAATGATCTTGCATATGCTCTCTAAGCCCAGTTTACTCACCAGTTAAGTAGGAATATTGTCCCTGCCTATCCAGTGCTTCGCCATCTTGTGTTGGAGAAAAGGAGCTAATGCCATACAAATGGCAATGAGCTGAAATCAATGTTTTTTGTTTTGTTTTGTTTTTTTCTGCAGGGGATGTTACATGTCTTTCAGATGCCCAGAGGGTCATACTCTCCGACCTAGTGATTCACTTCACTTCCCTGTATGTTTCCTCCAATTTAAAACCATGTGGTCAGATGAAATAATCTCTAAAGTTCTTCCCAGCACTGCCATCTTAGAAATCTGTAACATCATGAGACCATAGTTTTTCGCTACATACTAACCAATATGGCAGCTGGTCTATGGCAATAGGCATATGGCTCTTCTCAAGATTGGGTTTGAGGATCAACCTTTGGAATCTCTGAGCTCTGGGCCAATTGCTTTCAAGAGGGGTCCCTGACACTCTTCTTCTCATCACTTGGAGGATACTGTCATCTCTGGGAAGTACCTATCCTAATGTTTCTGCTGTCAGATATTTTATAAGCAAGAGCATCTTAAAGCTAGAACATGTGTTGTATAATTAGATTTCCTTGCCTTACAGATACTGGGCTTCTTCAGCTTGAAAGAAGAGGACACTTCACCTAAGGATGAGAGCTGAGCAATGCTGTGTGCCTGCTCACTAGGGTTCGCTTCAGCTAGGCAAGAGAAACACTGTCATTAAAAAACAGGGTCTTTGTCCTTTCAACAGCTGCTCCAAAGAACTGGAGAAAAGAGATTTTTTAACCAGGCTATACAGAGCTAAGATTCTAACCCCAGTGACATTAGGGAGAGGAGGAGGATATAATTACATTAGCTCTTTATAAAGGTAATTTGCAATATCAACACTTTACATTCCAATAACTGCTATAACTTACATGGTAACACTTGATTGGGCAGAAAATATCTCTCTTCCTAGGATCTCAGCGAGGTTCACAGACATGGCTAGCACATGCTTTATTAAAAAGACGATCATCAGTTTTGTGAATCTGCAGAGCCTTGTTCTGACTCTGTAATTAGCACAGGGGGATTTTGAGCAAGTCACTAAAGTCTCTATTTGCCCATAGGCATAAAGTGGGCATAAGAATGCCTTAATAAGGTTATAGTGAGGAAGAAATGAGATAGTTAGAGAGAGGCAGCTTATATTTTCTTTTCTCATCTCTCCAGGTGTATGTTCTCTTTACAAATCTATAAGCACTTATAGAACAAGACCATTTTAAGCCTCTTTATCTTATTTACATAGCAAAATAACTGAAATAGTAACTAAAATAAAATGAGTTTTTCTTATGCTCATAAGTCCTTCCTGGTTACTTTTTGTCTCAAAAAGTTCAAACTCCTCTGCCTGGCTAACCAGTCCTTCCAAACCCTAGTCCTGAAATGCATGCCACCGAGTAGACTTCAGTATCACAAAGGAGCCTCCACAGGCGACGCTGGTCCCAGTGTTCCCTCTATCCCGGAGAGCCATTCTCTGTCATCCTTGCAAACCTTTTTTCCACCTGGAAAAAGTAAAAATCTAACACCACCTCCTTCATAAATCCCCATCCTGCCATTTATCCCTCCATCCACTGGGCTCCCATAATATTGTTCTGTATATCCTAAAGGGCTTAGCCCAGTCAGTCTTATACTAGAGTTACTTGCTCTTGTTCTCCCTCTTGAACTATAAATCTTTTGAGAGGATCCCTTATAACACTTAGCACTAAACTATGGTGATTTTAAAAAAATGTATCAGCATCTCAGAAGTCTCAATGCACTACTGAAAGCAAAGTATTTTTGCTCTTTTGATTGTTAGGGAGTGCTCCATGCTTCCCTTCTGTTCTGCCTTTAGCCTTTTTAACATGGTGGCTCTAAGACCGGCTGCCACTGGAACCGCCCAGTCCCATCAAGACAGAGTCTGGCCCCCTCCTGCTCAGGCTCACAAGGCTAGCCTCAAAGGACTTTAGTCCTTGACACCCACCAGTCAGGCATGCTGGAAACTTACTGCACTAGCAGTAAGAGTTCAACTACTTGCCCTTCAAATAGCGTGTGCAAGTTTTGCTAGCTATCCTGGAGAAGGGATAGGCTACCCACTCCAGTATTCTGTCCTGGGGAATTCCGTGAACTGTATAGTCCATGGGGTCGCAAACAGTAGGACACGACTGAGTGACTTTCCCTGATAGCTCAGTTGGTAAAGAATCCACCTGCAATGCAGGAGACCCTGGTTTGATTCCTGGGTCGAGAAGATCCTCTGGAGAAGGGATAGGTTACCCACTTCAGTATTCTTGCGCTTCCCTTATGGCTCAGCTGGTAAAGAATTCACTTGCAATGTGGGAGACCTGGGTTCGATCCCTGGGTTGGGAAGATCCCCAGGAGAAGGGAAAGGCTACCCATTCCAGTATTCTGACCTGGAGAATTCTATAGACAGTCCATGGGGTCACAAAGAGTCAGACACAACTGAGCGACTTTCACCAAGAACTTACCCATTGCTTGTTACATTATGGGTAGGTTATCCACCACTGGTCTGCCAGTAGACTTTGGGAATTACCTCCATTTATAAATCAAGTGTTGACTTTACTATGAGAGAAAAAAAGACTGTAGAACTTGAAGATTAATTTGAGAATTAAGATGTCTTAAAATTGACATAGCCCAATCACATCCTTTTATGAATAAGGAAACTGAAAACCAGAAAGGTCACCCAGCTAGATAATGATAGAGTGAGGACTGAAACCTAGACCTCAGACTTGTCATTCAGCTCAGTCTCCACACCATATCCTGGTTACTATCAGCATTATTTTGGTAGATATACTTTAGGATATATGAGAACAAAGGGGAACATTGGAAAACTATGGCCAGGAAAGCAAGTCTTCTGCAAAAAAAGTTAAGATGGCTATACCAATGCTGGAAACTAGTTGATAACTAATCTATGATTGTATTCTTAAAGCATAAATCCCAGGGAAGCCTGAGTGGAGGAGTTTGCCAGGCTCTCAATAAGTGGCTGTTGTCCTTGAGGGCTCTAACACGTGTCAGGGACCTTCATGGCTAGTACTGGCAGAAGCTGCAAACCACAGTGGACGACCACGGATGACGGCCAGCCACTCAGATGATGATAAATCAGCATACAAGCTACTTTAACTGTTGGGCTCTTGCTAAGCTCCTTTTCACTAATCTGCTTTTCATCTTGCTGCCCCATCTGTAGAATTCTCCCTCTCCTGTTGGACTTGGCCACATTTGAATCAGTCTGTAAGACCCAACTAACGTCCACCTTGTCTCACTCTTTTGTTCATTCATTCAAGAGATATTTTGGGGAACTCTGGATTTTGGGCACCATTCTAGGATCTCAAGGAGACCAAACAAGTCAATCCTAAAGGAAATCAATCCTGAATATTCATTGGGAGGATCGGTATTGAAACTGAAGTTCCAATACTTTGGCCACCTGATGTGAAGGGCCGACTCTTTGAAAAAGGCCCTGATGCTGGGAATGATTGAGGGCAAGAGGAGAAGCAGGTGACAGAGGATGAGATGATTGGATGGCATCAGTGACTCAACAGACATGAGTTTGAGCGAACTCAGGGAGATAGTGAAGGACAGGGAAGCTGGCATGCTGCAGTTCATGGAGTTGTAAAGAGTCGGACATGACATAGCAACTGAAGATCAATAACTAGGATCTCAAAAAAGTTTACACTCTAGTGGGGTAAAACAGAAAAACAAAAACCAAAAATTTACATGTATATCTATGTTTGCATATACATACACATATCTGAAATACACAGATGCATATTTATATACATATAGTATATACAAGTTTATGCTAAGCTACTTCAGTCATGTCCAACTCTTTGCAACCCTATGGACTGTAGCCCACCAGGCTTTCCATGGGATTCTCCAAGCAAAAATCCTGGAATGGGTTGCCATGCTTTCCTCCAGGGGATCTTCCTGATCCAAGGATCAAACCCACCACTCCTGCACTGGCAAGCGGATTCTTTATCACGAGTGCCACCTGGCAAGCCCAATATATACACATACACATATATTAATCAATCAAATGATATTAACTACGAAGAAAAAAATAAATAACTGCTAAGAAAAAATAAAATAGAACATAAAGACAAAGTTTAAAGATGAAAGAGGGAGAGATCTGTCTGAGACATACTCCTTTTGAGAAAGTGACAAGCAAGCCAAGATATAATGGAAATGAACACTGGTCGAGTATATGTAGCATCAGAACTCTATAGTTAACCCCTTAATTCTCTTAGTGTATCATATTTTTATTCAACAAATAAATATCCATGTGAGACCCTGTGCACTAGATGATGGGTACCTAGTGGGGAATGAAGGGGGCCTAGCTCTGCCTTCTTGGAGTGAGTGGTCTGCTGCAAGGGCAGGTGTAATTAAACACATGAACACACAAAGGGCACTCGGACAGCTATGCTGCCTATTCCTTCTTTATCTTTGAGGGAATTCAAAGCCGGGCTGGCAGGTATTAGGCGCTAGGGAAAGAGTTAGCTGATAACTGCCATAATCTCAGCTAATTGCTCCAGGAAAAGTAGATTTCCACCAAGAATGTGCCGAGGCCATTTGGAAGTCTAGTCAACTCAGTAGCAGGTACTTCAGACATCATCTCAGGTTTAATGTTGTTAGCCAGAACACACACTCTCACATTTTCATGCCATATTGTAGTAGTCAAATATTTTTCCATGCATCACTTTGTGATTAGGCAGACCTGAGCAAAATGGCCAGAACTGGAAACTTTCTGTCAGAAAGCACTTTTGAGGCTATGTGATCCAACGATTTACCCACTGCTGGTCCCTTTCTTCAGCATTTCTGAGCAACAGTCAGCCATTCCTGCTTCAGCATTTCTAATGATGAGGCACCCACGCCTCACAAAGCAATCTTTCCCATTTCTGGAAGCCCAGTGGCTCGTTAGTGGTCAGGTGGGATAAATTCCTTGTCTGTTGACTCCCAGTCAAGTGCTCTTTGCACTGGGGCCCTCTCTCAGAAGGACTCACCTCAAGCCATGGCTGAGGAAGCCCTTGATTAAGGAGGCCCGGTCCCCTCTTCCTCAGGTGGAGGCTCTCACTTCACCCTGATAAAGGTGCACCACAGATGCACGTCCCCAGGAAGGCCAATCAGAGCACAATGAGCAGATCCAAATGCAAACACATCTTATGCACAAGTACAGGCTGTCTGTGATCGAAATAGAGTGTGTGTGTGTGTGTGTGTGTGTGTGTGTGTGTGTGTGTGTGTGTGGTGGGGGGGGTCATTTAATAAAGTCTCTGACAACTGTTTATTGAGAGGAAAGTATGAATGGCTCAGCAGCAAGGGAAATGATTCTGGCTTTCAAAAACCTGATGTACTTTCCTGAGTCCTCCAAAAAACACAAGTGGAGGGCAGAATGCTCCAGGCAGGCCATGGTGAACAAGTCCATGTAAGGGCATGTGAGCATTCTGAGACTTTCTAGGAGAGAAGCAAGCCTGCTGCCATGGGGACAGACATGTTCTGGCCAGCCTTTCCTCTCCTGCTCCTTCTCCAAACCTGACTCCCGGGAGTCCTGGAAGTCAAACTGAAGGCTTCAATCATACCCTGGGAGCACAGCACCTCAGAATCCTCCTGTGTACTGGCTTTGGGTGCAGAGGTAGAAAGCAAGGAGCCCTACCCTGCCTCACAGCCTCAGCTGCAGGAGGCAGACTCTGTCAGCTGAGGAGGGGCTAGAGAGGGTGCAAGACTCCTGCTGGAGCGGACAGGGAGGACTGGAACATTGAAGCCTTTGCACCTGCATGCGGATGGGGGGTTGAGATGGAAGCTCACTCACTCCCTAACTGGATTACAGGACCAGAGAGTCAGACATTTAAATATCACCTGGCCCTGTGCTTTAAAAATAATAAGTTTCATATTCCTTGATTTAAATGAAATCTCAGCAGGAACATAAACAAATAAAGATTTTAGGAGCTGAGCTGCCCTGGGATCAGAGGGCTGGAGCTCTCCCAATGACCTGTGCCAACCCACCTTACCCCAGGTGGTGCCCCCCAACTTGGGCCCCATAAAACTCTTGGAGGGCGCCATTCCAAAACCAGCAAGTAAATCAATTACCCTTCATTTTACAAATAAGGAAACAGGCCTACAGAGAAAGGGTTGGTGCAAAGTCACCCTTCTGGCTCAAGGCTTATAGATGTCCCGGTGCAAGCTCCTACCCAACTCAGCTTCCTGGGGAGGATGTCCTTCCTTTGATGTCCACCCAGAGGGACATTCAGGAAGTTCCCTGGGGAATGCGGCTACCTCCAAGCCATTACATCTATTAATTTTTTTTCTGTGATGGGGTTCCTAGAATCAAATAATAGAGCATGGTGTAGTTCAGAGGTCCCCAACCCCAGAACCATGGAACGGTACTGGTCTGTGGCCAGCTAGGAGCCAGGTGCTCAACAGGAGATGAGCGGTGGGTGAGCGAGTGAGTGAAGCTTCATCTACATTTACAGCCACTCCTCATCGCTCGCATTCCCACCTGAGCTCTGCCTCCCATCAGATCAGTAGCAGCATTAGGTTCTCATAGCAACATGAACCCTACTGTGAACTGTGCATGAAAGGGATCTAGGTTGTACGCTCCTTATGCAAATCACCCCCAAACCACTTGCCCCCACCCCACTCCACCCCAAGGTTCTCTGGAAAAATTATCTTCCACAGAACTGATCCCTGTTGCCAAAAAGGATGGGGACCGCTGGTGTAGCCAATGAGCTGCCAGGTTGGCCTGTCGTCATGTGTTTTATCAGCCAGTAAGGCAGCTCATTCAGCAAGTGTCACAGGGCCCAGGGTGGACTTCAGCTTCCGGAACAGTTTTCACACATACACTACCTCTCATGCCTCCCCACACCCTTGTAAAGTTCACTAGGGAGGAATTATCGGTCCCATTCTATGCTTGAAAAACGTGTAGCATAAATGGTTCACACGACTTCTCTGAGGTTGAGAGAATTTAATAACAAAGTTGAGATTTAAATACCAATTTGTTGACATAGTTTATAACTCATTCAACCTCTTACTGACTGCTCTGAAAATACCCTCTCATGCCTGGGTTGTTTTGTGGATTCTACACCCTAAATAGGGCAGTACCAATGCATGCTTCATCTGCAGGTATGAGGTGGTGTCTCTATGCCTGAATCCACTGTGACCTGGACTGGAATTATATTTACACAAATTATGTTTAGGAAATTTGAGTGTTTGAAAAGAAATTAATAAATATTTGTGGAAAGAAAGGAAGGGAGGAAAAATGGAGAGGGGGAAGGAAGGGGGAGAAGGAAGGAGGAGAAAGAAAGAAGCACTTGGGGAAGGCAGAGTTGATTTTTTCTCTATGGGAAACCTGCAAGGAATATTTCATCATGGAATCCCTGGTCCACACAAACTCCAACCAGGCTGGAAACCGAAGATCAGAAAAGAACAAGTGTTTGTGGGGACTGAGAAAAACATCAATTAAATAACTGGAAAATGAAACAGAGTGGTTGAGAGAAAAGTTCCCAGAGTCACCCAGTCATAGTTGGGATCTTAACTCATATTTGCTAACTGGGTGATAAGGAATACCTGTTTATCCATGGATTCTGTTTCCTCATCTGTAAAATGAGGATTATCATGGCTCTCTCGTGGGATATCAAGAAGATAGGACGAGATCAAGGAGTGAAGTGCCTCCCCAGGGCACTTGATCAGTAATTGAGGGCAGGTGTCCACAGGTGATTTTCCCCAAGTTCCCCTTTTTCCTGCTTTAACCACGTTCTGTTCAAGTCAAGCCCAGCTCTAGTGTCTGCCTGAAGCCTGCTCTGGATTCTTTATTGTTCAACCATCGTTTATCTCGTCTAACACCTGACTGCTACTATCAGTCAATACTGAACATTTGAGCCCTGTGATGGTTCATTTTATATGCCAACTTGACTGAGCTAAGAAGTGCTGCCTGGAGAACTGGTAAATCATAATTGCTGGGTATGTCTATGAGGGTCTTTCTGGAAGAGATTAGTATTTGAATCTATAGACTGAGTAAAGATCACCTTCATCCATGTAGGTGAGCATCATCCAATCTGCTGGGGACCTGAATATAACACAAAGACTGAGGGTCTGCTCTTTACTCGAGTGGGAGCACCCACCCTCTCCTGCCCTCAGACATTAGCCATCCTTGCTCTTGAGCCCTCCGACCTGGACTAAAAGTAACACCATTTTCTCTCCTGGTTCTCAGGACCTCGGGTTTGGACAAGAACTATATCCACCACTGTCTTTCCTGAGCCTCCAGCTTGCAGATGGCAGATTGTGGACTTTTCACTATTCAAAGTCCCATGAGCCATTTCCTTGAAACAGATTCTTTCTGTATATGGGGACATATTCAGTTGCCTCTGTTTCTCTAGAGAACTCTAACACAAGCCCTTAATTATTTACTATTATTTTTATGTGTTTACATCTTTTCTCTTTTAAATAATGCTCTGAGCCCTTTGAGGCTTGGAGTCATGTTTGCTCTTAAATTCCCATGGACTTAAGCCTAGGACTGGGTACACTGAGCAGTGTCCTGTGTATACTTATTGAGTCAGCGGTTAGCTGAGTGACTTGTACCTTCCACTTGCTACGAATATCCTTTTGACTATGCAAAAAAAAAAACAAACAAAAAAGGGTGTCTTGTTTTCCTGAGTCACCAAATGCAACCCTATCCATCCTTTGAGGATTGGTTCTTGACTATATTTCTGAAATCAGGAGAACTGCTTGGAGAGGAATCATTCTAGAGCATAATGGAGTGAGGAGGGGAAATAAAGGGGGTGAATGTTTCCCATACTTTTCCCAAGAAGATCCCATTCTATCAGGGATCTTTGTTTGCCAAGTTGGAGATGCAGTTGACCATATTTCTTCATCATGAATTTTCACATATTAAAGTCAATATAATCCACATATTTACCATGCAGTAATGATATTAGTTATAAACATGAGATAATCACGATGGTGTGATCACTCACCTAGAGCCAGACATTCTGGAATGTGAAATCAAGTGGGCCTTAGAAAGCATCACTATGAACAAAGCTAGTGGAAGTGATAGATAGAATTCCAGTGGAGCTATTTCAAATCCTGAAAGATGATGCTGTGAAAGTGCTGCACTCAATCTGCCAGCAAATTTGGAAAATTCAGCAGTAGCCACAGGACTGGAAAAGGTCAGTTTTCATTCCAATCCCAAAAAAAGGCAATGCCAAAGAATGTTCAAACTACTGCACAGTTGCACTCACCTCACACACTAGTAAAGTAATGCTCAAAATTCTCAAAGCCAGGCTTCAGCAATACGTGAACCATGAACTTCCTGATGTTCAAGCTGGTTTTAGAAAAGGCAGAGGAACCAGAGATCAAATTGCCAATATCCGCTGGATCATTAGAAAAGCAAGAGAGTCCCAGAAAAACATCTATTTCTGCTTTATCAACTATGCCAAAGCCTTTGACTGTGTGGATCACAATACACTGTGGAAAATTCTGAAAGAGATGGGAATACCAGACCACCTGACCTCCCTCTTGAGAAACCTATATGCAGGTCAGGAAGCAACAGTTAGAACTGGACATGGAACAACAGAGTGGTTCCAAATAGGAAAAGGAGTACATCAAAGCTGTATAGTGTCACCCTCCTTATTTGACTTATATGCAGAATACATCATGAGAAATGCTGGGCTGGAAGAAACACAAGCTGGAATCAAGATTGCCGGGAGAAATATCAATCACCTCAGATATACAGATGACACCACCCTTATGGCAGAAAGTGAAGAGGAACTAAAAAGCCTCTTGATGAAAGTGAAAGAGGAGAGTGAAAAAGTTGGCTTAAAGCTCAACATTCAGAAAACGAAGATCATGGCATCCGGTCCCATCACTTCATGGGAAATAGATGGGGAAACAGTGGAAACACTGTCAGACTTTATTTTTTTGGCTCCAAAATCACTGCAGATGGTGACTGCAGCCATGAAATTAAAAAAAAGTTATGACCAACCTAGACAGCATATTCAAAAGCAGAGACATTATTTGCCAACAAAGGTCCGTCTAGTCAAGGCTATGGTTTTTCCAGTGGTCATGTATGAATGTGAGAGTTGGACTGAGAGGAAAGCTGAGCGCCGAAGAATTGATGCTTTTGAACTGTGGTGTTGGAGAAGATTCTCGAGAGTCCCTTGGACTGCAAGGAGATCCAATCAGTCCATTCTGAAGGAGATCAGCCCTGGGATTTCCTTGGAAGGAATGATGCTAAAGCTGAAACTCCAGTACTTTGGCCATCTCATGCGAAGAGTTGACTCATTGGAAAAGTCTCTGATGCTGGGAGGGATTGGGGGCAGGAGGAGAAGGGGATGACAGAGGATGAGATGGCTGGATGGCATCACTGACTCGATGGATGTGAGCCTGAGTGCACTCCATGAGTCGGTGATGGACGGGGAGGCCTGGCGTGCTGCGATTCATGGGGTCGCAAAGAGTCGGGCAGGGCTGAGTGACTGAACTGAACTGAACTGAATGATATTAGTTAAAACTTGAGCCATTTACTTAGTAAAATTTACTGTTTTTTAAATGAATTCATTTGTTTTCTATGATCCATGAAGGAATTAAAACAGGGCTTATCAGATAATCAGCTCACTCCAAGCATCAGGTGCTTAGGCACCTTTTCTCAGAACACGTGCCTGGGTAAAGTCTTGGCATAACAGTACTCGGAGAAAGCTTATTGTCAAGATTGCTGGTCTGGAATTTGAATCCTGGGCTCAAGTTCAGTTTCTGTTACCAAATTACTTTGCTTGTAACATGAAGGGATTGGTCAAGATAAACTTTTTGGCTTCTTCTAGATCTTGATGTTATTAAAAAAAAACAAAAACTCACTTCACCTCAGTCCCAAACCTGTCTGAAACAATAACATTTGATGACATCCATTTTTATCTTTCCCTATTAGTTCCTACTATCATTTGATTATACAGACCCATGAAAGAACTGTCTCTTCTTCTATCTGAAATCAGAAGGCAAGAGTCACTGGAAGAGGAAAGTCACTGCCAAATCTATTCAATTATTGCCAGTCTCTGCCTGTCATATAGAGAAACTGTGATGTTGATCCTGCCCAGAAAAAATAAACGAAAACTCAAAACTTCAGACCTTGGTGTTGAAAAGGCAAAACAAAATATAACACATGTTTTTCCCAGTCACAGACATGTACTGTGTTTCCTAAAAGCAGAGCATTCCTTAGACGGCAGGGCCTTGCCTCATTAGTCAAACCCTGTCCTCGGCCAGTGTGTTCATAATCAACAATTAATAGCAATTACCAGGCTAATGACAAATATCTTCATCCTCGGTAACTCACTATACTGCAGTTCACTTTGACATTGACGTCTGCGCAAAGCATGTACAAGCTGCAGAAGGAAATCACATAGAAAGAACATAAAAGCCTGTCTTGGGCTGGGGAAGGGAACACAAGGGTGGCTTCCGAAACTCCAAACACTCTATACTGAGTCTAGGTCTGTCCCCTCTTCTAAGAACAAAAGCTGGAGACACTGAAAAGCCAGGTCTGGGCATGTATCCTGGGCACTGTATTATTTTGTTAAGCTCACAAGAATGGCCCACAGGTCCTGTATTGTAAAAGGTTGGGAAAGGAGTGGAAGGAGGGTGCACACAGAAAATAAACGGATGAAACCAAGCCTCCTTAGTAACTAAGAATGGAAAGGGCCTAACCATAGTATGGTGTCACCCTGACCATTACACAATCAGCTATGGTCACTGCGGGCCACTCAAAGATGTCTGAGAGAGAGTGCTGGAAAGCCAACACACGGAGTGCTGAGCGGACCACAGCAGGGATGCACGCACTCAAACTGCCCCAGCAGCATGAAGAAAGAGGCTCCCTGGATAGGCGGGACAGCCAGGGTGGGCCTGTGATCCAGCTCTCCACCTGGATGGAATGACAGGAAACTACTCTCCTTCCCACTCTTGCCCTTTCCACAGAGTTTCCCAGGCCTGTTCTCTACATGTCCCAGTCACATCCACCTTTCAGACCTAACCCACTTCTACCCTTGATCTTCTGTGAAGATGACCCTGCATACTCCATCCACTTCCCTCTTTTCTCAGGATGCCCACAGCATCCGCAGTTTCAGTTAAGAGTTTATGCTTGAGTCTAACCATAAGCCCTGATGACAGTGGACAGACAAAGTGGAGTCAGGCCCTGGGGACAGGGTGAGGCAGCCTGACCAGCCCTGGCATTCTTACCTCTAGACTTCCTTAGTTATGAGAAAACTCAACTTCTATCTTGTCTGAGATTTGTTCTGTGAGTTTTCTGTTACAGGAAGCTGAACTTTTCTTGTTATGGAAACCCATCAAGTTGTATTTGCGGAGGAGTCACAAAGAGTTGGACACGACTTAGTGACTAAACAACAATACTCCCGGTGACCTGAATTCAGGCAAACCATACCTTAACCTGAATGAAAGTGGGCTTAGAGCAGGTTTCTTCAGAAAGCATATTCCTCCTCTTTAAAACACTTTCGTCCTCAGCTCCAGAATTCTTGACTCCTCTGGGTTAAAAGCTAAAGCTCAAGGGAGCTTCTTGTTTTATGGTTGCTGACTCTGAAATGGAGCAAAGAGCACTGGAAATGCACATACCACCAGGGCTCACTGCTTCACTGTTTATACCCAAGAGAAAAGGCTTAGGAACCAGGGGAGAAGAAAGAGGAAGAGAGGAAGCAAGCAGAAGAGAATGACTGTGTGAGATCTGTGTAAAGGAGCACGACTAGAGGAAGAGGGTGAGAACCTTCTAATTACAGAGAACAGTGTAGGAAAAGCTGTCTTAGAAATCTGTATACAGATGTACTCATGAGCATCATGGAATAAAATTGCTTCTGGAGGGAAGGCACTCAGTAGCATCCATTTGATAACATATATGCTTCCCTACAGACTCAAGTCAATTAAAGTTCATCATTACTTGGGTAATATTACTACAAATTCTAGGGAGAAAACTCAGCACTTTCACAACTATTTACTAAGCTATCACTATGTGTCATAAACATAGTTCCTGTCCTTGAAAAGCTTTAAATTTATTAAGAAGTCAAGACTAATACTTATCAAGCAATAAGTACATTATCTAGAAAAAAGGCTTTGATGAGTAAACCTGACTTGTACAGCAGGAGAAGTTTTAATGCCACTTCCATCAGAAATAGACACCTTCTTTTTACCCCTGCTGGAAGTGTTTACACCCCTCCAAACCCTCAGCATGGGTTTTTGTTTTTTTTTTTTTCAATCTGCCATATATTGCCTTGAAGTCTGTGTGTGTGTGTGTGTGTGTGTGTGTGTGTGCCTATGTTCTCTCCACCATTGCCTATGTTCCTTTTCTTATTTTCCATCACTAAGTCACGTCCAGCTCTTTGAAATCCCATTCCAAACTCTTTTAGAATCACGCAAGGCTTCTTTGTCCTTCACTCTCTCCCTGAGTCTGCTCAAACTCATGTCCACTGAGTCAGTGATGACATCCAACCATCTCAATCTTGCCCCCTTCTCCATCTGACCTCAATCTTTCCCAGCATCAGGGTCTTTTCCAACAAGCTGGCTCTTTGCATCAGGTAGCCAAAATACTGAAGCCTCAGCTTCGGTCCTTTCAGTGAATATTCAGCATTGATTTCCTTTAGGATTGACTAGTTTGGTCTCGTTGCTGTCCAAGGAACTCTCATAAGTCTTCTCTAGCACCACGGTTGTAAAAACATCAATTCTTCAATGCTCAGCCTTTTTTATGGTTCAAATCTCATGTCCGTACATGACTACTGGAAAAACTATAGCTTTGATTTTGACTATACAGACCTTTGTTGACAAACTGATGTCTCTACTTTTTAATAGACTGTCTAGGTTTGTTATAGCTTTCCTACCAAGGAGCAAGTGTCTTTTAATATCATGGCTGAAGTCATCTGTCCACAGTGATTTTGGAGCCCAAGGAAAAAAAATTTGTCATTGTTTTCACTTTTCCCCCATCTATTTGCCATAAAGTAATGGGACCAGATGCCATGATCTTACTTCTGAATGTTGAGTTTAACCCAGCTTTTTTCACTTTCATCAACAGGCTCTTTGGTTTCTCTTCACTTTTGGCCAATAAAGTGGTATCTTCTGCAAATCTGAGCTTGTTGATGTTTCTTCCCTGCAATGAACTTGTGATTCATCCAGTGTGGAACTTCACATGATGTGCTTTGCATATAAGTTAAACAAGCAGGGTGACAATATACAACCTTGACATACTCCTTTCCCAATTTTGATCCAGTCCATTGTTCCACATCTGGTTCTAACTTGACCTGCATACATGTTTCTCAGGAAACAGGTAAAGTGGTCTGGTATTTCCATCTCTTGAAGAATTTTCCACAGTTTGTTTATGATCCACACAATTTAAGGCTTTAGCACAGTCAATGAAGCAGAAGTAGATTTTTTTTTTTTTTTTGAATTCTCTTGCTTTCTCTATGATCCAATGGATGTTGGCAATTTGATCTCTGGTTCCGCTGCGTTTTCTAAGTCCAGCTTGTACATCTGGAAGTTCTCGGTATGTGTACTACTGAAGCCTAGCTTGAAGGATTTTGAGCATTACCTTGCAAGCGTGTGAAATGAGCGTAATTGCACGATAGTTTGAACATTCTTTGGCATTGCCCTTCTTTGGGACTGGAATGGAAACTGACCTTTTCCAGTCCTAAGGTGACTGCTGAGTTTTCCAAATTTGCTGACATATTGAGTAATATATTGAGTTCCTTAATGATAAGCATTGAGTCTTATACATTTGTGCCTCCTTCGTGATGTCTGTTCCAGTCCCTGGCACACAGTTAGGCATCAGTGAATCTTGGCTGCCTATCTATTAGAAAAGAGTTAAGGAATGCTGAACATGCTCTTTAAGATGAACAGTCTCACTGGAGAGCTCAGAGAGGTTCCTCAGTAAGGTCTGGCTGTGCTGGTAGAATTTAAACAGGTAGAGCAGAGTGGGAAGAGTATTATTATCTAATGATGGTGGTATTGTTTCCTCGTCTTTGATGAGATGCTGTTCAACTCTCCACGTAAAACAATGCAATTGTTTTGTTTTAGCACTGAGGAGATAAAACTCTTTGTTTATAAGCCTAATCATAGTAAGAAGAGAGGCAGGTAGGAAATTCCCTTTGGGGCAGGAGCCACCTTCAGCCTAAATGAAGGTTTCCTAGTTTGCCAAGAGTCAAAACAAAACTTACAGGTGCTCTGCACACAGTTGGCTCGTGGGCAGTAGAAGCAGCTTGCAGGCACTAACCTGGACTCTGCTGAGAGTCTTTGAAGGTTACTTTAATTTTCCTCATTGCAGAACATCATTTGTAGGAGGAAAGGGCAGAGTAATGGATCTCTAACGATTCTCTGCCAGCTCTATATTCTAAGACTTAAGAAGCTGGTGGTATTTCATAACCTAAATGAGTTAAAGATACACTGGAGAAAATGGGGGTGATCAAATTAGACAAAAATGCCTCATGTCACAGGTGCAGGTGCAGGTTTCTGGATAAGGAATCCATGCCCATCCCCTATCATCTCAGATTCGGGGCCAGGTCCAATAGCCATTTAGTTTTATGGAATCTCTTACTTTTCCTGTGTTTCCAAAAGAACTATTCTAGGATGGACAGTCTTGTGTTGCAAAGCAAGTATCACAAGTGCACAGGCAGGGCGTAGGGAATTGTAAGTGCTGTATTGATACCCACAGTATTCCCAGAGTCCACTTTCCCTATAACTTCAAAGAGTGGCAAATAAAACAGCAGTGGCTCAGTGGTAATTTGCCTGCCAATGGAGAAGATGTGGGTTCAATCCCTGGGTTGGGAAGATTCCCTGGAGAAGGAAATGGTAACCCACTCCAGAGGTAGAGTGAAGTCTGGAGGAAGTTGGAAAATATTCTGACCTCAGTGCTGCCCTCCAGATATTAAACTCTCAAGAGACAAACTTGTTTCTAGCTTAACTCTCTATGCTCTTATTGCAGCCAAAGAAGTTCTCCATTTCCCCTTATTTTCCCTCCCTTCCAATTGATCCACCCTTCTCTCTTTTCTGATAGTAACCTCATCACACCTTCATGGATGGGAGATCATTTTACTTTATAGACTCAGAATTTTGTGTTTCTAACAAAAGGACACAGCATAATGATGGTCCTTGTGGAAACAGTTCTTGTGGAAACTGGGAGAAATCATGGTTCATTGAGTTGAGAAGCAGTACAGTGATAATGCTAGTCAAGATTTAGCAATGCTAGGTTAATGAAAAGAGCAAAGCAGATTTTTCCCAAAATGAAGGTTTAGTATTTTTTAACATTATAGCAGGTTCAGGTTCTTTGGGGTCTCACAGAAATTCCATAGAAGGCAGATTATCAGTATTTTTAAATAGTTGAGAAAATGGAGGACTAAATTTTTCTGGGTCCAAAATCACTGCAGATGGTGACTGCAGCCATGAAATTAAAAGACTCTTACTCCTTGAAAGGAAAGTTATGACCTACCTAGGCAGCATATTAAAAAGCAGAGACATTACTTTGCCAACAAAGGTCCATCTAGTCAAGGCTATGATTTTTCCAGTGGTCATGTATGGATGTGAGAGTTGGACTATAAAGAAAGCTGAGTGCTGAAGAACTGATGAACTATGGTGTTGGAGAAGACTCTTGAGAGTCCCTTGGACTGCAAGGAGATCCAACCAGTCCATCCTAAAGGAGATGAGTCCAGGGTGTTCATTGGAAGGACTGATGTTGAAGCTGAAACTCCAATACTTTGGCCACCTGATGCAAAGAGCTGACTCATTGGTAAAGATCTTGATGCTGGGAAAGACTGAGGGCAAGAGGAGAAGAGGATGACAGAGGATGATACGGTTGGATGGACATAGGTTTCGGTGGACTCTGGGAGTTGGTGATGGACGGGGAGGCCTGGCGTGTTGCGGTTCATGGACTCACAAGGAGTCGGACACAACTGAGCAACTGAACTGAACTAATTGAAAGGACCTATTGCAGAACCTTTTTTTTTGCAGAAATTGAAATGTCAAGGACAACAGCCAAAACAATCTTGATAAAGAATAAGTTGGGAGAACACACATTTCCTGATTTCAAAATGTACTACAGAGATCAAGAGAGTGTGGCATTGGCATAAGAATAGACATATAGCAATAGAATAAAACTGATTGCTCAAAAACAAACCCTTACATGTATTTTCCATTGAATTTTTATAGGTGCTCATATCATTGCTTCCCTTGTAGCTCAGTTGGTAAAGAATCTGCATGCAGTGCAGAAGACATAGGTTCAATTCCTGGGTTGTGAAGATCCACTAGACAGGGAAATGGCAATCCACTCTAGTATTCTTCCCTGGACAATCCCATGGACAGAAGAGCCTGGTAGGCTACAGTCCATGGGGTCACAAGAGTCAGACACAACTTAGTGGCTAAACCACCACCGCCAAGATAATACAATGAGGGGAGAAAGTGTTTTCAATAAATACTGCGTGGACAACTGGATATACATATACAAAGGAAGGAGAAAGAGAACAATGAAGAGGGGGAAGAAATGAAGACATTGTTGCTGGATGCCTATTTCACACCATGTACAAAAATTAACTCAAAATGGATCACAGGTTGAAATATAAGAGCTAAAGCCATAAACCTCTTAGATGAAAACACAGAAGCAAATTTCTTGACCCTTTGGTTAGGCAAAGTCTTCTTAGGCAGAACACCAAAACATAAACAAGAGAAAAATTTTTAAATTGGACTTCATCAAAATTAAAAACTTCTGTGTGGTCACCAACCCACAGAATGGGAGAATATATTTGCAACTCATTAATTTGATAAGGGACTGTATGTATAAAGAATTCTTACAAAACAAAACAACAGAAGACAAGTAATTCAATTTTCAAATGGGCAAAGACATGAATGACATTTCTGCCCCCATATCAAAAAAAAAAAAAAACAAACAAACCTGTGGCCAAAGCAAATTATAAGGTGCTCAGCATTACTAGTCATTCAGTTCAGTTCAGTTCAGTCACTCAGTCATGTTCAACTCTTTGCAATCCCATGAATTACAGCACGCTAAGACTCCCTGTCCATTACCAACTCCCAGAGTTCACCCAAACTCATGTCCATTGAGTTGGTGATGCCATCCAGCCATCTCATCCTCGGTCGTCCCCTTCTCCTCCTGCCCCCAATCCCTCCCAGTCTTTTCCAATGAGTCAACTCTTCACATGAGGTGGCCAAAGTATTGGAGTTTCAGCTTTAGCATCAGTCCTTCCAAAGAAATCCCAGGACTCATCTCCTTCAGAATGGACTGGTTGGATCTCCTTGCAGTCCAAGGGACTCTCAAGAGTCTTCTCCAAGCGTCTTTTAATTTCATGGCTGCAATCACCATCTGCAGTGATTCTGGAGCCCCAAAAAATAAAGTCTGAAACTGTTTTCACTGTTTCCCCATCTATTTCCCATGAAGTGATGGGACCAGATGCCATGATCTTCATTTTCTGAATGGTGAGCTTTAAGCCAACTTTTTCACTCTCCTCTTTCACTTTCATCAAGACGCTTTTTAGTTCCTCTTCACTTTCTGCCATAAGGCTGGTGTCATCTGCATATCTGAGGTAATTAATATTTCTCCCAGCAATCTTGATTCCAGCTTGTGCATCTTCCAGCCCAGAATTTCTCGTGATGTACTCTGCATATCAGTTAAATAAGCAGGGTGACAATATACAGCCTTGACATACTCCTTTTCCTATTTAAGGAAATGCAAATCAAAGTCACAATGAGATGCCACTTCATATCTAGTAGGATGTCTATAATAAAAACGGTGCAAAATAGTCAATGCTGATGAGGATATGGAGAAATTGGAATCTTTATACATTGCTATAAAGGGAATGGCAACCTACTCCAGTATTCTTGCCTGGCGAATCCCATGGGCAGAGGTGCTTGGTGGGCTATAGTCCATGGGGTTGCAGAGAGTCAGATATGACTGAGCAACTAACACACAGATATTACTAGGGAGACGGTACAATGGCTTGGTTGCTTCAGAAAACAGTCTGAAAGTTCTTAAAAACGTTAGAAATAGACTTATCATGTAACCTAGGTATTCTGCTTCTAGATATGCTGCTGCTGCTAAGTCGCTTCAATCGCGTCTGACTGTGCAACCCCATAGACAAAAGCCCACTAGGCTCCTCTGTCCCTGGGACTCTCCAGGCTAGAATACTGGACTAGATTGCCATTTCCTTCTCCAATTTCACTTCTAGATATATACTGAAGAAATTTGAAAACATATGTTCACATAAAACCCTGTACATGAATGTTCACAGCAGCATCATTTTTTATAATAGCCATAATGTAAAAATATAATCCATATGTCAACTGATAAATGAACAAAAAAAGTGGTATATATCCATATAATGGAATATTACTCAGCCATAAAAAAGAAGTACTGTTACATACTATAGAAGAGATAAGACTTGAAAAACAGTGTATTAAACAACAGAAGACAAAAAATATTCCACTTACATGAATTATTCAGAACACAAAAATCTATAGTGACTGAAAGTAGGTTAGCAGTTGTAGAGACTGCAGAGAGCAGATAATCGAGTGTGACTGCTTATGGCTACATGATATATTTTTTGGAAAGTGAAAATGTTCTGTAATTAGATTGTAGTATTGATGGCATAAATCTGCAGGTATACTAAAAATTACTGAATTAAAGACACCAAAAGGGTGAATTTTATGATGAGTAATCACATCTTGCTGAAGAAGGCTTTCTTATCTCTTCTTGCTATTCTCTGGAACTCTGCATTCAGATGCTTAATCCTTTCCTTTTCTCCTTTGCTTTTCGCCTCTCTTCTTTTCACAGCTATTTGTAAGGACTCCCCAGACAGCCATTTTGCTTTTTTGCATTTCTTTTCCATGGGGATGGTCTTGATCCCTGGCTCCTGTACAATGTCATGAACCTCATTCCATAGTTCATCAGGCACTCTATCTATCAGATCTAGGCCCTTAAATCTATTTCTCACTTTCACTGTATAATCATAAGGGATTTGATTTCGGTCATACCTGAATGGTCTAGCGGTTTTCCCTACTTTCTTCAATTTGAGTCTGAATTTGGCAAAAAGGAGTTCATGATCTGAGACACAGTCAGCTCCTGGTCTTGTCTTTGTTGACTGTATAGAGCTTCTCCATCTTTGGTTGCAAAGAATATAATCAATATGATTTTGGTGTTGACCATCTGGTGATGTCCATGTGTAGAGTCTTCTCTTGTGTTGTTGGAAGAGGGTGTTTGCTATGACCAGTGCATTTTCTTGGCAAAACTCTATTAGTCTTTGCCCTGCTTCATTCTGCATTCCAAGGCCAAATTTGCCTGTTACTCCAGGTGTGTCTTGACTTCCTACTTTTGCATTCCAGTCCCCTATAATGAAAAGGACATCATTTTTGGGTGTTAGTTCTACAAGGTCTTGTAGGTCTTCATAAAACCGTTCAGCTTCTTCAGCGTTACTGGTTGGGGCACAGACTTGGATAACTGTGATATTGAATGGTTTGCCTTGGAGATGAACAGAGATCATTCTGTCATCTTTGAGACTGCATCCAAGTACAGCATTTCAGACTCTTTTGTTGACCATGATGGCTACTCCATTCCTCCTGAGGGATTCCTGCTCTCAGTAATAGATATAATGGTCATCTGAGTTAAATTCACCCATTTGGAAAAGGTCAGTTTTCATTCCAATTCCAAAGAAAGACAATGCCAAAGAATGCTCCAACTACTGCACAGTTGTACTCATCTCACACGCTAGTAAAGTAATGCTCAAAATTCTCCAAGCCAGGCTTCAGCAATACGAGAACCATGAACTTCTTGATTTTCAAGCTGGTTTTAGAAAAGGCAGAGGAACCAGAGATCAAATTACCAACATCCGCTGGAGCATGGAAAAAGCAAGAGAATTCCAGAAAAATATCTATTTCTGCTTTGTTGACTATGCCAAAGCCTTTGACTGTGTGGATCACAATAAACTGTGGAAAATTCTGAAAGAGATGGGAATACCAGACCACCTGACCTGCCTCTTGAGAAATCTGTATGCAGGTCAGGAAGCAACAGTTAGAACTGGGCATGGAACAACAGACTGGTTCCAAATAGGAAAAGGAGTACATCAAGGCTGTCTATTGTCACCCTGCTTATTTAACTTCTATGCAGAGTACATCATGAGAAACGCTGGACTGGAAGAAACACAAGCTGGAATCAAGATTGCCAGGAGAAATATCAATCACCTCAGATACGCAGATGACACCAGCCTTATGGCAGAAAGTGAAGATGAACTAAAAAGCCTCTTGATGAAAGTGAAAGAGGAGAGTGAAAAAGTTGGCTTAAAGCTCAACATTCAGAAAATGAAGATCATGGCATCCAGTTCCATCACTTCTTGGGAAATAGATGGGGAAACAGTGGAAACAGTGTCAGACTTTATTTTGGGGGGCTCCAAAATCACTGCAGATGGTGACTGTAGCCATGAAATTAAAAGACGCTTACTCCTTAGAAGAAAAGTTATGACCAACCTAGATAGTATATTCAAAAGCAGAGACATTACTTTGCCAAATAAGGTCCGTCTAGTCAAGGCTATGGTGTTTCCTGTGGTCATGTATGGATGTGAGAGTTGGACTGTGAAGAAGGCTGAGCACTGAAGAATTGATGCTTTTGAACTATGGTGTTGGAGAAGACTCTTGAGAGTCCCTTGGACTGCAAGGAGATCCAACCAGTTCATTCTGAAGGAGATCAGCCCTGGAATTTCTTTGGAAGGAATGATGCTAAAGCTGAAACTCCAGTACTTTGGCCACCTCATGCAAAGAGTTGACTCATTGGAAAAGCCTCTGATGCTGGGAGGGATTGGGGGCAGGAGGAGAAGGGGACAACAGAGGATGAGATGGCTGGATGGCATCGCTGACTCGATGGACGTGAGTCTGAGTGAACTCCATGAGTTGGTGATGGACAGGGAGGCCTGGCGTGCTGCAATTCATGGGGTCGCAAAGAGTCGGACATGACTGAGTGACTGAACTAAACTCAATCATATCTCATCAAAGTAGTTATTAAAAGATGAAAAAAAAGGGGGGTCAAAAGGTTACTAAGGTCAACCAGATAGTCCAAACAGGATTAGTTAGATTTGTCACTTTCCTAACATCCCTATTTTTGTTTTCTTCTTTGCTGTTTCCATTTTTCTTTTCTTGTTAAGTTTTGTCTATCTTTTACTCCAGTTAAAATCAATTCTAGAGCAAATATAAATAAATTTTATTTATTTGCTATAAACAAATAACTATATAAATCAATCTAGCCAAATTTTACTACCTGATTCAATTTAGGACACTTCCTAGTATATTACATTTCTTCCTTTCTATAAGTTCAGTCCAGTCGCTCAGTCATGTCCGACTCTTTGTGACCCAAAGGACTGCAGCACGCCAGGCCTCCCTGTCTATCACCAACTCCCAGAGTGTGTTCAAAGTCATGTCTGTTGCATCTGTGATGCCATCCAACCATCTCATCCTCTGTTGTCCCCTTCTCCTCCCACCTTCAATCTTTCCCAGCATCAGGGGCTTTTCCAGTGAGTCGGTTCTTCACATCAGGTGGCCAAAGTATTGACGTTTCAGCTTCAGCATCAGTCCTTCCAGTGAATATTAAGGACTGATTTCCTTTAGGATTGACTTGTTGGATCTCCTTGCAGTCCAAGGGACTCTCAAGAGTCTTCTCCAACACCACAGTTCAAAACCATAAATTCTTCAGAGCTCAGCTTTGTTTATAGTCCAATTTTCACATCCATACATGACTACTGGAAAGAAACATAGCCTGGACTGGATGGACCTTTGTTGGCAAAGTAATGTCTCTGCTTTTTAATATGCTATCTAGGTTTGTCATAACTTTTCTTCCAAGGAGCAAGCATCTTTTAATTTTATGACTGCAGTCACCATCTGCAGTGATTTTGGAGCCCCCCAAATAAACTCTCTCACTGTTTCCATTGTTTCCCCATCTATTTGCCATGAAGCGACGGGACCAGATGCCATGATCTTAGTTTTTGGACTGTAGAGTTTTAAGCCACCTTTTTCACTCTCCTCTTTCGCTTTCATCAGGCAGCTCTTTAGCTCTTTGCTTTCTGCCATAAGGGTGGTATCATCTGTATATCTGAGATTACTGATATTTCTCTTGGCAATCTTGATTCCATCTTGTGCTTCATCCAGCCTGGCATTTCACATGATGTACCCTGCATATAAGTTAAATAAGCAGGGTGACAATATACAGCCTTGATGTACTCCTTTCCCTATTTGGAACCAGTCTGTTGTTCCATGTCCACTGCTAACTGCTGCTTTCTGACCTGCATACAGATTTCTCAGGAGGCAGGTAAGGTGGTCTGGTATTCCCATCTCTTTCAGAATTTTCCAGTTTGTTGTGATCCACACAGTCCAAGGCTTTGGCATAGTTGATAAAGCAGAAATAGATGTTTTTCTGGAATTCTCTTACTTTTTTGATGATCCAGCAGACATTGGCAATTTGATCTCTGGTTCCTCTGCCTTTTCTAATACCAGCTTGAACATCTGCAAATTCATGGTCCATGTACTGTTGAAGCCTGGCTTGGAGAATTTGAGCATTACTTTGCTAGCATGTGAGATGAGTGCAATTGTGAGGTAGTTTGAACATTCTTTGGTATTGTCTTTCTTTGGTATTGGAATGAAAACTGCCCTTTTCCAGTCCTATGGCCACTGCCGAACTTTCCAAATTTCTTGGCATATTGAGTGCAACACTTTCACAGCATAATCTTTTAGGATTTGAAATAGCTCAACTGGAATTCCATCACTTCCACTAGCTTTGTCCATAGTGATGCTTCCTAGGGTCCACTTGACTTCACATTCCAGGATGTCTGGCTCTAGGTGAGTGATCACACCATCATGGTTACCTGGGTCATTAAGGTCTTTTTTATATAGTTCTTCTGTGTATTCTTGCCACCTCTTCTTAATATTTTCTGCTTCTGTTAGGTCCATACCATTTCTGTCCTTTATTGTGCCCATCTTTGCATGAAAGTTTCCCTTGGTATCTCTAATTATCTTGAAGAGATCTCTAGTCTTTCCCATTCTATTATTTTCCTCCATTTCCTTGCATTGATCACTGAGGAAGGCTTTCTTATCTCTCCTTGCTATTCTTTGGAACTCTGCATTCAAATGGGTATATCTTTCCTTTTTTCCTTTGCCTTTAGCTTCTCTTTCTTTTCTCAGCTATTTTTAAGGCCTCCTTGGACAACCATTTTGCCTTTTTGCATTTCTTTTTCTTGGGGATGGTCTTGATCACTGCCTCCTGTACCACGTCATGAACCCCATCCATAGTTCTTTAAGCACTCTGTCTATCAGATCTAATCCCTTGAATCTATTTGTCACTTCCACTGTATAAACATGAACGATTTGATTCAGGTCATGTCTGAATGATTTAGGGAGGCCTGCTGTGCTGCGATTCATGGGGTCGCAAAGAATCGGACACGACTGAGCGACTGAACTGAACTGAATGGTTTAGTTTCTTTTCCTACTTTCTTCAATTTAAGTCTGAATTTGGCAATAAGAAGAACATGATCTGAGCCACAGTCAGCTCCTGGTCTTGTTGCTGACTGTACAGAGCTTCTCCATCTTTTGCTGCAAAGAATATAATCAATCTGATTTCGGTATTGGCCTTCTGGTGATGTCCATGTTTGAAGAGTATGAAAAGGCAAAAAGGTATGACACTGAAAGATGAACTCCCCAGGTTGATAGATGCCCAATATGCTACTAGAGAAGAGCAGAGAAATGACTCCAGAAAGAATGAAGAGATGGAGACAAAGCAGAAACAACACACAGTTGTTGATGTGACGGGGATGCAAGTAATGTCCGATGCTGTAAAGAGCAATATTGCAATAGGAACCTGAAATGTTAGGTCAATGAATCAAGGCAGATTGGAAGTGGTCAAATAGGAGATGGAAAGAGTGAACACTGACATTTTAGGAATCAGTGAACTAAAATGGACTGGAATGGGTGAATTTACCTCAGATGACCATTATATCTACTACTGTGGGCAAGAATCCCTTAGAAGAAATGGAGTAGCCATCAGAGTCAACAAAAGAGTCTAAAACACAGTACCTGGATACAGTTTCAAAATCGACAGAATGATCTCTGTTCATTTCCAAGGCAACCCATTCAATATCACAATAATCCAAGTCTATGCCCCAACCAGTAATGCTGAAGAAGCTGAAGTTGAACAGTTCTATGAAGACCTACAAGACCTTCTAGAACTAACAACCAAAAAAGATGTTCTCTTCTTTATAGAGGACTGGAATGCAAAAGTAGGAAGTCAAGAGCTACCTAGAGTGACAGGCAAATTGGCCTTGGAGTACAAAACGAAGCAGGGCAAAGGCTAAAAGTTTTGCCAAGAGAACACACTGGTTATAGCAAACACCATCTTGTAACAACACAAGAGAAGTCTCTACACATGGACATCACCAGATGGTCAATACCAAAATCAGATTGATTATATTCTTTTCAGCCAAAGATGGAGAAGCTCTATACAGTCAGCAAAAACAAAACCAGAAGCTGACTGTGTCTCAGATCATGAACTCCTTATTGCCAAATTCAGACTTTCTGTAAGAGAGAGGAATATTTCCTACTGTACACTGGCAGTTTTTCTATTGATGAAAGTGAGGTACAAAGAGTAGTTTGTCTAAAATTTTATCTTTGCCAAAGTATTTTCTCCCTTGAAGTCTCACTTGGTGATTTGACTACATAAAAAAGTCACGAGAACACACAGAGCACTAAGAAAAGATACACTGAGTGCTAGTCATTTTACTTGTGGTCTAAGGCCATTTTTTGAAGCAGGAGGAGGTAACCCTTAGTCACTTCTGGAAGGCTTCTGGAGTAATCTGTAATGCTATGATTCTTGTGTTTCAAGCTCCTCTTAAACACATCACCTCTAAGAATCACAACCAATTTCTAAACTCAAATAGACAACGAAGATTTCCAGCATTTCCTGGCATCTCAGTGCTAGTGACCCCATCTACACAAAGCCTGAATATCTTTTAAGTAGGATTCAGAGGTTTTGTCTCCCTGCAACTTTCTGGTCAGCAGGACTGCTGTTAAGACATTCAAAAAAGAAAAGGTATCCAATGGGTGGTTCTGACTACTGACTGTGAGTGCTTCTATGCAGAGGGGTGTGTGGCTAAAAGGCTGTATAAATAAAATCTTAAACACAAACACACAGCAGCATCAAGAAAACCCTGGCAGGAGGCCAGGGACCAAGAAGAGATTTCCAAAGGAATCTTTCAATTCTGAGGAAACAACTTTTCTGATGGCTCACCAGGTCAATTAATTTTTGTGTGATTCCTGGTGATGGTGGCTAGTGTGCTGAAACTTGCTGTGACATGGCTACTTTTGAAAGCTTGATCTGGGCTAATGAACCCTTGAATCAGAGGTGAAAAAAGCCACTGAGAAGGGGATACTGCATGGTGCCAATGCTGCCACTTGTTGCAACATCGATGTGGTATGGCTACAACATTCTTCGCACACTCAGCCAATTCTGTACTCTTGATATCAGAGCCCCCTCTTAGGATCCAGCAATACAGAAACATGGGGTCATGACAATTAGTTCTAAATTCTATTCATACATATTTACTGACTGTCTGAGATGTGTTAGGCAGAGTGCTAGGAGCTAGAGAATACATATTTCTTACCCTCTTAAATTCTGTAAGAGTCAAAAGTCTAGGCTTCCAGAACCCTCCCCCACCAAAGGATTCCACTTCTTCCTCTAACAGACTTTTATCCATTAGTGAATGGTCCCATAATTCTCTTGCCCAGGACAAATCTCTCTATTTTTACATCTTCTTTCTTCCTAGACATGCTTCCTGGGTCTGTCTTTACTACTCTCTAGGTCTGTCCTCCTCTGATTTAGCTCTGGTTTTTCAATGTTCCCTTTACAACGTGGTATCCAGACACTGCTGAATCAGTGTACAATCCTAAAACTACTTTCTCTCTCACTGTGGATCCTCATATTTCTGTTCATGGGGCTTACATTTCTTTTTATCTTTTTCATTTTGAAGTCACCTAAAACTCTATGTCAGAGTTTTCCTGTTTTTCCAACTTGATGCAAGAATACAAGACCCTGGCAGATAGCAGGGCCTTGAGATGGAAGGAGACTGGGTCCCTGAATCACATGGAGAAGTACTGCTCACTGACCAGAAACATTTGGCCCTGAACTGCTACCATACTTTGTCACATATTTGTGAAGTCAGTTTAGCCTACCCTAATTAAAATAATTAACCTCACCTTTTTTTCTCCCCAGATAAACTGTTATAAATTACTACCTGTATTGCACACTTAGCTAATTTCAAATAATCACAGGATTTTGCATTGTTAAGTCTGCGTAAATCAGTTCAAATTTTTATTTCAATTCAGTGTCTTTAAACATGAGAAAAACTCTACAAGGAAGGCATTTAACCAGTAGTGTTATGTCTACTCTTACTCTGCAAGAGTAAAGTACATATTCAAGGCAAAATGAACAGAGGCTCCATTTACCTAGAAAACAAGAAGCAAGGACCAATCCCCAGGAATAGGCTGATAAGTATCTTCATGTTGGTGCTGTGTCTTGTGTATATGTGTTGTCCAAAGTCCAGATATCTTATGCATAAACAAACAAAAAGTAGTCACAAGGAAGCCATTCACATCACCCTTATCTTTTATAAAGAGGTATTGTCAGACTTTATAGCATGTATCCACACTAAACCTAGTTTCTAAATTATATTTTCTGTTCATTAAATTCAATTCTGCTTAATCCATTCATTTATTCACTCATCCATCCCTTTAACAAATAAGCCTGCTGTAGACTCAGCACTGAAGCAGGTTTACGTAGTATAATAAGAAGTAGAAGATATAGCTCCTGGCCCAGCAGACTTTATAATTTGTTTCCACATTTCTTGTCACCTAGCATGTGACAGATGAACCTGTTCTGATGACTGTTTTGAGATTTTAATTTCAATAAACATTTATTTTGTGCCTAGTCCATGCTAAGCACTGGGCTAAAGATGCTGCAAGAAGTTGACTATAAAGATAGGAGATATGATGGGTGCTAAAATGAAAATGGCAATGGTATTTATCCAATTCAAAAGCACTGACTCTTAAATAAAGTCTTTGAGATCAAGGGCTGCTCCTTACATTTCTTTGTTTTACCCTCTCATCATCTGAGTCATTCCCCTTAAGTCCTCTTAGGTTCCCTGTAGCTTAGGCTACAAACTCTCTCACAGGATGGCTGGTAAGTGAAAGAGATCCACTTTGCTCTCCTTGACATCTCAGGGCAACCAAGGGAAGATGAAATCCTCTGGACTCCTTGAGTGGGACAATGGATTTATACATATATGACAGGTACTGCACAGAGTTGAAGGGAAACAAAATCCTCATTGTTCATCTAATATCTATTTTTCATTTGGGAAAGGATGCGTACCATTGAAATATTTAGTGTGAGTAAATGCTAAACTGATGTGGAATTAGCATTCATGTTGTGTGTGTGATAACCATTAGGTGGAATGCCCTTGGTACTGGGAGATACACACTGAAGTAGGGAGCAGTAAATAGCCGTGCTGCCTGAAATCTGGTTTTCAAATGGGTCATCAAATTGGATAAACTTGACAAATGTCAGTGACTCTAGGTATAGTGTATGTGGATGTTCACGTATTATTATTCTTTCAAATTTTCTGTACATTTCAACCTTTTCATAATAAAAAGTTGGTTAAAAAATGCTTGTCTACCATGTGTAGTTTCGAGCAACTCAAAGGTCTGGCTGACTGCTCCCCACTCACCCTCATACCCAACCCATCTCATCTCTGTCTTACTTTCTCTTTCAATAGTTGTGATCTGAAATTCTACCATCAAGAGCCTCAACCAATTTAGCTAAAATGTTTTATTCATATTAAAATGTAAATATGCATTTACATGGTACATATACATGTATTATTATGTATTAGCAATTAGTCAGATTATATTATACATAAATAAATATATAATACAGGTGCTGGTTAGAGGTGATGGGAAAAAAAATTAAATAAAACATGTGAATTTACATGGGACTCCTAAAAGGGATATACATAGAAAGAGAGGCAGAGAAAGATTTGGTGGGTGGGAAGAGCACACCACAGCAGTGTTTGTCGAGCAGAACTTTCTACAATGATGAAATATTCTGTATCTGCGCTACCAATACGGCAGCCACCGCCACATCTAACTGTTGGGTCCTTGAGAGGTATCTAGTGTAATTAAAGAACTGAACTAATTTTATTTCATGTTAATTACTAATTAAAATTTAAATTGCCACTTGTGGCTGGTGGCTATCATATTGAACTATGAAGCTCTAGAGAGATATGAGCCTGGAGAGGCAGAAAACTATAGTTTCTAGAAGTGAGTTGGTAACTGTAGAATTAAAATTTCCTACGGGAATTAAAAAGATATTCTAACATGTATAATTTGTGGGGAAAGAGTGAAAGAGAAAAAGTGGTCGTACATTCTACTAGGAATTCTTGTCCCTGGGTAATATTTCTAACTGGTCAAATCAAAAGTATTGCAGAGTAGATGTGCCTACTACCAAATCTCTCTATATAGTTTATACATGCAGCATATTTATACATTCAGTATATACTGATGGGTTATTATGACAGAAGTTATGGTTTTTCCAGTGGTCATGTATGGATGTGAGAGCTGACCACAAAGAAAGCTGAGCACCAAGGAAATGATGCTTTTGAACTGAGATATTGGAGAAGACTCTTGAGAGTCCCTTGGACTTCAAGGAGATGAAACCAGTCAATCCTAAAAGAAATCAACCCTGAATATTCATTGGAAGGACAATTGGTAAAGTTGAAACTCAATACTTTGGCCACCTGATGCAAACTGACTCATTAGGAAAGACCCTGATGTTGGGAAAGATTGAAGGCAGGAGGAGAAGGGGATGACAGAGGATGAGATGGTTAGATGGCATCACCAACTTGATGGATATGAGTTTGAGCAAGCTCCGGGAGCTGGTGATGGACAGGGAAGCCTGGCGTGCTGCAGTCCATGGGGTTGCAAAGAGTCAGACAGAACTGAGCAACTGAACTGAACTGATTATGACAGGAAAGATAGTTTCTAAGAGGTGGGATACATAAAATTACCAGTGTCTTTTCAGATACCCATTGAGTGGATCAAATATCCATGTTATCTACTTCTCTACCCAAAACTTCAGCCAAGACATAAAGAATGCCTCCCTCATGACCAAGGGCTGAAATGCATCTCCTCCAGTGGGAAGAAGTCATTGAGCTGCAAGGAAAGATGATGCTAAGAACACAATCAGGAAAATATTCAGCTGATTAGATGGATATGTTTGGTTTCACAAGCTAGATTTTCAGAAGTCTGTCTCCTGTTGACTTTTTCTTTCAACTTTTCAGTATCATTGCTCCTTCCTGAACAAAGGACAAAGAAGTCAAGAGTTATCCCAGTAGACACAGCCCAGGAGTTTGCATTTCTAACAAATTCCCATGCTGATGCTGCTGGCCTGGGGGCCACTTTTTGAAAACAAATGTCCGTGGCATTCACTGTAAGAGTGCATTAATTTTTTTCCTGTGCATCTAGAACAATGCTAGCTATGTATCATTTTCGGGAGAATGGGGAAAAAACTCTAACTCATATCTTTTTCTGTAAGACTGTATTCTCTCATGGAACCTAGGCAAGATTTGAGGATCAGTGAGGAGAGAAGACTTGAGGTGTCCTCACATCTACAATGCAGCTTGAAGATAGAGGTTTTGTAATGTTCAATACTTGTTAATAGAATTTTAAGCTTACTCTTTGCTTTATATTTTGATTCTCAAATTTCTTTGTTTCAGGAGAAGTGGTTCTCAAACATGAGAGCTTATAAAGTTGTCTTTGAGGTTTTAAAACAGATTGATGAAAAGCTGACCCCTACTTGCTCCCAGATACAGCATCTGGGGTAAGATCTGAGAACTGGCATTTCTAACAGGTGACAGTGATACTGCTTGTCCTGGGACCACACCTTGAAATGACAAGTCTATTTGTCTCAGCTTTCCTTATCTTCTACATCTCTAGCCTGCATTCCAAAGGCCAGCAAGCTGTGATCAACTGTTTTCCCAAATTGTTTTAATGAAATGTATCTGTACCCATTCATTTATGTATTGTCTGTGGTTACTTAAATTACAATAGCAGAGTTGAGTGGTTTCAACAGAGACTTAGTAGCCTATAAGTCTACAATATTTATTATTTGGCCCTTTATAGAAAAAGTCCATTTCTAGTTTTCTTTCTTCTCCTTAAACATGACACTTACTAAACAACTTCTATAAACAGGGCACTTAATAAATATCTTTGTATTCTACCTTCACAATAATATAAATGGAATTGTCTTCTCTGGTGACTCAGACAGTAAAGTGTCTGCCTTCAACGCGGGAGACCCGTGTTTGATCCCCGGGTCAGGAAGATCCCCTGGAGAAGGAAACGGCAACCCATTCCAGTACTCTTGCCTGGAAAATCCAGTGGATGGAGGAGCCTGGTAGGCTACAGTCTATGGGGTTGCAAAGAGTCGGACATGACTGAGTGACTTCATTTTCACTTTTCTATATCACAAGGTCTAATAATTTGCATAAAGTGAAAGTGAAAGTCGCTCAGTCATGTCTGACTCTTTGTGACCCCATGGACTCTATACAGTTAATGGAATTCTCCAGGCCAGAATACTGGAGTGGGTAGCCTTTCCCTTCTCCAGGGGATCTTCTCAACCCAGGGTTCGAACCCAGGTCTCCAGCATTGCAAGTGGATTCTTTACCAGCTGAACCATAAGGGAAGCCCAATTTGCATAAAGAAATACCTAAATCAGGACTTCGGTATAGCCTGTGGTGCCCAATGCATAATGAAATTGTAAGTCTCCTTGTTCAAAAATTAAGAATTTCAAGATGATGAGAACAGAGCATTAACCAAGTATGGGGCCCAGTGTGACTGAATAGGTCACATGCTCATGATCTAAGCAGAGTGTCCAGTCCTGACCTGGCTGCCTCTGAGGTCTGAAACTCTCTCCTGCATGGCAGACTCAGGAGTCTCATATACCATGACCAACAAGCATTGTCATGGTGAACTACTGCAGTTTTTCCTTGGAGGTAGGATCTTCTCTCCTGAGAAGCCATTCCAAGTATATTCTCAATATCCTTGTATTATGTATGACTCCCCTTCTCAAGCCCCAGGAACAGTCTCCTGGGGAAAAAAACACATCTCTGCATTCCCCCAAATACTTAGCACCTAGAAACCAGTCAATACATAAAACTTTAATATTAAAAAGTGCTCCCCTTATACTATAGAGGATTTAAAATAATTTTTCAATGAATTATTGCTGAATTAGTAGATATCAACAAGGGTAACATGAAGAAAGACACGGCAGAGATTACTGTAACTCGCTAAAAGAGAATATGGAGTAATAAAGACATTATACCTTAGTTTGCCATCACTCAAAATTTCATGGTGGGCACCACAATAGAACCTCAGTGTCTGCCCATATGACTCAGGGCTATTTTCCCAAACTTGTAGCAGAGAGTACTGTTGGACATCTTCTCAGTACTGAGGTGTAAGTGACAGCAATTCAACAACACATGCAAAGCCAAGTCAGTGATCATCTTAAAGAATGCAGCATCTCATGTTATTTGATCACTATATTCTCTGAGCATTTAATCCTCTCAAATATTTTGCAATCACTTCCTCTAATTACAGAGAAAACACATTGGAGTGATGTGCATGCTCGGGAGCATCCCCTCCTGTTTCCTTCTTTCTGTTTAATCAAGAATTTGAATCACCTTTCAGTTTCCTAATCCTATAATCCTAAAAAGAATTTACTCTGCTCCAAACTCTGCTTGGCGAGACCCTGTACAGCGGAACCTGGAGCCCTTTCACAAAGTCTGAGAAGGGAAAGAAAATCCTGGAGGCAGGCTTTTGGCTTCCTTCCAGGAAGCTCAGGAAATTGGGGCCCCTGGAGACAATCTTCTTCTAGCTAAGACTCTGAAGATATGATCTGGGAGGCCTGCATCAAATTTACCTAGAGGGCTTGTTAAAATTCTAACTTTCTGGGTCTCATTCTAGCCATCCGAAATTGGAATTTGAAGACAGGAAATCTATCTGTCTATGTTTCTAAATTTAATTTTTTCCCGAGTGATAGTGCATGCTAAGTCGCTTCAGTCATGTACAACTCTTTGCAACCCTATGAACTATAGCCTGCCAGGCTCTTCTGTCCATAGGATTCTCTAGACAAGAATACTAGAGTGGGTTGCCATTTCCTACTCCAGGAGATCTTCCCCACCCAGAGATTCAATCTGTGTCTCTTATGTCCCCTGCATTGACAGGAGGGTTCTTTACCACAAGCACCACCTAGGAAGCCCTCTCTATCTATATTTAATTTTTCCCCAAGTGATTATCCTGTGGATAAAAAATTGAGAACCAAGTGGCTAGCCATCCACATCCTCAATGTATATTCACTGTATTTCTTTTTTTCTTTTAATTGAAGCATAGTTAATTTACTATGTTGTATTAGTTTCAGGTATACAGCAAAGTGATTCAGTTATACATCTACATACACACACACACACATATATGTATAATATATAAACATACATTCAGATTCTTTTCACTTATAGATTATTACAAAATATTGAGTATGGTTCCCTGCGCTATACAGTAGGTCTTTGTTGGTTACCTATTTTATATATTGCAGTATGTATATGTTAATCCCAAACTCCTATCCCTTTTATCCCTTTTCCCTTTTGGTAACCATAAATTTGCTTTCTATTCACTCCATAGTTATTAATATTATAGCCCAGTTTTAAAATTCTGATTTATAAATATACAGGATCAATTAAATGATGTAGCCAAAAAGGCCTTTGGTCACTACGGGTCATTGCTCTGGGATTCAGAAAGAATGTGGAAGAAGGTGAAGTGGGCTCATTTGGGGTCACAGTCAGGGTACCCACTCCTCAGAGGTCTGGGCACTATAACTATGACACACACCATAAAACTTTTCTGCAACGGCCTGCAGTTCCAATATTCTGACCCTCTGTCTCCATTTAACCCTGGCGTGTGCTTAAAAAAACTCAACATTTTAATATCCTAACTACACTAAAAAAATTCCACATACCCAAAAGTGTATTAAAATAATTTCTCAGGCCACGGGTCTGTATTTGTTGTTCAGTGAACATGGCCACCATAACTCAGAGAATGAGCCCAAAGCTCAGGACTAGACTGTCTTCCCACATTACCTTCATCGAAAATGATGACCTTGTCTTACCACCTGCACATCTGCTCTTGTTCATCTGCTGCCAGTGACATGTCTGCCTTGCGTGCTCTTTTCTACTTACCACTTTTCTGAGAGCAAAAACAGTGTTTCCTACTTTTCTCCTCTCTCAGAGGCACCTGCAGTGTTTCTCACACAACTCAATTAATGCTATAAACTGGTAAGATATGATGGCCCCTGCTTGATTTGAGGAACTCATCAGTAAAATGAGCTGATGTGTCCCAGACCACATGCTGGGAGGAATACAGATTTGTAATACACCTTCTCATCAGCCCTGGGTCGCTAAATAGGGCAGACTCTTTTTCTCAGAGCCTCCATATGTTCAGCTCACATGGATCAATAGAAGCACCATATTGCCTTCACAAAAGCTTTAGTTGCTCACCCTTTCTAATATACAGAAAATCCCAGATTGTTTTTATCAAACACAGTGATGCCCTGAAGCTTCAGCTTACTGTTTGGGGATAGGGAAGCTGTCCACAGTGAGTTTCATGGACACAAACTGGGATATAACTCAACATTTGGGGTTTTAAATAGCCCCAAACAGACCATGTTAAACTTAAAAGCAGAGAAATGCTCTAACTCTGGAGCTCAAACAATCTCAATCTCTAAAGTGCTTTTCCGCAAAAAGGCAGAAAATAAAAAAGTTAGGAGTGCACAGCTGCCCAGCCAGAAGCAAAGCGAAGTCCCAACAGGAGTGAGCCAACACGCTCTGGGCGACAGCTGGGTAAACATTTCTGATAAAGACTCACAGTTTTGATAGAACCTTGTGTGTGTGTGATAATACAGTTCAGTGGATTGATAGCTGCTTAAATAGTCTGCAACCAAAGAGTACCGAGTAAGGACACTGACAAACTAGAACAGACGAGAGAAACACAAAGAAGGATGGCGATGAAAGTGATATGGCGTAACAGGAGGAAGAACGTGGGGATTTAGACTGGAGAATCAGATCCTGGATGCAGAGTGGGGAGACTCAAGGATGACAGTTCTCTTCAAATCATGACATGGAAGATTAATACCGCACATATAGTTCAACTGGGTAGAAATAGGCTAATAGGTGAAAGTTACTAGGACATAGATTTTAGCTAAGCATAAAGTGCTTTTCTAAAAATCAGAATTGTTCACAAATGAGAGGAACTACTAGAAATTTTAGAAGAGGTAGAATGTCCATTGGTAGAGTCTTCATTAGATGGGGAATCAGAACAGTGGCTCTCCCAGATACCTCTCAACTCCAATTCAAAGGTTCTATGTGCCGAGAGGACGTGAGGGCTGGATGGCATCGCTGACTCAATGGACATGAGTTTGAGCAGGCTCCTGGAGACAGTGAAGGCCAGGGAAGCCTGGCGGGCTGCAGTCTACGGGGTCCCAAAGAGTCAGACACGACTGAGCGACCGAACAACAAATGAGCTGAGACCCTGTCCCCATCTTCCCCACACTACCCTCCTCATCCCACCTGGCAGGAGTAGTCAGTGATGCAAGTAACAATCAGTGATGTTAAGAGCATCAAGTGTTACAGGTATGCAATAGCCACAAAGCTCTGGGCAAGTCTATGTTCCTCTCCTTTCACTGATGGAGTGATTAATGCCTATATCAGGAGCATAATGGTGGGTAGGGAGGAAAGGGGAATTGATTTTTACCCCACCATCATATTAAGCATTATACTAAATTTCCTTTACAAAGGCCTTTGGATCTGGCACTTGATACTGACAAATAACTTATACTGCATTCAATGTATTTTTTTTCTCTTTGGCTGAAATAAATAAAACTAAATGTTGTAGTTTCCCTCGAGGGAATCATTTAATCTTCAAATTAGACACTAAACACTAAGTTGTTCAGTTTATAAGCCATCCTAAAATCTTTAGCCACTTGTCCACTGAGAGGAAAAGATAGTAATTTATAAAGAGATTACATCCTAACACCACTGCCGCCTTCCCACTTGGAGGCAGCGTGGAGTTGTGGAAGGAGCAATTGCATGTGAGCCCAATGACCTCCTCCAACAACTTGCTGTGGAGCACCTTGGGCAGCTATTTCACTTCCTCTGTCAAAGGTCACTGCCATTTTGTAGCCCAACCATAATCAGCCAACACAGAAGACTGAACACCACCTGATTTATCTATGAGGATCATGCAGAGAGAGAAAGAATAGTTTCAAAATTCACGGTACTTCCTGCTGATCGTCATTTTTCAAAATTCTCAATAACTTGGTTAAATACTTTGATCCATAGCATTTGATGCGAAAAAAATAGTTTTTCAGTTATGTTTTCAACAGTGACTTGGGCCTAAACAGTCTTCTGTTCTCAATGGCTGAAAACTGTTTAGATTCTCTTGGTGGGCCTCTGTTGATCCCTGGAGATTGTTATCCGATACTTGCCTCATTCTTAGATATAATTTAAATGAATGAAATGGGAGAATGCATTTTTCCAAATGGCTAAGGTGACTCTGGAAATACTCATGGAGAGTTACTATCTTTCAGTCTACAATCTATATATCATTGTGGACATAACAGAAATCCTATATGTCTATAATTAATCAACATCATAATTTCGTTTTTCTCTTTATCTTATGATTTCTAATTAAGTACCATTCTTTCATGCAAATGAAACTTCATGACAATCCAAGAAGCTCAACATTACAATCTCAATTAAGGACACTGATACACTGAAGGGTAAAAAGAAAAAAAAAATGATCCAATCAAGAGCACAAAGAATGGAAGTCTAGGGATTCCCTTTACTAGGGAAGCAAACTGCATGTCTCCTCCAGGAGGCATATGTAAAACAAATTTATATTTACAATTGCTTCCTGCTTGGCTGGCTAAATTGAAGTCATTTTGCCAAGCTTCACAAAGAAAAAGAGAGTACCATTTCCTGAATTCTCTGGCTGGTTCTGGCAAACAGCTTGGGGAGAGGGGAAGTGATTTGCTTGAGGTGATGAGTTAGGAATCTATCAGGCTGCTGAATAGAAACTCAACTGTAATTAGAACAGATTTTAATTTATTTTTTTTTTTTTACTTCAATCTTCAACCACTTCTTTTCTCTCTGAAGTTCTTAGCTTAAACTGTGTTAGTTGTAACTTATGTTCTCACTGCGTGCAGATTAACAGTGGAGATCTAAAATCTAGGTGTGTCCTACAATGCCTGTTCAACCTTAAAGAAATGAACAAAGTCTAACATATAAAATTTACTAGGCAGTAATGCTCAAACTGCTTTGATCATAAGAAACAATAAATACATTTTTCACTGTAACTGTATACACAGTGTGTATTTGTGTGTGTGTGTGTTTCACACATAAGAGTTTAAGAAACAAAATTTACGCTTACTAAGAGGCATTTTTATAGTCCTCCCCCCCCCCTTCCTTCTCCCCTCTCTCTTCCCCTCTTATCCCTCCCTTTTCTTCCTCTCCCTTCCTCTCCTTTTGCTAGTAATAATCCACTAGATTGATTTCACAATCTACTAATGGATTATGAGTCTCAACCCAGAAAACAAAACAGAACATCTTCTACAGAGAACAAAAGTGAAAGACTTTTTGCCACTACAGGAAGCCACAGTGGGATGAAGAAGCAGCCAGGAGACTGAGGGTTTATTCTTGTTGGCCACCACTGTGTTTTTGAATCGAATATCACCTTTCCTGGTTATAAAGTGTGTGTTAGTTGCTCATTCGCATCCAACTCTTTGTGACCCCATGGACCATAGCCCGCCAGGCTCCTCTGTCCACGGGATTCTCTGGGCAAGAATACTGGAGAGGGTTACCACTTCCTTCTCCAGGGGATCTTCCTGACCCCCAAGTCCCACATTGCAGGTAGATTCTCTGCCCTCTAAACCAGAACTTGGGCAAATTACTAAACCTCTTCATGCTTTAGTCTCCTTATGTTTCAAATGGAGCTTTCAGAGAGCCTACCCTCAAGGGTTATGATGAGGATTTGATGAGTTAAATACACAAAAAGTGTTTAGAACAGCGCCAATGTCTGGCTTTTAGGAAGCAGTCAGTAAATGTTATCTAATATTTTTAAAACTGAGGTATTGCCATCTGTTCTAACTACCCAAACCTTTCACTTAGGTTTTTGTTTGTTTTAAAGAGATGAGAAAGAATTAAATGGGGAGAAATGACTCAAAGTTGTTCTGGGAAGAGGACTAGTGATGTCATTTGACCACAAGCGCTTTTTGAGCCAGCAATGGTTTCTAAAATAGCTGTCATAATCCTAGATGGCAGAAGTTGAAGCAGCAAATTTCAAGGGACACTGCTGACACTCACACCACACTGCTCAGGGCACATTTAGGGCTGTGTCACAGTCCTCAGACTATGCTTAGAGTCTGGAGACAGCAGAAGAGTGAATTCTAGGGAAAGGTGAGCAGAAGTGAGGAGAGACTAGGGACCAAATCATGTAAGGGTTGGCTGTGAACATGAGATGTTTAGCATGAAGATGGGAAGATTCAGGAGAGCCCTGATAACTGCTTTTGAATGACTGAAAAATCATTGTGTAGGGCTTTAGGATAAAGCCAGCAAATAGAAGTTTCAATGAAATAGATTTGAATTCTACTTAGAGATTAATTTCCAAACAATAAAAGCCCTCTAGCCATAAAAATAAGTCTGGCCCAATAGAAGCTCTCCATCACAAGAAACATTCAAGCAGAGATGAGATAGCCTAGTAGGTATGTCTAACTGAATTATTGAATTAATAGCAAAATGACATTGAATCGAGACTCTTTAGAGTTAAAATTCTACAGGTTGACATATATGAATGGGCTTTAAAAGGCCTAAAGCCATGCACATATGCAGTGCCATTGTTTCAATGCTGGCTGCAACTAACTGTCTGCACCACCTAGGAAGTTTTGCAAGGCCTCCAGAAGACATTCTGCTTCCCATCCTTAATTTCTACACAAGACCAGATCTAAAGTTCCTGGTTCTGTTAGGCAAAGCACACAGATTGAAACCACCCACCCTGGCCAGGCACCATAGTAACCATTTGCATGAGTTGTTTTATGACAGGAGATCCTGATAAGGAATACGCAACTAATAAGCCACCACCAACCGAAAGAGTTCAGGAAAGGTCTAAAGGAGACACCGTGTGTCCATCCACTTCCCAGAATCCCTCTCGCTAGCATCCATCTTGGCTGAGCAATGAGTACGCCACCAGGAAAGACTTTGAATTAGAATGATTGGCCAAAGACCACCCGGAAACTAATCCCATCACCATAAAACCTGAGACTGCGAGCTATCTGGCAGAGCAGTTCTCCTGGGTTCCCTTACCCTACTGCTCTCCACCAGGGCGCCCTTTCCCAATAAAATCTCTTGCTTTGTCAGCACATGTGTCTCCTTGGACAATTCATTTCCGATTGTTAGACAAGACCCCAGTTTCAGGCCCTGGAAGGGGTCCCTCTTCCTGCAACAGTTCAAGCAACATTTGGGCAGCCATGTAACTCTCCACTGACAAAACAGCCAAGTTTTTGTGCAACAGAATTTCTTCTTATCTAATAGTGAAAAGCCAGGAGTTTTGTTTTATGTTTTCTTTTATCCTTTAATAGGAAACAAACAATTTGGAGATAATTTGGGCTTCCTGTAAACGCCTCACTCCCTTTCATGCCTAAAAACTGTCAAAATGTTTGAATGTAAAAGGATTATTCAGGATTCATTGAATGAGACACTTGAGCTTAATTTCTATGCTTTGTTCTCACACTAGAGCACCCAGGTCTCTCCCTCCCCTCAGCTTTTGAGTCTGAGTTTCTCATCTCGTAGGTGGGTTTGATTAATATGTCTGTCGATCATGTGCAAACTCCTTTGAGAAAATGAAAAGTAATGTTCAAAAATAATGTCTTTCACAGTTCCCATCTCAAGACGTCTAAGACAAAAATCTGTGAAAAGACATGAAACCTAAAGAAGAAAAGAATAACCTCCATTATACAGAACCAAAATCTGGCATTTCTGAAGTGGGACTCAGAATTAGTCAAAGAGGGAAATGGAAAATGGAAGCCTAAGCGATGGTCTAAGAAACCTGAAAATATTCACAGCTCACTGGGATCACAAAGGCCTCAAACACATCATTTGTCTCAGGAAGAGGGCACCTGCAGTCGGCATTAACTGGGTTTACACCAACTCTGGCTCCTTCAGTGGAACAAACCTACTCATGATGATTTTACACACCATGGCTAGAGCACAGGCTAGGTTATAATGAGCCCCAAACTACCCCACTCTTGCTTATGCTCACAGGTGTCTGGATGGGAAGGAGAAAGACAGGTATGGAGGAGAGGATTAAGAGGAAAAAGGAGAATGATGTACATGGCAAGAATTAGTGAATTAAAATTATATATGCACTTACTGGTTTCGTGTCTGTCTCTGGCCCCACTATTGAAGTCTATCTCTGCTCCAGGAGGCCCAGGATTGTATTAGAATATAAAAAGTCTGCCCAGAGTATATAATATATATTTGCTATAAATTCTCTCCTTCTCAGCTCATTCTCCCTTCTCCATCAGAATTGCTCCATTTACGATTCAACTCATTCTGCTCTGCTTCTGCATACCTTGTGATCTGGCAGGTCCTTGGGTACTTCCTATAATGTAAGATTGTACTCACATATGTAAAGAAAATACAATGGAATTGAACATTTCTACTTGAGAACTAAGACTGAAGAAAGAAAGTAAGTGAATCAAGATTCCATTCAACTCAAGGTCTGTTTTTCAAACCAGTTTCCTTGAGTGCCTTACAAAGAGTAGGCATTCAATGAATATTTGCTGACAATATGTGTGATAAAATGTAGATCAAACACAGATGATCAAATATATGGGTTTACAGTGCTTTTGTTTTATTTCATTTGTGTTGATGTGCTTCATCTTGTCAAATGTTTACCATTTTTTTTGCTGGCCCCAAACTGGAGACTTGGAATCAGAAGATCCATGTAAATTCCAAGCCAGTGTGGTTGCTTACTAACACAGGGAGCTCAGGCAAACCATTCAATCTCTGGATTCTCAGTTCCTTAGCATTACAATTTGGATAAAAGTAATGGCCCTGGCTAGGCCACAGGTTTGATGTGAAAATTAACTGCAACAGTCATTCTGAAATTACGTTTTCAGCAACAAAACACTATCAAATGTAAGATAAGGTAGATAAATTAGAGTTTATAGGTCACCCCTTCACATTTTTTTCTGCCAGCTGCAGGCTCAGGCTACTTTGGGGGATCCCCTAAATCGAAGAGTCAAAGAAAAACAGGCGTATTTGTTCTAATAATAACTTGATAATATACAATTTTAATGGGACCTACACAAACATTGGGCTTCCCTGATTGCTCAGTTGGTAAAGAATCTGCCTGCAATGCAGGAGACCCCGGTTCGATTCCTGGGTTGGGAAGATCTGCGGGAGAAGGGATAGACTACCCACTCCAGTATTCTTGGGCTTCCCTTGTGGCTCAGCTGGTAAAGAATCTGCCTGCAATGCGGGAGACCTGTGTTCAATCCCTGGGTTGGGAAGAGCCCCTGGAGAAGGGAAAGACTACCCACTCCAGTATTCTGCCCTGGAGAAACCCATGGGCTGTATAGTCCTGGGTCACAAAGAGTTTTCACTTCACTTCACACAAATATTTTAGAATGTTCCACCTTTGGCCTCTAAGAAAATCTTTGTGGAAGTGACTTCTCCATCTTGATAAATTTCCCTCAACAGGTAGAGAGAAACAGAATGACCTCTTAGAGGAAGAAAAATCCAGAAAGCAGAAGACCTAGTAACATCTAGAATTAATAGCCCCACTAAGTTTTATACAGCTGTTCTCATCCTGCTTTTTATACATAATGATTTATCACTACTGGAATAAGAACACATAAAACAACAAATCCTCCATTAAGATGTTGGGGAATTTTATTTATCCAATAAAAAGAGAAAACATTTTCAGAGAAATTAGAATTTCCAATGGTCAGTTATTTTTTTTTCAAGACTGTGGAATGGGACTTCTCCACATAGATGGCAATGAATTATAAACATCTAATTTACCTTTGTCTGTCCCTTTTATGTGTATATAGGAATGAGGATATGACATGTAACCTGGGTTATTGCCTATCACAAGGCTCTATCTCAATAGCTTAATTTAGCAATCTGCTAAGATCCTTACAGCAGAATGTAACAAGTGAGGCTCTCATTTCAGCTCTTTTAAGTGGAGAGTCAACATATTCCCATCTGGAGACACTGTTGCCACCCCCTTAGATGTTTGGTGGATAGTGATTTTAACATCTAGAAATGGTAGTATGCTCACCATGTGACTGGGTCCAAACTGAGCTCCAAAGGGAATCAAAACAATCTAAGATAACTGATCACGTTGTTTTTACCTATTCTTAGGACAGGTTTGAGTGGGGACGACAGATAAGGCTCTGATGATAGCTCTTAAACTTTTAGAGGAAGAATAAACATCTCCAAACAAAGTTAACTTCCTCTTTTTATTCTTCTCCTCCTCATCTGGCAAGAAAACAGAACATTTTTAAAGCCACAGAAGCCTATTGTTGTCCCTGGGAATTAATCAAAGAATCTGAGAAATCCTAAAAGCATCAGCAAAACTGTTTATCTCTATTTTGAAATGCTGAAGGGAAAAAAAAGCTGGGAGGAATATGACTTTACAATAAAAGAGAGAAAAAAGTTGATTAGGGACCATATTCAACTTTTGAGCACAGACAAATGAAATCAGTTTGCGGTTATTCTGGAATAAAAAAGTGTGAGAGATTAAGTCACTATGTTGTATAACAGGAGCCAGCATAGTACTGTAGGTCAATTATATTTCAAAACCAAAAAAACACATAGAAAAAAAGAGACTAGATCTGTGGTTACCAAAGGTGAGGGATGCGAGGGGGTTTTGGATGAAGGCGGTCAAAAGGTACAAACTTCCAGTTATAAGATAAGCAAGCACTAGGGATGTGATTACAACATGATGAAGATAACTAACATTGTTCTATGTTATATATAAAAGTTGTTAAGAGAGTAATTCTTGAGTTATCATCACAAGAAAAAACTATTTTTTTCTATTTGTTTAACTTTGTATTTATATGAGATGATGATGTCCACTAAACTTACTGTAATAATTACTTCACGATGTATGTAAGTCAAATCATTAGGCTGTATACCTTAAACTTACACATGTTGTATGTCAATTATATCTCAATAAAACAGGAAGAGAAGAAAAAAAGTATGGGAGAGAGAAACGTCCACTTGCTGGTGAGTGATCAGGGGTGTTATTTATCCCTTTGGGAGAGAATTCTGGGGACATTTCTATATCCTCAATGAACAGGTCTTAAAACTAAAGCAGCTGACTCCCAGGAAGGACTGGTTGTCAACTTTTTCGAGACCCTCTTTCTTTGCACCTTTTTCATTGACCTCCAATTTACTATACATCAGTTTCTATGCTCCAAACCCCTGGATAAGCTGTCAGTGGTGTCAGTGTTATTAATCTTCAGTGGCCATGTCAATGACAGTCACTGCTCATATAAGTCCACACAAGGGATGAACATAATAGAGGGGCATTAGGCCTTGAGTAGACAAGGTAAGTCTGAGGAAATGAACAGGCTGATTGCCACCATTTTAATTAAAGCACAAAGCTCCTTTATCTGCTATATAACTTTTATTTTGCACCAATGGGAAGCCTATTCCTTTTGGAGCCAATTCAATTCATAAGGTTTCAGGGAAGATAAATCTTACCAAAGAATAGAGAGAACAGTATCAGCTTCAAAATGTTATTTCTTGAGTTCTTGTAAAAAGGCTTCTCTAAGCACTGACCTGAACACAGACCCTGAGTGTGCTCTAAACATGGACTATTGGTGACTTCTGATAAGCTGCTAAGACTGCACCTTCACACAGGCAGAAACTCAAAGGGAATGAAACCCTTGGTTTGAGTTTCCTTAGCTCTCCTCCCCACCTGAAGTGCATGGCTGCAGGGTCAGCCTACACACTTGCCTCCCTGCGAGCTTGGTGTAGAAATGGAGCATCTTCCCTCACACAGAGCAGGACCAGCACTCTAAACGATTCCACCAAGGACAGGATTTGGGTTGCCTTTCATCAGGGATGGAGACTGGATGCTCTTCTGATGTGTAAGTTCTTTGTGGAGCCCAGAAAATGATTTGTTTGTTGGTCCAAATGGGTTCTCGTTAGGATCTACTGTCTTACACCTCAGTATCCCACGTTCCTCCAACTGAGCCCTGGCATTTGGGGGCCTGACTGCCCATTATCTGGGATCAGATGTCTTGCCACCACTCTTTCATGTAATCGTTGACCACATCTGCTAAGGCTTGGATATCCTCCTGTCCTGCCCCTGCTTAGATAGGCCCTGGGCATCCTGGACAAATTTGGCCATAGCTCACTGTATTTTCTGCCTGTGGCTTCTTCTGTTATCAGTGGCCCAAGAATCTGACCCAGTCTGAATGCTCACCTTAGAATAACTGATCCTGGCCAGTTCTCATTCCTGTCTCATCCTGAAGACCTGCCACAGACCTTGGCCTTGGCACATTCTGGCCTGCTTCTCTATTGCTTGAACCCTACTTGAGATCAGAGAAAGCCCTCTGCTCTGTCATCTCATTATAAGAACTGCTTTTTCTGCCCTAAGAGCAGGAGTCTCTAGTCCTGACAAGAACGGAATCTCCAGGTAACTTTGCTCATTCTCAGAATAGCTAGAAAGAGCCACACGCGCTTGGTTGACTAGGCGAATATGGCAACCAGGAGACTGGGGACTTCCCCAGCTGAGAACAGCAGCTCAGTAGATGAAGGAGGTGTAATTTCCGTGTGTGGATGACTCGTGGCTTTAGATGAATGGTGCTAGGCTCTCTTCAGTCATCAAATATTTCCTAAATGCCCACTGGGTGCCAGCAGTGCATGAGGCAGGATAGTTTAAAAAAAAAAAAAGCCTTCTTTTAATGGGCACCTCCCATGTATCAGGCACCTACACCCATCATTCTTAATCCTTCTAGTAACACTCAAAGGGAGTTCATGTCCTCATTTGATGAAGGAAAAATCAAAGTTTAGTGATTTTCTCAAGATCATGAACCTACTAAAAGGATGATCAAAATTCAGATACAATTCTATATAACCCCAAACTCCAAGTTCTTCCCAAATACCAGATGGAAATACCACTCATTCAATCACCAATTCATTCATTCATCCAGCAAGTATTCCTGATGGTTCACGGCAAGCCAGAGCCTCTGCCAATGTTCAGCATGAGAAGATCCTTCAACTGGAATTAAAAGGTTACTTTGAAGGAGCTCAATGGGAAGATTCTGGGGGACTTTAGAAAGCTGTAATTTATGTGTGGCATCAAATAGGATAGTTGGCTTCCTTTTAGTTAATAAAAATAGTAATAAAATGTATAGTCCAGTAATCTTTCAAAAGGAGAAGCTAGTTAAACCCCAAAATGAGCCTTTCTCCATATTTCTGATGGGTACTGAAGTTTTTACAAGGAATTGGATACACTTCAAAGGTGACAGGGTGCTTCCTGTAGAAGGCATCTGGGTAGACCCGAGGGCTACAGACTCCAAGCACTCTTTTTATTTTAAATTAAAACTACTTCTACATATGAATATGAAAGTACAGTATCCAACTTGGAAAAATATGCAAGTGTCAAAAAATGAAATGGGAAGGCTTTGATCCAAGTAGGCTGAGGAACATCTTGGATGGAGTAAATAAAGATTTAAGTAGTCTGTAGCCTAAGCAGTGAGCTCTGGAGGAGCTATGCCTATTCTTTAAAAACCTTCATTTATATTCTTTACAGCCTCTAGAAGTCTGATGTCTACAGGAATGAGATGGGATGGAAAAGGATAAAATACTGGAGCTGGAAGACTCTTTAGGCATCATTCAAGCACAGCCCTCCATTTGGTGCATAAAGAAACGGAGACACGTGGCCTGGCTGACACTGGAGTGGAAGCTGCATCTGGGACAGCTGGGGGCACAGATGAAGAGCTAAGGCTGACTTGATTCCACTTGAGCTCAGCTGTCATCTGAGGCCATAAAGAAGCTGAGACACACACCTAGGCACTGAGCTCATGACATACTGAAAGACTCGGATTACCCAGGGCATTTATTTTTGGAAAGGCCTCTTCAAGTTGCCAGCAGGCTCTAGCATAATGGACTGGAAGAAGTTTTATTTGAATGAGAGTGTCTTCAGTGACACATTTTCCATGTATCATTTTTTGGCAAACATAAAAACAATTTCCCAAACAACATACTGTTGAATTACTCAGAGTTGCGGAAGATTCCAATTCCATTTTTCCAATGACCTTCTTCTGGTTTCTAAATCTAAAATGAGTTTAATAAGATGCTCTGCCCAGACCTGCGAGTGAGGACCACGGCCCCTGGGCCCCAACGCTGCTACTGGAAGGACCTGCTGGGCCTACTTCCCTCACCTGGTACAGAGAGTGTTTGTTTGGACAGGGCTGCAGGGAAAGCGGAGACACATGGGATGCAACGGCTTAAAGAAACACCAAACATTTCTTGAAAAAGTGCTTGGTTCCTTATGTATATGCTTAATCAGTCCTACACCAGGTGAGGGGAGTATTGCTTCCTCCATTGTCTGCATGAGGGCTCCCTGATGGCTCAGTTGGTAAAGAATCCACCTCCAATGCAGGAGACTCCAGTTCAATTCCTGGGTCAGGAGGATCTGCTGGAGAAGGGATAGGCTGCCCACTCCAGTTTTCTTGGGCTTCCCTTGTGGTTCAGCTGGTAAAGAAATCTGACTGCAATGCGGGAGACCTGGCTTTGATCCCTGGGTTGGGAAGATCCCCTGGAGGAGGGAAAGGCTACCCACTCCAGTATTCTGGCCTGGAGAATTCTGTGGACTGTATAAGCCATGGGGTTACAAAGAGTTGGACATGACTGAGCGACTTTCACACACTCACATTGCATGTATGAAACAAGACAAGATACAGAGAGGTTATCTAACCTGAACAAGGTCACAACGCTAGCAAATGTGGAAGCTGAGATTCAGGCTCAGGTCTTGTATCTGTATCTGCATCTGCCAAAACCCTCTGGTATACAGCCTTTCCTTCTACTCATAAGTATACAGAGATGGGGTGCTAAGTAGGCACATAGGGCTAAGTGCCTTCCAGTGCTGGGAAAGTCTTTCTAGATACACTGGAAACATGCCTCTGTCAACTAACTTCCATAGGTTCAGTTTTCTTTGGGGAACATTTAGCTGAAATTCTAAATATCTTCTATAGGTAAAACAGAAATATATAAAAATGCCATAAGTACACAACACCAGTTACCTTATTGTTTTACATCTGTGGATAAGACAGCAAAGAATACAGACGGGATGGGGTTTTAGAGTCTTGGTGAATTCCTTTGATTACTTTGAGCAAACCATTTAATCTGCCTCTGTCTCTACTTTTTCTTCCATAAAATGGATTTACCTACTTCCTGTGTTTCTGGTGCTCTCTAGGTATGAGAAGGTATATAAAACAGCTACATAAATACAAGCTGATTTTATTGTTTCGGATCCTGTATGTGGGCTTAGAGCATGACCCTATTCACCCTGCAAGTAAAAGGAATGCAATGTCTTTTAAAAGGGTTTCTCTGGCCTGTGGGTGGGTGCTCCTCCACCTAGCAGAGATGTGTTACTAGGTCGGCAGACATCCTGACTAGTGAATCGAGACTGACATATATTTAAGGAAAGTGGAATCACTGAGATTGGTGCAAGGGTCTTTGGGTCTTGTTTCTTAAAACACTGGATTGTTTACGGAATTTTTTTTTAAAGGATATTATAGAGAAAGATGGGAAAAGAGTATTCGCTGCAAGAGGATAGTTAATTTTCACAGCTGAGCTATGTTAGTGCACCTGAGGCTGGCCCTGTCTCAAGGAGTCAGACACAGGATCACACCCCACTGAGACTGACTTTGATGAATGCATCCTGATACACCCTGCTCATGGCGGAGGCTGTATTGCTAAGCCAGGGTTGCTCTCTGAGTCCACAAGTGAACGAATGACTCACCCCACAAACAAGGAGATCCCTGAATACCTTCCAAGTCATGATGTTAAGGAGGCAGGATTGGCAGCTCCCTTTGCCATTGGTTGCGGAGCTGCTGATGCTGAATACACATGGCATGATTTGATGGCCTCATCTCCACTTACTGCTTCATACACTATCTCATGATTTCTAAGGGTTGTTTCTGTCCCCAGGGATTTGCAGGAGACAAGTTCTGTCTCTTATCTGAGAGCCAGGAACGTTATCTGAACAGCTGCCACCTGCCGAAAAGCTGGTGTCAAACCAAATACACTAGCTAAAGTACCTCTTTTAAGGGGGAAACAAACACATGACCATGCTTACGTGTGTGTGTGCACAGACACACACCTCTGGAATGAACGATCTGTAAGGCATGAGCCCTGCCAGACTAAGTGATATCCTATGGACCTGTCCTCTGTCCCCGACTTGATCTCCTGCTGCTTCCCATCAACAGCAGAATCTGCCCGATGCTGGTCTTGTGGGCCAGGCGGGCCCTGGGCAGCAGCTAGGCTGGGAGAAGGAGGACTTGGGGAGTCGATGAGCCACTTACTTGGAAGTAGTGGCAGCTGCCTTTGAATTCAGGAGAATCCTTTCTTCCCTATGCAGAGGGGCCTGTATCATAGGCATGAAGAAGGAAAAGGCAGGTTAAAACAATACAATGACATATTGGTAGCTTGTCACAAAGCAGAGGGGAGAGAATCAGCTTTCCATTCTCCTCCAGGCTCTGGCCTCAGATGACAGCTCAGCACAAGTGGAATCAAATCAGCCTTTAGCTCTTCGCCTGCACCCCCAGCAGCCACAGATACAGCTTCCACTCCAGCTGTCAGTCAGGCCGAAGCACTCAGTAAATGCCCATGATTAGCGCCTTCCTCAATTGGGAGTGTAAATGGAGAATCACAGCTCACTTCTCAAAGTAGCTGGAGCCACACACCCATTAATTTATACGGAGCCAAATGTAAACAGAAAATGAATGTTCCTGTAGACTCTCCAAGTTTTATTTCCCCTGCTAAAAATGTTGGGAGGAGGAGGGATATCTTCCTCTCTTACCATCTCTTCCCAAATTTGAATTGATCTGTTTGACATCCAACCAAATGATTCTCAAAGGGAGACAATAAAAGCGCTGCACCCTCATTTGTCAGTATTTAAGGCTTAATGAACTCTTGGCGCAGTCTCTCCTCCCAGAGCTTCTGTTTGTTATTACTGTTTAAGGTGATCTGTCCAATGTGCCGATGTGCCAAGAAGCTTTGCTCATAATCAGAAATATGTATTTATTTACTAGTTGGGTAATCTACAAAGAGATTTTCTGGAGATTGCCACATTCACAAGAACTGCCACACCCAGCTGTGCTCTTTGTATTTAAATCCCAGGCGTTCGCCAGTGATAGGGGCATTGGGTCCAGCCTGCCCAGGCGGCTCCCGCCTCCATCACATAGATAATCTCCCTCAGCTGTGGATAAGTCTGGACCAAGAAGAAGATGCTCAGAGCTAAGCTTTTAGGTGCAAAAGATTCTCTACAAATGCACATTCAGAGTAAACAAAACCCATCAGTCCCCTGTAAGAGTCCTACGCCTGATTGCACGAAACACATCATGATGGAATCTGCAATTGGCAAAGTAATTGGCGTTATTACAGCTGATGGGGAATTTCTGATGCTGCCCGAGCTCCCCTTTGAAATAATACTCAGCCATTTAATTTGTCCAGCTCTCGTTGAGCTGATTGCTCTTTTCTGCTGGAGTTTATCAAGAATGAAACGCGCTGTCTCTCCAGATGCCTGCAGGCTGAGATTTCACAGACAGTTCTTTTTTTCAACACTCTCTCCACTTCTCTCATGACCCCGTGCCTTAGTCACCTTTTCGCAGGATGCCAATAATGCAATAGATTGGAAACGGGTAAATCAAAACTGATTTAATTCAAAGCTGTGTATTTCCAGTCCCAATTCCAGAGGTATTCGAATGCTCTTGCTACACAATAAAATAACAGTGAAAGACTCGCAAACCTCCAAAGATTTGGTTGTTCTAAAAAAGGCTCACAAAACTCATTAGCTCCAAAAATAAGTAATAGAAGACATCTTTATTATAACCACAAGGCCAGAAGCACTAAAGAAATATCAGAATTTGGATACATGCACTTTTATTTGGGGGATCTATTTTTACTGCTGATAGACATGTATCCCTAGAATGGGTTCTACAAAAATTGAGCATCTACTTTTTTGTAGAAGCACAGATTCTTCTTTTCTTTACACAGTGGTCATGTGAAACCCCATTCTCCACTTTGGCATTTCTGTTCCTAACCAGATGAAGGGTAAGAAAGCCAAATTTAGCCAGCTGTGTTTTCTCACAGTACAGACAAGGCTAGCATCTGAGCACAGACCTCACATTCCCATCAGCAAGCTACGTGCCCTGTCAGCATGTTGACGATGAACTGCTTACTGGAGACAAGAGTCCTGCAGCCAGGAGGGCTCCCTTCTGCAGATGCCACTTTCAGCTGATGGCCCACGGAATCCAGAACCCATATATTCCTTGAATCAGCCCTAATCTCATTTTTAATACAGAAACAACTGAATTTATGGATATAAAAGTCATCATATAAAATCCCCCTGAAGTCTCCAGTTTCTAAAACAGCCTCTCTGAACAGCACTCACTCAAACACCCTTTGGTACAATTTCTCACTGATTTTTGGGGGGCAATAAGTCATCGTGCCTATGATTCTTTTACAGGGTTGGAGCTGAAGTAGATGTCCAGAAATATGCCGAGGATCACTGGACCCAAGGGAGTTGGTTCAGATGAGGCAATGCTCTGGGGGTTGAAAAAGCTCTTGATACATTTCTTTAAAATCTTTTCGAGCACTTTCTAGATAGTCTTCCTCCATAGGAAAGTACCACAGGTAGTAATGGACGGAAGCAAGCAATGGACACACTTCTTTCTGGGTATTCCCATGTCCCTGTCAAACAGTTCCTATCTATCTTTTATCTATCCCATCCATCCTGTCCTCCTTTCTCTTGTAGGGTCATTCTCACAGGGCAAGGCTGTCTGCCACTGCTCACTTTGATTGGCAAGTGTCATAAACTAGCAAAAATACCAGGCAAGATCTAGATTTTTTTGTTTGTTTTTTAAGTGGTTTTCTTCTTTGATAATCCCAAAGAACTGTGGTGCTGGAGAAAACTCCTGAGAGTCCCTTGGACAGCAAGGAGATCCAACCAGTCTACCCTGAAGGAAATCAACTCTGAATATTCACTGGAAGGACTGGTGCTAAAGCTGAAGCCGCAATACTTTGGCCACCTGATATAAAGAGCCGAAACACTGGAAAAGACCCTGACGCTGGGAAACATTGAGGGCAAGAGGAGAAGGGGGTGACAGGAGATGAGATGGTTGGATGGCATCACTGACTCAATGGTCATGAGTTTGAGCAAACTCTGGAAGATACAGAAGGGCAGGGAAGCCTGGGGTGCTGCAGTTCATGGAGTTGCAAAGAGTCAGACTCGACTTAGCAACTGAACAACAATCCCAGATTCTAGTAATATTGTCTTGGGAGGCTACAATTTGTGCTCTAAAGTCAGTTCCAGTGGTCCAGGTTCAATTTTAATATGTAACTTATAAGAATGCTAAAACAACAGCACACATGGAGGGGGTGCTGTGTGGAGTGCTTAGCAGATACCACTGTTTTTTGGCCTATCTATTCAATCCTCCTCAAAATCCCACAGAACAGGTATCCTTCTTTCATTAAAACAGAATCTGAGCCACATAAAAACAGGGGCCACACAGCTAATACTGGGCAGATCTGCGAGTTTAACTACTAAATGATAAAGTAATGGAAAATATTCTCCCTGCTAGTTACTAGAAATGGAAGGGTGAGAGATTCATGCCATATTTCTAAATATGCATCAGTTTTACTATTTATAGTAATAAAGACTACAACATCACTTAAAAGTTTTTCTGTCCCATGAATCATTGGACAGAATCAACCCCTTAGGACAACCTGTTGGCAACATGGGTCTGCTGGAAGCTCTGATAAACACACTTTTAGGAAAGTGGGTGATGCAAAAGGAAGATCATTTGCAGACCTGAAGAAGAGGGAGGGCACAGTCATTATCAGGGACATAGGAGAAAGCAGTGGAGACTTGATGCAGCCTTGAAACACAAGGAAACAGGTGGCCGGAAGATGCCTCTTGAAGTCTGCAAGCTGTTCCACTACGAGAGACCCCTCTCCTATGGGGGTGTCCTGATATCTCTCAACTGACCACTTTTGTCTGGTACAAGACGATCAGAAAGAGGTTGAGTTGATAGGTAGAAGGACAAGAGGGTTGAAATGTGAGCCAGACAGTAGGGGACTGGAAAGAACTTAAATGAGTTTGCGTATCTGAGAGGTGGGGCTTCTGCCTCGGGTTTAGAACTATCCTGCTAAACAGATTTTGAAGAAAACATCTTTCAAGTCCTAAAGGTGGTCTCTGAATGTACATTTTCTCCATGAGTCATTCCTAGCCCTAAAAATGTATAGAACAAAGTTACATATCACATTAAAATTTAGACAGAGACATCTGTAACTCAATCCACTAATAAACACAGATATTTGAGATAGATCAAAAAATGAATGACCTCATACCTCAAATGATCAGATGATTTTTTTTTTTTTAATTTTAAAATCTTTAATTCTTACATGCATTCCCAAACATGAACCCCCCTCCCACCTCCCTCCCCAGAACATCTTTCTGGGTCATCCCCATGCACCAGCCCCAAGCATGCTGCATCCTGCGTCTGATCAGATGATTTTTAAGAAGCTCAAATTGAAGCCACTTTACCAAAAGAATTGAAGAGAAAAACAAAAATGGAAAACTAGAAACATGAAGTCAGTGGAAGAAGCCAGTGTAATTAAATGTTTTGAGTCTCAAGGGATCACAGAAATCATCTAGCTCTCCACCCTTGCTGCTAAGCATTTTGGTTTGCTTTTGTTTTTCTTTCAGAGGAATATTATTGTTGAAAGAAAAGAGAATGATATTCAGAGTTAATCATCACTGATTGACTTCATTTGTTTTATACTTCTATTCTGAAAATTTGACTTTTTTTTTTAAATTTGACTTTTTGATCATATCAGATTTGATCAAAATCAGATTTTTGAGGCTAAAAATTTGATGAAAATCAGATTTTAAGGCTAAATCATATTTTAATATTTTGTGGGGATAACTTACATTGACTCCTTTGACAAATGTAGAAAAAAAAATTTCTGCATAGGAGGAAGCCCCTCTCCTCCCTATACCCACCTGTCAATCAGCAATTTTCCCAAGTGTGAACTTCTGCATATTAGGTCTGTTTTAAGCTGGACCCACCTGCACTTGGCCTTCAGGTGTTCAAAATATCTTGGGAGAAATAAAATATTCACAAACTCTAAAGATATTTAGAACTTATTAAGACCAGAATATTCCACTGAAATGCCAGACACTCTGGAAACACCTGGGGGACTTCTTGCTTCAGGACTATATATCAATATTGTCTTTTTTTTTTTTATCTACTATGAACACTATCCAGGTAGGCAGTGTAAAAAAGATATACCTATACAAAGTGATTGATCTCATGTAAGAAAATAATAATGTCAGTTTTAGTACAAAGTGTGTGTATGCAGGTAAACAAATGTTTTTGTTTAAAATGCTCTACTACTGTCACAGATGCGACAATACTGGTGTGAGGTGAGAAAAACAAAGTGGGTTGCCCTAGGAATTGTGGGAAAAGATTCGTGTTCTATGTAGGTATCCAACAAGCAGCCAGAAGAAACACCTCTACACGTAGAGCCGTTTTTTGGAGGGGGAATGTTATTCACAATACAAATACAGTCACCATGAGCCCACTGGTTCAGTTCAGCTACTCAGTCGTGTCCAGCTCTTTGCGACCCCACAGACTGCAGCACACCAGGCTTCCCTGTCCATCACCAACTCCCGGAGCTTACTCAAACTCATGTCCATGGTGTCAGTGATGACATCCAACCATCTCATCCTTTGTCGTCTCCTTCTCACCCACCTTCAGTCTTTCCCAGTATCAGGGTCTTTTCAAATGAGACAGTTCTTCACATCAGGTGGCCAAAGTAATAGAGTTTCAGCATCAGTCCTTCCAATGAATATTCAGGACTGATTTCCTTTAAGATGAACTGGTTGGATCTCCTTACTGTCCAAGGGACTCTCAAGAGTCTTCTCCAACATCACAGTTCAAAACTATCAATTCTTCGGTGCTCAGCTTTCTTTTTAGTCCAACTCTCACATCCATACATGATTACTGGAAAAACCATAGCTTTGACTAAATGGACATTTGTTGGCAAAGTAATGTCTATGCTTTTTAATAAGCTGTCTAGGTTGGTCATTGCTTTTCCTACAAGGAGCAAGCATCTTTTAATTTCATGGCTGCAGTCACCATCTGCAGTGATTTTGGAACCTAAAAAAATAAAGTCTGTCACTGTTTCCACTGTTTCCCCATCTATTTGCCATGAAGTAATGGGACTGGATGCCATGGTCTTAGTTTTCTGAATGTTGAGTTTTAAGCCACCTTTTTCATTCTCCTCTTTCACTTTTATCAAGAGGCTCTTTAGTTCTTTGCTTACTGTCATAAGGGTGGTGTGTGTCATCTGCATATCTGAGGTTATTGATATTTCTCCTGGCAATCTTGATTCTAGCGTGTGCTTCATCCAGCCCAGCATTTCTTATGAAGTACTCTGCATATAAGTTAAATAAGCAGGGTGACAGTATTCAGCCTTGATGTACTCCTTTCTCAATTTGGAACCGGTCTGTTGTTCCATGTCCAGTTCTAACTATTGCTTCTTGACCTGCATACAGATTTCTCAGGACGCAGGTCTGGTGGTCTGGTATTCCCATCTCTTTCAGAATTTTCCATGGTTTGTTGTGATCCACATGGTCTAAAGGCTTTGGCATTGTCAATAAATAAACAGAAGTAGATGTTTCTCTGGAACTCTCTTGCTTTTTCAGTGATCCAACGGATGTTGGCAATTTGATCTCTGTAAGCTCATATCTTTTTCTCAAGGCCTTTCTTCAAGCTTGCCCTCTGCCTCTTGCCATGAATCTTCACTCTTTGATTCAGTATGATTCAGGGCATGGACTGCAGACTGGTGCTGGCCTGTCAAGTGTATTTTACCACCTGAATAGCCGGTGGTAGGCACAGGGGTAGCCTTTTCAGAATACCTGCTTAGCCATATATCCTCTGCCTGGACCCCAGTTTCCTCCTCAGTGAAAGTGGAAGTGTAAGCCATCTGATAACAGGCTGCTGTGGGCTTAGACACCGGGGGCAAGTGAGGCACATTACACATTCCTAACACAAGGTAGAAGCCATTTGAATATGGAGCCCTTTACTTTCTCTCCTCTTTAAGACTTCCTCCAAGATTCAGTCTTTATCTAGAAAATGAGGAGGCTAATTTAGATTCTGGGGAGCTTCGGAAAAGACTTGGTGCTTTTGGACTCCACCCAGATTACACCCAGATTAAATCAATGGGGTTGGACCTGGGCTTTGGTAGTTTCTATAAGCTCCCTCAATAATCCCATCTGTGGTCAAAGTTGAGAACCACTACTCTAGGTGTTCTGTCTTGACTTTTCAATTCTGAAATGGAAGGAGGAGTATGTAAGCACTGGTAGAAGGACTTCCTTATACCCTGTTTTGCTTCAGTTTGGTTCTTCCCAAAATGGCAAAGTAGATGCGATGTGATGTATTCAAAACAAGCCGACGCTTTTCCTCACTGCTGTGAGTCTTAGGTGGGAGACTCCGCTGCCTACTTCTGCTTCACTGCGGTTTCCTCTGAAGAAAGGACAACAACTGCCATAACTCTCCATCTGGGAACTGGGGAAGGGAAGGGATGAGAACAGCAGAAATGCTTTGCCAAGACGAAAGGATTCAAAATGCTCCACAAAAATTCCCTGTCTTACTCTGAGATAGATAAATTATTTTTCCTTGAATAGGCTGAGATAAAAAGAACTCAATATGGTATACAAAAGTGAAGCTGTGGCTGCTTGTCCTGATTTTATCAGTGATCAGTTTGGGTTTGAATTATCTTAACAATGGTGATACGCTCTAACTCAAGGTTTCATAGCGTAAGAGATGAAGAATACAGGTGTGGGTGCTGGATCACCTGGGTTCAAATTCTATTTCTGCCACTTATGGGCTTTGTGACCTTAGCAATTCTGCAATTACTTTTGAAATGAAAATAATAGTATTACTGATTTCACAAAGGTTTATAAGGATTAACTGATGAATAAATGTAAAGTTCAAAGAACACTTTCTGGCATACAGTTCACTTTTAGTAAGTCTTTGGCATATGTACACTCAGCCAAAGGCCATGTGGACATGTAGCAACACCAGCTCCTGCTGAGTCCAACAGCGGCTGGGTACTCTGGAAAATCCCGAGCTTCCTTTTCCATCTTTACGACTGTTGACTCTCAGCCTGTAGGCAGCCGGTGTCCATGGGAACAGAGTCTGACAAGGGTGACTCTGTTCTGAAGGACACTATGCACCCTTGAAGAACAAGCAACCTGGGAACTCAGGGATTTCACATTCAAAAGAAAGGAGCCACCAGAAGCCTCTGACTCTCTAACCTGCTCTGCTGCTTTTCAGTATAGGGGCAGCCACTTGAAATACCCCAAAACACAGACCATCACTGAGTCACAGGTTACTGTCATCGCCCCTTCCCTGCATCACCATGCCTCTTCTGGTGGGACATGTGCACAGCTCGAATTTCCTTCTGTTCAGAAACTCCATGGTCACACCTTCCTAAAAACTAGCCTCTCCTCACAAAATGTTTGGAGTCATTGCATTGAAAAATTCTGGGTTAGGACTCATGGAGCCCAGGATATTTCGCAGACGGTTATGTCTCCTGATGTCTGTAAGTAGAACTGATTGTGGGGCCTGAGGAAAATGGAGTAAGGGTTTGTTTAGGGATGACAAAGTCCTCCTCCTTTGAACATTGGGGGATAATCACACTTAATCCAGGAATGAACACTGTAACTTCTTAACCTGTACCTCCTTTGGGTTTACAGTCCCCTTATTTGTCCAGTCAGCCAAGTAGCTACCAGGTCCATTGATTCTGCTCCTATACTTTAGCTGGCATTTCTTCCCTCAGGAACATGTCCCACTGACCCCAGCCCAGCTTCATTCCCTACTACATCTCATATGGACCAACACCCTTACTGGCTCAATCCCCTCTTCATTTCATTACATCTACTAACTATGGTACAACCTTCTTGCATCACAGTTGTGGTTCTTCCCCATACTCAAGCCTTCAGTGGCTCTGCTGTTCTCAGACAGATGTCAAAATCTAAAATGTGGATTCTGATTCAAACAAATCAACTGTAAAATCCATGTTAAGATAATCAGAGAAATCTGAACATGAACTGGGATTAGAAAATACTATGGAATTATTGTTACTTTTATAGGTAAGAATAACATAATACTTTTATATTATATTAAAATAATATTTTATAGGTAATAATAACATAAACCAATAACATAATAGCATTATGATAATATATTTTAAAGGCCTTATTTGTTAGAAAAGCTTAGTGAATTATTTATGGGTAAAATAACATGATGACTGGGATTTTTAAAAAATACTTTCCCCAGATTTAAAATGAAAAATACATATGTATCTGGGAATATAGCTGAAATAAGACTGGCAAATGGTAATGATTACAGAAGCTGGCCCAGGGGTGTGTGGGGAACTGATCACATCAACTCAGGAAAACTGACTGTCAAAGACTTTGCAAACAGGTTATTAAACCATTGACAGCTCAAAATTGTTCACTGGGGAGATATTTACACCACAGAAATCAGCCCATGCTCCAAATCAAGGCTTTTGTAACAACATATTATTAAAGTTGAATAATAGATAATAAACATTAGATAATTAATGGAGGATCATTAAACTAGTGTGCCTATTTTTCTGGACTTTGGAGACCTTGTGCAATTTGGTCCCAACCTAATTTGCAGCTATATCCTCACCATATATATTCCATCTAAACCAGAGCAGTTAAAGCACTCTGTCTCCAGAACACACCCAAGAATCTCCACCCTTGGTTTGGTCTTCATCCAGGCTTCCCCTGCCCTGGAGTAAGTTCACTGCCTCACTTCCTTCTCACCTATCTTGGCCCATGTATCTAGAAGACTTTTTTTTTTTTTCCTAGATAAAATAACATTTATTAGAATCATGTTTTTTACTAATCTTATATTTTATTTCTGAATGCATCAATTTTGAATGTATTATTCAAGACATTTTCCAATAAGTATCCACTGTTTTCACCTCTACTTTTTGATGGTAACAGGCTACAGTATAAGCCAAAATTTTCAGAATTTTTTTCTAGACTTTTGAATTTTTTTTTTTTTTAGTTTTTTATTTTTTAAATTTTAAAATCTTTAATTCTTACATGCATTCCCAAACATGAACCCCCCTCCCACCTCCCTCCCCATAACATCTTTCTGGGTCATCCCCATGCACCAGCCCCAAGCATGCTGCATCCTGCGTCAGACATAGACTGGCGATTCAATTCACATGATAGTATACATGTTAGAATGTCATTCTCCCAAATCATCCCACCCTCTCCCTCTCCCTCTGAGTCCAAAAGTCCGTTATACACATCTGTGTCTCTTTCCCTGTCTTGCATACAGGGACGTCATTGCCATCTTCCTAAATTCCATATATATGTGTTAGTATACTGTATTGGTGTTTTTCTTTCTGGCTTACAGCCTTCTGAATGGGAGAAAATAATAGCAAATGAAGCAACTGACAAACAACTAATCTCAAAAATATACAAGCAACTTATGCAGCTCAACTCCAGAAAAATAAACGACCCAATCAAAAACTGGGCCAAAGAACTAAATAGACATTTCTCCAAAGAAGACATACGGATGGCTAACAAACACATGAAAAGATGCTCAACATCACTCATTATTAGAGAAATGCAAATCAAAACCACAATGAAGTACCACTTCACACCAGTCAGAATGGCTGCGATCCAAAAATCTGCAAGCAATAAATGCTGGAGAGGGTGTGGAGAAAAGGGAACCCTCCTACACTGTTGGTGGGAATGCAAACTAGTACAGCCACTATGGAGAACAGTGTGGAGATTCCTTAAAAAATTGCAAATAGAACTACCTTATGACCCAGCAATCCCACTTCTGGGCATACACACCGAGGAAACCAGAATTGAAAGAGACACATGTACCCCAATGTTCATCGCAGCACTGTTTATAATAGCCAGGACATGGAAACAACCTAGATGTCCATCAGCAGATGAATGGATAAGAAAGCTGTGGTACATATACACAATGGAGTATTACTCAGCTATTAAAAAGAATTCATTTGAATCAGTTCTGATGAGATGGATGAAACTGGAGCCGATTATACAGAGTGAAGTAGAAGACTTTTTTGCTTGCTCACATAGATACAATTTCTCCTTCCTCTGAATTCTTAAATAATTTAACCTAAGGAGAAGGGGACAACAGAGGATGAGATGGTTGGATGGCCTCACTGACGTGATAGACATGAGTTTGAGTAGGCTCCAGGAGTTGGTGATGGACAGGGAAGCCTGGTGTGCTGCAGTCCACGGGGTCACAAAGAGTCAGACATGACTGAGCGACTGAACTGAACTGAAACTTCTTTGCCTGGGGGAGGGCATGGCAACCCATTCCAGTATTCTTGCCTGGAGAATCCCCACGGACAGAGGAAACTGGTGGCTTACAGTTCATGTGGTTGAAAAGAGTTGGCTACAACTGAGCAATTAAGCACACACTTCTCTAACGAAAGGAAAAGTTGAATTTGCTATATGTGGCAGCCACCATGCTAGGTTACTTTCACAATATTGTCTCATTTGATCCTCACAACAGTCTGAGGGATAAGCAGCACAGCTTTTTTGCTCGATAAGGAAAATGAGGATTAAAGCCATTAGGCATCTTCACAAAGCTAATAGTGGTAGAATATTCCAGAACTGCCAAATTCTGGGGAAGAGTCTGTGCAGCACGTAGCTCTACGTAAAGATCTCCATTGGCATTTTTGAATGAAATGGCAGCTCAGTAACTGAAAGTCCTGTTTTCTCTGAACTGAAAAATGTTTTCCGTGTGTTCGGAGTGACTCTTCTTACCTTTCACTGCAAATGTCCCCTTGGCCATAACAGCAATAGCCATTTTAGAAATGTCTTTAAAATAGCTACCCTTATATAACAGCTATTACACTTGCCTCCCCAAATCCTGTCATTGAGGCATACTTGAAGTAAAATCCAATTTTTCCTATAAGAAGCCTCCTCTCTCCTCTGAGACAGTGGGGCATTTATGAAGCAGGTGAGAACCAAGTCCTTTAGCGGGTGCTCTCTTTTGGGGGGATGGATCTTCTCAAGGTTGCTTTCCAGCATGGCAGATGGACAGATGACACTTGCATCTGAGCTTGGGCCCCATGCTATGGTTGTTTCTTCCTAACATCCCCCACCAGGGCCCTTGTAAGCATGTGCTTAAATGCCCATGGACATATACACGGACACTTCACTACGAAATTTAAACAACCGTCAGATGCCTGTAGGAGAGACAAAGAACTAACTGCAAAGAAGCTGTGGCTGCTATTTGTATCCTAGATGAGAGCAGAGGATCTAGCATTTGCCTTGGATTGCTCCTGGAGAGCTCAGCCTGCAAAAGGAACGGAATGTCTGGCAAGAGGGGCGTGGTGAATAAATGATGGTACTAGCAAGAAGACAAAAATAGCTAGCTGCTAGAAGATTTTTCCAGTGACATGAAAAGCATGCAAACAAACAAAAAAGAAGGTTAAAAAGGCATATAAAATATGAATGTCAATTTTTTAAAAAATCCCATAGATGTGTACATTTTGCACAATAATTATGGTAAGACTATACCCCAAAAGGTCATTATAAGTATTTCTGGGGTGGAAAGAGATTTTCAAAATTTTCTAACTATTTTCCAAATTTCTTCTTTTTAGTTAACTTTTACAGTTAGCATCCATTGCCACACAGAATTACAAATTTTTTCTTGTGATGAGAGCTTTCAAGACTCACTCTTTTAATAACTTTCAAATATAACTAAAGTCACCGTGGAGTATATTACATCCCCAGGACTTAACTGTACTTTTTTTTTTACCACTTTCACATATTCCAAAATTTTTCCAGTGGACAACTTATAGCTCTTAACTCAGAGGGAAAAAAAGAGTAAAAATAAAATGAAGAAGTCACATGACTGTGGGGCTTCTACTAAGCTTCTGCTGCTTTTAATCCTTTCAAGAATGGAGAGAGATGGTCTGGGAAAGGTAGATGAGGATCCTCATTTCTAGTCATCCAAGGATAAGAGAGGGGGCTCAAATATGTTCATTCCTTCAAAGGCAGGAAGAACAAGGTGTTGGAAAATGAAAGATGTGTTTGCAGGGGACCAAATATTAAGGGAAGAGTCTGGGTGACATAGGTATGAATTTCAGGAGGCTTTCCATCTGTGTTTTTGAGACCAGTAACCTCCGGTGAGGCAGTTCTTCCTGCTCACCCAGAACAGAAGCCAAGCTCACCGACCCAGGAAGAACTCTCAACCCTAGTGCACAGGCTGTAAAATCTCAGCATCAGGCTCTACCTTCAAAGTAATGTGTTTATTTCCAGGAATGAACATGGTGCCTTTACAAACCAATAATCACAGGGAGAAAGGCTGACAATGACTTCCTGACCCACCTCTTCTTTATCTGGAGGCAGAAAAGAAGGAGAGAGACAGGAGACAGGAGAGGTCAGACTCATACACTCACTGCTCTCCACACCTTCAAACCAGAAGGGCAGCAAGGATGAGGGAGAAAATCATGACTATTTTCCCTAAGATGCTGCAGCAGGAAATGTTTCAAGGAAGGAAAAAAAGACAAAAACTTTTCCATGCAAGTGGTGACTGTGGATCACGTGAAAGTCAACAGGCCCACTGACAATGAGCCCAGGGAGGGGTCCTCAGTGAATTGCCTCCTGAAAGTCAGTGACAGTTCCTGGGAAGGAACACACCCATGAATGACTGGACATCAGGATGCCTGGGGCTCAGTTTCACCTGAAACCCAGAGAGAAGGGAAAACAATAACAGAGGCCAATGGACTGGTGCACAGCCCCAAACGTGTGGGCAATGTTCTGTTTCTCTCTGGAAAAGCACCCAAGAGGGTGATGTTGATTCGAGACACATCCGGGCCTTTTTGATTTAGGAACAACACTGAAGAACTGACTTTGATCTGGGCACTACACTCTGTCCACAAGATTCCCAGGGCCTCCTGGCCTCAGGAACATGCATCCTGAGGAGTGAAAAATACACATTTATATTCCAGCCGCGGGGGAATGACACACAAATGGAATAATGTGGAAAGGTCAGATGGAACCAAGGGAGTGAGCCGTCTGCACCAACCACCGCAGTGTAATCGGCAGGGAGCAGGGGAGCTGCTTTTCTAGGATCATGGCCTCAAGTGTGATGGGCAGACCCCCAATATATCTAACAATAGTTCATTTTAAATCAAATATCTTTAGAACTGTGGACTCAACAAACAGAGAGAGAATATGATCAACTCAGAAATAATGCCAAAACCACACACACACCCATACACATACACACCTTCCATAAAGTCAGTCTCCAATATGTATCCGTTTCAAGGCACAAAACAACATAGTACAAAGCCTCTTCCCACCCCCCTCTATTTTTATAAATTCCAGATAAAAATAAATCTTTGGCCGGGATGCCACTGTGTGTGAGTGTAGGTGTGGAGGTGGGTGGGACATGGATCGATTTTCTTTTATTTTTGTTTTACATTCTCTGAGCTCACCTGAAAGCTTGTGTGCATTATGTGAATAACTACTTGAATAAATTATCATTTTTCAATATTGTCAAAAGGCTTCCTGACTATTTTTAAAACCTCACTGCGTCCTGACAGAAGGATTAACAAGCTGTGATCAAAACACCCCAAACTGTACATGGGTTTATCTTTGACTCTCACCAGTGGGGCCTTGGATTTTGTTCACTGTCTCCCCCAAGCCTCTTACTCTCCTTCCGATCTGGCCCCAGTGCTCTCAGTGGTCTTGGGGCCTCAGTTTCCTCCGGCAGTGAAAGGGGACCCACAGGATACGTTCCACATGGGGGAAGTGTAGTAAGGGTACAGTGAGCTCTTGGCTATAAAACATGTTTAAAGAAGAAAACGTCCTCAAGTTTATGGAATTCTTGTATTAACAATTACCTGCTCTGCCTTTGGGAGTCCCTGCAGAGGTGCGGCAGGTGGGGTCTTGGGCAGCACTGAGTTGGGGAGTGACAGGAAGTTTCCCACTCAAGGGGGAACAGAGGCAGGGGTGAGAGAGCTCATTTCTTGCTCTTGGATTTACCCGTCTTTGCATACACATTCTATCTACACTGAGATCCATGCGGAACACAAGGACTATGTTTGTCGGGTATGCATTTGTGTGTGTGTGTGTGTGTGTGTGTGGTTATGCCTTTGTGTGGAGACAGTAAGCTTCCTTCCAAAGACAGGCAAGGTGATTTTCCACCTTCAAAGCTGCCAGGGAGGTCCCAAGAGAGACTTTGCCTGTGCCTCTTGTCGCTTGCTCATAGTGACCTCCAAAATGCATTCTGGCCAGAGATAATAATGGCCCATTTTCTAACCAAGATCAGCAAAACTCAACCATCTGCCTCTGCAGAGTCTGAGATTAACCTGGCCCCCAGACTGTGGCTACAAGGTATTTGCTCACAAAGATTCCACAAATGGGAGTACCCTGTACCAAAGAGGAGAAATGCAGGAGAAAATCCCACCTTCTACATTCTTGGTTTAACCCTTTCCTATGCTGAGTCACCCACCACCACACATTCCAAGCAGCTTGGTCTACTCTCTTTCGCACTATAAAATATTAAGAAAGCAGAAAAAGGTGGTTTTGTTTGTGATGAGTTGAGAGGAGCCAGTGGGAGATGACAAGCTACCAAGTCACTGTCAAGGCAGGTTCCCTGAGTCAGAGACGCTGGAAATACAAGGTGGGGGCTTGTGCCCTGGTGCCAACTTTATTTCCTCACAACCAAAATTCATAAAAGGATCAGCGGAACTTACTTGTGGCTGAAATCCTTTGAGGTCGCTGGCTGCAAGGTCACTGGCTGTGAAGAGCTGGAAAAGAACAAAGAAGTCTTCCTTAGTGATACCTCTCAACAGTTTGCATACAGCGTCCCCAGGACAACTGATCAGCAATGGATAAGACAGAGCCCAGAGCCAGGGCTAAGTAGCAGAAGCACAAAAGGCAAATGCAGGCTAGCAGCCTGGAAGCAATGGCCTTTTCACCTTGTGTCTACTCTATTTCTGACTCTCTGCTGCCTTCTCCTATCTTCTTTCTAGGTGCGATCAATCCTTCAGTCTTAAGTTAGGCAGCATGAACTATGAATGGATTCCAACAGACCCACAGAGTCCCTGAGATTGTAAGTACAAATTACATGTGAGTCCACACACTTCTTTAGGGGGAGAGTCCCTGACTTCCTTCCTACTATCAAATTATTCTGTGACACCACAAGTAAAAGAGACAGTTAAAGGCCCATGTCCTCCGGGAGGGCTGTTGCTTCTTCCTCCTCTTTTTTAAAAATCAGACCAGTGAAAATGACCCTATCCTCTCCCCAGCTGCACGCGACTCAGTTTCCCTTTACTGTATGTTGCCTTTCATTTTATATACTTTTGAAATATTCAGAGTTTATGGGTCTATCATGCACAATGTTGATGGATAAGTCAGGCTGTGTATGTTCAGTATCTCTGTGTTCAATTCATATTAAAGGGTAAAGTTAAGGTTTTAATATGTTTGCATGCTATCCAGAAGACACTCAGTGAAGTCCTAAGATAAATTAATAAAATACTCACATTCTTAATTGTTGCTCAAAAATGCTGGGAAAGCAGGATAAAGAGAAAAGAGGCAGATGCTTATTTTGATTCAAGGAGTGTGACTGCTTGCTAGCTTTGTTAGGCCTGGAGAGCGTTTGTGAAAAATAAGAAAGATTTCATGTTTGCTGTAACAATATTTTGTTTGGTTCAAGAAAGAGAGGAAGTCATGCTGGGCTGCAGTGCCTCCAGCCTTAGAAAAGCTCAACTGGGCTCTTTAGCTCAGAAAAGTTCAACTGAGCTCATTGCTCTTTAGGCAATGACTTTGCCTAAAATGATGCACAAAGTGGTGTAAACTCTGGGATACAGTAGGAAGGAGGTGGAGATTGCAAAAGCTGTACCTCTCTCCCCACACCCAGGCCTGCAGGTAGCTTCCCACTGAGCCAACCCCCACAACCCAGCCCGACCCCGCCACACCCTCCAACCCCAGGGACGTGGAATTTGCCTGGAAAGGTGGCACCATCCTGAGAGAGAGGCAGCTTAGCCCCTGTGAGTGCAAACAAAGCCAACAACAAGCCACGAGGGCACCTCATGAGACACTGGGGCCGGAACATAATTATAAGGCGTCTCTGCCTGCAAGGAACATACAATTTGGTCCAAGGGTAAGACACACATATGTCAGTTTGAGTAGACTGTTAGTGTCAAACTGCGAACAATGTAAGGCAAGAAATGTCAGGGTGGGGTTACTAAACTAAGAGTTTGAACTGAGCCTTGAAAATGGCAAGGCGGCAGTGCACAGAGCTCCTTCAGGTGGGCAGTGGGAAGAAGACATGGCAAAGGGGTTCACCAACCCCAGCAGGCAGCTCACTTTGCATTATCCGCTGCTAGCCATGGTGTACTTTAAGGAAGAAGGGTGGGAATCAGCCTCATTGTTGCTGCTTTACAGAATTTTTTTTAATCTTCGAAACTCCTTCGTGAGATAGAAAGTATCTCCACTCTATGGATGGGAAAATCAAGACTCTGGGAGGTTAAACAGCCTTTTTTAGGTCACACAGGTATGGCAGGAACTCTTCTACTGCCTATTTATGAGGTTTACGAGACAACAGAAGTGAGAGCAAAGCATCTAGTTCTTCCTAGTTCTGAGACACTGCAACAGAAAATAAACCACAGGGGTGTTCATAGCATCTTAGCATTTGCACTATTTTGTCAAATCAGAGGCTTGGGACTGAGTAATGACCATATCCAGACTGAATGGAAATAGAGATGCGGCATTTTGGGTTATTATTCCTATGGCCCAAGCCCAACAAGTTAGGATCTATCCCATCCTCTCTGGAAAACTTATATCCTTTTCCCTTCTCTTAGAAAAGCAAAAGATGCATGAAATTTAGTTCTTTTTTCTTTCTTGGCTGTGCCACACAGCATGTAGAACCTTAGTTCCTTGACCAGGCATCAAACCTGCGCCCTCTGTGGTAGAAGCACAGAGTCCTAACCACTGGACCGCCAGGGAATTCCTACAACTTAGTTCTTAATTATTTGAAGTTTCATCTTGTGCTGTTGTGTGTGTGTGTGTGTGTGTGTATTTAAATTTTCCTTTTTTAGCCTAAACAAGTCCATGCACAACAAGACAATGGTTTATATCCCACACAACTATTGCATTTCTCAAGAAAAGTCTTGACATACAATCAGTCATCGAATGCCTGTTGGTCAAATAACTTAAAAGCAGGGAATACTGTCAAACTAGAGGTGAGGACTAGAATGACTAAGCTGCTGAGATGTGTGAGAGATGGCCTATGACATCCTTCAAGCTGACAAGAGGAAATGACACCTAGAATGCATAGCACCTAGAGCACTTCCTGCATGAAGTAAGCATTCAAATATCTGGATGAATTAATCAGCTCCAACATGGGAACACGTCCTTCTATGTCCATGATAGATTTTAGTAGAGAATAACAGCTTATGCTTCAGTGCATGAGTCTCAAGGTTAAATTGAAGAAAGAACAGTAAGGGCAAAATATAAACCACACCCCTTGAACACACCCGTTTCTAGAGCTGATTGTTTCATAGCTGATTCCACATTCTGCTCCCAGGAAAGGAGAAAGAACTGACCCTCAGGCACTAAAGTGTGGAGCTCAGGTACAGATTAGAAATACACAACGGGAAGTCCTCCCATATTTCAGAACTGAAGACCACCTAGATCTGGACCCCCAAAAAAGACTCCCAGTCTTGTCAGGACTTGAAAGAGACAGCCAAAGGTCCCTGGATGGATGAGGAAATCACTGAGTCTCCAGGAAGCTCAGGAGCCACCTCTGCTGGGCAACTAGAGGAGCGGAGGTGGTACAGACAGAAGATCCCCACTCTGTCCATCTCTCCCTCCTTTCAATCAGCACAGCTCAGCTTTTCTCTTTTTCATGTACATAGTTTCATTTGAGAACAAATATTCTGCCACTAAAACAAATTTGAAACCACCAGACTAAGTCCTTGTTTTGCACAAAGTTGAGAAGTGTCTTCTTCAAGTCCCATTGCTAAACTAACAACAAGCCTGTGTGGGTTCATGACCCCTGGTCCCTCTGCAGAAACATCCACGAGCGACTGTCTTGGTCCGGTCCAACCCTCATACCCAGGCATGACTGGCTGCTGGCCTCTATCCTGAAGGTAGGGAAGATGGGCTCAGGGGTGGAGGCATGGCCAAGAAGAGATGACAATGTCCTTCCATAAGGAGTGTCCTCAAAAGCACTGATACAGACCATCCAAACTGTCCCCCACAACCAGATCCCATCCTCATCCCGTCCCACAGGACACCAATTCACTTCTCTCGGAGCATCCTAGCTGTGTGGGGAGGAATTCAGGACAGGGGAGGCAAAGAGGGAGGAAAATTCAATCCTCCCTAGCTCTGGGGACTTCAATCAGGCTGGCAGTAATGAAAAGGATCCTGCCTTTTCCCAGGATGGCTGAATGTCTGCACTGCTCCCAGCAAGAGAGCTGGGTGGGTGTGGGGGAGAAGGGTAGACAGAATTACATTTAAAAGGCAAAGGAAGGAGAAAATTCTTTCATCTCCCTGGTGGAGCTGGGCAGTGATCCTGGGGCCCTGTCTCAGACCGTTCTCATTCCTGACACGTCTCCCTGCTCTCTGCAACAGTCTATATTCAGAACATTGGGACGATGACCCTGCTTTCCATTTTGGAGGAGCTGCACTTTCTCTCTTGGCGCAAGCTCAATTTTTTTTCTGGGTTTCTCTAAGCCCAAAGGGCAGGCTGGGGAGCAGGGGGCTTAGAGGAAGATGAAGGCAGCTGTGGGGCCCTCGGGTGAGAGAAACAGCTTTCGTTTCACAAGCATTCCTCTCGCACCCAGTTCACTGGATGGGATCCCTTTGCTTCTGGCACCAGAAGTCACCCCCAGCACAGCTGCAGCCAGCATCACCCTGGGACCTCCATGGGCCTCAGACTGCCTCTCAAACAGCTTCCTTTTCACCTGCTAAAGTCTATAGCTTCCAGAGCTTCCTTCAAAGGAGGGGAGGAGGCTGCTCCACTTCCCTCTGTGACTTCCAGCCCCAGGAACATCACTTCCCCTCATCAAAAGGACACATCACATCTGGGTAGGGTGGAGCCTAGTATGTCTCCATCAGTCCCTCCTCTGGCTGGCCCAGGATACAGGCGTCTGGAAAGGGGATTCCTGATACAACACAGGTTGGGGCTCACACTGGACATGTGGCTGAAAGGATCTCAGCCTTGGAGACACGCAGCTGGACACAATGAAGCCTGGCTGTGCTAGGGATGCTCTGGGTCCAATATTTGCTCTTCTCCAATACTCGCTTGATGTGGGCCAGAAAAGCAGATGACAACATGTGAGATGGACGGGTGGATGGATGGGTGGGTGGTAGATCCGGAGGTAGGCAGGTACACAGATAAAGGAACAAAGCAAAGACTGCTTGGGAGAACAAATGACCCTATTTCAAATTTCCCTTTCCATTAAGTATGCTTTTTATCGCATCTGTCCTCTTTTCAATCTATTCTCCTTTCCCTTTCCTATATTTTTGTAGGAAACGGATGTTTTTTCCCTCTTTATGTTGTGAAGTTTTCACTTGCTTCTTACTTTGGCTACAGGATGGACCATGAACTGCATCTCACCCCAATTTCTCAAACCACGGAACAGTCGGGGATAGCCTGTGTGAAAGGCAGTGTTCCAGGAAGCAACACAAACACCCAATTACGTGTGCGATTGGAGTTGTTAGGAATCAACTAGAAACTAAGGCCCAGAAAGAGTGGCTTACCCAGTGGACAAATCAGAAACAACAAAGCCAACCATATGTATGCAACGCAAAGAAAGTTTTAGATGATCTAATAGCCGGGGCTGGGAGACTCAAAAGGGGGAGGGAAGAGCAGCAGAGTAAGTCAGGGGTTAAGACAGAGTAAAGGAAAGAAAGCTAAGGAAGAGAGCTTGGTTTCTACCAAGCAAAAGGCTCTGGAACCAACTATGAGTAAGCCTGCAACAGGGTTCCAGGAACACAGAAGGAAATGTGGCCACTGAATTAACAGAGGTAAAATGGAACCACCCGGTTGCTATTCTTCACACGATGATAGCTGGGACACTGCTGCAGAAAAGTTTAGACTCAGAGGGTGAAAACTCACGTCCTGGCCCTGGGTCTGCCTCCACTCACTATGGGATCTGTTTTGGGGTCACTTCACCTATTCAGGTCTCATTTTACCGTGTATAATATGAATTCCACGTTCCTTCTGGCCCCACAGTTTCAGTATCCCAGTCTCTCTAACCTCAGGGATAAAAGAGGTGTAACGGACTTTATCTAGTCTCCTCTCTCTCTTTTTTTCCAGGAATTCTCCCCCACAAAACACTTCTAAGAGGCTGTCTACACTCTCTGGAAGGACAGACAGGAGGGCAAAGAGATAGTCCTGTGCTGTGTCTCTATTACTGGTGTGCAAATAGGAATTTAGACAGATGGTCACTCAAGCTGCTACACGGGGTCACCATCGCAGTGAGGCTGCGGTCACATCCACATCCAAACCAAAGGTAAGCAACCTTACAATTCGGAAAGCGTTCATCTTAACTGCCAAAGTATGTAGGGTGGGTGATGCAGGGGCCGGGCAGCCAGCTTCTTCACAGCCTAAGTTACACACTTGAAGTGGCCATCCTAGCTGGGCTGAGTGTCCTTTTGCTAAATCCCTTCAGCTAAATCCCTTCAGCCTCTAGGAATTTTAAAGGTTAAACCTGAAACCACTGATACCTCCAGTCTTAATTTCAGGCTCTGTTCCAAAGAGCAACGAGGATGACTAATAATAACTGACTATAACCCCAAGCAAGTCTGGTCTTGATGGCTTATAGTTTTCTTTTATTATTTTTTAAATAATGGGATTCTAATATTTATAGGTGAGATCTGTAACAGATTCCCCTAGACATGCAGCCAAAAGAGCTATTACATTGCTTTTAAAGATTCTACGTGTGATCCTGTACATAGAACCTATGCTCAGAATGGTGTGCATATCTCGTTGCTGTCCAAGTCACAGTTATAATATTTCAACTTCTGGGTGAGCATGTATTTAATCCTTCTTGCAGATTAGAGCTACAAGTACCAAGCCTAACAACAGAAGAGACATCTGAATGCGCTAATCTGGAACTCACTGAAACAAAAAGTCTTATTTCGTGTAATTTGAACCTGGTGAACCTACAGAAGCTCATCTTGCCCTTTTTGAACTTCCAAGTACGATTCTTTTTAAATGCCTTGTTCTGCAGACCAAGGAAAGTGGATTTCATGGATGAAGGGCATCTTTCGTGGAGTTGGGTGGGAAGTTTACAGAGGTAAACCTGGTATAAACTAATGACATGAATGTTTATTCTCATTTATTATGCATTTTGGTAAAAAGTAGCTCAAGAGGATTAAGTCATTTCTGGGGTTCCACCATTTGCAGGTGGTAGGGAGGCATGGAAACCTGGTTTGGTGAACGCATGTTCCCTTCCACTACATCATAACACTTCATGATGCCCCCCACTACTTTTGTAGTGTCTATTAATAGAAGGTCTATCAGGTCCTCTATGATGCCCCTGATATTTCAAAGTGAACCATACAAAGGACACTTATAGAACAATGGTTTCCAAATTGTGCCCTAAGGAGCTTTGGATTCTAAAGAAGGGATTGCAAAGTGGGTGAGAGAAGATGAGTTGGGGAGATCCAGGTGCCCATCCCACTTTAGCCAGAATGGCACACCTTTTACTGGCATTTTATATGGAATTTCCATTTAAGACCTAGTTAATTCGAAACTATAACAAAGAAAATTTGAAATTGCATATCTTAAAAGACAAGGCCCCTACGTAGTGAACAAGCCACTCAACGCTAACAGAATATACCTGGAGTAAGAGAATTAACCAGCTTACCTCTTTAAAAATGCTCAGAGAGAAATCTCTTACTAGGAGTAGAATGGATGCATGACCAGGCCTCATTTTAAGAAATCAGCCTTTTAAATACTTGCCATGAGTTACTCATCAGGAAAATGCTTTCTCTTCTTTTCTTTCCACTTTGTGCAGGCAGCGATGTCTATTTTTCTTTTCATCTCAAGTTCAGCAGACTACATATTTAAGAAAGCATGACTAGGGACTTCTCTGGTGGTCCAGTGGTAGACTCCACGCTCCCAAGGCACAGGACCCAGGTTCAATCCCCGGTCAGGGAAGTAAATTCCAAATGCCACAACTAAGAGTTTGCGCACAGCAACACATGTCACAACTAAAGATCCTGCATGCCCCAAATAAGACCTGGTGCAGTCAAATAAATAATAAATGAAATAAATTTTAAAAAGAAATCATAGCTAACGTCAGAAAAGAAAGGAGCTAAGGACATGTTGCTTTCCAGGAGCATGATCTGGGCTGTTGGTTCTTTTCTTTGAACAAAATGCAAAATTCACATTGCATCAGAAGCGGCCGTGGGCTATTCCCAAAGCCTGTAAATGCCAGGAAAGGAGGTTGCCCTCACTGAACATCCCAAGCAAAGCTGGATACTAGGGGAGAACCCACCCCCATCTCTGCCTTCTCATCCGGTACTGCATTTCTGCTTCAAACTGACCAGATGATCTGCTCATTTGGCTCCAAGACTAGTATTAAAGTTTTCTAATGCATCTCCTTGGCAAATCCAAGGGAACTGATTTACACCCCTAGGCTCAGTCAGCAGCAGAGGATGGAAAAGTCAGAAGGTGCTTGCTTCAGAGAGCATCTGAGCGCTGGAGTCAAAAGCTTGGCTCCTCAGCTCAGTGTAGCCAATTTGGCTGAGACTCTGGGTCTCTCAGGCCAAGTCTAGAGCAATTAATCACAATTACAGGTGAATATCTAAAAGGGATAAAGTCCAGCTGGATCCAGTGAGAGCTGAGCCTTGTAGCTGAAGGTAGCCACAGATTTTATAAGCCACAGGTAAAGTGGAAGAATCTCCTCCTTTGAAAGCCTACCCTGAACTCTAGGCAATTATGATTTTTTAAAAATTATTATTTTTTAGGATCTACTTTGGCCTTTCATTGTACCAGGTAGATGCTTTAACTTAATATTCCTCTTAATCTTCACATTATTAATGTAGGATAGTATTGCTTTTCACCAGTTCACAGTTGAATAAACTGAAGCTCAAATTGGTTAACTGATTTACCCAGAGTTATGAGAGCAAAAAGTAGCAGAACTGGAATTTGAACATAGCTCTGAGATCATGGCAAGTCCATTCCTCTGTCTAAGGCATCCATGACTCCCTCTGGAACCACTAAATGGAAAGGTGCTTTCTCGCTCTCTAAGGTGTCAGGGTCTCATCCCCAGCCCAGGGACACTGGAACCACAGCCAGTCAGACCCCAGACGACCCATCATGCATGGAACAGCCAAACTTCTCACTTCCCATCAGCCTCACACAGCTTCACAGTGCAGGCATCTAAGGTAACATCTTGATCTTCCCCTCACATTTCTCGGAATTCAAGTTGACTTTTCCCAAAGGAGCTTTGTTCCTGAGCCCTGGCTGACCGAGGACTCACGAGGGTCTGCACTGATACATCATGTGGCTATTCTCTCCCTAACCAAGTTCACCCCCTCTGCCTCCCTCCCGACTTCCCTTCCTCCCTTCCTCCTTTTCTTTTTTCCTTCTAGCTAGTACAGTGTTTGGAGCTGGAATTGGCAACACACTCCAGTATTCTTGCCTGGAAATTCCACGGACAGAGGAACCTGGCGGGCTATAGTCCATGGGGTCACGAAGAGTTGGCCACAAATGAGCACATCTGTAATACAGTGTTTGCCGTTTGGTACAGGTACAAAAATTGAAATACAGACCAATGTAACAGGACAGAAAGCACAGAGAGAAACCCGCATCTCTATGGTCACCTAATCTATGACAAAAGAGACAAAAATATACAACAGAGAAAAGACAGTCTTTTCAGTAAGTGGTGCTGGGAAAATTATATGTAACAGCTATATGTAAAAGAATGAAATGAAAACACTCTCTAACACCATACACAAAAATAAACTCAAAATGGATCAAAGACTGAAATGTAAGACCAGATATAAAACTCTTAGAGAAAAACATAGGCAGAAAACTCTTTGACACAAATTGCAGCAAGATCTTTTTTGACCTGCCTCCTAGAGTAATGAAAATAAAAACAAAAATAAACAAATGAGACTTAATTAAACTTAAAAGCTTTTGCACAACAAAGGAAACCATAAACAAAATGAAAAGACAACCCTCAGAATGGGAGAAAATATTTGCAAATGAAGCAACTGACAAGGGATTAATCTCCAAAATTTACAAATAACTCATGCAACTCAATATCAAGAAGGCAAACAACCCAATCTAAAAATGAGTGAAAGACTTCAGTAGGCATTTCTCCAAAGAAGACATACAGTTGGCCAATAAACACATGAAAAGATGCTCAATATTACTAATAATTAGAGAAATGCAAATCAAAATTATAAGATATCACCTCACACTAGCAGAATGACCATCATCAAAAAATTCTACAAACAATAAATGCTGGAGAGGGTGTACAGAAAAGGGAACCCTCTTACAATGTTGGTGGGAATGTAAATTGATACAGCTACTATAGAAAACAGTATAGAGGTCCTTCACTAAAAATAGAACTACCTTACGATCCAGCAATCCCACTCCTGGGCATATACCCAGAGAAAACCATAATTCAAAAAGATACGTGCACCCTGATACTCAGTGCATCACTACTTACAAAAGCCAGCTCATGGGAGGAACCCAAATGTGCATCAACGGAGGAACGGATGAAGAAAATGTGGTACATATATACAATGGAGTATTACTTAGCCATCTAAAGGAGCAGAACTGTGCCATTTGCAGAGACGTGGATGGACCTAGAGACTATCATACAGAGGGAAGTAAGGCAGAAATAGAAAAACAAATATTGTAGAATATTGCTTATACATGGAAACTAGAAAAATGATACGGATGAACTTATCCACAAAGTAGAAAGAAAGACACTGACATGGAGAACATATGTATCAATACCAAGGGACAGGGGGAAGGGGAAGTGGAATGAGTTGGGAGATTGGGATGGACATATATACACTACCATGCATAAAATAGATAACTAATGAGAACTTTCTGTATAACACAAGGAACTCTACTCAGTGCTGTCTGGGGACCTAAATGGGAAAGAAATCCAAAAAAGAGGAGCTATATGTACACATAGAGCTGGTTCACTTTGCTTCACAGAAGAAACTAACACAACATTATAAAGCAACTATATCCCAATAAAAATTGATAAATCAAAATTTAATATTCTTGAACTATAGAAATACAGGACAGCCTTTGTTTACCAAATACCTCTGCTTACAGTTTTTCATTAGAAAGATTACTATTTTTAAGGATGTAAATCAGGTTATTTGCTTATTTATTTTAATTAACCAAGTGGAACTTTGTTAATATTCCTTGCTAGTGGTTGAAATGAAAATGACTTTGAGACTCTATTTGAAAACTGTTTGCACAATTAACATGCAATCTCTTTCACAAATGGTCCTGCTCTTGTACTCTAAGACTGTACAATGTTACAACCGTTGTATGTGCTGTGTACTTACTTGGTCCTGCCATTTCCTAGGACAGGGTCTCCTTGAGGACTGAGACATGTGGCTATTTCCAGAATGATTCTTCACCATTAAAGATACTCTACAGGGTCTGCCACAGCTTTCTAATGATGTTCTCCAGCATATTAAGCCAACAGAACACCCTTGGAAAACAGGCCTAGAGTCCTAGCACAACAACTTTGAAGAAGGCATGGTTCTCTGAAATATCTATCCCAGGACTTTGTTAAAACTCTGTTCCTCATGTATTTCATACAGGACTTCTGGAAGCAGCTGGTTCACCAAAAACTCTTTTCTGCCTGGGTGTGTATGTATTTGCTTCACATAGTCCTGCTTCAACTAACTGTTTACTAAAAATGGTTTCTTATGATTTTACTCTCAAGAATAAGATCATCTATCTGGAAAACAGATATTTCTTTTTCATCAAAAGCCATCATATGTGGACTATATCTCCCTGCATCTCTTCCCCCAATAAGGTATCCTTTCACTGGTTCTCCCTGAAATCACATGTGTGCCTGACTCCCAGTCCACATAGTTTTGGACAAGCCTGCTCAGAATTTCTGGCTGGCTCAGTGGGGCAGGGTACATCTCTAGACACTGCTCACTGAGGCTGCACAGAATGAATACAACACACAGATGCTATATCAGCAGGACTGGAAGTAGCTGCTAACTTACTCTGAAACCCCCTTAGTAATCATATGGCCAAGTCCTTTATTTATAGCGCAAAGGGCCCACCAAGGGACTGACAATGTTCACTTTCACGGCTACACGTGGCAATTCATCTGGTGACCTTGGGCAAGTCATGTCCGTGCCTGGCCTTCAGTATTCCATGCCTGACATGGGAAACTCTGTAAGACCACCTCATGATCTGACAAGCTGTGAATCTGGAAAAGGCTATGGATGGCCCTGCTCCTCACCCAAAGCACTATCAGGTGTCACATAAACTGTCAATTACTAAAGGTACTTGGGACTGAGTTATCATAGGAAAATGGGGTGGCAGAGTGGAAGCAGAGGCAGGACCCTGGACAGAACTGAGAAGCTGATGAGGCCTAAGTGTATGTTTAGGAGAATCCAGGCTCTCCATCTCTTACTGAACTAAGACTTTTAAAGCCAAAAGCATCCTTAGGCAAGTCACTGACCAATTATTTTCTTTTCTTTTTTCTGCCTCATTTCCTCCATCTGTCAATCAAGCAGGATGGTTTCTGTCCATTCACTGTTGGTCTCTGTCTTTCATTGTTGTTGAGATGATTAAGTGAGATCATCATTTGAAACGTTTTTGAGATCTAGGAGTAAAGAGATCTCATCAATATCATACTTCACCATTCTTTGGAGAAGTAAGCTGCCTCTTGCTTCTCTCCACATAAACCTGGTTTTAGGAAAGCGTCCATAATCAACCAGTTACTCCATCATCACACTGTAAGTGTTCCCACTACAGCTGTTTGCTGTGCTTCATTTCTAACCGGATAAGAAGAATTGGAATCCCCAGGTCTTTCGCTTAAAGGAATTTCTAGATCTAAGGAACTGCAGCTAAGAATAGAGGTGAGAGCAGCCTGTAATTTGGAGGGCAGAGGATCTTTTGCTACATGGTGAGTTATGTGGAGCAAGTATTAACTCTGGGACAAGAGGAACAAGAGGGTAGGGAAGCTATATCTACCCTTGTTGTATCTAAACACAAGGCGCGTGTCACTAGCAGTGGCCTAATCTCCCCCGTTCACCCTAGTGCTTTCCTTGACCTCATGGGATATTAACACAGATCCTAATTCTAAAACTGACAAGTTTATTTCCACATAATACTGACAATAATTTGACAATAGGGCAGTCTTTTAATTATTTACCCTCTGTTATCTGTTGAGTGCAGGACAACAGGCACTCTTCATAGTCATATCACAGGGAATGCTGCTTTATTCCAAGGTGTAAAGTGGTTTCATGAAAGAATGGTGAAGTATGATATTGATGAAATATCTTTACTCCTAGATCTAAAAACGTTTCAGGTGATGATCTCACTTAATCATCTCAACAACAATGAAAAGCATGAGGGATAGAAACTATCCTGCCTGTTTGACAGATGGAGGAAATGAGGCAAAAGAAAATTGGTCAGTGACTTGCCTAAGGATGTTTTTGGCTTTAGAAGTCTTAGCGTAGAAGGGATCCAGGGGCTGATTATTCAGAACAGCCTCCCTCCGATGCAGGAATCCCCTTCTCTAACTTCTCTGACAGATGGACACCCAGCTTGAATCATTCTGAGGAAGTGCCGCTCCCTATTTTAGTCTTCAGCAAATTCTACCTTTATTCACTTGAAATATGCCTCAGTAAAACTCATCCCCCTGGTTCTGAGAAATAGGAGCTAACTGCCTCTTTTACTGTCAAGATCTCCCCGTTAAACAGGTAATATGAACCCATTTTACAGATGAGGAAACTACTCAGGCCACTCCACGCCACAGATCTCAAGTTAACAGCCAGACACTAAACCCAGAGGATTTCAGACACAGCCTCTCCCATAAATTCTCCAGTCTTTCCCATGTGCCCACACTGTAGTATACTTGGTCCTCCTGCCACTGGCCATTCCTAATACATTTGATGACTAGGTATATTTATATCCATACATCCTCAGGTAGAATATGCTAAGGGCTTTTAACTCTTCTTCCCTTGGTTTCTGGTGTTGTCATCATCTAGGTTACAAATGCCTCCACAAGATGTGGCTCTGTGTCAGTGGAAGGAGTAACTGCTACTAACAAGTCTTGTCCTGGAAAAATCTTTAATAACTGACTTTCTGGGGGAGAAAAAACGGCCTGATGTAAGACATTTGCCTATTTCCACAGTGTAAATATTCCCACCAGTTCTAGTCCTATAGATGCGCCCTATTGCCTCTTGCCACCACAAGCTGGCTCCAGCATACCCCAGGGCCCACGGGACCATCCGCTATAGACCACTGACAACTGGACTGAAACACAGACCAGGTGACTTGAATGAAGCAATGTCCAGAAACTAACATGCTCTCTGTGCAAATCTGTGCATGAAGTAAGCCAAGCTTTTGAATGGAGTAAATGTGAAGGATGCTGATGTTCATGAAATAAATTCATTCAATAAGTACATATTTTTCTAGGAACTGGGATATAAAAGTTAAAAAAAAAGTCTGTTTTCAGCAAGAGAAAATAAAGTAAAATGATAACAATAAAAATAAAATAATGCTATAAGCTATCAATTGTAATAAAAGATATAAGAAAAATAAAGCAGAAGAAAGGGGCAGAGTTTAGGATGTACTGCTTTAAACTGAGCCAGTCAGGAAAGGTCTATCTAACAAGAGAATATCTCAGTAGATAGAAGTAGGGGAGCGAGCTGTGTGGTATTTGGAGAAGAACGCTCCTAACAGAGGGAACACAGCGTGCAGTTACTGACATGGACAGGAGCTCGGTGTAGTGGAGACCACAGCAAGGAGACCACTGTCACTGGGGCAGAGTGAGCAAGGGGATGGTGGCTGGAGACGGGCGCAGAGCAAGGCCATGCCACACAGAGCCATCAGGTGTTAGATCCGAGGTCTCGGTCATAGCATAGCACTCTAAAGGACATGGGGAGTCTTCGGAGGAGAGCAGACACAGGACGTGGGCTTCCCAGGTGGGGCAGGGGTCAAGAATCCACCTGCCAATGCAGGAGACGTAAGAGAGCTGGCTGGGTTTGACCCCTGGGCTGGGAAGATCCCCTGGAGAAGAAAATGGCAACCCACTCCAGTATTCTTGCCTGGAAAATTCCATGGATAGAGGAGCCTGGTGGGCTATAATCCTTGGGGTTGCAAAGAGTTGGATATGACTGAACAACGAAGCACAGCAGAGTACAGACACAGCACACAGTTTGAGTTACACTGTTCAAGGCTTCCCAGCTGCTGTGTTGAGAACAGCCCACAGTATCTGCTGATGGACTGGCTGTGGAGTGAGAGGGAGAGACAGTCATGAAGGGTGGTACCCAGCGTTTTGCCTTAGAAGTTGAAAGGATGGAGTTACTTCTAAAAATTGGGAAGTCTGGGGTGGGTGGTGGTGTACATATGTTCACAACCCATGAGTATTAGGTGTGACTGAGAACAGAGAGCCTCAGTGCAGAACAGATGTGGACAGTGGGCCTGTGTGCAAACGCACTGCCCATCCTGCTCAGAACAAAAGGTATGCTGAGCATGCACTGGGAGAGGAAATCTGAAAGGTATGTGGGATTTATCCAGCATGTAGGCCATCGTGAGGAATCTGCATTATTAGGGATTCAAGATAAATCCGAGGAAATCTCAGATAAATGTGGTGAACCTGCTATAGTCTGAATGTTTGTTTGTCCCCAAAATCCATGTCAAATCTTGACCCCAGCGTAATGGTATCTGGAGGCAAGGCCTTTGGGAGGCGATGATGTCATGACCCTCATGAATGGGACTAGTGCTCTTACCCCCAAGGAGCTGTCTAGCCCCTTCCTCCACGTGAGGACACAGTGAGAAGATCCAGGAAGCAGGTCCTCACCAGATAACAAGCCAGTCAGCACCTCGATCTTGAATTTCCTAGCCTCTAGGACTGTGAGAGATAAATTTTTATGTATAAGCCATCTAACTTATAATGGCTTCCCTCGTGGCTCAGTGGTAAAAAACCTGCCTGCCAATGCAGGAGACTGGAGTTCGATCTCTGGGTCAGGAAGATTCCCTGGAGAAGGAAATGGCAACCCCACTCCAATATTCTTGCCTGGGAAATCCCATGGGCAGAGGAGCCTGGAGGGCTACAGTTCATGAGGTCTCAAAAGAGTCAGACACGACTTAGTGCCTAAACAACAAGCTTACAATAGTTTGTTATAGCAGCTAAAAAGACACCTGGCCCTATTTCATCTTCCTCTTGGTTGAACTCGCTGGGTATGAGTTTTTTCAGACCTGTGGTTGAATTCGCTGGATGTGAGTTTTTTCAGACCCCTGGACCCCATGCTCCTTCTTGTTTTCTGGCTCCATTTGGGTCTAAATTTCAACTTTGTCTTATTGAGTCCATGGGAGTGCCAAGCCCATGCAGTGTCTACACTCTCCGGATACACCAATGAACAAATACGATAGAAATACTGACCTCATGAAACTCAAGAGTCTAATCAAGGAGATGATTATTTTGAATAACAGAAATAAGTGTAATTTAGAGTTGTGACAAGTTAAAAAAAAAATTATGGATAGGGTAGAGAGGTAAGAGCAACCTGATCAAGGCAAGCTTTCTTGAGGAAGCGAAAACGCAGCTGAGCCCTGAGGAACGAGCAGACACGGCCAAGCAGAGAACCACGGGAAAGGTACCTCCGGAGATCGAGCACCATCCTCCAAAGGCCTCGAGCAGAAAAACGGCGTATGAATTGGAAGGGCTTTACAATCTCTGGGCTTCCCTGATGGTTCAGTTGGTGAAGAATCCGCCTGTAATGCAGGAGACCCTGGTTTGACCCCTGGGTCGGGAAGATCCGCTGGAGAAGGGATAGGCTACCCACTCCAGTATTCTTGGGCTTCCCTTGTGGCTCGGCTGGAAAAGAATCTGCCTGCCATGCGGAAGACCTGGGTTCGATTCCTGGGTTGGGAAGACCCCCTGGGAGAAGGGAAAGGCTACCCACTGCAGTATTTTGGCCTGGAGAATTCCATGGACTATATAGTCCGTGGGGTCGCAAAGACTCAGACACAACTGAGCGACTCTCACTACAATCTCTAATGTGAAAAGCAGGCTAGACGGAGGTGAGACTCCTCAATCCTAACCAAATCCTTGATGACCCAGCACTGTGCCCTCATTTCATTCATTTACTGTCCCTGGAGTTCATTTTTATCACCTGGGAAGTGGGAACACCGATCAGGCCCATACTGGATTGTCATCAGTCAGGTTCATGTACTTCCTAGCAGCTTAATCTTGAGCTTCTGTTTTCTTATCCATAAAATGTGGGTAACACTAGCTACCTCATAGAGATGTTTAAATAATGAAATACATGCCTGTAAGGAGGCTAGGCAGTCAGTGCTTCATAAAGGTCAGTTGCCCCCCTCTTTCTCAGACGCTTAAGGGGTGCGGTGAGGCTCGACTTGCACCACTGAAATGGGATGGTGGGGAGGGCATGTTGTCCCCCACTGCCAGGAGCGATGGCTGGCGGTAAGCCTCACGCTCGTCCTCTCCCTTGCCTGCCCCCACGCCCCTGGAGGGCTGTGGGCAACGTGGAGAGGCTCTGGACATGGATCTTTTGTGGCTGGGTTTTAAGTGGCCACCTCGGCAGAAGGCTGATACCTTGCCTTCCTGGGCTGAGGGTGAGCATGGGCAGAAGGTGGTAGGAAAAGCTGGCTCTTCTGTGGAAGCTTTTATTAGAAACAGGGGATTCCCCAGTGTTCTTTCAAAGTCTTTCGGCCACACAGTAAATGTCCCAAGGTCAAATTTATTAGTGTATCTAACAGCCCCGAGAACTCTAGGCTTCAGTGCCGAATCCCTCTTATCTCCTCTCCCCGCCTGGAGCCTTGCAATTTAGCCAAGGCAGCTGCTCATCCTCCTCCCCCAAATCTGTATACAAAAATAGATACATGCAGGCGGTCACTGCTTTCATGAGTCCATCATCAGAAACTAGATCTGCTCAGGACACTCTCCAATAAGGGGAAAGAGGAGCTGGTAGATGATTACATGGCAGAATGACAGAGCTTGGGCTGGTCCCCAGCAATCCAGAAAGGGTACACACAAGCACCTGGGAAAAGCCTTTTTACTGTCTGAACTTCAGCTTTCTTATATCTGAAAGAGATCCAAAAATTCTGCTGAGCTCACGGGGTTTGGGGAAAATACTTTTGGGATGGTGGTCATGAACATCCTTCACACCTGTTATATAAACAAAGACCATTATTGAGGATACTATGATTTCTACTGTTTCCAATAAGCCAAATGACCATGGCTAGGTGAGGAGAGGAGCCACTGGATCCGTTGTGCAGCTGGCTGCTCCTGAGTTGGACTTGGGATTCATCTCAGAAGAGCAGCTGCTATTTAACCGGCAGCTTCACACCTTGCCTCCTGGGAACACAGAGGGAACAGGCTGCTTTCCTGCAGCCATGGTGGAGAGCACGGGTGAACAAATGGCCAAGGGCACAGCAGGCAGGGCAGCCAAGGGACACCACGAAGAGGCTGAGGGCACCCCAGAGGCTAGCTTAGTGAAGGGTCTGTGTGAGTTGCCTTGGTTTCTTCTGCATCTCTGAGAAGTGCCCCCTGCCCTGAGGTGGGCTGGGGGCTGGGCAGAGCTGCTGGCTGCAGCCTCCCAGCCTGTGCCTGCGCATCTCATTACTGAGCAGGCCTGAATCAAAGCTGCCCTGTGCAGCTGCTGTCCCATTTAATCCATTCGTAATCAAAAGTCATTAGCATGGATGCCTTGGTGCTGAGGTTATTGTGTGTGTGATCAAAGCCATGGCTCCTGCCCACTCCCCAGAGCTGCCTGCACCTGGGAGGGCATGGAGGCCTGTGAGCCTGGGGCATGAGGCAGGCAGCCCCTGGCCGTCCGACGGAATGTGGGCTCCTTGAGTAAAACTGGGAGCAGCAAATGCTGCCTTGCCCACCTGACATTCAGCAGCCTTGGGGAGGCCCCTGACCCAGGTCCTTTTTCCCTTTGGAGGCTGACATTCCCAACTCAGAGACTTGAGGGAGCAGGTGGAGGCAAGGGAAGGCTGAGGGCAAGCAGGGGACACATGGTGTTAGACTCAGGAAGAAGAAAGAAAGTGTTAGTCGCTCAGTCGTGTCCAACTCTGCGACCCCATGGTCTGTCCATGGAATTCTCCAGGCAAGAATATTGCAGTGGGTTACCATTCTCTTCTCCAGGGGATCTTCCCGACACGGGGATCGATCCCAGGTCTCCTGAATTGCAGGTAGATTCTTTACCATCTGAGTTACCAGGGAACTCTCACTTATAGGAGAGGACACTAAGACCCAAACAAAGCACAGTACCTGGCTGGCAGGCACTTGTGGGTATACGGCAGGAAAGAAAGAAAGAGGGGAAGAGAGAAAAGAGGAGGAGAGAGGACAAGACAAAAGTTTCCCCCAAGTGCTGCACAGCAGAGAAAGGAAACACAAGCCTAAAGAAGAAAAGCAGGAGGAGCTAAGAGTCAAGATGTTCTGGGCCATTAATAGTTTATACAGTCCTTCCAACACACCAGCTCCAGTAACTCCCTGAGCTGTCTCCCTAAAAGCAGTGAAATCCCAGCCCAGATATCACCCTCTATTTATAAATTCTGCCTGAGTAAAGCTTGATATTCCACTTCTCTCTGGCCATCCAGATTATGAGCATCACTAAGGTCCAAAGAAAGACTCAAGTCTTTTAAGAAGTTTCTCGAACCTCCCTTCTCTAAACTGTTCTACCATGTTCTACCTATAACACTCATTTGGTACTTAGCATGCCTTGTCCTTCTGATAGCTCCTGGGTTGACAGGGGAAATAATTACTCTAACTCATGGATGATGGCAATGATGACATTGATAATGATGTAGGGTGTATGAACTTTGCTCCATCAGCCAGACCAAAGCCCCTACTGGCAGCTGTTGTGTAATGCCCTTCAGGACACCCCTCCAGAGATGCTCTGAAGTTGACCAGGTCCTGAGTCTCTGACCAGAAATTGTGACCTTCTTGAGGGCAGCTCTGGACCTTGGATGACTTTGCATCTGTTTCTGGGCCATGCACAGTCCTCAGATATGGTAGACCCATAACAAGAGTCTACAGAAGAGTGAGTGAAAGACACAAAGAGTTTTGCATGAACGTGTCTGTGTTAGTATTTTGACATGGTCAGTGTCCTAAAACACTAAGGTTTTTGTGCTGTCTGTTTTCTCTGCCTGAAATTCTCTTTCCGGGCTGCCTAGAGGTACTCTATGTCCACCAAAACTTCTGAACCATTCTCAAGAGGCCACAGAAAGAAGAACAGAGTGTGTGGTTTGCATACAAGACCTGGGTGCATGGAAAAACTGCATGGGATCGGCTCCCTGAGTTGGGGGGATTCTAATCTCCCCACATGGGGAAGAGTCCCTTGGGAGTTGCACGTATTCTTTTAGATCCCAGTGGGTGACTGGGATGCAAATACTACCATGAGTTAATACATGATATTAACTGTCTACATGACTATAGCTTTCACAATGGATTTAGGGGATAAAGGAACATCCTAGATCTAGGTTGTGCATGACACTGTGCAATCCTTCACACCAAGAATGATCAAGTTTGGGAGCTGAAAGCTAAATGGGAAGACTTGGGGGCAATTTAGAAACATTTACAATAGAACCCAACACTAAGAGAACAAATCTTTCCCTTGCTGAGTTCTATGTCATGTTGGAAGATACCAGGTACTCCAAAGGTATAAATAATAAATAATCACCCATTATGGAGTGGGCAACTGATGGTAATAACTAGCCTTTACATAATAAGCTCTCATATGTGTCAGTCTATCAGACAAATCTCATTTGCTTCTCACAAGTTTTCTGAATAGGTATCAGTAATTCCATCCTGAAGATCCAGTGACATTAAGTCATTTGCCCAAGGCCACGTGATTAGAAAGTGATTGAGTTGAGACCTGAACTCCTGTCTCTGATCCTTCTGCTGAGTGCTGTTCCCCACGGCCTTCCCCATCTCTGGCTCAGCCCCACCTTGAGGAGGGTGTAACTGATGCAATGCATCACACATCATGGACAGAGCCCAGGTACCTCAGGACTCGCCTCACCTCTCTGCTCTGCTCATACACACTTCAGGCAAAGCATCCGAGACTCACACTGCTGGAAATAAACATTTGAATGTATTCAGATAAGTGAATTAAAGCTCTGAAAGGTTAATCACCTGCTCAACACCACGAGGTTAGTATGCAATAGGCTTAAAACCCAAGTCTTGCACTCTCAGTTCAGTGATATTTTTATTGAATGGCTGTATCCCAGTGGCTGGGAAGAGGGCACATGTGGGTATCTGTCGTTTGCACACTGGCATTTCAAGGACAACACTCTACTTAAAATGTCTGCGGTAATTTACTAATTTGTTGCCACTGGGGGCACACGGGGCCAGTGCCAACCTCATCCTCCTAGGAGTAGATCAGGGTGGCTCTGGCATGGGCATCCATTCAGCCACAGTGTGTGGTATCTACCCGCCTTTACTACCAGGGATTCAATATGAACACAGGACACTGGGGAGAGCTGGTGGAGATTTTCTCCCCTGATTTTTGAGAATCCACAATTTCAGCTTAATTTGTAATAGATAGTGAGCGTAAAGAAACTGACAACAGGGCCATCAGCTATTCTGTTAGGAACACTTGAGGCCACGGCACTTCAATATGACTCGAGCCAGCTGTCCAATGCACAGAAAGACCTTTGACCCCACCCTTGGAGAAATGTAATTCTCTTCATGCCTCTTTCTGTCCACAGGGAGTTAGAAACCAGAGCTGCCAGAATAATCAGAAGGCTTCCTAATGACCATGCTCAAACAAGCGGAGATTACGCATTGTCAGAAATGTAATCTGCAAGTCTTCTCATCTGTTTCATTTTGTTTGCATTTTTAAAACCACTCCTCGAGGAAAAAAAAAAATGAGACAGTTGGGGTCCTCCCTGTTCTTGTACCTAAGAGACACATTTATCTTCATCTGGCATATCTTCATCTTCCCCTGGCGTGCCAGGGAGGGGAATTAGAATGTGTTAAGTTCACAGGCTCTCTAGTATTGCAGTTTCTAGCGCATAAAGTAGGTATGCATGTCTTTTCTAGACACGTAACTAAACACGGATCAACTATCTGAACACTGACATGAGCAAAGACAGCTTCTCTGAATCCTGCTTCCCAACCTTTGTCGCTATGCCCATGGATCAGACATACACATACTGACCTGCCACGGAGTATGATGCTCATTGCGACCCCTGCTCCCATACTCTCTGGGGGCTTTCCATCATTTCTAATAGCAGCTGAGATCCTTACCGTGGTCTTCAAGGCCCTCTACACTTATCCTCTCATTCTCTGGAACTCTGGCCCACTCAGCTCCACCCACCATGGCTCCACATTCCTTTTACACAGTTGGTTTGCAGTCTTTGTCAGACATACTACAGAATTGCCTAGTGTTTTACACACACACACCCACGCTCCAGGGTGAAATCCGACCCTAGAAAGTTTCTGTAGAGTTGCCAAGGTAATTACTACATTTAGCCAGGATTGAGGACCAAGGCTTTTGTGCTGGCTGCTTTCTCTGTCTGGAATTCTCTTTCCTGGGATGCCTACTGGCTCTTTCCCTAACTCTATGCACGTCACAATATGTATCAGACAGGCCTTCCCCAGCTAGTCTCTCCACATCAGCCCCTCTTCCTCTTCTCCACTGTTTCCTATCCTCTGCCTTACATTATCTCTCTTGGTACATTTAGGCTTTCTGACATTTTACTGTGTATTTCTTAATTCATTTCTTATCTGTCTCTCTTCTAACCCCTGTCCCATCCGACTTCATTGTAAACTCCCAAAGTACAGAGATTTGTTTCATTCACTGCTACGTCTCAACAGTGCCTGACACATTATAGGGGTTCAATAAGGACTTGTTGACAAATAAGGCATGAAGGTCTCTCTGCTCTGCAACCAGGAAGGTTCTGTGTTGTGTCCCGAGCACTGGAGATGGGTTTGCATCAAGCCATTTCCACTTTGTCACACAATGGCAGGCCCGGTTTGGATTTTCAGCCAATGGGCCTGTGTACTCACTGTGGTGGCTGTGGATGACTTAGATTCTCATCTGGGAAGGTGCAGAGTGAAGGATGGAGATGCTAGTGTTATAGATGACTGGGCAGGCATCATGGCAGAACTGTGCAAGGCACTAGGCAAACAGGCGTGGCCTGAGTGGGCTCTGGCTAGGGCTGGATCCTTTGGGAAACAGGAGGCCTTAGAAGTGGAAAAGCAGGACTTGGACTACTGAGCAGATCTTACAGCCATCACATAAAGTGGGACTCTAACCGCTGCCCTTCCAAACACTGCAGTGATATGCCTGTTCTTAACCTCCCCTTTCTCCCAGCTCTAGTTTCTGCTAAGGATATGTTTTTATCCCCTCTTTCCAATATCAGTCTAGCTTTGGTTCTAATACATGCATGAGACCCCAGGGTGGCCATTTCAGTTTAGTTCGTTTGACCAGGACTATCCCTGTCATTATAGAGTTATCTGAGCACATTTCAAGAGCACCCAGCCACGGTTCCATGTAAAAAAAGTTCTATGTAAGTTAAGGAGATGGTAACAGTCAATGAGACTCAATCAATTTATTGAAGTAGGAAAGTAGAGACTACAGTGGATTTTGACTTATTTCCATATGAAAAAAAGTGAGTGTTAGTTGCATCCGACCCACTGTGACCCTTTGGACTGTAGCCCACTGGGCTCCTCTGTCCATGCAATTCTCCAGGCAACAATGCTATAGGAGGTTGCCATGCCCTCCTCCAGGGGATCTTCCTGACCCAGGAGTCGAACCAGTGACTCCTATGTCTCCTGCATTGCAGGCAGATTCTTTATCTGCTGAGCCATCAGAGAAACCCTCATTTTCACATACTGTTGATGAAATAGCTAATTGGAGAAATTAGGACTAATCAGTAATCTGGGAGGCAAACAGCCTGATCACACTAGGCTATGAGCTAAACTAAGCTAAGCTAAGTCACTTCAGTCATGTCCGACTCTGTGTGACCCCAGAGATGGCAGCCCACCAGGCTCCCCTGTCCCTGGGGTTCTCTAGGCAAGAACACTGGAGTGGGTTGCCATTTCCTTCTCCAATGCATGAAAGTGAAAAGTGAAAGTGAAGTCGCTCAGTCATGTCTGACTGTTCGTGACCCCATGGACTATAGCCTACCAGGCTCCCCCGTCCATGGGATTTTCCAGGCAAGAGTACTGGAGTGGGGTGCCATTGCTATGAGAGACTCCTCTAAAATGTGGATTTACTCATTCAACGAACATTTCCTGAATACTTACATACTTACTGTGTGCTGGGGCAAATGGGGCCCCCAGGCAGAGTGCTTTACCACTCCATGCCTAGGGCACCCAAAACCTGGCTATGCCTAATCACCTGAGACTGTTTAAAAAAAAAAAATGTTTAACACACAAGGCTCTGATGTCTCAATTTACAAGGTTCAGAATGGGGCCAAGCACATATTATGTGATTCTGTTTATAGGAAATGTCCTCAATAGGCAAGTCTGGAGAGACAGAGAGTAAATCACACATCACTTAGAGCTGGGTAGGGGAAGGGGAAATGGGAGATAACTGAATGAGTGGGGTTCTTTCTTGGGGTGATGAAAATATTCTGATAGATGGTGATGATGGTTGCACAACTGTGCAATACACTAAAAACCAATGAGCTGTGCGCTTTGAAAGACGAGCACAACAAAGGACAGAGATGCAAGGGCCTAACCGAAGGAGATTAAGAAGAGGTGGCAAGAACATACAGAAAAACTACACAAAAAAGATCTTCCTGACCTGGATAACCATGATGGTGTGGTCACTCGCCTAGAACCAGACATAATGGAGTATGAAGTCAAGTGGGCCTTAAAGAAGCATCACTATGAACAAATCTCGTGGCAGTGATGGAACTTCTGCTGAGCTATTTCTAATCCTAAAAGATGATGGATGCTGTTAAAGTGCTGCACTCAATATGCCAGCCAATTTGGGGAACTCAGCAGTAGCCACACCACTGGAAAAGGTCAGTTTTCATTCCAGTCCCAAAGAAAGATAACACCAAAGATGTTCAAACTACCCTATAATTGCACTCCTTTCACACGCTAGCAAAGTAATGTTCAAAATCTATCAAACTAGGCTTCAACAGTACATAAACTGAAAACTTCCAGATGTACAAGCTGGATTTACAAAAGGCAGAGAAACCACAAATCAAATTGCCAACATCCATTGGATCAAAGAAAAAGCAAGGGAATTCCAAAAAAAAAAAAATCTACTTCTGCTTCACTGACTGTGCTAAAGCCATTGACTGTGTGAATCACAACAAACTGTGGAAAATTCTTAGAGAGATGGGAATATCAGACCACCTTACTTGTCTCCTGAGAAACCTGTATGCAGGACAAGAAGCAACAGTAAGAACCAGACATGGAACAATGGACCGGTTCAAAATTCGGAAAGGAGTACGTCAAGGCTGTATATTGTCACCCTGCTTATTTAACTTATATGCAGAGTACATCATGTGAAATGCTGAGCTGGATGAAGCACAAGCTGGAATCAAGACTGCTGGGAGAAATATAAAAAACCTCAGATATGCAAATGATATCACTCTAATGGCAGAAAGCAAAGAGGAACTAAAGAGCCTCTTGATGAGGGTGAAAGAGGAGAGTGAAAAAGCTGACTTAAAATTCAACATTCAAAAAACTAAGATCATGGCATCCAATCACATCACTTCATGCCAAATAGATGGAGAAAAAGTGTAAATAGTGACAGATTCCATTTTCTTGGGCTCCCAAATCACTGTGGATGGTGACTGCAGCCACAAAACTAAAAGACACTTGCTCATTGAAAGAAAAGCTATGACAAACCTAGACAATGTATTAAAAAGCAGAGACATCGATTTGCCAACAAAGGCCCGTACAGCCAAAGCTATGGTTTTTCCAGTAGTCATGTATGGATGTGACAGTTGGACCATAAAGAAGGCTGAACATTGAAGAACTGATGCTTTCAAACTGTGGCGCTGGAGAAGACTCTTGACAGTCCCTTGGACAGCAACGACATCAAACCAGTCAACCCTAAAGGAAATCAACCATGAATATTCACTGAAAGGATTGAAGTTGAAGCTGAAGCTCCAACACTTTGGCCACCTGATGTGAAGAGCCAACTCACTGGAAAAGACCCTGAAGCTGGAAAAGACCTTGATGCTGGAAATGATGGAGGGCAGGAAGAGAAGGAGGTGACAGAGAATGAGATGGTTGGATGGCATCACCGACTCAATGGATAAGAATTTGAGAAAACTCCAGAAGACAGTGATGGTCAGGGAAGCCTGGCTTGCTGCAGTTCATGGAGTTGCAAAGAATCAGACACAACTTAGCGACTAAACAAAAACAAAAAACAGAATGTGAATTATATCTGTTTTTTTAAAAAAAGATACTTTGGAAGCATTAAATTTTTAAAAACTGAAGGAACAGGACTGGGCTTCTGAAATTTTTAAAAAGTTCTACAAGTAACTGGGAAGCACAGCCAGGGTTGAAAGCCACTGCTCACAGCCTGAATCATCTCAAGAGACTGCCGCAGATGAAAGGCTAAGATCCCCCAGTGCAACAGGCAGGAATGTGTTTCCGTAAATCCTGAACCTGAGGAGCCCTGAGTTTCCAGGTTGAGGCTGAGGGAGGCTTATGTTCTCAGGCACTTCCAGGCATTCCCTCTGCTAGGCACTAGGGACACAGGAAAGCCAAATGTAGACGCAGCTTTGCACAAAGCGGATGCTCTGTTCTCGTTTACCCCAGGAGGAAGTGTTGCTGCCAACAGCAGGCCATGCAACCTGAAGATCTTGATTGAATTTCTAAATGTAGCCCCCTCCAACATTCCCCCAAGCAGATTTCCCCCTTGAGTATAGAGTGTAGATGGTAATTAATTAGAACCGGGCTCCCCTGTGAATACAGATAAATGAGAAAGCAGCGGTTGAGGGGCCATCCTTGCCTGGAACGAGCCTTCGAGGAAGCAGTGAAGCAGCTGCCCAAGGGGAACATCTCCAGAGCAGGGGGGAGAGCATGTCGTGCCCTGGCAGCACTGAGTGTATGAAACAGGCCGTCCCTATGGTGGCCCATGGCTCTGGAGAACCGCAGCTGCAGTCTTCCTGAAAATTCAGGGCACGGTGCAAACCAACAGGGAAATTAACCACCCAGAGACAGGAGACCGACCGATGAAGAACATCAGGCAGAACCTCTCGGTGCCTTGAGTGGGAATTCTGCATACAGGTGCCCATGTAGGTTAATGAGATGAAGTGTGAAACCTCCTGCTTCCTGGAAAGTTCCATGTGTGTAAATGGCCACAGTCGGGCAATTCTGAAGGAGCCAAGGGCAATGAGGAGGGTAACAATAAAGGGGCTGGATGACTGCCCTAGACTCCTGGAAACATCCCAGGGCCCTGCAGAACCATGGTCCAAGGAAGCTATTTAACAATAGGTGGGAAAACCAACACAGAAGTAGCACCATCCAGTGTCATAACCACACTCTATCAAACAACCTTGCTCTGAGTTTAAAAGAAAATGGAATATCTGTGGATATTTGTCTCTTCTCTAACCATTATCTGGCAACTGCCCAATAGTAAAAGAGAATAGCCAGGTATAACTCTTTTTTACCATTCAGAAAAAAACTCTCCCTCACATGATCAAACTTGATCAATCACTGATTCATATCAATACCCTTCTCTCCACAACACTAAGCTCTTTCCTGGCTCCATGCACGAAGATGAATGCCATATCATGTTGGAAAGCAAACTTGGCCTACAGCTGCTTTTCCACCAGCCCCCATGACTACCTCAGTCCTCCACACAGCCACTCCTGATTGCCTCATTCAGGAAACGTTCATGTATCTTTCATTGCTTCCATAGCCATCAAGACCCTCCATCAACCTCCTCTTCTAAACGTCTATACTTGAAATATTGGGCATCTTTAAGAGGATCCCCAGCATACACTGCCTTGTACAGGCCAACTGAGTCAGGTTTTCACCTGCCCTTGCAGGTGAGTGGTATGAGCTTCCAGGGCAAAGCCCATGATTTCTCTTCCCTCACAGTATGACGAGTAGAGGGTTTGGGGGGCAATTCTGCTGCTGCTGCTGCTAAGTCGCTTCAGTCGTGTCCAACTCTGTGCAACCCCAGAGATGGCAGCCCACCAGGCTCCCCCATCCCTGGGATTCTCCAGGCAAGAACACTGGAGTGGGTTGTCATTTCCCTCTCCAACACATGAAAGTGAAAAGTGAAAGTGAACTCGCTAAGTCGTGTCCAACCCTCAGCAACCCCATGGACTGCAGCCTACCAGTCTCCTCCGTCCATGGGATTTCCCAGGCAAGAGCACTGGAGTGGGATGCCATTGCCTTCTCTGGGGGCAGTTCTACCTGGCTTCAAATCCCAGCTCTGGCTGTACCAACTGTCCACACCTGAGCAAACTGTAAAACTCTTGGCTTATCCTCTCTTACATGGACTCAGGTTCCACACATCTCCACGCAGGGCCTCCAAGAGCACAACCCTCTGGATAAGAAGGCAGGAAGCAAAAAGTGTCTCTCTAATTGAGGCCAAAACAAGGCAGGAGTGGCCTAATACTTTCATGTGTGTATGTGAGAGAGAGAGGCAGACAGACAGAGACAGAGATTGGGGGGTGGGGGGGGTGGGGTGGGGAGAATACGAGAGAGAATAGAAGAAGAGAAGGAGAGAGGAGAACGGAGGAAGAAAAGACCCAGCAAAGAGGAGGGGCTATATTTGCAGATGAAGGCTGATAATCCTAACGGAATTTAGACAAACTAGAAATCGAAAAGCACACAGCTGCTGATATCAAATACGCCCTCTTTTTGCACTATATCAAAAAGCTTTAATTAACAACTAATTTATTTGCGTGAGAAAATAAATTTGCTTATCACACACAAGTGTATTATAAGTCAAAGAATAGAACCCCCAACCCCCATGCACACATCGGAAAAAAACACAACAGGAGTGCAAATTAAACCTTTGGAAAGAGGATAAAGAAGAATCTGGATCAAAGACAAAGAGAGTTTAGGGACTTGAGAGGTCAGCAGGACGAAAATAGAGACTTAAATCATGGAAAATCATCCTCTCTCTGCTGTGGGGACTCCGATAACGGTACTTGCCAAAAGAAACTGTCATTGCAGGTATGGACAGCAGTCAGGATGCCCGGGGTCTCTCCATGAGCAAACTGGGATTTGTTTCCCAGTCCTGTGCACCAAGGTGAATGGTCATGAGATTGGCGGGGAGGGAGCGGCAGCTGGGCAAGGGGGTGCCGGATGGGTGAAGGGTGAATCCGCCCTCTGCCCACAAGGCCTCTGTCCACCACCTCCACGTGTCTGCCCTTGGAGAGCTCTCCTTCCGCCGGAGCCTCTGTGATCTGCACAGAACCACGTGGGAGAAGCCCAAGGCCCAGAAGTGTGCAGATACAGAGGCTGCCAGATACCAAGTGGCAGGATTTTCAAGCAGGACCTTGAACAACAGGTATCAGGAGAACTGCATTTCAGGCCCTGCACTGCCACTAACCTCCTGTATACTTCCTTGAATGCTCCATGTGCTCCTCTGAGACTCAGTTTTCCCATCTGTCAAATGGAAGAGCTGCAAACTCAAACAAGAAATGTGGGTGTGGAGGGTCACTTGGGGGGCTGTGGTGACTGAAGGATCAAAAGTGTCCAGCCCCACTCCAGCCAATTGTTTCCAGAAGCCAAAACTCTAAAACCTGGTGTGGACGCGATTGCATGTGCACATGAAGAATCTTTTTTATTTTCAAATGTTGGCAAATTTTGGTAAAAACACTGTGTGGGTCAAAAAGGATGTCTGTGCAATGAATTTGGCCCTGGGCCATCCGTGTTGTCGGAAGACCCTTCATTCCTCATAGTACGTGGCTGCCGAATAGGAGCTGCTCTATCACCACTCTCATTTCCAAATCCCTGATATGCAGACACCACTTCTGAACAAAAGAAGTGAGCCAGTTTAGGAAAGGAGAGCTCACCAGGGCCTCTCGCAGCTGTGAAAGCAGCTCTGGGCTGAGAGAACTTGCTGATCAGTCTCCTGGTCAACAGAGGGTAGACCTTCATTTCCTCATGTGCAGAACAAAGGGGCTGCACTAGGAGGTCTCCAGGGTCCCCACACCCCCAGCTCCAAGGCCATGGCTGATGACTTCAGCATCTTCAAATGGTTTTGCCAAACAGCTAACAGGAAACCGAGAGATGAGGGTCTACTTTCTCAGAGTTCCCTCATGCAGATGGGAAATGAAGGCAATAACTAAGCAGGGTAGTCAGACCAAAGCACACTCACAAAATTGGGCAAATGCTTATTCTGTTATCTCTCCTTTCAACTTCTCCCCATCATCCCGTCTCTGTCACCTGGTGGGCATCCCCACAATTGGGGGCCTAATGGAAATCAGTCCTGAGTATTCATTGGAAGCACTGATGCTGAAGCTGAAGCTCCAATACTTTGGCCACCTGATGTGAAGCACTGACTCACTGGAAAAGACCCTGATGCTGGGAAAGATTGAAGGCGGGAGGAGAAGGGGATGACAGAGGATGAGATGGTTCGATGGCATCACCGATGCAATGGACATGAGTTTGAGTAGGCTCCGGGAGTTGATGATGGACAGGGAAGCCTGCCGTGCTGCAGTCCGTGGGGTTGCAAAGAGTTGGACATGACTGAGCAACTGAAGTGAACTGAACTGAACTGAATCCCCATGATCCACGTGTTAGCTGATAATCTGAGGACCATTTCTTTTTAGGAATCTGTAGCCTGTACAGGCCTCTAAACAAACAAGTTGGCTCTTAAATGTTGGAATTTCAGGTACCCTGGGTTTCACTGGGAGACACTGTTTAGGGAGAGCCCCGGCTGGTGCCCTTCAGATCCTACAAAAAGGTAGCCACCTGCTCTACCTGGTAATCAAACTGTCCCCAGAGAGCAGTGTGTCAAGGAGTGAAGCTATAGGGCTTTCTTGTTCCAATAAAAATCGACAATTTACTGTAATTTGGTTGTGATTTAACAATGCTTTTAAAAGAGGAAGTAAATGGCTCATAAAGTCTAGTGACCTATTCACTCCTGCGTGCTTCATCAGCGCTCCCTATGAGCCGGTGCCCTTCACACCCCCCAGGCCGCCAGGGACAGGCTGGAGTGGAGCCTAGAAACAGTGGGGAGCCCAACTCCACAGTCCAGGGCGTCAGCACGTTCTCACCTCTCTCGGTCTCTCTCCTTCCCTGACTCTTTCCCTCCCATTTGCTCACTCCCTGGCTCTTTTCTTTTTCTGAACAATGGAAGTTTGAATGGCAATGCAAATCTCAGTCTCTCCTTAAAAATCTAGGCCAGGGAGGCAGCACGTCACCCATATTTATGAGCTTTAAATGGCTTTTATCAAAGTGAGGTCGCGCTAAATCACGCCCGAGCTGTCATAAATACAAATGACTCGACATAGGCTGCAACAAGCCTTCGGGGAAAATTATATGATGTGCTGTTGCAGTTATGGTATATCACACAGGGAGCTCATATTTTTCCACTGGCAAAGTAATCCGATCCTTCAGAGGACTCTAATGGGTGAAAAGAGGCAGTAAGTCCAAGTGAATCACGCAAGGGATGGGATGGTCACATACACGCCTGACAGGTGAGGGACCTTTCTCTGGATGCTGATATTTTAGAGAACCAATCTGTTCATTGGAAGGAGCCAATTGATGGAACCTTAAATATTTTATGGGCATTTTCTTATTTAAGAATCAACGGATGAGACTAGCTGATGGGGCACTGGACTTGAAGCTCTGACACTAAATGCAGTTACATGACCTTGGCCAGGGGTGATTCTAAAACACAAATTCCTTGATATTCTTCCTTGCAAAAGATGATGCCTGAATCCCCTTGCCACAAATATGGATTGGTTTTAGTGACTCATTTCAAATTAAAAGATTGGGGCAGAGGTGAGTGAGGTATGTGCTTTCCAAGGCTAGCTCATAAAGGTATTGTGGATCACTCACTCTTTGCATCACTCACTCTAAGAAAAGCCAGCTGCCATACTGTGAGGATACTCAAGCAGCCCCATGGAGATGTCCATGCAGCTAAGAACTGAGGTGTCCTGTCAAGAGGCAGCACTAACTTGCCAAGTGTGCAAATGATCCACCTTGGATGAGGATCCAGCAACACCATTAAGCCCTTAGATGTAGATAGGCTACACCTAGAGCCCTGACCCACAGAAGATCTGAGAGGTAACAAATGTTTACTATTTTAAGCTACTAAATTGATGTAATTTTTATGCAGAAATAGAGAGCTAATACAACGCAATAAGCTTAAACTCTCTCAGTATTAGTTTCCTTATTTTTATATAAAGGATGGACTAAATCCAAGGTTTCAAATCCTGACTATACATTAGAATCACTTGTGAGCTGTTCAAAAGCATTTAATACTCAGGACCTATACCAGTTGAAATTGAGTACCTAGGCATGGTGAGGCCCCAGCCTTGGCATTTTCTAAAGCTCCCCAGGTGATTCTAAATGTACAGCAGAATTGACTGCCACTGAATTAGATGCACTTTATGGTCTAAAATACATTTTACAATTTTACGAAACCCTTGGCAGGTTTGGAAACTGGGAACGTGAGACTTGGGCTATTTCTTCATTCCCAACTCCCTCTCATTACTCCAGATGCCTGGACATGGTCCAGCAGAGCCAAAGACAATGCCTTTACTCCAGCTAGTGAAGCCTGGCCCAAGACAAAGAAGCTTATTTTAAGATGTAAGATGTCATTACAATAAGGATGAGTCAGTGCTAGGGAACAGAAAAACAGTCCAGATCTGAGGAGAGCTGACACTGATCAGTTGTCTTAACCCACTGCATAAAGAGAGCCAAACATGATGAGCCATCTTCACTAAGCAGGCTCCTTTTGCAAAAGAGGAGTGATGTTAAGCATGGACCCTTGGTGAGGGAGCATCACGCCACTGCTGGTCTAGCAAGGGCAGGCGTGGTGCTGGCCGCAGTCACGCACTGGGATTTGCGCCGAAAGACTTGCTGCTCACAGGCTGTGACACCCTGGACAAGTCAGTTCATGTCTCTGACTCAGGATCTACACTGGTAAAAATGGAAATTACATATCTCCACACTGACCTTGTTATATGGAGTAATGAGACAACAGAGGCGAAAAGCCACACAAACAGTACTACACATGCATGGTAGTGCTAGGGCCCTAAACCACGAAAACCCATAGGGGCAATTCCACTACCAGCACAGGTCTCTTTCTCTGAGGAAAAGGAAGCAGTAAATACATAAATAGAGCAATATACATCAAGAAGACTTCTGGTCTCCGCTTCTGCCATGATCAATAGTCACAAGTTATTATGAGTGTTCTCCACCTGCCCTTCCTAAGGAGGTTTAAACACAGTCCTCTCTGTCATTCCTAAACATCTAGCAAGCATCAAGTCTGAGTCCCTCCTTCATCCATCCACCTGTTCATTCACTAAGTGTTTACAGAGTGCTCACTACACAAATACCCTTCAAAACCATGTGAAGGAGGAAGGAACGCTTATTCAGGTCTCCCTCAGGTCTCCACTTAACTGGATGCTACATCCTGGTCCTCAATCCCTTGTTACAACCTCACGCAGTCTGAACATCCCATGATGCTGTACATTTGCCTCAGCCTGGGTGTTATCCCCAACACTGGCAACTCATTTTGCACAGTATAGGACCAGGCTTCCAAACAAGTGAACATCCATAGATGTAGAGCCATGTCTCCCATTCTCTGCATCACCTGTTACAGTAGCTGGGAGTCCAATAGATGCTCAAGCGGCTAGTGTGGGCTGATAAGTTGTCCTGTACCAGCAGCACCAGCTTTTGCCTGGACATCCTGAATCAACCTCCTTCCTTCTACATCTGCACATCAGCCTGCCAACCCTAAGGGTGAGGGAAGTAGAGAGAAGAGATTTGACTTTTTGTTTGAGTGGGATGTCTGCTGCCTCCCTGGTAGCCTCCTTACTCTGATTTCCACTTTAGGGAGCACAATTTCTGTGGTTCATTCACATGCCTAAACTGTTTATGATGCTGTCCCCAGGAGGAATCCTCCCCGTGTCCCTCAGATGTCTATCCTGTAATACTTAATTCTTTGGAAAGAAGTAACAAGAAGCCTGGGTGGTTTTTTTAATTTTTTTTTTTAAGATATTAAGAAAATCATTTATTGCTGAGAAGTCACATCAGGGTCTCATCCTTCAAAGCGACAGTTAAGTGTGTATCAGCCTGAGAGAGAGCCTGATTATTAGTTTTAAAGAGCTCATTTTACTCTCTTAAAAATGGGATCAGTTCATCTTCGTCACATCTGTCTGTGCACGGCTCCTGCATGCCACAACTGTCAGCTCCAGGCATTAGGTTATTAACGTGTAGCAGGTGTATGCGTGGATCTGCCTGGGTGTGTGTGTTTTCCAAAGGAGCGGACAATGAGATTTAGCACATGAGTAATTAATGGGGTTGATTTGCTCACCTGCATTCAGGAAGGGACTGGGAAGACAGTTCCCATCCAGTCCATCCCACACTCTTTGGCTAGGGGAGAGGGAGGAGCCATGGCCAGAGCACACGTACCTGAACAGCGACAGCAAGACCTGGGAGTAAATCGCCTTACCAAGGGATGCTCTAAAAGGAATATGACTATCACAAGCATGCGTCTCCCTCACACCCCAAGGGCCATGTAGCTTTGCCCAGGTGACCCAGCACAGCTGCAGCAGAGCTTCCAGCTGTGGCCAATACCTGTTTAAAGAGCTATTTAGTAGGGCCCAGACTTCTCCTCACTCTGTTATGGATGAAGGCAAGAGCTAAGCTAAAGTTTCAGATAAAGAAAAGGATGGAATCTTCCACTGTTTTCCTCTATATACCCATTCATATCAATGGAAAGACTTTGCACAATGTCTGAAGTATGAAGTGTTAGTTGCTCAGTGAACTAAGGTGAAGAAAGTGAAAGGTGTTGGTCATTCAGTCATGTCTAACTCTTTGAAATCGCACGAACTGCAGCCCACCATGCTCCTCTGTCCATGAAATTCTCCAGGCAAGAATACTTCAGTGGGTAGTCATTCCCTTCTTCAAGGGATCTTCTTGACCCAGGGATTGAACCTGGGTCTCCTGCACTGCAGGCAGATTCTTTACCATCTGAGCCACCAGGGAAGCATTGTCCTAAATGTCAACACAAAAGTAGATATGCAGGGAGAAACCTGCACATAGAAATATGTGACAAATAATATGGAATAGGTAACAAAATGCTAAGTTGAATGCAGCTGGATGTTTAATTGATGAATGAAAAAGCCAGAGGACACAGCCAGCCATGGGGTGCTTCTGACAGAGGGGGACGTAGGAGCATCTTTATTATAGAAAAGTGGAGGAAGGGCCCATCAGGCATACGCCAACAAGAGGAAACAAACCAAAGCGGGAAAGAGACTTGAGAATTACAGAAACATGGTGCATACAACCTATAACAGGGAATGGTGGGCAATTCAGCTGAAAAGATATTAGGCGTGCCTAGAAACAGAAGCGTGTCTGCATATGTCTCTGTATACACCAATGACTCTGGGGCACATAATCTGAAATGACAGATAATCAAAACATCATTTAGCATGTATCTATGTCTTAGAATTGATATGCATGGGTGAGGAGATGTAGGGCTTGCAATACTTTCCATGAAATAATGAAATGCCTCAAAAGATCTGAGTCAGGAAGAGCTGGGCAGCCACCATGCTGGTCTGATGAGTGCACCTGTCCCTCCCAGTCCTGCCTGCAGCAAATGCACCTCTTGGGCTGGGTCAAAACATTCACCTTCCATAGTACGCTGAGGACAGGCTCCCAGCCACCCACCCCACCCACCCCACCCTCCTGTGGCAAGGAAGGCAGTTAAGTGATGACTGTATACACAAAGCACATTCTCTTAGCTCCTACAGGAGTAGAACATATAATAAATCCATATTTATTATCAAATAAAAGATAAGTCATAGGAATAAATTATTTCAAATGAAAGAGACTTGCTATGGATCACAATACTGATAATTTGCCAGCAGAGAATTGAGTTCCCACGCAGAGGAAGGAAGCCTCCCTGGGAAGCCTGGATGACACTCTTCCATCCAGAATGATGCATTCTTGCTCTGTACTCACATCACACTTTCTCATTTCCTCCCACAGTCAGTGTCAGCTGAAGGAGGGAGCACATATCAAAGACCACTCAGGGAGGACAGGGACCTATATTCAGGGCACTTGCATGCTGACCCACCAGCACTGCTGTTTCCAAGACATCAAAAAAGGTGCTAGCCTGTGGAGTGAAGCCTGTCCTGCCCTCTGGAAATCCTTTGTGGGGGCTGGAGAGCATACACAACTCAAAAAATTAATGTGGAAAAATTCTAAAAAAGAAGTGGAAATGAATGGTGACAAAATCATGGCAGGAAAATAGGTGTAGAGGTGTCAGGCCTAACAACTGGAGTGGCTTGCTGTATAACAGAAGTTAACAATACAAACACCATGATCCTCGCAAGCCAAGCAGGAGGAGAGAAGCTGCTAAGGACAGATCACAGCAAAACCCACATGAGCAGGAACTGAAGAACTGAGGACAGCCTGGCCTGTCACATACTGCCCAAGTTGGGACATTCCTAAACCTGGTCTTCCTTTTGCTCATCTGCCAAATAGACTGTTACAAACCTGGATCAAGCCTAGAGTTTACTAGACTAATATTGTGAAGCAACAAACACCTGGACAAAGAAAGAGTGGACAAGCCACGGTTCTCAAGAGTCTTCAGAGAAGTGTTCCGAGTCAGAGAAGAGGCAGGACAAAGGACCCTAAGGAAAGAGTGGAGTAGGGCAGGGGTGGGAAAGCCCACAGACCCCACAGCTGTGAGCGCCAGCCTCTACCGGGCTGCACCCAAGGACGCTCTCAGCTCTTCAGCCTTTGGACCTGACAACCCACCTCCTCTCTTGCACAGCAGAAGTCCTGCAGCAGCAGATGTGAGCTGTGCTGTGTGCTTAGTTGCTCAGTTGTGTCCATGCTAGACAAGGACACTTAAAAAAAAAAAATGAAGGGGGTCGAGGAGGAAGCAGAAAAGAATGAAAATTTGACTACAGAGTGTTTATAAAGAGCTGGTGTGTAACTCAGTGTTTGTGGAAACTTTTCTAGTTTGTTTGGTGGCAGAAACCAAATTGGAAACATGTAAAGTATGTAAACATAATTTACAATCTAAAGAACTTAAATTGTAAGATTAAGTGAAATGATGTCTGAGAATGTACTCCAAAAGGTGCGGGGTACTGTCCCCATGGAAGGGTTTGCTGTCCATGGCCAAATTCTCCATATGTTTACTTGATGGATCAGAGGTCACGAGGGCTCTGCTGGCCACCAAAGCAGACAGTGAAAGGCATTTGCTGAATTCCAAAAAGGCTCCAGGACCAGACCGCCTCCCTTACACCTTCTGTAAGACCAGAATTTACATTCCTAGAGATTCGTACTCTTGGAGTTTCTGCCCTCAGGCTTTCTTTCAAAAATGCAAATACCCCAGGGAAGGCTGACACTTTTAACTAATTCATTCTAAGATGTGGAGAACAGGTTGTCAAGTAGACATCGAGAGGGTCTGGAAGTCACAGCGCTGTTCCACCCTGACTATGTGAACTTGGCAAATAAGCCACTTGACCTTTCAGGGCCTCAGCATATCCATATGGGAAAGAGACACTGCACAGCCAGATAAGACAGACCTTTCAACCCTGAAATGAGATTACCTGATGTATCAGAGGTAGGGCTGCAGATAAAGGAGCAGCCAGTTAAATTTGCATTTCATCATAAATACATGCTTAGTGTATGTTTCATGTATACTTAAAAAAAAGTGGAGGAGTCCTGTATTTTTAATTTTCTAAATCTGGCAACCCTAATCAGATGGGCTTTTCTCTCTAGAGGAAAGATTCTAGGGGGAGCATGGGCAGCAAATGGAAAATGCAGGGAGTGAGGAGAAAAGGGAGTAGGAAGGCAGTTGCAAGCACAATTCTGCCTCCTGCACAATTCTTGGAGGCCTGATCTAGTGCGATGACATTCATAAAATGCACCTCACCTGAGGGTTTCAGAAAAAATGCACAGGCTGCCAGAGCCCCTCCCTGGAAAATGGGCTCCTGGGAGAGCCACTTCCTAAGCAGAAAGGACCACTTCTCTGCCTGTAATCTGACCCTCCACTACTCTTCCCAGCTTCCCTTACCTCCCTCCCTGGTAAGACTCTTTAAAGGCTCCCTCCTGATGCTTTGTGAAATCCAAGCTCCCTAGAAGCTCAGAGAAAGCCCACTTGGTCTGCTATGCTCCCCAACCCCCAACCCCAGACAGGTTTCTTGCCCTTCCCACCTCGTACCTCTAAGTCAGCTTTCCTCCCCCACCTGCCTAGGAGAAGGTTTTTCTTTCTGAATGCCGAAGACTGCACCCTTTACAGAGAATGGCCCTGGCTCCTCCATCTCCTGTTCTGATTTAGCTCGTCTCCCTTCAGGTCTCCAGTGTATCCCAGGTTGGGCCTCTGCTGAACAGGGCACCACCCTGTATTTGAGTTCATGCATTCTCAGTGTCAATCACTTCCTACTCCTTGAGGGCAAGTATGCATTTCTGTCTTGCTTCATCTCTGAATCTCTAGTTTCTGCTACAGCACTTGGCTTTTGACAAATACAGTAATTATTTGATTGATTGATTGACTGACTATTACATTTTCTGGTCCCTGTCGACTGAGGACATTTGTTGAAGAATTGATTAGCCTCTTTCTCCCCAGTTTTGTGCTTCTTCTATAACTCCTGGGGATCACAAATCATCTCTTTTAGCCATTTTCTACCCATCTCCATGGAATTAGCTGTTTTCTACTCATCCCCATGTACCCCTCCTGTACTCCCCAAAGCACAGAGCAAGCCCTCCTTGGAACTCACAGCTTTGAGCCGTTTTATAACTTGGTTGAGTTTGCATTTATCCACAATTAACCATATGCTTCCTTGTGTGTGTGTGTACTAAGTCACTTGACACACACACACATGCACAAGGAAGTACATGGCTAACTGTGGATAAATGCAAATCCAATCAATGCCACCCTTAAATTATGTTCTGTATTGTCATTCCTATCAACAGTATCCCATTAGAGCTTTCTAAAGGCAAGGGCTAGTATCATGTACTTGGTGAGGAATGAAGCCAGGAAATGAGGCCTCAGCCCATTGGGAGCTTATACTTTAAAAAACAAAAAAATGGTAAAACAGAAGGTATCCCACATTCAGCTGAACCATCCTTGGAGACTTGTATACAGTGGATTTACACACATTGTTTGTTGCTATTTAGTCACTAAGTGATGTCTGACTCTTTTGTGACCCCCTGGACTGTAGCTCACCAGGCTCCTTCCGTCCGTGGGATTTCACAGGCAAGAATAATGGAATGGATTGCCATTTCCTTCTCCAGAGGATCTTCCTAACCCATGGATCAAACCTGTGTCTCCTGCACTGGCAGGTGGATTCTTTACCACCGAGCCACCAGGGAGCCACACATTACCTCATGTTAAATGAGGGTGGATTCCGGTTTTTTGTTTTGTTTTGTTTACTTTCTATTCTCATAAAAATTAAGATCTCCCCTCCTTCCACATCCCTGCCTTTCAGTTTTCTACCAGCTCTCAGCTACAGTAAAATTTTCATTCTTTTTCTTAATGCAGAACAATTAGTTTCCTTTCATGCCAAGCCTTGGAGGCCTCACCTTTCATACCCAACCAGGTATTTGTTAAACAAAAACCCACTCACTCCTGTAGGGAAAGACTGTAAGGGAAGAATCAGAGGCAAATCTTTTAATTTGAAAGATCCTTTATCTTCTCCCCTTTGTAACTGAGGTAACTATTACAGGGAGTGATAATTACATGCCAAGGGAGCCTGGAGTAAAAAGTGACCATGTTTGACACAGGAAATATAGCATCGGTAGGCTGTGTTCACCGGAGAAGGTAATGGCACCCCACTCCAGTACTCTTGCCTGGAAAATCCCATGGATGGAGGAGCCTGGTGGGCTGCAGTCCATGGGGTCGCTAAGAGTCCAACACGACTGAGAGACTTCACTTTCACTTTTCACTTTCATGCATTGGAGAAGGAAATGGCAACCCACTCCAGTGTTCTTGCCTGGAGAATCCCAGGGACGGAGGAGCCTGGTGGGCTGCCGTCTATGGTGTTGCACAGAGTCGGACACGACTGAAGCACCTTAGCAGCAGCAGCAGGCTGTGTTCACCAGATTGAGTGTGACTAACCTATCTTTGCATGTCTGCCACCCAAGTAGGAACTTGGGGCCCACTTCTCTAGCTCGCATCTTGGAAGCTGCCCTCTGACCTGAGGACCAGCATCTGTGACTCTAAAGAGGCTACTCTATTTCCCTGTCATTCTCCATCCAATTCCAAGGCCCAAGTGTTACAAACATGGGCTCTGGGACCAACAACTGTTCCTCCCCATCTTCCAGATCTTAACACCCTCAGCACCCTCCTAGGGAAACTCTCTCCCAGCCCCTGGCTACAGCAAACTGCCAAGCTCCCATTTCTTGGAACACTGGAGAAAACCAACCTTTCCTAGGCCCTCAGAGGTTTTTCTTTCTCCAAGAAAGTGTTTCTAGCCTAAACTCAATTGCTGGATTAACTACAAATATTCTAGAAGCAAAGATTCTCAAAGTGAAAGTGAAAATGTTAGTTACTCCATCTTGCCCAACTCTGCGACCCCCATGGACTGTATAACCCACCAGGCTCCTCTCTCCATGGGATTTCCCAGGCAATAATACTGGAATGGGTTGCCATTTCCTTCTCCAGAGGATCTTCCCAACCCAGGAATTGAACCCATGTCTCCTGCATTGCAGGCAGATTCTTTACCAGCTGAGCCACCAGAGAGGACATATCAGAAACATCTGGAGGGCTAAGCCCCAAGTTCCGAGGTGAGGTCCAGAATTTTATATTTCTAACAAGATCCTTGGTGATGGGGATGCCTGCATACTGGCTTATACCTCTGGCTTCCATGTGTCCACTTAGGGGCTTTTAGACACACTGCTCAGCACTGTGAGCCCTTGACTGCAGCAGACACTCCCCATTCACTCCACTGTCCCCAGGACACACAATCAAGCTTTGAATCCAAAAGTGATGGCCTGGAAGCAAGAGTGTCCTAAGGGGTGGCCCTGGCCTACAGCAGGTGTTTGTCCAATGTGATTAAAACCCAATTATGACGTACTTCACAGGCCAGAAAACTGGGAGGGCCGGGGCCTGGCTTGCAGAACAGCATGAATTTTGTGTAACCAGTGTAAACAGAGTGCATAGGGGGTGGGTGCAGACAGCTGTTTCCCATTCAGGGGCCAGCAGGGCTCAGGGAGTAGGAAGCCGAGCACATCGCTGCCCTGCCAGGCCCTTGCAATCAGAACCTCAAGGGCACATCAGCCGTTCCTCAGAGGGGCAGGGCAAGAGGAATGAGGTTACAGAGTGGGGGTTCAGAAGACAGTGAGACAGGGAACAGAGGATATACCCAGCGATGCTTTAAGGAGGGGTAACTATTGATGTAAAGTTTTATCATGACTAATTTGCATCCTGGGATGCAGAGGAAACTCAGCCTTACCAGAGAAAGGACAGGAAGGGGAGCCTTTGATGGGGATGTTTCACTGATGAGAATGGTCTGAAAACCAGGGTCATTAGAATCCCCTTGGCACTTGTGGAATGTGCAGATTCCCAGGCCCCATCAAGTCTACAGAATCAGAACCTCTGGGGGTAACCCCAGACCCCACCTGGAATCTGCATGCTATAAAATATCTCCAACTGATTGTTATGCTCACTGCTGTTTGACCAAAGCAAGAGTGGCTTGGGTTTCACATGCTGCCTTCTTTTCAAATCTATAAATGTTGTCTAGCCTCATCTGACAGGTCTGGCAAAAATCAAGAACCCCCTGGACCATTAAGGATAGTTCCCTCCTGTACACTATACCACAAAGACCACGCGTTCTCCAGAGCCCAGGGAAGCACTTGGCTCCTCATTATTGTTGCTTTTTAAGTCAATCTATGTAGTAATCAACAATTATTTGTTGAATACCAATTTTGTCAGAGAAGGCAATGGCACCCCACTCCAGTATTCTTGCCTGGAGAATCCCAGGGACGGGGGAACCTGGTAGGCTACAGTCCATGGGGGTCACTAGGAATGGGACACAACTGAGCGACTTCACTTTCACTTTTCACTTTCATGCACTGGAGAAGGAAATGGTAACCCACTCCAGTGTTCTTGCCTGGAGAATCCCAGGGACGGGGGAGCCTGGTGGGCTGCCGTCTATGGGGTCGCACAGTGTGTTTATCACTTCACCAGGTGACTACACAGAAGTATGAAGCATGGTCCTTAACAGCAGGAGAGGAAGTAAGTGAGATAAACACAACCCAGACACAATGGACACACTAAGGCAAAAGGCACAGAGAGGGAATGAATGGAATACAGGGAGTGTTATTTTAAACTCTATTACAATCAGTGCCACAACCACATAGCTGTTATTCGTTTAATTCAGAAAATCAATATGCCTTTCATAATCTAAAACCAATGATAGCAATACACTGTTTATGGAATATTTACATAGTGGCAGGTGTGGTACAAATGAATTTGCCTTATTTAATCCTCTCCAAAACCTGATGAGAAGGGTACAATTATTTTTCAATTATAAATGAAGATCCTGAGCTTTACGCTTATTAGCTACATGCCCAAGTTCACACAGCTCGTAAGAACTGGAGTCAGATAGTAGCCTTAGTTGTGCCTGATCCCAATAACCTGCGTCAGTCTTGTGTGTGACAATCAGGAATAATCTAGTTGTAATGCAGTAAAATCTCAGAAATGGGCAAGATAATTAAAAGGCATAATGGCAACTCAAAGGAAGAAAAGGTCAGAGAAGTGTGTAAGAATTAGGAGTAAACTTCATGGAAGAAATGAATCTCTGGAAGGGAGATTCTGAAACTCCCTGAATTACCAGGGCCCCCTTGACCACATGTCTCTCTACATACAGAACAGAGGCTGAAAAGCCCTGGGGATCCCTGAGGGAAAGACTGACTTTAAGATGATCCATGAAAACAAGTCAAACTGAGCTTGCTCTTCACTCCATACTATTCTGCGTCAATTGAGACCACGATACGAACAGTTCATCACCAGCAATGTTCACAAACCGGCCTCTACGGGATTCACAAAATGTACAACGAGGCTTGTTCTTCATTTTTTAGAGGAGGATTGGGAATAAAAACAAAAAAGAAAAGACAACTCTACACAAGGCCTTACTGAATAAGCACTCTGGAAAGTCACTGAGCAGAAAATTGAATTTAAGTTTCTCCAAACGATACATATTCCCCATTCTCCCAATGCTTTGTTGGAATGATCCACTCCCTCTATAAGGAAGTCATGAAACCAAGGAAACACTTCAAACTAGAGAAAACACTATGTACTATTTTGTGAATCCAGACTTTTGGATTCAATTCAAATGCTCAATGTATAGAGTTTCTTTACCCACCCCACCCCACCCCCGCCCCTCTCTCCCTGCAACAGCGCACAGCACTTTCAGTCTCCTTACAAGGGTATGTTTTAAAACATGTGTGTGGTTTTTCTATAGCTGCTATTTACAGAGGATGAGAATAAACTTGTTTTCTGACCAGGGAAGCAGAGTAGCATCCCCAGTTGCTCTGAGTTCTGAAGGCTGTCCCACCCAGCTTTCATGCGAGCAAGTCCCAAAAGTTTCCAATACATAAGATAAGCAGAAATGTCCTTTGTATAGGCTAAATAGGCTAAAAATAGATGGGAAATGTGATTTGAGAAGCTGTGAACATGTCTATATCTCTTCCCTTAGTCTGAAATTCTGCCCTTAGTGATGCCTCTAAGGATTTTATAGCAAAAGTAATTTGGAAAGAGCCTTTGAGATCACCTAGGCCAGTCCTCAAATTTTATGTTTGGGTAAATTGTAGCTATGAAAGTTTACCGTCTTGCAAAAGGACTCAGGTTTTCAATTGAAGCAGCCTTTCTCAATGTTAATTTGGCCTATATGATGTTGACCTCTTCTGACGTTGGGTCAAAATAAGTGTCCCATGGTCAAGTCACTTTGGGAAATGATGCACATATAATGTCACCTCCCTGCTTTCTTTTGCAGATTCACAACACAGATTAATAGATTAAAGATTCCCAGAAGTTCTACCATCAAGAACAATTCTTTTTCCAAACAGTTTGCTGCTGCTGCTGCTGCTAAGTCACTCCAGTTATGTCCGATTCTGTGTGACCCCATAGATAGCAGCCCAACAGGCTCCCCCGTCCCTGGGGTTCTCCAGGCAAGAACACTGGAGTGGGTTGCCATTTCCTTCTCCAATGCATGAAGGTGAAAAGTGAAAGTGAAGTCGCTCAGTCGTGTCCGACTCTTTGCGACCCCATGGACTGCAGCCCACCAGGCTCCTCCGTCCGTGGGATTTTCCAGGCAAGAGTACTGGAGTGGGGTGCCATCGCCTTCTCCGTCCAGTTTAGCTACTTAAAATTTTTACAGTATGATTACTACTAACATGCAGAGGAATGAGTGTCCTTGCGTAAGCCATTTGGGAAATAATGCATGATATCATAGTGTGTTCTCTTCTGCACCAGGAAAATAATTCAAAGGTAATACTTTATACTAATTCACAGTTACTTAGGACATAAGTCTCAATTTCCCCTTGGCAAGAAGGGTTAAGCAGCATTAAGGAATCTGAACACAAAGAATAAGGATCTGAGACATGCTCAACAAACTTTGATAACAATTTGGCATTGGTCATAGCCAAATTTCACAGGTGGGAATCTGTGCCAGGCCAAAGCGATTAAACTTAAGGACCAAAGCAACTGACCACTTTGCTCCTCTGTTGTAGAAATCTTTCTTGTTTTCATCTTTAGAACTCTTTTTGCTCCAGTATTACTTCCTACTACAAGGCTAGTTTCTCACATTTTTGGTATTCTTTAAGTATATCCAGTACTTTGGCCACCTCATGCGAAGAGTTGACTCATTGGAAAAGACTCTGATGCTGGGAGGGATTGGGGGCAGGAGGAGAAGGGGACGACAGAGGATGAGATGGCTGGATGACATCACCGACTCAACGGACGTGAGTTTGCGTGAACTCCGGGAGTTGGTGATGGACAGGGAGGCCTGGTGTGCTGCGATTCACGGGGTTGCAAAGAGTCAGACACGACTGAGGGACTGAACTAAACTGAACTGAAGTATAACCATGGTGGTAAACATGCAGTGGGTGTCCAATGATTATAAAAATAACGAATTATCAAAACAGAAATCTGATTACGGTTTTTATTCTTCTGCCAGAATGAAATTTGGAATGTGACCAGCCTCAGGATTTTACTAATTCTTATTCCTCCTAAGCTATTTTTTTTTTAAAGTTCAAGTATTTTCAGTTGCTCAGCTGACTTAATATGTTTAAATAAATTCATTTTAGATCTATCTTATCAGCAGAATTCAGTCTGATCAATAGAATTATACTTGATCAAAAGGAAGAAAATTCCTTTAAAGTCACCAATGCAATAGAGTGTATCAGTAACATTTATAAGATGTGCTGCATTTGCAAACAGGAGAACTGAGAAAATGCACTGGCAACCACATTTGTTACATGTTAAAGTCTTAAGAATGGATCTACAGGTCTTGTAGTGGGACCTATTTGTCTCTATTCACCAAGTTTCTACTCTGTCATGAAACATAGAGTCAATCTTCTGGAAGGAGTTGGGAAAGAGACTACTGATCATTCTTTTCCACTCATCTGATAGAAGTAACTGGAAAAAGGTTTATCTTAATCTGCTCTAGCTGCCATACAAGATACCATATACTGGGTGGCTTAAGCAAGAGACATTTATTTTCTCCCAGTTTTGGAGGCTCAAAAGCCATGATCAAGGTTCCCACAGGGTGCAGTTTCTTGTAAAATTTACCTTCTTGGCTTACAGATGACCACCTTCTCGCTGGACCTCACATAGTAGAGAGAGAGCAAACCAGGTCTTGGTGTCTCTTCTTGTAAGGGCACTAATCCTATAGGCTCAGGGCTTCACCCTTCAGATCTCATTTAACTTTACTTCCTTACTACAAATATAGTTACATCAGAAGAAAGAGCTTAAATATATAAATTCTGTGACACAATTCAATTCATAGCAGATCTGAAGATGTGAAGCCCAGGTCAGTGGAGACTCCTCTTTGTTACTCTCTCCTCTCCTTCTTTCATCTACCCTCTTTCAGTCCAACCCTTCATATTATATAGAATAGGAAAAGTAGCCAATACTCAAGAAAAATTTTCAAAATAACTAAAACCAAATCAGAACGGATCAAAAACACCTCATTTCTTCAGCTGCCTTCAACATCCCCATATTCAAAAAGACACTTGGTTTAGTGGTATCTGAACTTTCATCCACTACATCGATGATAACTTATGGTTAAGGAAGCATTGCCAGATTTGACAAGTTAGGACTTGCAGCTGCTCACAGACACTGAGTCCCATTGTTTCTACTGCATGGGACAAGGCCATGGAGAACCTGCATAACAGCACTTCCTAACTGTAGCTCCCTGGGGCCCTGTTGGAAAAAGTCAGCTATGTAAGTTAGAAACCACTAGAATGGTATCTCTTTTTTTAAAAAACCAGTGACTTAGAAACACCAAAAAGAGTATTTCAAAACATAGTTTCAACAACAGCAAGATTTAGTACATAGCCTTTTTAGAAGAACATTTTGAGATGTGACTACTTGAAAGTATAATACAACCCAGTTTGTGTTTTGAAAAATCACTTTTACTCTTCCATGCTTTGCATGGAAACATGCCTATCCTTCTTCATTTAAAGCCATTAATAAAAGGTCCCAAGGGTTGAATTTGCAATGCTTTTATAAATGTCCACTGTCCTTCCCTCTCTCCAGTTTTCATTTGCTAAACTGGAGAGAAAGGTGCATACTCATGGAGAAGCTAGTTGGAGGCCTAGGGGGTAAACAAATACAACACAAATACAAGCTGAGCTTGCTCAGCTCAAGGAGCTGCTGGATTTACTACATTGCAACTATAACATTTGGTTCCCCCATGGTCTCTATAAACTGTGCATTTACTTTTTGTGGCAGGAAACTACGCACCCAGGAAGAGAAAAGTTTGTTAAGTTCTGCTGAAAATGCTGACCATCTAGGCTTGCACTCACCAGGCTAAGGGCTCAATATATCTGTTATCTCTCTAGGCCTTCACATAAGGTCAGGCCACAAAGGGCCTTTAATGAATACCCACTGGATAGCTGAGAGATACATGTTGCAACAACCACCAAAAAATGAGTAAATGAGCTATCATGGGCTCTTTGGCTGCTTGATGCTCACCAACTGTCCTATTCTGAAGTCTGGTCTATTCAGTCTGGAGGCAGCGAACAACATAATTCCTATTAGGGAATTTCATTACAAAGACAATAAATAGGAAACACAAGTACATCTCCATTGACCTTTCTATAGGCAGTTTCTGTCCAGTGATGGGGGGATGTAGTTAGAATCTAGTTGTCCCACCACAACCACAAGATCTTACCTTGTTTCTCTCATTTTGGAAACCATACTGAGCATTCTTTAATTAGGAAGTTCTTGATTTCCTACTATAGGCTCCAAAAGAGCTTTTTTATAAGTTTCTTCTCTTTAAAAAGAAAAAGACGTTTGTTACCAAATAGAACACACCATGAGTGCTGAGCCCATGCTCACATCACCACTATTCCTGCATCCTGAGCTGTGTGCTCACCAGCAAGCACCTCCGAGGCCAATGGAGTGGAGGAGAAATGTCCCCCAGAGCATTCTCAGCCTGCACTGGATACAAAGAGTAAGCTCAAGAAATTGTAGTTTCTTTCCTTGGCCCCTTTGTGGGTCCAAAGCAGCTATTAGGGAGCATTGGTGCTCCTGGATTATGTGCTAAACAAACCAATATTTGAACCACAGAAAGGCCGGCCTGGGGCTGGGCTGATCTGCAGGGGCCTCCTTTGTCTGGGGGTTGGAATCATTCCCTGATTCCTTTTCACTACTCCTCCCCACCCCCAGCTCCTTCCCTTCTCCCAATTCATTCTTTAAGAATTTATCCTGCTGCTTCTTTAACTCAGCATGTGTCTGGGCAGATGTCCAAGAACGCTCCCTTCAACGAAGACAACAACAGGAACAGGAAAAAAAAAAAAAAACCCTCCACTTCAATTCAGTCCTCCTTGCTCTCGCTGGCTCGCCCTCTCCCTCCTGGCTTTTCACAGCTCATGATTGATAATGTCCTCCTCTCTCTCACCCTGGGACTCCACATGCCTTTCTATTGGACAACATAGCCTCTGTGAGGCAACCTGGGAGCCCAGCCACTGGGCCCTGGGACCCCCTTGGGGTCTTTTGAGAGAGGAAAAAAAGAAAGGCCAAAAGGGGCCCTGGATAGGGGCAGGCCCAACAGGTACAAAGCAACCAGAGAGCTGAATGGGGTGAGCCTTTGTGCCAGGGCCAGGGCTCGGCAGCAGGGAGAGGATGGGGAGCCCTGTGAGGAAGTCTTTCTGGACTGACTTCCCACCATTTTTTAAAATTTTTCTGCCTTAGTAAGAAAGGCAACTACACTGAGACTCCAAAGGACCAAGTATATTTTGAAACAGTGAAAAGCATGCTACCTGAACTCTCCTTTTGAATTCTATGGCTTCCCTTGAAATTCCTCGAGAGAGGACATCGCATTTTCAGTTGCATTCTGTTACAAAAAGATTCAACTAACATTTTGCTGAGCACTTACTAAATCTCAAATACTATGCTACTCGTTTGCTCATTCATAATGACACTTAATCCTTGGAACAACAAGGTAGTAGATACTCCTTGTTACCAGACGGGGAAACTGAGGCCCGTAGTGACGAATTTCCTTGTCCTGGATCACCCAGCTAACACGCAGCAGTGCTGTGGGCTAAGACCCATATACCCATACTTTCTCTGCTCTACTCTGCTGCTTCAGTAAACTTTGAGAAATCAAAGAATAATTGAATGAACAGAAAAGGAAGGGGCATTATTACTATTTCCTAGTGTTATTATTTGTGCCATTCAGTAAATTTGCATCAAGAAACCTGAATCACCCAGAAAATTAGTTTTTTCCCTTTCTCCTCATAACTATCTTGGGATAAGTGGGTCAGATGAGGGTTGCCCTAAAGTTGATGAACTACATTATCTCATTCTACCTCAGAAATGTTTTCTTGAATTTCTAATTCAATCATATATCCTGTACATTTTTAAGCGGTCAGTTTGAAAGTGATCTGCTTGATTAGGATTTCTGTCATTACTAAACTGCACTTGAAAATACTGTCTACTTTATAAGAGACAACTCTTGTTTAAAGATAATTTCAGAAATATTCTGCAGGTAAATCTGTGCCGTCTGTTAATGAAAATGATTATACAAAAGTTTCCTTTTTCCTTGTAGTTTCCAGCAAACTTACAGACCCAGTTAGTCCCCAATGTAGACAATTAGAGCCTTGAAGGGGCCAGGTAGCGCCCACTCCTTTTAGATACTTCTGCTTTTCCCATAACTGTTGAATTCTGTATTGTGCATATAAACCTCTGCAATTCCTTTAGAAATAGATATGCTAGAACTTCCTGATACGGAAACAATCAGTATATATGTCTATCTCAGGTTGTCATCATAATCTAACACACCTTATTTAATGTCCACACCCGGGACAGAGCAGAGTAAGACAGAGCAAATTACTGAATAGAAGTGAAAAAAAAAAAAAAAAACACCTCTGACTTAGTGATGTGCTTGCCAGAGTCTGTACCCCTCTCTTGGTGGAGGGTAGTGCGGTTTCCATGGCTACACCAAGACCAAGATGCTTTTGCCTCCTCCATCTTCCTGTGCTGAAGCCCAGGTTCTCAACTACCCTTGTAGTTTTCTACCTCTTTGGTTCATCTGCTTCCCTAGCCACTCCCTTCCCTTGTTTCTCCTTCTTTCCTCCCCCTGCTTCTGCTTCTTCTCTCCTCCTCCTCTCTTTTCCAGCTGCCTCAGAAAAGCAATACTTGGGGAAAGACAAAAGGAAGGCGGAGGAGACAAGTCAAAAGTTACAATTTGTCACTTAGAAAGATAGTCTGCTAGTGTTAAACACTTAATGAGTCTTTCAGAAGCAAAAATAAGGACAAATCCGTTGAAACAGTATGTTAGGCTCTCAGAAATAAAGAAGAGCAATCAAGAAATGCACCAACAAATACCTGTTGAGCATCTGCTCTATGGAGGTCCTGGGCTAGTGGTGCGATAGTATTCAAACTAGAAACAAATGTTATTGGAGACCCTTAAGTTAAGGAGGATAGAGTCTAGCAAACCATATGGGCCACAGGAAATGGCCATATAAGTGAATCATACAAAATTCTACACGTGATGTTACATGAAGCAAATGAGCAGGTACTGGAGCAGAGTGTTCTAGGGACGATGTGCGCCAGGTTCTGGAAGGCAGGATGCGCTCTGACGGGGGCTCAAGGGAGGGAAGGCTTGGGATGGGCACTGAAGGATGAATGAACTCTGGTGAGGAACCAAGAAGTAGAAGGGAGCTGTAGCCTTAAAATTCACCCTCTTGCCACCAATAACTGATCTTAAGATTCAGACAGGAATGAAAAGTGGAACCTGGATGGAATTTGAAGAGAGAATGAGTAATGCCTCTTACCAGGTCCCTGGGGAGTCATCTTCTCAGCCATCTGGGATTATTGCTATGGTTGCTATTAAACCAAAGTATTTATTTACTAGGATTCACCACGTATTATTTTTTCTCCTAGATTCAACTAATCCATACCCAAATGGTCTTCATCACATTGCTTACCTCAAGAACTTATAATAACCAAGCAGTGTGATGAAAAGAAAAGTCAAATCATTTATTTGTGAATCAAGAGGATTAGTTTCCAAGATCGTTTTGGTTCTAACATTCATGTTATCTTCCCTTCTACTTCTTTGGCACTCTGGCTAAGAAAGATTACTCTTGTTTCTCCCTTGCACAAAAGCTCAAAAGCAAAGAGTCTGTTTTGCAGTACGATTTGAATTTCCTTGACCTAAGAATGATTCCTCAGGTAGTATTGTCCTGCTGCTCCAGGATACAGAATGCCTTTCCTTCAATATATGGTACTAATGTCACCAATGGATGCGAGTTCTCATCACAGAGCAATTGTTTTCAGTAACAAAGGATGGAGCCAGGCATAAACAAAGAAATGCCATCTGTGTCTTTCTCAGTTAAAGGTGTGCTCTTCATCTATTTAATTATTTTCTTAAAATACAATCGTTATTGCCAGAAAAAGGAGGGAAAAGCTACCGTTGGTTTTCTTTTGTTAGGTATTCTCCCTCTGATAGATGGAAGCATGTATCTTTTTTATGAATATCACCTGCAAGAAATCTAACCTAGGGATATTTATTTCTTCTTAGCCTGTTAAATGGTCTAAGATTTATAGTCTGCTTGATATTTTCAGTAGGCAACGATCTATCTAGTGAATAACACATAAGGAGCAAGGCAAAGGTAAATTCTCATTTCTTTCTATAGCCAAACTGAAAACAATCGTTGGTGACTTTGAGCCACATGCATACATGTCTCCTGAGGGGTGGAAGCACTGAGGACAGCTCAATCAGAGACCTAGGCGTTCAAAAGGAAGAGGAGCTTCTGCCATGCATTGTGCCTGGCCACAGTTTTTAGATGTAGCTACTGTACGGGCAAGCTAAGGTTCACTTCTTCAGGCTGATACCTATGACCTCTTCAGAGGGACCAGCAGGAGAAGGTGGCCAGATGCAGAGCAGGGGTGGAGACATCGGTTGCAAAGACAGGACTGCACTCTAATGTCCCAACCGTAACACCAAGCCCTTTGTCCATGGCATGGTGAATTCTGAAAGGAATTTCAGGATGAATAGCTAACTTTACAACCTTTACTCTTTCACATTTTGACTGGAACTTGTTTGCTAGTCAGTGGTTAAATATCCACTGACAATGATTTTAGAAGACGAATTTAAATTGATGAATATTAGGTGCAGGGGTGTTGGATGCTATGAAGAGAGTGAAAAGGAAGCAACATGATTATTATGCTCAGGAAGTTCTGAATTCCCTGATGCTACCCGGAACTGCTTGGTGATGACAGAGTTGGGATTAGACAGCCTGAGCTTAAGTAACTCTGTTTTCACACTCCCTAAGAGGATGGGGCTGCTGAGTTAAATGAAAGGGCCAGAACTTCTCCAAATCAGTTATACTCCAACCTGGACAATTCCATTCTGCAAAACAGAAGTCGCTGTTGTACTGATAAATGTGGTGACTCAATCAACACACAGTGATTGAACACAAGAGAAAATCAAAGGGAAAAAAGGGAGAGCTAAGTGGGAATTAAATCAGAAGAGTAGGATATCCTTTGGACAGTGGCTCCAGGGAATGACAGTCTCTTCTGCCTTTCTGCTCTACACAGAGCTACTCTGGAAGGAGCTGTGCTGCTACAGATGTGGGTATGGATCCCCAAGGGAGGTGTTCATAGCTGTGGACAGCGCACACATCCCCAAGTACACCAAGGAGATCCATGCCCTGGCTAACCTGCTTTGATTCTAAACAGACTGAACACTGACATCTGCTTCACCATCTCCACCCATGGTTCTCCTCTGCCATGGGTGGAGAGAGAAACCGAGGAGGCAGTCTATTTCAGTATATTCAACAATGCTACAAGCACTTATTTAACACCAAACCATATGTCAGGAACAGGGGAAGAGGAGGGAGCAATCCAAAGCTTCTCAGAAGCCAGGGAGAAGAGAGACAAGTGCATAAACAAGAAACGTGAAATGAAGCAAATCCTCCATTAGAAAGCTGCCTAGAGGAGCATGGGGCCAGCCACAGGCGAGGAGACAACTCTTCTACTCGGAAAAAAAGGAGACATTTGAGCTTGGGAAGCCTCTGGAGAAGCCAATTTTGAAAGGTTACTCTAGGCAGAAGGAACACTGCATAGGGGCCCATGGGGGCACAGCAGGACAAAGAAAGTTTAAGGAAATTCAGGAGACTGCTGTGACCAAAATACCAGGTGCAATGGAAAGAGAGATGACTCAGATTGTGGAGAGCTTGGTTTCTGCCTTGCAGAGTTTGGATTTTATTCTGTGAGCGCCGGGGAGCCAGCAGAGGCTTTTAAGAAGGCCTTGCAGGGAAGGAGCTAACGTTCTGATTTTGTACATGAAAACAATTGTAGCACAAAGAGGTTTTGCCTGAGGCCATTCAGCCAGTGAGGTCTGGAACGGAGGTCTTCCTACCTGCAACCCAGACTGCTTTCCACCAGCGCAGGCTGATTCCAGAGTCAATATATCATTGTGGGAAGCAATATATCTTTTTGGACATCCTGTGGGAAGCAGAATCCTTACCTGTCAATAAGAAATTGTAATCCTTACTTTAGTGAAAGCAAATGTTACTTTGATGGCTTCCAAGTTATCAAGTATATATTTCCATTGAGTCACTTACCATAATGTCACTGTGACTAGTAACCCACCAGCCTTTCTGCACTAAATTGTGAGTTCCTTGCAGTCAGGGACTACAGCTTCAGTCAGTCCTTCAGATAAGTGTTAACTGAATAACGTCCATGTGCCAGGCACTGTGCTGGCCCCAGAGTACGCCACGCCAGGTGCCCTGGAAACGGACTACTATGGACTCTGGAGTCATCCCGTCTGTGCACTCCCCATGCCTGCACTCGGGGCTGGCCTCCAACGTGGTGTGTGAATGAGAGTGAGCAGAGCTGCTAGTGCTGCATTACTTTCCCCCACACATCACGGAAGTTTTTCTGAAGTTGTGCCTGGTGTGTGCACAGGTTGTCAGGGAAACAAGCCCCCTTCGCATCCTTCCATTCAGAAATGCCAGACTTAGGGCAGACACGCACACACCCGGCTGGACTTCACAGTTTCAGGCCAAACAGAAAAAGAATGAGCAAGTGCGAGAGCTCTCAGAGTTGGTGGCCAGGAACGCATCTCATCAGAAGCCACGGACGTTAGGAAACTAAGGCGGCCATGCCTTCCACTGCCTTCTAGGGTCCTCCTCTGAACATTTATAATTCTCAACTCTCTTGTGTGATTGAAGAAGACACTAAAGCCCTGAAACATAGAAACCACAAGGCTGTAGGTTCAGCTTTGGACTCCAGAACCCAAATTCCAACCATGTTACTGCCCGCCTGCCATGCGTCGTTTAGCTGGGTGGCTTCAAGCCCAGACTGGACCAGCCTAGTGGGAATGTCCTCCTGCTGGACAGGCCAGAAAGGGCCACCAGTGACCACGGCCACGCCCTGGTGACTCAGCCAGCCTCCTTAAGCCCCTGGACTGGTAGGCCTGGTCCAGCTTCCAGGTGCCTGCTCAATTCATCCCCAGCAGTGAGCAATATGGACACCAAGTACAACAGCTTTTGTCCAAGAATGATCCTGTGTGCCCTAACCTGACTCTGGACCCTTACCTTTTCCTGCTGCTTGGGGATCATTATAATTTATCTTGTTCCCAAGGGAACCGGTAGGTTGCAAGCAGTCGAATCATTCTCAATGGAAATTCTTAGTATCCACTTGCCGCCTGCTGGCTTTACTTTAACGCTAGAACAGCCTTATCACCTGAGCCAAAGTTGAACAAGACGGTTGCCCCATGTGTGGCCTCGGTATGAACATGAAAACATACTTCAGTATGGTGCTGTGAGAAAACACTGGATTCCAAGTACAAGGTTCTGGGTGGAAGTCTCACTTCTGCCCCCACTATGGGCCCTGAGTGGGTGATTCACCTCTGGGGGCCTACTTCCTGCCATAATACAGGGGTGCCCTCTGCCCCCATTTGGGAGGTTATACAGATGAAATGAGAGACAGGGCTTCCTTTCTGTTTGCCCTTCCATCTACTTCCAAAAATGTGTGATGGTCTGCAATGAAGGAAACATATACAGTAAGCCTTACTATAAAAAAAAAAAAGATCCAACTCTGTGGAGGAAGGATGAGACGGAAAGAAGCATATCCGTACTCTCAACTGACCGAGTAACAGGGAAGTGTTTAGAAGTTCTGATGAGAGGGGGGAAGAGCAGTGGGTACATCCGGTGTTTGGTATTGCTGCCCAAGCGAAACCAGGTGATCGGCCACCCCCAGCTAAAGATGGCATTTTGATTTGTCTTTTGAAAACCAACAAGACACATACTCTCAAGTATCTGTCCTAATGAAACAACCCCAGAAATAAAAAGCTACAGAAGAATTGCTCAGCTGCTTTCAAAAATCCAATAACAGCAGACTATTAAAATATTTTTATCTATATTCACTCAGTGAAATATTATCTGCTCATTAAAATCGAGAAGAAAATATGGCAAAGTAATCATGACACTGTTAAGTGAAAGCAAATGCAAATGGATACAAACAATGATTAGAGCTCCAAGGGATTTTTTTCACAGAGATAGATGGTAGAGAGGAGTATTCTAACAACCGAACCTAATCCTGTTAGGCTGGTGAGATTGTGTGTATGAGTGTGTGTGGTTTTTTTTTTCATGAAAAGAAATCTCAAAATATTTTTACAAATGTTTTTGTGAAGACAGCTAATATCAAAGAAGTAATAGGTCATGCCTCCGAGCTCTCTGCAGGCCACCTTTAACTGTGTAAAAGACAGGCAGGGGTGATTTCAATCCTGTTAAAAGTGCCTATTATCACTGGGGGATGGGAGTAGTGGTTAAGAAACTAAACAAAACCCACTAAGGACACCTGTGCCTTGGCAACCTTTGGTTACTACCCCAAGGGCCACTAGTTTTAAATCCAAGGAGTCTGTGCATCAGAGTTGAGAGCTCACTCCTCTGGGAGCCTTGGTTCAGTGTGGCCTGACATGGCCAAAGTCACTTCCCAGATCCTGCCTCACTTCCTAGTCTGCAAAGCAAGGGGATTGAGATCAAATTCTGAAGTCCTTCTTTTTTAAAGGTTCAATGACTTTATGATCCTCTGAATCTCTACCAGAATAAATTCATTTTTATAAGTGAAGCCCTTTATAATAAAATATCCCTACAGTAATAAGAATCCTGCTTCTCGAAAGGCAACCACAGAGAAACAAGAATGTGAATGCAGAGTTAGATGAAGGTTTGAATCCAATTTGCCGCTTCCCAGATGTTTATACTATTTTAGGAAATCAATCAATCTTGCTGTAAAAGAGAATTAAATGTGATAATTTATGAAATTCCACATGGATGGTGAGTGGCCAAAAACACTTAACTACATTGAAGCCAAATGGCAAATAAATAACAAAATATATGTCATATACAATAATCTTTCTATTCTTGGAAGATGTCAATATATTCTGTATATATAGACTGTAATTTCCAAGACCCGTTAAAAGCCAGATTTCTCAGGTTTGCTTGGTACACGTGTCTTGTTGGTTTTCAAAAGGTCACATAATCTTATTGCCCATTGTCCTCAGGAAGACACATGTGTTCTGACATCTGTTTGGAAAGTGTGGCCACTCATAGTGCATCTCCTGGTTTGACTGAGACCCATGTTCAACCCAGATCAAGATGACTCTCTGATTTTAAAGAATGTTCACGGTGTCCTCAACCTGACCCTAACCAACCCTAACCTAACCGCTAAGGCACAACACTCAGTGCAGCGCTGAGTTCTGCACTTGGAAGGTCCAATGCACAAGGACACAGACTGGATATTATATTTCTGAGACCCCAGTATTTAACCATATGACCCTAGGGAAGTCATTTGCCCAGTCTGGGCTGCAGTTGTCTGATGAGGGGGCTGGTCTGGAACGTAATTAAGGCTTCAGCTTTCAAACGCAGTGTGTCTCTGTGAGCAGTAAATGCTTTGGTTCTAACTTCATTCCTACATGAAGTCATTTGGATCCAGGGCCTCTTGCTTTTACCCTCAATGATGCAGTTGGGCTGGTGCTGTTGTGCAGATCTGTTTCCTGTCAACTGAGGGAATGCACAAGATAAACCTGGAGGTCCCTGTGTGTTGTCTGGATTTAACCCAGGGGCAATATAATCATCTGACCCCAAACAGAACAAGCCCCAGAAGACCATCCATTTTCTTAAATCACTGGCTGGATCCATGTTTAATGCATTCTTGTCAACCAAGAGCAAGACACACAGTGTTGCTCATTCTGGACCAGAAAGAGGCAAAAAGACCCATGGAGGAGGAAAGGACAAATCTGAGAGGCATTTTTAAAAAATTTGAGAATGTGCTTCTTTGTTAAGACTAGGACACTCTGAGATGAGAACTGAGCTGCTCTATTCCACTGAACACAGACTGTGGCAGGTTATAACAGCAGCCAGCTAAGGATTCATTTGTGGTGAATCTGAACCTCTTCTTTTTTCAGATGTTCAGAGAAGGGGCTTCTGTCTGGTCTTGATATCAGGATATCAGTGGGAAATGTCCCTTCTAGTAAAGGTACGCATAGAGGTACTGCTAAGATACAAAACTTACCAGTGCCTGTATCCAGAGACTTCATCCCCTGCCACCCACCGTACCCCTCCCTGTGGGTTCCCTCCCTCTCCTCTCAATCACCTTCGCCCTTCAGCCAGCTGCTGACTTGTCCCTGTATTTTCCCAGGATAGGCTTCACCACTGCCCCTCCAACGAGTCCCTAAATCCTTCCTGAGTATTTGCATTGTAGCTTTGCTTGCACCTGCTCCAGAGACCCTGCCTTTCTCTCCCTGCAAAAGCGTCTGCCCTAAGCCCCCTCCCACCCATTAGAAGATTCCCAGGCAGATGACGCCACAGAATGAAAATGACACCACAAAATGAAAAAGGCCAGTGGAGGCTGCAATTCTCCTGCCTACTTGCTCAGCCTGCCTTGCTCTGGCTTTTGTAGAAAGCTCCCTGGGAGCCTCCCTCCTCTCCCTATCCTCCTCTCAGGCCTCTTCTCTCATCTGCTGTCCCTTGTTTCCCAGGCTCTCTCTCCACTATTTCTCTAATTTGTTTATTGACTTGGGGAATCAAATCACCTTTGTTCAGACAAAGAAACAGCCTGGTGTAATGGAAGATGCATTTATTTAGAATCAGGAAAGCTGTATTTAGATGCAGATTCAGGATGGAGGGCTGGGAGGGTCCTCCAATATCATCTCTTTCAAGCTTGTCACTTCCCAGATGAAGAAACAGAAGGCCCAGAGAGGCTGCAGTTTCCTTGTCACTGGGCATCTGTGTGTCTTTAGGCTGTCATTTTGCCTATCTAAGTTTCAGTTTCCTCATCTGCCTGGCAACAGAAACAATATGTTTCAACTTTAAAGGCCATCTGAAAGATGGAAATTGTGCTGATTGACCAGAGCAGTAAATGTGTCAACCTGACTCCATTTTCATGCTTAACAGAGGAGTATGTCTGATTAGGGGACCCACAAGGCAAGTCCTTTAAAGTCAGAGACCTGTGTGAGCAGAAGTACTTAAGGTTTCAGGGAATGGATGCAAGCTTGTTGCACTCTGAACTGCGGCCTGCTGTGTCAGGTAATCATGCAGCTGTACATGGTATTCCAGGAGGTCAGAAACTGAACAGATTAAAAAAAAAAACAAAACTGGATTGTATTTCATAATCAGATTTGGAGAAGAGTGTATCTTGCTGACTCCATGGACCTTCAGGGACAATGAAGCAAGAAAGAAGTATAAACTAGAAAGCACCACAGGCCCAAATCACACAAAGATCTTAAACACTGGTATTAGCAGGAGCCAAAAGTTGCTGCTTCTAAGTCGCTTCAGTCGTGTCTGACTCTGTGCAACCCCATAGACGGCAGCCTACAAGGCTCCTCTGTCCCTGGGATTCTCCAGGCAAGAACACTGGAGTGGGTTGCCATTTCCTTCTCCAATGTATGAAAGTGAAAAGTGAAAGTGAAGTCACTCAGTCATGTCCAACTCTTCGTGACCCCATGGACTGCAGCCTCCCAGGCTCTTCCGTCCATGAGATTTTCCGGGCAAGAGTACTGGAGTGGGTTGCCATTGCCTTCTCCAAATACCCAAAAGTAGTGTCAACCATAACAACCACCACCAAAATATGATAATTATGGGAGGTGAAAGATGTGTTAACTAACCATATTGTGTTAAACACTTCACAATATATACATGTATTGAATTATATACAATGAATATATACATTGTACACCTTAAACGGAATGTTATATGTCAATTATATCTTGATACAACTGGAAGAAAAAAGTAGTGTCAAAAGGCTTCAGATATCTGGAACCCCAGTCCCAAGAAAATGACCAAGTTAAATAGTACCAACAGAAGGGACTGGTAAAATGGATCTTCTTGGACATCCTAAATAACTTTAGCCCATTTTTTTCCTCCTTGCCCCCTAGGAAGTAGACGCAGAATCCTCCTTATGGCACTCCATCTTCAAACCCAACTCATAAAGTTCAATTCAAAAGCCTTGCTAATAGCTCCCATCGCGAAGTTCTGAGGTCCTGATGAATTTTACCATAGAATTTAATGTTAGATTGTATATAGTCTAATTCTGTTTCTTCACCAAGAGAGAATTTTTTCTTTGGGGGAAGGGAGGAGGAGCGCAGAGCGGGGAGGTCACACAACTTGTTGCCCAACCAGGGATCTTAGTTTGAACTTAAGAGATTGAACCCAGGCCCCATAGCAGTGCAAATACAGAGTCCTAACCACTGGACTGCCAGGGAATTCCCAAGATAAATTCTTACGGGCGGGAACTATATTTTCTTTTATTATCCTTTGTTGCCCAACATGCACCGGGCATATAGAAAGAGCTTAGTAAATATCGGTGAGTAGCTTGATTTCTGAACTGAAGAGAGAATAAGAATCCAAGTCTATACTGAGCTCCTGGCACCATATGTGTCAGGCCCAACAGTTCCACAACTTCCCACCAAGTTCTCCCTACCCAGCAGTATATTTATGATACTAGAAGCAGTAATATGGCCCAATTTATGAGATTTCAACAGACACAGTACAGCTAAAGAGAATTCAAAGACCCTGAATTCCACATACTTCAAGGTCACAGCCCCTTCCACATACCTGTGCTCATGCTAGTCACCTACCAGGAAAGCCTCCTCTCCAAATCTGATTACCAAATACAATTCAGTTTTTTAAAAAACCTATTCAGATTCTGACCTCCTAGAATACCATGTACAGCTGCATGAGTTGTGTACTACCTAACATAAGAGGCCACAGTTCAGAGTTCAAGCTTGCATCCATCCCTGAAGCCTTCAGTACTTCTCCTCACTTAGAGCTCTGACTTTAAAGGACTTACCATGTGGCCCCCCTAATCAAACATGCAGTCATTAGGAAGGGAATTTTCTTTAGCCTCTGCTTAGTGTTAAAAGCATCTACTTCCTAGGTCACACAAAATTTGGCATAATTTAAACCAACAGATAATATTTCTGCTTTGCCAATCTGGATGTTTGAGAAGCCATAGATAACCTTCACTCTGTTTATTGTAACAAATTCCATTTTAAGGAACCAGAGGCATTTGACTGGGCTCTTGGCTTATTCAGTTTACTTCTGAATCCTTTGGGCCAGAGCTCTTTCCAACCTCACAGAGCAACCTCCACTTCTTAAATCTGCAGAGAAAATAAATCTACCCTCTTCCTCCGTCACTCTGCCTCTTCCTCTCTATTTCAACCCAGAAGAACAAATGCATGATTTATGGCTGAATCAGAAACAGAAGCCTTACAGCTCATGTCTCAGTGCAACTTCTTCCAGAAACCAGACATATAAGGAGTGTTGAACCCAAGGTCTACACTAAAGAGAGAGAGAGCAGAGTGGGATTAAGGAATGAAGGAGAAGAAATCGAGGGCACACAAAGCCGGGGGTACTTCACAACTGGGGAAAGACTCCAGTTTCAAAGAAGGGGCATACTCTCTTCAGTTCGGCACCACTTTCAGGAAAATTTTCCCTGTATTCTGGGAACGAAGAAATGACTCACAATCTACCCATCTAATCTGAATATAAGAGCTGTTCCTATAAGCCCCTCCATCTCCACATTGCAAGAACCCCAATTCAATTCACAGCAGCTCTAAGAGACAAGGTTGCCCTTCCTGGCTCTACATACAGTGAACTAAAGTCAAGGCTTTCTGTTCTCAGCCAGAGACTGTGAACTGGAGCTGAAAACTCAAGTCTGAGTGGCTCTGAAGTAATTTCCTTTTTACTCCAGTCTATAGGCAAATGCTTTATTTTCCTGACCATCCAGGGAATTTATTGTCAAAGCCATCATGTTTTAATTTTTGAATATCATTTGAATGTTTACTAGTTCGGATAAAGAACTTGTCTCCTCAAGCAAAGGGCAAAACTGCTAAGGGCAGTAAACAGGTCACACCTGGCATACCATCTGAGGCACTCAGTCAGGCCCTCTCTGAAATTTGCCATCTGATTTCATGGGGCCAGAGCTCCTCCCCTCACCCTGCAACCTCCAACTACCTCGCATGAGGTGCAGGTTTTACACAAAGCAGGTTTTTGGTACATTTTTGTAGAACTTTGCCCAAATCAAACAATCAAGAAGTAGCTTCTGGAAGATTCTATACTCTGCTTTTCAAGTGAGATTCTCTGATCACCTGCTCTGTTTGCTAACTTACCAGTCTTTCCCTATACTTCCACTGGATCCGGAGCCCCTTCTCCATTACTTTGGCCCTTGCGTCAACTATAGACCACATCAGGTCACATTTTGCCTCCATCTCCCATTAGGCTGGGAGTTCCTAGAGGGCAAGAGCCCTTGCCCTTACTCATCACTATATTTTCAGCCTATAGGACTTGCTAAATTTAGTATTTGATCAATGGCATTTGTGAACTCAAAACAGGAATTGGACCAAAGGACTTATAAATCTGGCCTGGCAGACAGGGCCACGGGCCCTGTTCTAACACCCCAGCAACCTTGTGGTCTCAGTCCAGAAACAGATGTGGTCTATTAGGGCATCAGCTCTCAGAGGACTCTGAGTTCATGACTCAAGACTTGCATCTGCAGAGCCTTGCACAGTGTCTGGCACACTCTACAGAATGACTATGTGTATGTGGAATAAATTAATTACTGACTTCAAACTGGATCAGTTCCCACATACTCTCTCTTTCCTCAGAAGGCAAAGTTGTGTAAGTTTCCCTTTTTAATGATTGGCAAAGTCATAGAAATTTAGAGTCTGATGGAGAGCTGATTCCAATTTCTCATTTACAGATGGGAACACTGAAGTCCAAGATCTCACAGAAGGCCTCCTACTCTCAGTCTAGCACACATTCAACTCTGCCACTGTCACATTTTGCAGGAAATCCAAGAGCCTGGGAGGCCTATGGCTGAGCCACAAGACTCTTGGCTCCCTTCTTCCCATCTCTGTCCAGCACTTGTCTCTTGATAGTGAAGGGAGTTTTCTCTAGGAAAAAGGTTGAGAAAAGAGCCTTTTTTTCTCCCCAAGCAGAAACCAGAAGGTTATTCTGTACTCTGACATTCTAGGAGAGGATCCACCTTCATGCAGCATCTTCCAGTGGTAATGCCTCAAAGTCATTCTTCATGAAAGGACAGAGTCATAGAATGGACTGCTGAACTTGAGTTTTGCTTGACTGTGACCCAGTGACCCAGTAAAGAATTTGCCTGCAATGCAGGAAACCCAGGTTCCGTCCCTGGGTCAGGATGATCCCCTGGAGGAGGGCATAGCAACCCTCTCCAGTATCCTTGCCTAGAGAACCCCATGGACAGAGGAGCCTGGGGGGGCTACAGTCCATGGGGTCGCAAAGAGTCAGACACGACTGAAGTGACTTAGCATACACACATGCATACACATCCCTTTTTATAGCCTGTTTCCTCTCTGCTCTATGGATAACTGGCATTCAAAATCAACATGTCATTGGTATGAGCCCAGAGAAACCCCTTAGTGTCACTTATTGTTAATGCCATGGAAGCAATGATCTTGGCACCACCCCTGACCTGTGGAGCTTTCACATTAAAGAAAATAATCCTGAAACTAGAGAAAGCCTACCTGTTGGAGTATGGCATTCCCTGCACTCTAAGGCTCTCATTCCATCAGAAATGCTTAGAAACGTTGCCCATGACTTGTCATTTTCCAGTTCACATGTTGGAATCATCCCAGCTCACAACCAGAAACTTGATTTTCAGGGTGTTAGTAGGAGGTGATTCAATGTACAGCTGGAGAACAGCCATCAGTGTTGACACAAAAGAAGCAACCGCCCACAGTCCAAGAAAAGGTGCTCTGCCAGGACACCATTCAAGTGGATGGCACACTATGCCAAGCTGATGTACAAAAATATCTCAAATACAATGATGGGGAGAATAAAATGAAGTGTTCATTTAAGAAAATAATTCACCCACAATAGCTTGAGAGACCATTTCCTCTTGCTCAGCTATTTTGTATAGAAATTAGGGAGCATTAAAAACCAAATAGGATTCTAATCAAATCACAGATATTCAGAGCCTTTGTATATCAATAAAAATTAAAGAATTTGAAAAAAATGAATTTATTCAAGTATTTTTAGGAATGAGACCACTATCAAATGTGGCACATGGCATAACCTCTTGCAAATGTGTACTGTATATGCCATGGGAAAAGAGAAGCTGAAGGACAGAGGCAAAGAGGGATGACTATAGAGGCTTATGCAGAGGTTTCCTCCCATGAGCTACAGGGCAACACTGCACTGCGCTCTCTGTGCCTCGCATAGTTCTAAATTCCATGAGCCCTGAGACTGGTGATGGGGCAGCGGCTCGGCCACCAGTCCAATATACCTGGGCCTCCCGGAGCTCATTTCTATAGGGAACAAGATCACATGGTTATTCTCCAGTGAAACAGTGGGTTTCCCTGCTCAAAACAGCTGTCTGTAGGAACATGAAAAAGACGACAGGCTCAATGACTATGCCAGCACTTGGGCCAGCTGCCCTAAGAATCCCCATCCTTGTTGGGAACCCCACTGACAGACAGTGGGTGGAGGCCTCTTGTAGACACTAGTCACAATACATTGGTACCTCCACGTGGCGGCATGTGCTGAGGTATAGTTTTAATCTTCCCAATGGGAGAGGAAAGAAAAACAAAGGCAGACATTCATTTGTCAATACAAAGGTTTGATGGCACCTTTAAATAAAATGACCTTCTGCCCTCATATTTCCTCAGATCTGTGGGTATCTTCAACAGTCACGGTGAACACTGTATTTCAAAATTGCAAGTTCTACCTGGTAAGAAGTCCTCCATACTCAGGTGGGCAGAGTTCAGTCAGTCCACATGACTGTACTAAGGAAGAGGGAAGATAACACTCAGCCCTACAGGAAACCCATGACCATGTTTTTTCAGCCAGAACAAATATTTCACCATTTTTATTGGTATCGCCTTCCTTTTACAGAGCGTGTGAGGTAGTGCCACAAGGACATCCGCGAATTATACAGTGCGTGTGCATATGGGCACACGTATGTGTGAACACAGATGTATACAAGCATGTGCGTATTTATTGAAACATCTCAGCCTCGTGGAATGTTCAAAGGGGGATGGAGCTAGACAGGTGCATGAGGCAGGGATGCAGCCTGGAAAATCTCTTGCTAGAATGGTTTTGTCTCTTTACAACTAAATGTAAAGAGACAAAAGAAATATAAAGAAACATAAAGAACCGTATTTTCAAAGAATTGCAAATTTAAGATCTGGTCTAGAGTCATCTACAAAATACTCAAAAGGAACAAGCAAAACAATCTGGGTTCAAGTCCTGGCTCTAAGCTCTCTGGCACTTTCCCTCTTGGGGTTTCAGCTTTCTAATGCAGCTCTCTAATACAAAATGAGGAAGGTGGGCCTTTGCTGGGTCCTGGATCCCTCTCAGAATCTTTTGAAATTTACATAGCTCTCCCTAAAAAATGCACATATTCACAGCTCAATACAATTTTGCATGACATTCAAAGGCACTGACTACCTGAAGCCTCTCCCTAGATTTAGGCTGCTATTCAGCATCCCTTCAGGCTTTAAAAATTCTTCTTCATATTTCTGAGCAAGAAAATCAAGAACTGTGGGCTTCCATTTCAACTTCTCTTTTCCTCATTCCCTCAACACAGTGATCTACCTGCAAAATTACATCAAGTACTAAAGCTTGAAAGTTCTATAAAACTGTTTCACAAACCCAAGTGGGCATGATATGTTAGGAAGCAAAAGATATTACAATTAAGGTTTCCAACCCAGAAATCAAATGTCATTCACTCAGCTGTGAAAGCGATCGTCAGGAAAGCTTTGGGAATTAATATCTCACATGTGACTCAGTTTCTTTAGGGGTTTTTCTACTTGAAATGTGCTTAAATCTAATTGTGAATGGACGCCAGGAAACCATGAAGACGGGCACACTTCTTTCAACCCAATATTATAAAGTTATCCTCTTTCCATCTTTATAAAGAGGTTGGAATACACTTTCCATTTCCTTCCCTGAAAACTGCGTAATTTTCGAACTTAGAAGGTGCCTCAGACATTGTCTAGGTCATGATCTTCACTTTATATGAAGGCTCACAGAGGTGAATGCTCACCAGGTAGAACGGGACTCAGACTCAGTTCTATTGACTCTCAAATATTGATTTTTTCCCCTTATCCTTTGCTGCCTATTTCAGAGGCCTCACACAGGAAAATAAAGCAGATTGAATATGTGTTGGGAGGAGAGGGAAGGTGGGGATATTTTGTAAAATGAAGAAAGGGCACCATGGATAAGAACTCTCCTGCTGCTTTTCTTTTCAAAAAATGTAGTGAGATAACATCCATTAAAGCCATGGGACCTGTCCAATGGGGAAGAAAATAACCCATGCAGGGAGGCTCTAAAAACAATTTCCCCTTCGCAGGGCAGATGGGAGCCCAGAGGAGTGGGTCAGTCCCAGCAATGGCTCTTCTAAGAAGGTATAGAGGCTCCCACTTTCTGCATTAAGATACTTTCCTGAAAAGGATTATTCTGAGTGTTTCTATTTTATAACCTGCTTATAATTCACTGACCACCCCCAGGCTCCAGAGACTCACTCTCCTGTCCACTTTAGACAGATCGTTCATGAATCACACCTCCTAACACTTGGGCTGGAATTTTCTCCACTCAACACACCCCCCACTTTTGGACATGTGGGTAATGAGAGACAAAGCTTTTGTTTAAAGCAACAATATTATCTGTATATGAGACTTCATCAAGAAAAGTTGTTTGACAGAGAGTCGTCCATAGATCCAGCAAGATGCTAAAGGCCATGAGTAACCCCTAGACCTAGTCTGTGTGGGACAGATCCCCTTACATCCATTTCCTAAGACAGTTTCAAAGTCTTTCTGGATGGCATATTAGTTTTCTTTTTAAAGTCTGAGATCAGGAATCACACACACATACACACACCACCATACTTCCCTAGGACATGTAAGTCCAGACTAAGAGATCAGAGATTATACATACTTACAGAATTAATTTTTTGAATTTTCAAGTTTTCACAGAGTTGCCCTTATATGAGAATGAAGAGAAATTTGTTTTTAGGATTATCTAATTGCAGTTTTGAAAGTCATATTACCCAGATTTATCCAACTGTTTCTTACATACTCCTTCAAAAAATCTAGTTCCTCACACACCTGCTACATCTTCCCTATTGCCCCCATCTGAACCTTCTAGTATCTCAATAGAAAAGCACAATATTTTCACCGGGGAAGGTGAAAATATTCATGCCAAAAAATTGTCTTTTAGGATTCTGCTTCCAAAAGTTAAAACAGAGAAGCAATCAGCACCATTAGCTTTTACATCCCACTGCAGGTCACCTAATCCTACTTAGCAGAGACTGCACATCCTGCTGGTGATTACAATGGGGAAACTAAAGATTTGTAATAACCCATGATTACTCAAAAAAGTTGGTTGATGGCAATTTTTGTTTGTTTGTTTTGAAAATGTTTCTGCTTAGGTTAGTTTCTGAAACTTCTTTCCTTACCTTACTACAATGAATGCTCAAGGGTCAGCAAAATCATGCTAAGATTAGCTAGAGTCAAATGTAATTAGAAAGTGAAACAATTCTAGACCGGAAGTAGGTTTTCCGAAACGTACTTTCCACTGATTCTCCACATGACCCACCTGTGTCCCATGAGAGATGAACCCTGTGGCCCCTGCAAGTGTCTCCTGCTTTCCTATTAAGCCACGCTCTTCCACTCTTCCTAGAATGACATTCAGTTTCTCTTCATAGACCCCAACCAGCAGATGCTTGTCAGTCTCCCCTCTGAAGTCCTCCTGAGCTACCCTGGTTAACTCTGACGTTTCTTGACTTGAAATCACTGCCTCAAATAAAACTTAATTGGCAAATGGCAAATTTCAGCTGAACTAGTAAAGACTTGAAAATGGGTGACATAAGAACAATAAATAACAAGTGTTGGTGAGGATGTGGAGAAAAGGGAACCTTCATGCTGTTGGTGGGAATGTATATAGGTGCAGCCATTATAGAAAAAAAGAATGGAGAATCCTCAAAAATAAAAAAACTAGAATATCACACAAACTAGCAATTTCACTTCTGGGTATTTACCCCAGATATGCAGATGATACCACTCTAAGGGCAGAAAATGAAGAGGAACTAAACAGCCTCTTGATGAGGGTGAAGGAGAGTGAAAAAACTGGCTTAAAACTCAATATTCAAAAAACAAAGATCATGGCCTCCAGTTCCATCACTTTATGACAAATAGAATTAAAGCTATGACAAACCTAGGCATCATATCAAAAACCAGAGACATCACTTTGCCAAACTATATGGACCTTTTACTGATTTTACCAGTAGTCCTGTACAAATGTGAGAGTTGGACCATAAAGAAGGCTGAGCACCAAGGAATCGATTCTTTTGAATTGTGGTGCTGGAGAAGACTCTTGAGAGTCCCTAGGAGCAAGGAGTTCAAACCAGTCAATCTTAAAGGAAATCAACCATGAATATTCACTGGAAGGACTACTGTGAAGCTGAAGCTCCATTACTTTGGCTACCTGATGAGTGAAGAGCCAACTCACTGGAAAAGACCCTGACACTAAGAAAGACTGAAGGCAAAAGGAGAAGAGGGTGACAGAGGATGAGATGGTTAGACAGCACCACTGACTCAATGGACACGAGTTTGAACAAACTCTGGGAGATAGTGAAGGACAGGTAAGCCTGGAGTGCTACAGCTCATAGGGTCACAAAGAGTTGGACATGACTTAGCGACTGAACAACAACAACAAATATGCCTCCTTGTTCACATTATCCACAATAGCCAAGATATGGAAACAACCCCAGTGCCCATCAATAGATGAATGGATAGAGAAGATGTGATATATATACAGACAATGAAATACTACTCAGCCGTTAAAAAAGAAATGAACTCTTGCCATTTGCAATAGCATGGATGGATCTAGAGTGCATTAAACTAAGTAAAATAAGTCAGACAGAGAAAGACAAATACCACAAATCCCATATGATCTCATTCATATGTGAAACCTAAAACACAAACAATCAAACAAAATAGAACAAAACAGACTCATAGATACAGAGGGAAGCAGAGTGGAGGATGGGTGAGATACATGAATGAAACTAAGAGGTACAAACTTCCAGTTCTAAAATAAGTCACAGGATGATGTAATGTACAGCATACAGGATATGGTCAATAATACTGTAATAACTCCATATGGAGATAGATGGTTACTAGACAATGTGGAGATCATTTGTAATTTATTTAAATGTTGAATCACTAGGCTGTATCCCTGACACTAACACAGTATTGTATGACAACTATATTTCAATTAAAAAGGAAGGAAAATGAATGGAAAATGGACACACTCTGCATTTTGAATGCTCACAGGCTAGTGGGGAGACAAGCATAGAAACAAATAATCATAAGGAAGTGTGAAGGAGGGTGTATCAGCCAAGGTCTTGAAACAGCTGACCACACTAAAATCAAGATAGTTACGGAGAGTTAATTTACAATGGTATGAATGGATGTATGGGAAGCATGAGGAGTGATTCGTAGAGAAGACATTAGTATCTCTAGATCCCAAGTATAGAGAGGGAGCAGTGGGTGGAACCAAAAGAGCCTCCAGAGGATTGGTAGGTTTTTTTTTTTTTTTTTTCATGGAAAAATAAAAGTTTATTCTACTAGGAATGTCAACTTATCATTGAGTACTCTCCAAAGTGGAAATTACACAGTTCCATTCCAGGAAAGACTGTTCAACTCACCCTCAACATCCACAAATGACTATCACAACAGTTAAACCACATCAAAACAGTCCAACATAATTAGGCTTCAATATATTGGGCCATTATGTTCTTCTAAGATGCTAATAAACCATAACCAGAAATATTAAAATCAAAAGAAAAGATATTACTTGAGGCTAATTATCATACAGACTGTTACTTCCTTGCTGTGTCCAATCCAGAACATTAATAAAGGAAATATCTTACTGCAAAGAAAATTTTATTTCATATATATTACTAGTCATGAATTTGTCATTATTACATAAATGCTGCCCAGTGCCATTAACCAAATGGCATGACCATTTTCTGTCCACAATTCACTTCTATATTTACAAACATAGTTTTCATAATTTATAAAAGTGTATCTCTCAGTGAAGGTTTAACGTTGAGATGCAACCTAGCATCCATAATATTTGCTGTTCTGCAGATATCAATGTAGGACAGAAGTATTTACTCCCCTTTCATCTGAGTGACCTTATGTGGAAAAAAAAAAAAATCAGTAATTTACAAGTTCTAAGTCTCCAAAGGAGATTTCCAGATGCACTTAAAAGAAATGCTTACAGACAGATGTTTTAAGAAACATCTTCCATGTCCACATCCTCTTGTAATTTCTGTACCATTTTGTCTTCCAGCTGCTTTCCTTTGCCTGCAAGAGGGGCCCGGATAAGATGGATGTTTTGCTTGACCTCTTTAACATCCTGAACTTTCTGTAGTTCTTTATTTTTCTTCAACCTGTTCATTATAAATTTAGCTTGTCGCTTCTGTTTGATCTCTTCAACTCTCTTCATTGCATCAATGGTTTTATTCCACAGTTCTCGCTGGTATTTGACAGGTTCATTTCTACGTTTTTCAAATTCAAATGAATTATCCACCGTGAGCTCTTTACCAGCTGCTTTCCGGAACGCTTTAGTCCATCTGACCTTGCGAGGATTACGCTTCTTTTTGAAGTTTTTATGGCACTTGGATTTACAGAATCTGAACACCTTGCAATCGTTACGAACGAACATCATGCCATGGCCTGGGTAGATAGGGCCCGAACAGAAATAACACTTTTCAATCCGCATGTTGAACGCGCGTGGGGAAACGCTGGCCGAACGGCCAGCTGAAGAGGTGGTAGGTTTTTAATACCTCCTAGTCTCAGAGAAGGCAATGGTATCCCACTCCAGTACTTTTGCCTGGAAAATCCCATGGACGGAGGAGCCCGGTAGGCTGCAGTCCATGGGGTCGCTAAGAGTCAGACATGATGGAGCGACTTCACTTTCTCTTTTCACCTTCATGCATTGGAGAAGGAAATGGCAACCCACTCCAGTGTTCTTGCCTGGAGAATCCCAGGGACGGGGGAGCCAGGTGGGCTGCGTCTATGGGGTCGCACAGAGTCGGACACGACTGAAGCGACTCAGCAGCAGCAGCAGCAGCAGTCGCCATTCTGACACTGGAAACAGCTTGGTAAGGGGCACATATGAAGATCCCACTGCCTTATTCCTAAGCTCTCATGGCTTCTATTTGTTCTGAGGATGAAGACCAAATTTCTTGGCTTGCTCTTTTCACTCTTCAACATCAAGACCCAACCACCATTGTTTAGCTTGTCACTTCCCTCCAGAGCGGCCATTCTCTACAGCATCATACCCTAACTGGAATACCCTTTTAAAGTAGTCAAATCCTATTTGTCCTTCAAGATTCAACCCAAATGTCTAATCACCTTGGGCTTTGCCTCAAACTCCTGAGTAAACTTATTTCCTTCAGCCTCCAAGTGTATATCTCCTGTATCTCTGATGAGTGCCAAATAAAAAGGTGACTGCTGAAGAGGGTCTGAGTTTAAGCAGAGACAGAGAGACAGAGGCCAAAAAGATATGTATTCTATGTCTTACTCTTGGATTTCTTCCACATATATCCCAAAGGACTCATTTCTTCTTGCTGTAATCAGAAGGTCAAGATAATTCAGGGAAGAGTCAAAAATAACATTTGTTGCTGCCAAAATTGGTTACATCCATACACACAAAAAATATGGAAAACAACTTAATATTGTGAAGATAACTCAATGAGAAGAAATAATAATAACAATAATAGTTATTTAGTGTCACCTTCTGAGGGGCTGGCCTGACCTCATACCTTCTGGTACAAAGACCCTTGAGGTCCCAGAGAGTATTGGGTTCCAGCAGAAGTACTACGCAAGACAGTCTAAATTAGCAGTATAAATCCTTTACAAATGAATGATTCTACTAGTTCTCCAGTATCAGGAATAATTGAAAAATTAAGCAAAGAGGCATAAAGGGCCTTCAGCAAATAAATTCACAATGATAAAATGTTGACTGGCCCAGGGGATCCTATGTTACTATCATTTAGGGGTTTCTTTGGCTTTCAAAGTTAAAGCAAAACTGCCAAGTACTCTTGGCTTGAAACATTTGAAAACAAAAACAAAATGAAACAAAATAAAGTCACCAAATATGAATGGAAATGTCTCTATGATGGTGCATGGATAATTTAAGATAAGATAGAAAAGATTCCATGGTTCTAAATTGGGTAAAACAAATTTAAATGCTCCTTGGTGGAGTAGCTACTAACATCGTAACAGAAAACAACAAAAAATACACTCTTAAGATGGAAAAATAGAACTGGTGGACATAAAATTTAATTCTACAGTGTAAGTGTACAATCAAGAAAGAACTACATGTAAAAGCTATAACATGTGCTTTTAATATATACAGTCCCCGGTGCCCTGAGTCTTCAACAGCCTCAGCTTGCATTATATTGCCAAGATGATTATGCAAGACTGTTGTCACAGAAAAAATACAAGATTCCTGCCCTTGCCTTACAGAGCTCACGGTATAGTTAGAAAGTGAAAACTGACACACTTGAAGCAGTTGTGTGCCCGGTTGCACACTGGTTGCCCAGGGCTTACTGTGAGTGGTAATGGAATTCCCAGATGGAAGCTGTCAGTTTGAGCTGAGTAAAGTGCAGATAGGAGTTAGACATCAAAAGATGGGAAGACATGACTGAGGTGGCAAAGAGGAAGGAAACTGGGTCTTCCTACCATAAGGTACTGCATTACGGCACCACAACCAGAAGAGAAGCTTCCTGTCATGAGCACAAATGTATGGTGGAAAACTAAAACTCAGTCGGGTGACATCAACTTGTCTTAAGCATGTTTAGAGTTTAAGTGTTACTAGTAGTCACATAGGTGAGAAATTTCCAACACACTGAGATATAAATACCTTTAGATAGATGATGGTACTAGTAGCAGGGAAAAAAAAAAAAAAAAAAACTGCCTGCCAAAGCAGGAGATGTAAGAGACAAGGATTCTTACTCTAGTATTCTTGCCTTGAGAATCCCATGAACAGAGGAGGCTGGCTGGCTACAGTCCATAGTGTCACAAAGAGTTGGACAGGACCAAAATGACTCAGCATGAGTGCATGTAGACAGATACACAGATCACTGTGTTATCAGTGATATCAGAGAGATAGGGAGAGACAGAACTTAGAATTAACCTTTCCCCAAAAGAAAGCAGAAGGAGACAGTGTTACATGGAAGAGTCAGACATGATGCATTAGCAAGGGACAAGCTTTTGTGATCATTCTTGCTAGAGAATGCCAATGGCAGAAGACAGATTCACAGGCTTTAACAAAAAAACAACAGCAGTATTTGAAAGGTATCCATAAGGGAAAATAATTTAAAACAATGAATGAGGATCTCGCTTTTCTCACAGGTGATCAGTTTTCCTTTCACATTTTAATTTTTCTTCTTGTTCCCTAATGTGGCATTTCCCTCACTTCACCTTCTGCCTTTGTGGATATGTGCACAGATATGATACTTTAGAATAATGGAAATGTCAAGAAGTGTGTAATGGGGCAAAGAGGAATGGAAGGTCTGAAGCATGACTTCGAGACTCCTCAGCAATCTCAGGCAGAGCATGGAGGACCTTCCAGCCTTTTGTTCTGACATCCAGCTCAGACACTTAAAATTTAGTGTAGAGGAATGAGGCTAGAGAAATTGCTTCCCCTCCATGACAGGCTGCCTTAGCTGATTGACCTGAACAAGTGGAATAAGTGTTCCATTATCTCACTTGTTGAATGAACTAGCTGAGACAGTCAGTCTCTTTTGGACTTCCAAACCCTAGATGTTCTAATCCTATAGTATCAGAGCTGAACTCGGGGCCTTGCTGAGGCAATAGGGAAACCCAGAAGACACTTCATACCTTTAGTCTGGCTCAGATGAGAAAGGAAATGCCTGAAATTAAGAAGAGTTCAACAGACCTTGTAAATACATACCAAGTGGTAAGAACAGCAGGATATAACAAAAGTTTAAAAAAGGGTATGTCCGGGGTTGGGGCACCTCTCAAGAAGTCCAAAATGACTTTCTGAAGGGGAGGAGGGTGGACTTGACTAAGGAACTAAGGAACTGGTAGGTTGTGAGACAGGGAAGAGGAGGCCGAAGAACCCATGCAAGCTTGCACCCCACATACACACACCCACACACTACCTCTGTGCACACGCACACACATAGATCCACAGTCATCCCCATAGTGCCTAGCAGCTGTTAGACAAAACAAGCCAATCCCTCAAGCACAAACAGGTTCCTCGTCCCAAGTTTCCAATGTCAACTTGTAGTATGCTGAAAATACTCCTAATTAGTGCGTTATTTCATTCCTTGAGGTCTTGGGGGATTTTTAGTTTCAAAGTCTTCCTATACTTTAAAATCCCTGGAGAGGGGTAATTTCTTGTGTTAGTTGTCCTCAAACCTCAGTTCTCTGGGCAGAATGTGGAGACAGCAATCAGTTGAGGTCTACCATAAAACTGTACTCCTTTCACCTGCTAACAAGGTTATGCTCAAAACCCTTTAAACTAGGCTTCAACAGTAGATGAACTGAGAATTTCCAGATGTACAAGCTGGATTTAGAAAAGGTAGAGAAACCAGAAACCAGAAATCAAATTGCCAACATCCACTGGATCAAAGAAAAAGCAAGAGAATTAAAAAAAAACAATCTACTTCTGCTTCATTTACTATACTAAAGCCTTTGACTGTAATGATCACAACCACCCGCAGGAAATTCTTAAAGAGATGGGAATACCAGACCACCTTACCCTTCTCCTAAGAAACCAGTATGTAGGACAAGAACCAACAGTTAGAACTAGACATGGAACAACGAACAGGTTCAAAATTGGGAAAGGTGTACATTGTCACCCTGCTTATTTAACTTCTATTCAGAGTATCTCATGCAAAATGCGGGGCTGGGTGGATCACAATGTGGAATCAAGACCGCTGGGAGAAAAATCAACAACCTCACATATGTAGATGAAACCACTCTAATGGCAGAAAGTGAAAAGGAACTAAAGAGCCACTTAATGAGGGTGAAAGTTTTAAGCAGCAACATTTAAAAAACTAAGATCACTTCATGGCAAGTAGAAGGGGATAAAGTGGAAGCAGTGACAGATTTTATTTTCTTGGGCTCCAAAATAACAGAGACAGTGAGTGCAGCCACAAAATTAAAAGACACTTGCTCTTGGAAGAAAAGCTATAACAAACCAAGACAACATATTAAAAAGCAGAGACATCACTTTGCCGACAAAGGTCCATATAGTCAAAGCTATGGTTTTCAAGTCGTACAAATGTGAGAGCTGGATCATAAAGCTGCTGCTAAGTCACTTCAGTCGCGTCCGACTCTGTGCGACCCCAGAGACGGAAGCCCACCAGGGTCCCCTATCCCTGGGATTCTCTAGGCAAGAACACTGGAGTGGGTTGCCATTTCCTTCTCCAGTGCATGAAAGTGAAAAGTGAAAATGAAGTCGCTCAGACGTGTCTGACTCCTAGCGACCCCATGGACCGCAGCCTACCAGGCTCCTCCATCCATGGGATTTGCCAGGCAAGAGTACTGGAGTGGAGTGCCATCGCCTTCTCTGTCATAAAGAAGGCTGGGTGCCAAAGAATTGATGCTTTCAAATTGTGGTGCTGGAGAAGACTCTTGAGAGTCCCTTGGACTGCAAGGAGATCAAACCAGTCAACCCTAAAGGAAATCAACCCTGAATATCCATTGGAAGGATTGATGCTGAAGCTGAAGTTCCAATACTTTGGCAACCTGATATGAAGAGCTGACTCATGGGAAAAGACCCTGATGCTGGGAAAAACTGAAGATTGAAGGCAAAAAGAGAAGAGGGTGACAGAGAATGAGATGGTTAGATAGCATCACTGACTCAACGGACATGAATTTGAGTAAACTCCAGGCTATCCTGAAGGACAGGGGGGCCTGCCATACTGCAGTCCATGGGGTCACAGAGTTGGACTGGACCAGGACTTAGCGAATGAACAGCAACAAAGAAAGAAAAATAAAAAAGATAAAGAATGAGAAAAAAGATCAGGCAAAGAGGCAAGGAGGAAAAACCGAAAAAAAAAGAAACATTAGGAAATTTTTAAAATGTTAACTACAAAGTTAACTTCTTGTCTTCACTATCAAGAAAAGTACGTGGGGATGGTGAAGGTGGGATTGGAGTGTCAGAGAGGAAAGAGGAAAAGACAGAGTAATTGGAAAGAAAAGGATGGAGGGGAAGGAGGGAAAGCCAGAGTCTGCAAGCGGCATCTGTCGAGACATAGTCTAAGAAGTTAGTGCCCTGAGGAGCACCCCCACTCCGGCTCAGATGCAGTCCTATGAACAGGAGCACCAGCTATATTTAGCTCCAATGTAACATCAGCCATTAGCATTCATTCCATTTGGGCAGCTGCTGTACAGTCCTGAGGAGATATTTTACTACCTACTCTTAAACAGCTATGCTAAGGTCCCAGGCCCTGATAGCTACAGAATCCACTGCATTTATATACAAGAGGGCAACATTTTGAACATAACTGACAAGACTGCAACAGGAAAGCGTTTTCAGAAGCCCAAAGTCATGACTCCTGGTTGCATAGGATGTCTTTTACCCCAACCCCTGCAGGCAAACACCAGCCCTTACCTTTTACAGTGTGTTCTCTCCTGAGAGCTTCCCTGATCTTCTGGGCCTCACTCCATAGATAGCTTTGTGTTTTGGAAGAATACTGTCTGGTAGCTACTCAAGCGTCCCCAGAGCCAGCTGACCCATAGAAATACCTACAGGTTTCCGCTGCTGTCAGGTGAACATGACGGACTTCTGCTGAAAAAGTGGTTTGGCTGTTGAAGGGTTGGCAGGTTACCAACCTCAACACCCTATGCAAGAAACACAAACCCTGGCACCACACAGGAGAAGTGCTAGGACTGGGAACAGTTTAGAAAATCAACAGTGCTTGACCTGAATATTAAGTAATTCTGAGTCACTGTTCTAGGTAAGGTGTCATAGTTAAATTCTATGGGACGAAATCGCACATAAACACTCCCTCCACTCTCAAGAAGATTCAGTTACGATTCGTGTCTAACAACAATCACACAAGTGGCCCAGGGAGTAGATGAATGGTCTCTAGATGAAATTCTAAGAGGAGAAAAAGCAGTGTAACTTTGGAAGGCTGAGAAGGTTTTTCAGAAGAAGAGACTCCTTTCTCAAAAAATGAACTATTAATAAGCAGAGGGGAAGGAGGAGAGCATTTCAGTTGGGAGAGATAATGTAGGCAAATATGTCCCGCATTCTTTGGTTGAGTATAGACGGACACTTCTGTAAAATTAAAGTTCCCAATCTTGTGCCTTGACAAATATCAGTAGATTCTCCATAATTAATTCTTGGGACAAAAGCCATCTGCACAAAGGTTTTTGCCAAGAAGCAACCTCCTTACCTACAAGCTAGAAGCCAAAAGTCCCTCTTCCATGAAACAAGACTAGGAAAGGTAACTAGCATGGAAACTAACACAGGAAAAAGTCTGGGTCCTTATAAGAAGGATTGTCTGTGCTGCAGAAAACAACAACAAAAATACAGGACTAGTGACACTGATGGGGAAGATTGATGGCTGTGCCTGCCCTGGTCTGAACTTGGAAAGGAGAATCCCCAGAGGATGGTATATGCGAATCATTCCTTCCTGGTGAAATAGAGAACCGAGGAGGCAAGGGCCAGGTGGAATAAGCAGCTTCCTTTAGCCAGAGCTCACCTACAAGCTCTCTAATCACTTTAACCCAGACTGAACTGAAGGAAGGGCTAAGAGAAAAACATTCTCTTTAGGGTATAAAATGGGTTATTTCCTGTCCACATGGTTCCTCATAAATACATTAATGACTTTATAGGCAGGTCTGCCTGGAAAGGCAACCGTTTAACAACCACACAGTGGTAAATAGTCCTTTTGGATTCTGTGTAAATTGAGTAAAAGACCAAAGAACTATTAAAAAGTATATGTTAAATTACTCTTTTTCCCACACCTCATTCTTTTTAGATGGGAAGATCAATAAACAAGCCTAATATTTGGTTTAAAAGAGAAAATATCCAAACCTTCAGGAGTATTTGAACATAAATGGTCCCAGTGCTAGAAATGCAGGCACATGTGCCTACACACACACACACACACACACACACACACACACACTCCCCATTGGTGACAAAGTCAAGACTTCTGTACAGAGTACGGCTGTGCAGTGACAGAACTGGGTCATAGATCACCTGGACAAACAGTTCACCTGTGACAAACGTAGTCACACACCTGTCAAGAAATCCTGTTCTTCTGCCTCCAAAACAGTTCTCAGACCTGATCCTTTCTACCTAGTCCCCCATCCCCTTCACCCAAACCACCACCATGATTTCATAATTCATTTCTTGCTCCCTTCCATCCCTCCTTCATAGAAATTCCAGAAAAATCCCTTTACGAGCAAATCTAAGTTTGCCATATCCCTACTCAGCCCTTTAATGGCCCCGATTGTCCCTAAGCTAGAGACCCTGAGAATCTTTCTCCTGTCAACAGAGGCAGGTGCAACTTCCCTTTCCCCTTCCAGCCCTGTCTCATCACACCATCCCTGCCCATTCCACCTGCTCCGCACATCCCACCGCACCGACATCCTTCCAGAGTCTCAGCACTGCCCACGCCAACCTACTCCCTCTCAGCGCCTTAACACAGAACCTTCGCTTTGCCTTCCAGATTTTCACAGCACTCTTGCTCTTCAGAGTCCTTATCATGTTTGAAATTATTTATGTACGTTTTGATTGTCTGATGGATGCCTATCATCACTAGGGTTGTGGTGAAGGTCAAATCATAGAATGAGCATGATAATCTTTAAAGAGCTGTAAACAGGGTCCCAGTGGAAATCACAGCTTTCCCATTGCTACTTTCAAAGAACTCCTCAAACAAAACAACATGTAAATGAAACAGCAGTGGTATCATTTTCCCCAAACATCAAAAGTAAATGACTTCCAGAAGCAAGCTCCTTTTTATGTTAGGCTGAGATAGCAGCAGGCACAACCTGGTGAATGATTAGCCTCGGGATCTCCTGGCATCAGACAAAAATCCATGTCCCTAGGGCCAGGGAAGGCAAGAACATCAGCCTGAGTCTTGACAATCTCCCTGGTGCGGGAACGCGTCCCCTGGGCCCAGCACACCTGGTTCCAAAGGTGCCAGTGGCCGAAAGAGAATAAATATTAACTCTGGTAGGGAATAACTAGTCAGTTGTGAATGACTTTCCATCCACAGTTTGTGAAGTACTGACCTGAAAATGAGCTGAAAGGAATGAAGATTGGGGTAACGCCCACTGGACTGGCCACCCCTCAAGCACCTCTCCAGGTTCACTCCCCATCTCCTCTAACCCCACTGTCTACCAGCAACCCTGACCTCTATGAGCTGCAAATCAAGTCTTTTTAGTCTCTGCCTTCAGCCACACTAGGGCACCAACAGGAAATCACAGGAAGGGAGGTGAGTGAGGTCAGGAGTACTGCTCTCCCAGCCTCCTCCCTGCTGGGTCCCCCAGACTGTGTTAACTAAAGGCTGCGGCTCCTACTCCACCAATACAACTTTCCTGGGCTCTCTAGCTTGCTCCCCATCCCCAACACGCCCATACATTCAGGGAACGGAACGGATCCTTCCCATTTCAAGTCAAGGATGATCATAGTTCTCCCGGGGCTATTACCATTCCTGGGATCCTCCAGCTCCCTTTGTGGTTTCCCTACACCCGGCTCAGTTCAGGAGGTAGAGAGACTTCACTACAAGAAGCATACATAGGAACAAATGAAATGAGTATGAGGAAATAAGCAATGTGTCCCATGGGTACCTGCACTTCTGCGATCTGGGGTGGCCGTGGGCCAGAAGTCAGGAAAGGTCTCCCTAAGAAGCAGATGCTTGGGCTGACATCAGCACTGGGCAAGTCTGGGTGGGACACGGGTAAAGGTTAGTGGAGGGAGCAGGACAATCCAGGGCAGAGGGAACAACCTGTTCCAAGGTCTTGTCACATCTTCTTTCCCTCACACTTGCTGTGTGTGGGTGTTATGTCGCTTTGGTTATGTAGGACTCTTTGCGACCCTATGGACTGTAGCCCACCCACAGGGCTCCTCTGTCCATCGGATTCTCCAGGCAAGAAAACTGGAGTGAGTTGCCATGCCTTTCTTCAAAGAATCTTCCCAACCCAGGGAGCAAACCTCCGTCTCTTCTATCTCCTGCATTGACAAGTGGGTTCTTTACCGCTAGCGCCACCCACACAGAGGATCTTAGCCCTTATTTCACATTTGGTTATTTAAGCTTCTGTGGGGAATACACTTTGCCATTTTAAATGACTGCACAAATATGAGATGATGATAATAATCATGTTAATAAAAATCCTCAAGTACCCAGAAACACTTCAAGGCAGCCCAGACTTTGTCCACAGCACCTAGCATAATGGCAAACATACATACAGCTGAAGAACAACAAACACATTCCAATGGACTGAATGTGTGTGCCCTCTCAGAACCCATACATTGAAATCTCTAACCTCCAATGTGATGACATTAGGGTGGATCTTCATGAATGGGATTACTGCTGTTATAAAAGGGACCCCAGAGAGCTCTCTTGCTTCCTTTCATTGTGAGAGAATATAGGAAGAAGACACAGTCTGCAAGCTGGGAGAGGGCCCTCCCAGAACTCGATCTTGCTAGCATCCTGACATCAGACTTCCAGCCTTCAGAGCTATCAGAAATAAAGTTCTGTTTATAAGCCACCCAGCCTACAGTGTTTTCCTATTACAGCCCAAACTAAGACACATTTGCAACTGACTTGGTTGACTGACTGAAGGGGAAGATCCAGCGAAGACCTAGCACTACCTGTCAGTGAAGATGGGTGCACAAAATGTAGGTGAGCTGACTTCCAGCTAAGCAGCAGGCTGACCTTGGGCAAATTACACTTATCTTCAGATACTATTTGTTCAGGTCTCAGGCCCTAGGATGGGAGACAAGCAAGAGTTATTTTTGCTCTCTGATATGCCTCAGAGAAGAGCTGGGACACAACCGGTGATCTCCACCTTGAGGGGGATGTGAAATTCAGCCTCAGGTGTGGGGTTTCATGCTACCCAGTCCCCACAAATATGTAGCTCTTCAGAGAAGAACTGGAGGTTTCCCTGTAACCCACAAGTACCATTATCGAAAGCCCCAATGCCTGAAAAATGATGCCTTTTCTCCTAAAGGAAAAGTAATATTGTATATTCAGCTATTTATTATTATTATTCCTTTTCATCTCACAGTATAAGTACAATGCATGGCTATCTTCCTAGACCTCAAGGTGATTAAATTAAAAAAAAAAAAAAAAGTTCAAGAAGGAGCCAGAAAAGTCAATCTTCATTTTATCGAAAGTCATTTTACTCTTATTTTTGTTGTTTGGTCACTAAATCGTGTCTGACTCTTTGCAACCCCAGGAACTCAGCATGCCAGCCTTCTCTGTCCTTCACTATCTCCAGGAGTTTGCTTAAACTCGTGTCCATTGAGTTGGTGATGCCATCCAACCATCTCATCCTTTCCCTTCTCCTCCCGCCTTCAATCTTTCCCACCATTAGGGTCTTTTTCAATGAGTCGGCTCTTCGCATCAGGTGGCCAAAGTATTGGAGCTTCAGTTTCACCATCAGTCCTTCCAGTGAATATCCCTAGACCTCAAAATGATTTAAAAAAAAAAAAAGAATCCAAGAAAGAGCCAGAAAAGTCAACCTTCATTTTACTGAAAGGCATTTTATTGTACCAGATAGAAAAAGTGCAGGACAGAGACCCCAATTCAGATCCATTACTTGTAATTAACCTCAATATGGCCTCCAAAAACACTGGTCTCCTCTGGGGCTCAATTTTCTCATCTGTAATATGAATGGCTTGTATTAAATGATCTATGAGATCCTTGGATGCTAACATTTTGAGCATCATTCTTTTTTTTTTTTCCTTATTTCAGCAAATATGTCTTAAAAGTCAATATATTCTCACCATTGTTATCTTAGGGAAAATATATCAGCCATGACCCCCCAAGGGTCCTTATCTGATACTTAATGGGCCTCCTGGGAGGGTCCTTGAATCTCTTGATAATGAACACAACATTTTATGCCTACATGTACTTTTCCTGGGAAAAAGGTCTATAGCTTTTAGGTCTATATATAAGCCCTATGTGCTTTTAGCAGAAAAGCATAGGCGTGAATGTGCAGATGACAATTCTCAGATGAGATGTGAATGTCTCAGGTGCTCACCAGAGACCAGCCCGAGAACAGATACACCCATCCAGTCACTATGTGCTGTGGGTTCAAAGGAAGACAAAACCCTGGGGCCTCATTGTTAGGAAGATTTCAGAAGCAGGATGGCTCCTGTTTTTAGATGGAATCAAGAGAAGGAGAGCTTGGAAGCACCAAGCAAAAGTATACTTCTGGGTAAAATGTGCTATGTTCTCAAATAAAACAAACAAACAAAAACACCTGGCTGCCAAACTAATTTAGCCCCCCTCCCAGTGCACCTGAGGGTCACACACTCCTTGTCCTGCCTGTCTTCTATGAGCACCAGCATCAGAGTTCTGGGTTCAAGAGAAGAAGAGGGCTTGGTTTTGTGACTGGGAATCTGCCCCAGACAGAGTGGCATTTTTGCCTGGAGAAGGCTGGGAGATACAAAGTCTGTATCTATTCCTCAGCTTGAAGGGGGAAGTACCACACCAGACCTTAAGGTAAATTTGAAACATACAGTGACAGGGTGAAAGTTAACACCATATACAGTTATACATGCATGTGAGAAAACATAAACATAACCATGCAAAAACTGAGGCACAGGAATTATAACTTATAGAGTAAATGCTATTATCCAAAAGTTTAAACATATGTGAGACAACTCATAGCAAATATGCTGACATATGGCTTTGAAACCAATATGTCAACACATATAAGTAAGAAATCATCTATGAAAGTAAAGTCAACCGCATTTCTCTCTTTACATTTAGGCCACAGATGAGACCACCACTGAGCATCTCTGGTTAAGCATTAACACACACCAGGACCTGCCTGTAATCTGTTCGTTAAGGTGCAGTGCCCTGGCTAATTAATACATCACCAGCAGATGAAGTGCAGCAAACAGTATTGAGCAAGTGCATTCCTAAGGCCTCCTTTACTCCTTTTCAGGTGGGAGGAAGCCCAGAAGAAAGGGGCAGGGGAGGAGAAGAAAGAGGGGGAGATGGGAGAAATTATCATTTTGCCACTGTAAAGTGTGTGTGTTAGTCACTTAGTCATGTACGACTCTTCGTGACCCCATGGACCACAATCTACCAGGCTCATTGGTCCATGGGATTCTCCGGGCAAGAATACTGGAATGGGTTGCCATTTCCTTCTCCAGAGGATCTTCCCGACAGAGGGATCGAACCTGGGCATTCCACATTGCAAGCAGATTCTTTATCTTCTGAGCCACCAGGGAAGCCCAAGCATCCCACAATTTATAAAAGTGGTATGTGTGTGTTTGTCAAACTTTAAAATCATGTCGCTTGAGAAAAGGCTGAAGGATTAAGAGCTGTTCAGACAAGTGAAAACCACATGCAAGGAAGGCTACCATCACAGCATTTGTAGGACTGGAGGCTAAGTGTGGCAGAGACGCCACTGTCCTGACCATCAGTCATACTCCCTGTGCCTGGAATTCTTCCTCTGTAATATGAGCAAAGTGTGGGAGATTCCTGTTTCTCAACTGCTGATGCAATGAGAACCACATGAAGAACTGTTGACAAATACAGACACTGGGACCCTACCCCACTTCACTTTTTCAGCCAGGAAACAGGCACTGGCATGTTAATAGCTTTCCGGGGCACCCTAATGCACATTCAGTCACACTGGTCTAGATCACACCCGGGTCCCCTCCAGGGTGACATTCCTGAGCACTTCTGGCTCAAAGGAATCAGTCATATATAATACTTTCCCCATTTCCTCTGTGGCCCTGAGAGGAACCACCATCCTGAGGGAAACGCAATACATAAAATGTTGATACTCCGTAAGAGAGTTCTCTCCAGACAGGTGGACAGGAAGATCCATGGAAGAAGAGCTCCATCACAGAAGAGCCACTCCGGTCTTGGCTCAGGACCTGTTTACCCTGACTTTCTCTCGATTTTCACCAGCTTGACTATGTCCTTTCTCACCCCCGGCAGATGAGAAGCATGAATTGGAAGGGTGGTTTGGTGAAAGAACGGCTTATGTTTAAAATGAAGAACCAGCATCCTGACAGTGACAGAGAAAGCTAAAACTGTGCTCTGTAAAAACAGAGCACGGGAGCCAATGGAAAACACAGTCTGGGTGCATTTGTTGTAGGAGCAAACCGCCCCACTCATCTTCAAAGACCCATATGATCTCTCTTGCTACTAATACTTCCGGGAGAAGAGTTCATGCTCTCTGTTCATGGAATTCTGTTACCGAAGCAAGGACAAGAGTATATGTGTGTATGTTGGTATATGGACGTGGTGACTTTTCTAAGCAATGATTTCAATTATTCAAAGCATTGGGGGTCAGCATATTTGCCGCTGTATTCTTCTCAGGATTTTAAAAATAGACCTGCTATCTGTAGCCTTTTCCACCTCAAAATCACTCTTTAGGTTTTCATCAATGTCACCCCTGGATGGAGCCAATAAACAATGAGAGAAATCCCAGAATCTGCAGGTGGGCAGCCTGAGACACACAGAGAGACAGCAATTTCCCCTGCCTCGCTGAGTCAGTAACCTCCTCTAAAATTATTTCACCACCCCCTACCCTACTTCTAATAAAATCTGTAGTGAAGAAAAAGAACTCAGGTCAGGCTGTGAGGAAGAAGACGTGGTTTCAAGTGCAGCAAGCGGCCAAGCGTGAAAAGTAGAGTTCTAGGGGCCACCGACATAGTGGGGACCCTCGAAGAACCCGGGACTGATTGAGCGACAGACCACACATCTTTTTTTTTTAGCAATGATCACAATTATTTGAGACACTTTAGTAAATCATGATTTATTCCAAGAGAGAAAGAAATGAGTGGGAAAGCAGCAACGGAACTGTTAGAACATTCATTAGCATATCAGCAAAATGCCATGGGAAGCGGTGGAGCTATTCGCAGTAACACTTCCTGACAAGACACCACGATTTTGTACCCTAGACCCACTGCCCTTGAATAAGAGCAGCCCTCTACAGCCTGCTTTTCTGCCACACGGGAATTAGATGTTTCCTGAAACCAGAGGGCAAGGCCTCCATCAACTCTGAGAAGGCCACGATCCTCTACAGGATCTGGGATCTGGGCTCTTAGCTGTGAAGTGACTAGAAAGTCTCCTGTCCATCAACTGTTACCTTGTTTTATAACTCAAAGAAGAATTACGGCACATAAATCTTGGATCTTAAGAAACCATCAGTCTCCTAAGGTCTCATTTACCCCCCTTTCAGGTGGGAGGAAGTCTAGAAGAAAGGGACAGGGGATGAGAAAGAGAGCGAGATGAGAGAAATCCCTAAAAATCTGAGGTGGAATTCCAAGTCAAACCTCTCCTCAGTATCATCTACTTAAGAGCAGTGTCTGAGGCTGGCATGTAAAGAAGGTTAAGAGGACCAGCAAATCTTCCCAGGTCTTAACTTTGGTGCCTTTAGAAAGTGCTGTGGAGAGCCAGAGAGAGCGCTAGAGAAGAATCCAAAGGTCTAAGAACTCTTTCAGCACCTGCGGCCTCCAGCACGTCACGTTCCTATCTGAACTTCAATATTCCTCTCTATGAAATGAGAGATGCACCAGAAAAGCTCTAGGATTCCCTACACCTGCCCTGTTAACCTATGGCTCCCAATCTCATTGCTTCCAGGAACCCCCCAATTGTGTGTGGGTTCAGCTCTCCCTGGAGGTCCCCGCTGTTCATCCTCACTCCAGGTGCCTCAGCCTGGGGTTCAGAGGCCAAGGTCCTCTAGTCCCAGTCCTGCCTACTGGGTTCTGAGGACTGCAAGCAAGGCCTTTATTAATCTCCAGGACAAGCAGGTGAAATTATTTCTTAAGACAACTCAAATTCCACCCTAAAACTTACTCCAGACTCTGCCTAAAAAGGCTTCCCTGGTGGCTCAGACAGTAAAGCATCTGTCTACAATGCATGAGACCTGGGTTCAACCCCTGGATTGGGAAGATCCCCTGGAGCAGGAAATGGCAATCCACTCCAGGACTATTACCTGGAAAATCCCATGGACAGAGGAGCCTGGTAGGCTATAGGCCATGGGGTCACAAAGAGTCAGACACGAATGAGCGACTTCACTTTCACTTTCTGCTTAAGAACATCTCTTTTTTTTATTTTACTTTACAATACTGTATTGGTTTTGCCATACATCAACATGAATCCCCACAGGTGAGCATGAGTTCCCAATCCTGAACCCCGCTCCCATCTCCCTCCCCATATCATCTCTGGGTCATCCCAGTGCACCAGCCCTAAGCATCCTGTATCCTGCATCGAACCTAGACTGGCGATTCATTTCTTTTTAAAACTGCTGCAACCACTACAGACAGTGAATTTTATAAAACGCAGTACAGTGACTGCAATTCTAGATATTTTTGAAGAAGAGCTAAAAGAATTACAATTGCACCCTAAGAGAAAGGCGTTGTGCCTTGCCACTCCTTGTCTTGTTTACTTCTGCCCTCTTCTCGATCAGCAGACTGCGCTTTTATCAGCATATTTACCTGCCAATCAATTTCAACAAAACTGCTCAGCCACATTTAGTTACAGAACTAATAGGGACCAATAATTCACAAATAACTCACTCTTCGCTGTGATTTCTCTTTATAATGAACATATCCTGCACTGCAAGTGTGGTGGTGGTGGTGGTTTAGTTGCTAAGTTGTATCTGACTCTTTGCAACCCCAAGGACTGTAGCCAGCCAGGCTCCTCTGTCCATGGAATTTCCCAGAATGGGTTGCCATTTCCTTCTCTTGGGGATATTCCCAACCCAAGGATTGAATTCAAGTCTCCTGCATTGGCAGGCAGATTCTTTACCACTGAGCCACATGGGGAAACCTGCACAGAAGGTATACTATGAGCTAAAAATAATATTTTCTCCACAATCCTGTGGCCCACTAGAAGCTAAACCTAGAGAGAGACAAAGACAGAAGAGACAGAGAGACCAAGAGAGAGAGACATGCCATGAATCCTAAACATCCTCTTAGTTGGATTAATTAGATAAGCTCTGAAGGGCAGTTCAAGGACCTTGATTCTAGCAAGGGTTCCACCACTTAGCCAGCTGTGTGGCCTTGACATGTTCTGGAACCCTATCTAGGCTATTTATAGGATAAGTTTTGAAAAAAAGTATCCAATCTACTGCTCTTGCAAATGTTTTCACGCATAAGAATAAGAACTACCTGGAGAGCTTGACAGAACCTACTGCTGGTCCCAAAGATCAGTCTCTAATTTAGTAGGTTTGTGGGGCCTTCTGAGAATCTGCATTGCTAACAAGTTCCCTGGTGGTACTGCTGCTGCTGCTGGTCCTGGGGCCACGCTTTGAGAACCACTGATCTGGCCCTGTGATTGGCAACCGTGGCTGGAAATCAGAATCACCTGAGGAGCACTGAGAAAATGTGCCCCAGACTTCGTAAATCAGAAACTCTAGTCAGGCAGTCGCTAGCTCTATTTTCTTAACAAACTCCCCACACGATCTCAGTGCATAGTCAAGGTTCAGGAGCATTGAGCAAGTTCAGTCTCCTCATTTTAGAGATGACAAAACTGAAGTTCAGAGGGTCAAACCATGCCCAGTTCAGCACATTCAATGGCAAAGGGAAGAGGTTTGGACATTCGATGATTTGAAAGTCCCAGCCTTTAATTCCATGGGTATAATATTCTATAGCTTCATTTTTCCTTCATCTCCCATCTATCAAACCCAAATAATAAGTCAGGTAAACACCCCAAGGCTAAGGGAGCCTCTTTGTTCATCTGGCCACCCCAAGTAACCAGAAGGAATCAAAGAGGACCACGCGGTGTTGGCAGGCTCTGAGCATTCTTAAAGCTCGCCTCTGTCGTTTCTAAATATAACAGGCAGTCAGACACTGAATAACTCTTGGCTGATTTGGCTTCCCTGGGATAAACTTTTTTCTCCTTAGATTATGCTACACCAGGAATAGAGCCCTAAGGGGAGAAATTCCTCTTCAAAGTCAAAGCGAGATAACACTGTGTGTGGTATTCAGGTTGTTCTCCTTTGGGAGGAGAAAAAAGTAGGAGGCAAACTTCTAACATCAGCCAACATCAAAAAGGATATTCATGCTCTGTATGTGTGTGGGGGGGGGGGGGTGGGCGGCAGGGCGGGCTGAGTGCGAGGGGGAAGTGGTCAGGCAAATGACAATTAATGCAGCCCAGTGCCCAGTGGGCAGAGGGAAGGAGCGTGGGCAACTGGCTCAGGGCAGCGGGCAAGGGGAAGGCCACAAGCCAGCAGCCCTGGAAGCCGTCCCGTGCTGGCTCTGCCGCGTGGGCTGCTGGCTCCCTGGGAGGTACCTGCAGGTAGAGCTCCGACTTCGTCTCCCAGCCAGGCCGCACTTGCCCTTGGGCTCCTTCTGCTCCTTCCATGATGGGGGAATTGAATGCAACCTAAAATCGGACTGGAACACGTGCAGACATTCGTATCTTCTCTTTTGCACAAATACTATATCCTTCCTCCTTATTTTAGAACGAGCCGAGCCTCTTCATTTCCCAACACGACAATATATTTGTCGTGTTGGGGTCGCCCAGATCTATCCTCTCCATTCATAGAGAACACCATAAAAGCTACCATTTGTTAAGCCCAACTATATGTCGGTAAACCCATTAAATCGAATGTTTCTGCAGCCCCCAGTGAGCAGTACATTTCCAGATTACAGATGATGATGCACAGGCAAATAGGGAATAAATGATCTGCCCAAAATAGAATGGTTAAGAGCCAGTGAGAGGACTCAAATGCAGGTTTTTCTCCTCCAAACCACGGCTCAGTCTGCATCATGAGAAGACAAAGTGCTGGTGAGCAGTCTGCTGCCTCCCCCCACCCACCACCTCAGGCCTGCCCCAGCGGACATCACTTTGTACTTTTCAAGACCTGGCCCAAAACTTTATTTAGAACTTCTAAATGTCCACGGAGGAGTTTGTTAGCTCTTTCTGGTCCCCAGAGCGGTGGGGGGGGGGGGGGGGGGGGGGGGGCAATCAACGTTTCAATTTCAGCCTTACACTGGGAAAAGCCCAAATACTACTAAAACAGAGCAAGAAATTGCAAGGGCAAAGCAGGGGCAACTCTCCCTCTCTATGGGAATTTCTCCAAAGTACTGAAAGCTCAGGAAAAGACTGTGAGTTGAGGGAGGTATGGAGATCCTGAACATGTCCCCCATCTCTGGAAGATGCAAGTCTCCCCTGGGACTGGTGGGGGAGAACTCAAAACAACACTGATTTGCATGTTTTATTTATGAGGGTATGCACAGGGGTGTGTGTGATGGGGTGGGGGGAATTACAGTAACAGGCACTGCAGTAAGAGGAATATCCCGCAGGAAGCCTTTCTCCAATTTCTTCTATCTCTAGAATATGATTCCCCAACTGCTGCACTTCTGACATTTGGGACTGGATCCTTCTTTGTTGGGAACGCTGATCTGTGCCTTGTAGAATGTTGAGCAGTATCCCTGGCCTCTACCTCTCTGGATGCCATAGCGTTTCCACCCAAGTTGTGACAAGCAAAAATGTCTCCATGGGATTTCCCTGGTGATCCATTTTCTGGGACTCCATGCTCCCAATGCAGGGGGCTTGGGTTCAATCCCTAGCTAGAACCCACTCACCTAGCTAGTGAGGTATATCTTAAGCTGCCACTGAGAGCTGGCATGCCACAATTAAAGGTCCTGCATGCCACAACAAAGATTGAAGATCCCACAGTTGAGACCAAGCACAGTCAAATAAATAAGTATTTTAAAATGTCTCCAGACATTGCCAAATATCTCCTGGTAGAAGAGGCAAAATTGAACCCTGATTGAGAACCACTGTTCTGGAATGTCTTACCCTGCCACAATATATTAATAGGAAGAAAGTTCAAAGGTGTGTATCTGACATCCTCTTTAAAGGTGCTAAAGATTTGTAATCTGCATATTTTCATCAAAACTCATGTGTTTTCCACTGTAAAACTTACAGAAGAGCAAAGCCATGTACCAGGCACCTTAATCACAAGCTCCCAATTGGTCTAATGTCTTGTGGCTAAATTTTCTGTCTTCTTTCTAGCTTCAGGAAAGAACCGCTATTCCATTCTCCTCCATCAAACCTTCCAGGCCTGCCTCCAGAGTAACTTGTCCGCTAAAGTCTCCCTAGCCCACAGGCAACTCAACTGTCCTTGAACGTCTAAGCACTCTATGAAAGCAGATTCCTTACTAGCTTTGTCCCTCTGTACCCTAGAGTCTGTAACTGTGTTTGGCACGTGTTAGGTGTTCAATCAATATTTCTGGATAAATACAGTATTGAATAAATAAATATGTTTGAAGAAACAAATGTTCTGACAGTTTATCTAGGTTACATATTTCTTCAGAGTGGTCTCTTTTAAGGGATGTACATTTTACCTCACCAAATAAACAGAAAATTCTCTGAGGCAAGAAGTTCTGACTAAGTGATTCTGGAGCCTCTGGGACAGCAGTTCTCAACATAGGTCACACATCCTTTAAAAACCTCAGTGTCCAGATAACAGGCACATAACAATAAACAGACTCTTGCGGGGGCGGGGAGCAGTCAGATTCAGGAATCCTAGTTCTTAAAGGGTCCCCAAGTGATCTCCTATACAGACAATGCTAAGAGCTATGTTCTGCAGTTCTGTGAATGGACTGTGGGAATCAAGTTCAAAAGAGTTAAAAAAGCGCAGGGAAGTCTGACGTGTACTGGAATGTGGCTGCCATGTTAGCTGGAAGAGCAGTTCTCAGGCTCTGCATGAGTTTATGGCATCTTAGTGGGACTACACGGGCTATCATGGATCAGAAGTTCTAGTGGCTCTGAATAATCAAAAAAAGAACATTAATGAGTGGCTAATAAATACCTTGAGCTCAGCAAACAAAATCTTTGTAAACCTGAGTCCATGTGGGACTAATACATTGCATGCAGTACCTCAGACTTGCCTTTTGTCTTTCAGAGTGCCCCATAGGGCAGAGAACTGAGTCATACTTGTTGCCAAACATGGATTTGGCTGAGGATTTTTTTTTTTAATTAATATTGCTGTTGTGTTGTTCTTTGCTACTGCTGCTAAGTCACTTCAGTCATGTTCAACTCTGTGCAACCCCATAGACGGCAGCCCACCAGGCTCCCCCGTCCCTGGGATTCTCCAGGCAAGAACACTGGAGTGGGTTGCCATTTCCTTCTCCAATTCATGAAAGTGAAAAGTGAAAATGAAATCGTTCAGTCATGTCCGGCTCTTCGCGACCCCATGGACTGCAGCCTACCAGGCTCCTCTGTCCATGGGATTTTCCAGGCAAGAGTACTGGAGTGGGGTGCCATTGCCTTCTCTTTGTTCTTTAAGCTGAGCCAAAAGTACAAAAGTACTCCAATTCCCCCTTTCCAGAGCAAAAATGATTACCAGAGAAACGGACAGTGGGGTATGTAGCTATTTCTTCCACATAAAACTCAGACTGTTCTTCCTGTAGAGATCACAGAACAGTCATCTGGGCAGCAGCCACCAGGATTCAAAAGAGAAAGAAGAAAAATCTCATAATGGGTGGAGATTTGGTTTAAAGAATAGATCTGGGTAAATTACATCATTCCTGGGTTTGTCCAGTGAATTGGATCACAGTTTGTCACACAATGACTTCTGACTCTCCCAGGGCCAGGAAAGCAGCCCCAGGCAAGCCTTATCAGGAGGAATCAGTGTGGAAAAGTACTCTCAGAAATAAAACTAACATAAACCAGGCGTGTCAGAGTTAGCTTTGCTACATTTCAGGAATGCGGGCGGAGTTGGTCTACTATGCTTACAGGTTGGGACAGACTTGGTTTGCTGAAAGCAGTGTCCATCCTACTTCTCCTCTTCTCTATTGAGATCCACTAGAAAATAAAATCTCCTGTTTGCTTTTTAAGACAAGAAGAATAAAACTGGAGCAAGAGAGAGGCGGTAAATGCCACCCACACAGGATTATCAGCACTGAAGGTGTTAAATGAAACGGAAGCAGCCCAAGGATAAACTCTACTGAAGGACCCTCCTCTCCCTCAACCCCACCCCGCCAACTACTATCTGGAAGAAAACTTAGATCTTGCCTTCTTTTTCCTACATTCTCCACAAATTGAATCAAGTCAGATTCAAGAGCACATATTTGTACTTGTGGAAGCACACAGAAAGGAAAGATTATTCAGATAAATAGATTTTGTGCAGCTTTAAATTTTAGAACCTTAGAAACACTGAGCTAGAAAGTCACCAACAACCATTGTATCCTTCATTTTCAGAGAGAAAAGTGGAGGAATGGGAAAGTTAAGTGATTTCTCTAAGGTCACAGAGCTATTTTTAGTAAAGCAGCAACAAACTCCATGTTTCCTTCCACACAATCCTTTTTCTCCTCTTATCCACTGTCCCTGAACAAAACCTACCACTGATCACATGCGATCCAAGGGACAGAAGACTTTCTTAACTATTTGTTTTGAAATATGGGGGGAGACCATCTCCTTTGACTGGGGAGTTGTTTGTGTCTTTATATGATCATTTTTATGGCTGAAAATTTCACTAGTTAAATTAGGGCTGAGTGTTTGCCTTTTCCATAAATAATTCTGCTTCCTTCTTACCAGTGTTTCTCACAGGACAAATAACAACATAAGCAGATTAAAATATTGCAAAGATGAGGTCATGGAGCTCCACAAAATACTATAAGAGCAAGGGGACCAGTGGATCGGGGGAGAGGCTCGCTTCCAGGCTCTTTGACATTCACTCTGTTAACATCTCCTGCCACCTAAAATCCCATGAGGCCTTCCACAGGGTCCTCATCAAGAGGAAACAGAAGCATAGATGGAGGAGGTTTGTACACACCGAGAGTTCTACAAGGGAACAAGGCAGCTGCCCTGCAGTAACATCATAATTTGAATCAGAAATTATAAACTGTGTCCTAAAATCATTGGATCAACTCCTCCCCCATTTCTACCTCTAGCTATTCTGGACAGAGGTTCTGGATGGAGGCAGCCTCTTCTCACATCTGCTCAAGAGAAGGGGTCACCTTCTCCACCATCACAACCAGCTTTTCTGGGAGCCAGATGGAAACTAAGATCCTATACTCCTGAAGGTGAACTTCCTTCAACAGCTTGAGGGTTTTTTCCCACCTAACATTATCTTGGAAATTACCCTCTGGGGCTGCAGTTTATCTTTGATCTTTAAGACATAGTTCTGTTCCTGTCTAAAAAAAAAAAAAAAAAAAAAATGTATACAAGTCCAAAAGAGGAAGAGAGAGAAACCAGAGGTCTTTATTCACATTACAAGCTCTTTATTTCTTCTTTCCCTTCTTTTTTTAAAGAAGAATTTTCCCACATTATCTTTAAATGGCCAACCTCTAAGATATTGTGTTTTGTTTTTTTTAAAGAACTGACTTCCAAAAAACTGCTCAACTTTCTACATATCTTTTCAGTAATCACCTGTCTCACAAAGTAAGGGGTGCCTGCCCCCATCTGGCTACCCCATAGTTCACTCAGCTGTGGATCAGGCAGCTTCCAGGCCTTGCCTCAGCTCCATCTTTGACTCAGCAGCATTTTCCCAAGAAGGAAAGCAGTACCTGTCTGTGGGTACTCAGTTCCTTAGGCTGACAGATGCTATATAAATGAAATAGCCTCCCAATTACTGCCATGTACTCTATTGAATTAAGCTCTATCACCATAACTAAGGAGACGAGTCTGTTACACAGTGACGCCTTCTCTCATCCTGGTGCTCTACCTGCTCATCTCCTCATAAATAAAATCATTCCGATCTTACATTTAGATCTTTAATCCATTTTGAGTTTATTTTTGTGTACGGTGTTAGAAAGTGATCTAGTTTCATTCTTTTACAAGTGGTTGACCAGTTTTTCCAGCACCACTTGTTAAAGAGGTTGTCTTTACTCCATTGTATATTCTTGCCTCCTTTGTCAAAGATAAGGTGTCCATATGTGTGTGGATTTATCTCTGGGCTTTCTATTTTGTTCCATTGATCTATATGTCTGTCTTTGTGCCAGTACCATACTGTCTTGATGACTGTGGCTTTGTAGTAGAGCCTGAAGTCAGGCAAGTTGATTCCTCCAGTTCCATTCTTCTTTCTCAAGATTGCTTTGGCTATTCGAGGTTTTTTGTATTTCCATACAAATCTTGAAATTATTTGTTCTAGTTCTGTGAAAAATGTGGCTGGTAGCTTGATAGGGATTGCATTGAATTTGTAAATTGCTTTGGGTAGTATACTCATTTTCACTATATTGATTCTTCCAATCCATGAACATGGTATATTTCTCCATCTATTAGTGTCCTCTTTGATTTCTTTCATCAGTGTTTTATAGTTTTCTATATATAGGTCTTTAGTTTCTTTAGGTAGATACATTCCTAAGTATTTTATTCTTTTCGTTGCAATGGTGAATGGAATTGTTTCCTTAATTTCTTTTTCTACTTTCTCATTATTCGTGTATAGGAATGCAAGGGATTTCTGTGTGTTGATTTTATATCCTGCAACTTTACTATATTCATTGATTAGCTCTAGTAATTTTCTGGTGGAGTCTTTAGGGTTTTCCATGTAGAGGATCATGTCATCTGCAAACAGTGAGAGTTTTACTTCTTTTCCAATTTGGATTCCTTTTATTTCTTTTTCTGCTCTGATTGCTGTGGCCAAAACTTCCAGAACTATGTTGAATAGTAGCGGTGAAAGTGGACACCCTTGTCTTGTTCCTGACTTTAGGGGAAATGCTTTCAATTTTTCACCATTGAGGATAATGTTTGCTGTGGGTTTGTCATATATAGCTTTTATTATGTTGAGGTATGTTCCTTCTATTCCTGCTTTCTGGAGAGTTTTTATCATAAATGGATGTTGAATTTTGTCAAAGGCCTTCTCTGCATCTATTGAGATAATCATATGGTTTTTATTTTTCAATTTGTTAATGTGGTGAATTACATTGATTGATTTGCGGATATTGAAGAATCCTTGCATCCCTGGGATAAAGCCCACTTGGTCATGGTGTATGATCTTTTTAATGTGTTGTTGGATTCTGATTGCTAGAATTTTGTTGAGGATTTTTGCATCTAAATGTAAGATCAGAAACTATAAAACTCCTAGAGGAGAACATAGGCAAAACACTCTCAGACATAAATCACAGCAGGATCCTCTATGATCCACCTCCCAGAATTCTGGAAATAAAAGCAAAAATAAACAAATGGGATCTAATTAAAATTAAAAGCTTCTGCACAACAAAGGAAAATATAAGCAAGGTGAAAAGACAGCCTTCTGAATGGGAGAAAATAATAGCAAATGAAGCAACTGACAAACAACTAATCTCAAAAATATACAAGCAACTTATGCAGCTCAACTCCAGAAAAATAAACGACCCAATCAAAAAATGGGCCAAAGAACTAAATAGACATTTCTCCAAAGAAGACATACGGATGGCTAACAAACACATGAAAAGATGCTCAACATCACTCATTATTAGAGAAATGCAAATCAAAACCACAATGAGGTACCACTTCACACCAGTCAGAATGGCTGCGATCCAAAAATCTGCAAGCAATAAATGCTGGAGAGGGTGTGGAGAAAAGGGAACCCTCCTACACTGTTGGTGGGAATGCAAACTAGTACAGCCACTATGGAGAACAGTGTGGAGATTCCTTAAAAAATTGCAAATAGAACTACCTTATGACCCAGCAATCCCACTGCTGGGCATACACACCGAGGAAACCAGAATTGAAAGAGACACATGTACCCCAATGTTCATCGCAGCGCTGTTTATAATAGCCAGGACATGGAAACAACCTAGATGTCCATCAGCAGATGAATGGATAAGCAAGCTGTGGTACATATACACAATGGAGTATTACTCAGCCGTTAAAAAGAATTCATTTGAATCAGTTCTGATGAGATGGATGAAACTGGAGCCGATTATACAGAGTGAAGTAAGCCAGAAAGAAAAACACCAATACAGTATACTAACACATATATATGGAATTTAGGAAGATGGCAATGACGACCCTGTATGCAAGACAGGGAAAGAGACACAGATGTGTATAACGGACTTTTGGACTCAAAGGGAGAGGGAGAGGGTGGGATGATTTGGGAGAATGACATTCTAACATATATACTATCATGTGAATTGAATCGCCAGTCTATGTCTGACGCAGGATGCAGCATGCTTGGGGCTGGTGCATGGGGATGACCCAGAAAGATGTTATGGGGAGGGAGGTGGGAGGGGGGTTCATGTTTGGGAATGCATGTAAGAATTAAAGATTTTAAAATTTAAAAAATAAAAAACTAAAATTAAAAAAATAAATAAATAAATAAAATAAAATCATTCCTAAAGAGAGAAGTCTAAATTATCTTGTACATTACTACATACCATCAGGGCTTGACTGACAGGGCTTCGAAGTCTGTAAAAGTCTTGATTCCCAGGGAACAACTCAAAATGCCCGCCCTTCCTGGAACCCAAACCATCTTTTGTAAGCTTCCCTCATAGACGGCAAACTCAAGAGAAGGGTCAGAACCTGAAAGCTACAGACAGCATGACAGGAGCATTTCAACATGACAGCTGACAGATATGAACACATTTCCTTGACAAACTCAGCTGCCTGAGTAAATCAAGTGGAGCTCAGTACAAACCCCCACCTCCTCTGGCCCCATATGCTTCTCCAGCCCTGTGCCACTGAACAACTTCTTGGTGGCAGGAGGAAAGAAGAAAGCCCTGAATCTTCAGAGAATATGTGACTGGTGTCAAAAAAAAAGTTTTATTACCACCATGGATAGCTTTGCTTTGCCAAGTGGAGTTAATGTTGTCTTGGAGCTCAAAACACATTATATCCTCCCCATAGATCCTACATGGGGTCTTGACCTTGCCTGCTTTCATTGGCCTTTACTATGAAGGTTATTTTTCCAAAAGTAAAATTTTCTAGTTCCATACAGTATCTCTACCCCTCTGTTTTGGCTAATAACTTCTTAGTTATTGTGATTAGTTGCTTCTTCTTAGTTGCTTGTGATTGTGTAACAGTGCATAGTGATATCATAAACAGGTGGTATGGAAAATTATATAATTCCAGGAAAAAAAAAAAATCAAAGAGCCCCAAAATTCTGTGTTTGTATTTTTATGTGTGTTAGAACTTAGGTCTAAACTTGGGCTGATAAAAATATTAACCAAAGAAAAGCTGGGGTGCCTTGTTCTTTATGTGAGTCAGTAAGTTTGTATATACAGGGGAAACCCAGGATGTCAGCTCTGTACCTTTCAAATAATTATTAAATATTGCATTTCCAGTGCAAATCAAAACAGCAATGAGATATCACCTCACACCAGTCAAAATGGCTATCATTTAAAAATCCACAAACAATAAATGCTGGAGAGGGCATGGAGAGAAGAGAACCCTCCTACACTGTGGTGGGAACATAAACTGGTACAGCCACTATGGAGAACAGTATGGAGGTTCCCTAAAAAGCTGAACATAGAATTACCATATGACATTGCAATCCCATTCCTGGGCATATATCTGGAGAAAAACATAATCCGAAAGGATACATGCACCCCAATATTCACTGCAGCACTGTTTACAATAATCAAGACATGGAAGCAACCTAGATGTCCATTGATGGATGGAAAAAGACGTGGTACGTATGTATAGCAGAGTATCAGTCAGCGCTTAAAAAGAATAAAATAATATCATTTGCAACAACATGGATGGACCTAGAGACTGTCATACTGAGTCAAGTAAGTCAGACAGAGAAGGAGAAATATCATATGGCATCCCTTATATGTGGAATCTAAAAAGAAATGATCTAAATGAACTTACAAAACAGAAAGAGACTCGCAGACTTAGAGAATGAACTTATGGTTGCTGGGGTACAGGCAGAGGGCCAGGAATGGGGGGAGGGATAGTTAGGGAGTTTGGGATGGACAGGTACACACTGCTATATTCAAGATGGATAACCAACAAGGACCTACTGTAAAGGACATGGAACTTGGCTCAATGTTATATAGCAGCCTGCATTGGAGGGGAGTTTTGGGGAGAATGGATGCATGTATATGTATGGATGAGTCCCTTCATTGTTCACCTGAAACTATCACAACAGTGATAATGACTATAACCCAATACAAAACAAAAAGTTTAAAAACATATATTGCATTTCCAGAGAATAAAGGAGATGCTCTGTCACAGACAGGAAGTTGGCTTAAAGACCAGAAATAAAGAGTGGGACAAATGGATATATCTCTTCAAGTCTCAATGGCCTCGCTGAAAAATCAATCGTGACATGGATAGATAGAAATGACATTGAGGAAGAAGGACCCCATGAACACAGAACTACAGAAGTTTATATATAAAAACGGGGGAAGTAACAAGAAACTCTTGGGAGAATAAGTGAGGAGAAAGAACTAGAAACGTGTTCGATTTGAACAAACATAGGTAATTCTTTGATTTAGGGTGGAGCACTATGGAAGTATATTTGTAGAACAATGACACCATCCTTTCAGTTTGAGTAGGCCACACTGACAAAGTCCTAAGTGGCTAAACTCTTACTGCCTGGTCACAAAGTTGTGTCTGACTCTTTGCAACCCTATGAGCTGCAGCACACCAGGCCTCCCTGTCCTTCAGTATCTCCCCAAGTTGCTCAAACTAATGTCCATTGAGTCAGTGATACCATCCAACCATCTCATCCTCTGTTGCCCCCTTCTCCTCTTGCCCTCAATCTTTTCCCAGCATCAGGGTCTTTTCCAATGAGTTGACTCTTCGCATCAGGTAGCCAGAGTACTGGAACTTCAGCTTCAGCATCAGTCCTTCCAATGAATATTCAGGGTTGATTTCCCTTAGGATTGACTGATTTAATCTCCTTGCAGTTCAAGGGACTCTCAAGAGTCTTCTCATGAACAACAATTCGAAAGCTAACCTCTGATGTATCCCTAAAGATATGAAGGAAGTCAACGCCAACCTGTCCTTTGATGAAATTATATTTATGCCTAACCAGAAATGCCGCATGCTATTGAGAATCTTACATCTCAAGAAAAAGATAACACAGGGGAGGAACACAACTAATATCAACAAGTATATGGACAATGGTCTTGAAATAATTGATTAATAATATCTGGGATCTAACGGAAAGAGGAAGGCTGAGTGAAGATACAGGAAAGTCCAGAGATTGTGAAATTAATAAACATTGCCTTGTTCAAAAATTTCTACCCAGAGGAAATCTCCTTAATGCTGAAAAGAGAAAATGCAAGGCAAATGAAGGCAATTAGCTTCACACAGCACTAAATAAAATAAATAATTAAGAGGTAATCTAGGTGACATTCAAGATGTCATCCTAATGCCCAAAACAAATTCCAGTAAGCTGATAGAGTCATAATGGGTAACTGAGGGAAACTGGGCCATTAAGGAAATACTGCAAATGTAACCTCTGAGGCAGATTTTTGAGGAAATAGCCATGCCCTAGCAATGCCTTTTGTGTAACAGTCTCACACATGAAGCCCTTTGAGCTTCTGTCGGAAAGAAAATCTCTGCAGCTTGACCAGGAATCTAACCCATATGTCATTGTTTATGTTCTTTTGTAAGTGTGTGTGCATGACAGTGTGTTTATATATGTGAAAATCCAAACATCGTCAATAAAAAATATTGAAAGTGCTCCTAAAATAAGCTTCCTTTAAAAACGAGTTAAACAAATATGAGATGATTGATGCTGAATATACAAAGTACATAGATTGTAAAGTTCTATCATAAGCTGCATGGTGTAAGCCTCAGGGATTTCCTCATTTCCCTTAACAAATGCATTTCCGTTTCACACAAATGTCTCAAGATCATTTAAATTTTATCAGTAGTCATCAGGAATTCCCAGGTATAAATATGCATACATTTTGGCAGCATAATATCAAATGAAAAGAGCAGTTAGCTAGGAGAAACAGAAGTGGAATTGTGGTGCTATCTCAGCTACTCATTGACCATGTAATCTTGACCAAGTCACTAAATTCCTCATAAGATACAGATTTCAGCCAACAGATTTTAAGTGCCTACTATGTGCTATAATATTAAGCACTGCTCTAGGTTGTTTGTTATACAATGGGAGCAGGGGAGACAGTTCTACTGGAGCTTAAATTCCAGAAAGGAGAGACAGTGGTAATATAAACAGATATTCATAATTCAGGTGACAATAAATACTCTGAAAAAATTAAAACAGGTCAATGTGATAAGAGTGATGGCAATGGGGACCTCAACTGAGGGGGCCCTCTTAGTAAACCAACAAAGGACCAAACCAAATGACAAGAAGAAGCAGGTTACATGATGACGGAGAACCATGCTCCAGACAAGGCAATAGCAAGTGCAAGGTCCCTGAGAAGGGTCTGGGCTAGCACTGTTTAAGGTATTGAAAGTTTAGAATGGTCTTAAAAGAAGAAGACATAAAAATCATTCATGGTCAACCTCTCTAAAGAATGTGGTAAGAATAAATGAAACAAGATGGGCAAATTCTCAAAAATGCAAAACACTCTACAAAATAAAATGAGTTATAAGAACCAGCATACCAGGAAGGAAAATTCTCCATATTGTATCTTTAAGGAAAGTTTAGAATAATACTATGTTTGATCCATGTATCTCAAAACACAACCTTTAGAGCTAGAGAGAACAGTCCAACCCTTTCATCTTCCAGATCAGAATCAAAGGTACTAAATTACCCAAGGTCATGTCAGTGGCCTTTCAGGACCAAACCTCTCAAACTGCTTCCTGCCCCCCTCCCTACCAACCCCTGTCCCCCATGCCTGCTTGGAAATGGGGTTTCCCACTCACTTTCTAAGCTAACTCATTATACCACAAGAAACCTGCACTATAGGTGAAACAAATCAAGGACCTAAGGCTTAAAGTAAACAGCTGGTGGCATTAGCACAAAGGAGATAAAAATTTAAAGTCTCATCACCCAGGCCTGATGTATCACTTGCAAGTTTCATGACCTTGAACAAGTTATTTAAACTCTCCAAGGCCTTAGATGAGGCCTTTAAAATTGGAGGATAATAAAAATGCCTTTTCTCCCTGTATTACAGAATTCTGAAAGGATCAAATATTATAATATGCATAAAAGTCTGAATAAACTATATAACACAGGAAAATATCATTATCTTTGTCATTTTTTTTGGTTTGTGGTCTCTTCTTAGATCACTGAACATGTACTGCTGTAATATCTAACTACTTTATGCCGCACCATCACTATTACCTTGGATAGACCTTGGGAGTATCTTTCTATGTTGGCAGTTTAAAAAAATATATGCATCAAAGGAGTTCCATGAACACTTGATGACCTACGAACCTTCTCTCATGAGAATAGTTCCCGTTGATTTCCTTTTCACCTGAATTCCCACAATGGGCTAAGAAACCACAGATTACACTGGAAATACCCCTTCCTGGATGAAGACCCAAGATTCTGCTAAAGACAAGCCATGGGACCTTGAGCAATCTCTGAACTTTAGGCTATCATTTATGTTGTGTGTTTTCATTCCCAGAATGTGCAGAACACTTATAGTCTGCCCCCTCCCCACAATGTACAAGATACATTTTTTTAGTCTCCCAGAGTTTATGGAGTAATTTCAAATCCATTATCTTATTTGATCCTTTTAATAATCCTGGGAAAGGTGAGAATAGGAATAAAGAAAGCAAATTAATAGAGGAGAAAAGAGGCTTTTGGTGGTTTCACCACATCTCGAAGTCTAGGTATTCTGACTCCAAGCCCAGTGCTCTTCTGAGTTCACTGAACCTCTTACACGTAAGAATCGAGCGAAGATCAAATGGGGTCATGGATACAAAAACTGTTAGGGGCTACAGACGTGAAACGTGCTCCCTTCCTTTGTCCTCATTCTCTGACCAGTCAGTGGTGGCTGCTCATCCAGAACAGAAGCTGGCAGAAGGGGAGGACTGGTTCAGGGTATTCTGCCTCCCCTAGACCATTTGGAAAAGCACATGGTAGACCTTTATCAATCCTTTTTAATTGATTATCTGAGTTGAGTGTGCAGGAATATCCAGCTCTGTCCACAGCCCTTTAAGAAAACCTCCCCCTCGCCCCCAGGAAAGAGCGAAGAACAGGGAGGCCTTACCTGCTGCAGTCCATGGAGGCGCAAAGAGTCGGACACAACTTAGTGGCTGAACGACAACCACCCCCTTCACCCAGCCCAACGTGGACCTCCTGCAGGAAGAAAATGAACACACCCAGTCTAGGCAATTTCCAGACAGCTATGAAGGGCCATTGGGGTTAGCACCCTTGACCGGGCTTCCTCTCTGCTTCCTTCTGACTTTTCTTTCCTTCCCCTGTGAAGTAAATAAATATTTTAAAAAGAAAGAAAGTTGTGTACTCTTTTGTGCTGTTTGACCCACATATTGGAACCAAATGGCTCTATCTTTCCCCCAAAGCAGTAGTGTTGGCCAAGTAGCAAAAATGTGTTTCTTAAAAAAATAAATAAAAGTTTATTTTACATGTTGTAAATAGCCGGAAATTCTTATCAAGATATGAAAGTTCAAGTCTTGTTTTTCTCTTATCCCCTTTCTTTCTCTTCAAGGGAGGGTAAGAAGAAAACAAATCTCTCTCTTCATAATGGAATCCCTTCCTTTTCTCTATGCCCTGCTGGAAGCAGCTTGCCTCTAAGTGTCTGCTAACATTCTGACTGAGGTAGCCCTGCACTCCTAATGGCTGTTTCATTTTCTCTAATCCCTAGACTGGAAGGTATGATCCAGCACCCTATGATAAAATAGTCCTGGTTGTCCAACTTCCTTCCAGCAAAGGATATTCTATGACAAACTGAAAATACTGAGAGGGTTGTCAACAGTAAGGGCTGTGCTGGATTTAAACATATTACAGTGCCTTAAGTCATAGGATCACAAAAACTAGGTGATTAATAGGCTTTCTCTAGCCAAATCCCTTCATTTACAAAAGAAAAAACAGGATGTCAAGAAGCTACAGGTTGGTCCCATTTGCTCAGCTTCTCAGAGGCAGAGGTGGAGTGGAAACCCAGGCTCCTGGTTCATTCTTTGCATCTCTCCCTCCTCCCTTGCATATCACTTGAACATCAAGGTAAACCTTAACAGGGAAATTATTTCAAAAGCGAGTCTAATGAGGAATTGTGCATTTCTTCATTCATCAATGTGGCAAACGTACACTGGGCACCTTTTATGCCAGGAACTATGCTAAGCAATGGGGGGAGAGGTGTACATAAATGAACATGATGTAGGTCCCTCTCAGTGTGTGTGTGTGTGTGTCTGTGTGTATGTGTGTGAAGCACACTTAACACTGTAGCTTTAGTGATAAAAAGAGGATATGTCAAAAAAACACACAAGAAAACCTCACAATGGGAGCAGAGCTAAGCAGCCCACCTTGGGCCAATTCCTCCCCATCTCTTAAGAATTTTCAGTTAGGTGAGCACATCCTGCACATCCATCCTAATTATCCTACAACTCTACCATCCTTTCTCCACAGTGCAGCCAGAAAAATCCTTGAAAGAAGTTAACTAAGGTCATGTCATTCCCCTGCTTCAATTCTTTGATGAGTGTGCATGGTCCATAGGAAGAAGTCCAGAATTTCACAGAGGGCTGGGAAAATACCTTCCAGGCAACCCCTGAATTTCTCCTCACTGGCCCTTCAGGCAGCTCTCTCCCCTTGTTTGCCTCAGGCTTGCCATACTAGCCCCTGTCAGTTCCTGCAAAGCTCTAGACTTAATCTTATCTTGGCACCATTTGAACAAGCTGTCCCTGTTCTTTGGAACTCTTTCTCTCGACCTAGCCAGACTTGTCACCACCTCATCCAATCTGCCATTCACCTGGTGGACTCCCTGTTCTTCAGCTCACAGTGTGGACGCCACTTCTTTAGGGAGACTTTTGTGACTTGCAGTATAAGCTGAGTACCTGCTGTGGGCTGCCATAACATCCTACTTCCTTAGCCTTGCAACAGTTTAATTGTATCTCCTTAACAAAGTCTCTCTTCCCCAGGAGACTAGAACCCAATGAGAGCAAGTATTATGTGTGTTTCATTCAAGGTAAGGCCAAGGTCTAGAGCAATGTGTGTTGCAGAGCCAATTTTCTATAAACTTTCATTGTTTGACTGGATGAATGAATAAACATGAAGGTGTGCATATGGACATTTCAAATGAAGAATACCACAAAACCAAGACTGGGATGAAAAATTCCAGCATGAACTTGTTCAGCGGAACTCAAGGGTAAGTGGATATATTCTAAAGTATGAAGAAAAGACCATTGGAAAAAACAAATATTTAAGGTTCATTATCCTAACAGATGATGAGGGTAATTTAAAACTTCATGTACCAAAGGATGAAAAGAATACAGAAATGACAGCTCCAAAATAGGAAAGGCACGACTTGTGAGACAAGGAGTCAGGGGTCTGGGCTCCTCGCTGCCCAGCTACACGTCTTCTTCCTCTGTAAGATACCAAGAAGGTAACTGAGGAAAGACAGGAGCTTTTTGAGGATTATTATCATGGAGCACAATGGTCTCCTGCAACATGTGCCTCCCTGGGAGAGCTGGAGGAGACTGGTTTGCATGAGAGTTTCTTGTTTCTGAATAACTTGATGGCACAGGTCATGCTGGGAGCAGAGAAGCTGTGAGTATCCCACACTCAAGCAAGAAGGGAGCTCTATTCTGTAGCCCCAAAGTGTTAGGAAAGTACAGTATGTGCCCATGTGAGTGTGTATACGCGGGGGGCAGTGTGAGATTCTGGTGGTGTGTAGAATCTTTGAGGCTGTAATTTAAATTTTATTTCATTAGACTATAAAGACAAGGTAAGAGAAAAAAACAACCACAGAGAAAAATAGAAGTCAGTAGGACGGAAATGCAGTGACTTAGGAGACTGACACGACGTACAGAGGCAAGAAGAGGACAGCAAAGGAAGGTAACGAGGTGACGACCTTTGGAGAGGCTCCAAGAATGCCTTCAGACTTTTCCTCAAAGCCACCTCCTCACAGAGTTTTCCTCAGTGTGCAGTGAGCAGCTTGGGTAAAAGACCTTTCTCTCTCTCCTTCCCTTTTTCCCTCTCCTAGTCCTCGAACTCTCCTGCCAACTGGTTGTCCCCAAAGTAACCACTGACGGGCCATTATTGTTGTTTAAAAAAAAAAAGAAAGAAAATTTAAGACTCCATCCGGCCACAAAAGGAAACTAACACAAGCCCAGGCAGTTTACATATCTGGACGTCCTCAGCGAATGGCGTGTTCCTTGCACTCCTGGAACATCCTCTCCTGGTTTCGGGGGAGTGCCGGGCTCTGTGTGAGGAAAGTCTCCCCCAGCACTAAGCACTTTGTGGGGGCCTGGTGCGTGCCCTCCTGCCTCCCAGCATCCCCATCAAGTGTGATGCTCTGCTGGCAGTGACGTGGTGCATATGACAAGGGAACTGAAGCATCACCCACCCCCTGACTCTCTGACAGGGGTTGCGATTTTCTCCTGGTAGAATTCGGGAAACCTGGCCTCCTCTAACGTTCTAGTGACTCTCTGAAGTCACAAAAGCAACATTGTCCAGCTCTGCCTTAAGGAAGATTAAACCGCATTTAACAACCCAGGCAAGGTAATGATCTCACTACAAAATCAACACGCAGCGGTGGCTCGGAGGCTGCTCCAGCCAATGCTCAGCGGCCACCCAACACCTCGGCCTCAACCAGCCATTCATCCTTCAGCTTCCACTCAGCTGCCCAGCTCCAAGGCCTGACCCACTGACATCACCCCATGCTGAACAGGATTAAATGTTCTGGGGCTAAGTAAATAGACCTCAGCAGGCAGCCCAGACTCTGCAGGGGCTCCAGGGTTGAGATCCCAGGTCTGCTTCAGGCTTTGGGCAGGAATTACAAATTCCACAATTCCAACCTCCACAGGCTCCTCAGCCTTCCTTTTGTGACACCCTGATAGCTTGAAAAGAGGGTGAAGGAAGGGCCAAAAACTAGAGTAAGAACTTTGGAGAATAAAAGAAAATGACTCACTTATTGGAAAAGTATACTATCTCACCCCTGGATGTGCCAACATAAGAAAATTCCACATCTGATCCCAGAAAAGATAAACTACTGGCGTCTTAAAAAATCGTGTTCTTAGTAAAATTCACAAGATCCAGTAAAGAAAATCAAGTGATACAAGTAAAGAATACTTAGGATTCCGTGCTTGAGCATTCTTTATGGCTATGCCAAACAAGTGATCCCAACTTCTCACTAGCAAACTTCTGAGGAACCTTTCAACACTGAGTCCAAGTTTACAAAGTGCTCAGAACAAAATTCGAGGGAAACTGATGAATGATTAGGAGTTCCTCCCAGCTCTAACCATCTGCTGAGTGGACCTCCCGGTCTTGGGGCACTAGCCGCTTGTCACCTGAAAATGAAAACAGGGACAGGAGGAGAGCTGGCTCTGTTTCCCAGAGGCTATTAGACTTTGACTTTGAGTCAAGCAATCAGCAAGTGGGCTTCCTCCAGGCCAGCTCAGTATCCATGCCCCCAAACTCAAGCCAAACTAAACAACTCAAGTCTTGGCACTGTGTCCTTCAGGGAGACGGGAAGGAGGGGGCCTGGAAGATAAGGGCGCTTTGGAGCACACACTAGCCCACCCCCAGCCCATCCACACACAAGGAACTTGATTACTATGCCCTAGGGAATCTGCTGGTGACATTCCAAAAGTTTGCTCAGATTGTAAATATAATAATCAAGCTCAGAATTGGGAGGGCTTTTCCCCAGCTTTTGCTTCTCCATGGAAAGTACTAATCAGTGCCGTTCTGCACCAACTGACAAAGTGTTTGAGAAATCAGACTTTTATCACTGGCCCCAAAATGGGCCTATTTCAGCTTATCACAAGTCCCTGCTTTTCTCCTAACTAGTGTCCAGGAGCCTCCTGTGTACTCAGTTTGCCAGCTCAAGAAGCCAGAGGGAAAGGATGCCTAGTCTGAGGGACAGGGCAGAACAGCAGGTATGGCTCTCTCCACCTGACAAGGACACACAGGCTGGACGGCGCTGGGCCAGAAGCAACGTGAGGGCCACGCAGAAGCAAGGCGTAACCGTAAGGGTGACCGTAACGACCACAACATACAGTCCATGCTGTGGGGATGATTATCAACTGCCAGACACTGAGTCCGCCTTTCAGAGAGTCTGAGCTGAGTGTGTAACCCAGTTCTGCACTTTTAAGTGGGGACATACTGGGCAAGCCATCTCACATTTTAATCTTCAGTTTCTCCTGTATTTGGGAGGAGAGAGAAGGCAGAACTCCACATTGAAAAAGCACCAACACCAGGATGATGTTGGCCTGAGGAGCGCACAGTTATGCCAGGTTTCCACTGCCCACATTTTGACTTCTAAAGCATTTCTATACTCCTTGTCTCCTCCTGGCCTCCTGGGATGCAGTCTAAGAAAAAATTTCCAGGGTGGAAATGGAGGTACAAACAGAAAAAGTGTAAGGAGAATACCCAGGACCAGTCCCAAGTTCTCCTGATCCTGTACCAAGTATCCCCTCTACTAAACTGATCAGCATCAGAGCTGGGCCTCTTTGAATACACTTGTTCAGGTTAGGGACATCTGAGCATTGAATGTCCCCCCAGAATTTTATCTCTCACTGCCATTATTTAGGATGTTTTATATTTCTTTACATTTTTTCCCCCTTAGCTAACAGATTAAAAGGCAGGACTTCTTTAAGCCTAAAGAATAAGCCCAAATGGCACAGCTCAAGTGATAAATACAGGGAATTAGAGGGAGAGAGGAAAGCTTCTTAACATGTACTTTCCAATTGCCCTGGAGCCCAGGAGCTTAAATATTTACCATGAAATGTCCTCTCCCCCTGGCTTTGAGAGTTTCTTACTTTCTAGATAGAGTCTTATCCTGACAGTCCCTACCTCACAGCGCTGCTAAATAAAATAAGAGTAGATTCTGTCTAGTTTGGAAATCATATTCTCTTTGGCCTTTTAGGAAAAAAATCAATCAAGGCTAGGTCTGAATGGCCATCCACTGAAAGCATGGGCTGTGCTATGGAGCAAAGAGCTAGGGCCCTGATTTCTTGACGTCAACCAGGAGCAACTGAATGTGAACACTCGGGGCTGGGTGCCTACATACCATGGACAGGGGAGGAGGGAGAAAAGACCAGTGGTGACAGGGCTCTAAAAAAGAGCTTCCTGACATAATGTTCAGGCCTCACTGCCTATCCACACACTGCCAGTAGGAGTGGGTGACTATTCATGCTATCCCTCCTAATTGACAGGGAAGCATTGCATAGATGATCATACCTCACAACTTCATAAGAGATAAAAGAGCGGTATACGTAAATAGCCATTCACTTAAAGTGGACTTATTCATTGAATATTGAAGGGCACTTAAGAGATAGAATCAAGATCATTCTAGAGGTGACCACAATCCAAACAGTTTAGGTAGAGATCAAACTGATGGAGATCAAAAAGAAAGTGGTCTGAACAGAGATCCACCCAAGCCTAACTAGCTGAGTGACTGAGCTAGCCTCACCTAGGTGAGAGATGCATCACATATAATACACAAGCACTTGGTAAGATGGCCTTTCATGACCCTTCCAAACCTGGTAGTCTCCGATTCCATCATGTTAAGTTCAATATCTACAACTCATTATTTTTCAGGGTAAGATAATGAAGAAACGGTCAAAAGTTAATGTGTTCCCATAAAAAAGCTTTCCAAGCTTGGGAATTCCTCAATTGATTTAAATTTGAAAATTAAGCTCCATCCTAATTACTTGGATTGAGTAAGGGAATTAAGAGGTAAAATAAAACTACTATAGAAAAGAGGGGAGACACTAAGGTAGACAAAAGTTGTGCTTAGTTCATGTGTTGAAAACACAGCTGAAGAGGAACTGATGTCAGACAAAAGTAACCAAAAATTTGAGCACTGAATTCTTATAGGCATACAAGTGAGAAAGAGAGAGGAGTCTAGACTTCATAACCTTATATTACCTCCTCTGGAAACCTTCCTGGCTTCCCAGGCTCTGTTCCCACAGCACCTCATGTATCCTGCTAACTGCATTTGTCACACAGAAATATCCATGTTGTCTCTCCCAGAAGATGGTGACTCCTTTGAGGAGAGGAAGAGCATTTTATTCAAATTTATATCTGGAGGACCTTTTACAGAGCCTGTATAAAGTAACTGGTCAAAAATATTTTGAATGAATAAATACTGTAATCACTTTCCAATAGCAATTAAAAGAAAAATGATCCAGGTCACAGGCCAAGGGTTTTAATTTCTGGCAAGAATCTCAGTAGAAAGGCAAGGTGCACTGATTGGAAGTATTGGCATTCTCAGAGTTTCTCATTAGCATTTTCAGGAAAGTTAAAAAAAAATTCTAAATTTACCTCCAGAGACCTTGTCATTATCGTCTCTGCAAAGCACTGTGCCAACTCTGAAGTGATTTGACTTAAAATAAAACCCAAGTAAAAATGTAGAATCCCATGAATTCATTTTAAGTACCTAGGGATATGTGATTCACCCAGATTGAGAGGTTACTATCATTTGTCTGGATGCCTAAATGTCAGGAGTGTGAATTCTGGGATCAGACGACCCAGGGTCAATTCCTGGCTTGGACTCTCTTGGATTGCTTAACATTTTTCAAGCCGAGGTTGAAGAGTATCTTCCAGAATGCCTGTAGAGGAATGTGATTAGATGACCCTCAAGTTACCTCCGGCTTCAAGTTTCCATAGTCCCAGGCAGTCCCTCCATATCCACAAATCATCTACTCACAAGCCACATTCTGCATGACAACTCTTGCTAATCTCCTGCATATGTCCTACCTAGTGAACATCATAAACACCAGTGGTTCCCTGAATGCTCATGTTGGCAAGGGGTGAAGATCAGAGGCAGGTCATCAGAATGTCTCTGTAGGTCTTTTACATGGTGCACACATCCAGGTCACACACACACACACACACACACACACACACATACACACACTCTTCTAGAGGGTACTTCCAATGACAGAAGTCATACCATATGTTTCACTGAAGCTCCCTGGATAGAAGGAGTTTTCCGTACCCTAACCCCTCATTCCAACTGAAATTCCCCTAACTACTGAAACTCATACCTACATCTAAGGAGGCAGTAAAGACTATCCTCCTTTTGATAAGAACATCTTCAAAGTCACAGCCACCATCTATAGCAAACCAAGCACATTTTCAACCCAAGTTAGCACATAAATCTCAGGCCCTCCCTCTTCCTTCTCACCTTACCCCTCAATAACTATGATCTACCACTGGCTCAGACTTTTGTTTTCAACCTGATTCAATGACCATGTTATCTTATGAGAAGTGGTCATGGAGGGATAGGAAAGTATGTTATCATGTCATCCAAGAGCTCTGCCTTTTTTCCTCATCAGGCCATGCCAAGAAAAAAAACAAATACATACACATCCAGAAAGAGTAGGGGGAATGGAGAGAGAGAAATAGTATTATTTACTTAGAATCTGAAGTATGAACCTAGCTTAAGACCACACATTCTCTTCAGCTAGCCTGAGATATTCTGCAGGCCCCTAAGCAGCTGGACTGACATTTGTTTACTTATTTGTTGGTTTTGGTTCCCGTCAGTCAGGGATAAGCACTGAAGGAGTGAGGTTCCAAGACATCCCAACTATCACTACTCTACATTTTGAGAGCAAGAAAAAAACAATTTTATGCTGATGTAGCACAGATGTATTAAAACAAAATCTCAGCCTGCTGTCCACAGTGGCGACCGCCTGGTAACCTGCACAATCCTCCCCAGTTGGCAGCTCTGCTCGGATCTCCTTCTTACCCTTTCCTTTGTGCCTAGCCTGAGCCAGCCTTCCCATGAGGCATATCTTTGAGGGCATATCTGCAATTAAGACCCACAGGTTAGGGGTGAAGCCATCAAGGTCTCCCTCCATGGATGTGTTCTCTCTAAGGAAGACTGCTCAGAGCATAAGAAATACCAGCAGGGAGAGCTGGATGAGTCTATTCTGTAGGCAGGAAACCTAGGAGCACCTTGGTGAGCAGGCTTCCTCTACAGTCTACAACTTTTTAAAAAGTCGCTGTAGGCTACAGATGGATAATTATGAACCCTTATTCAATAGGCGGGCTTCCCTGATAGCTCAGTTGGTAAGCAATCCGCCTGCAATGCAGGAGACCTCGGTTCTATTCCTGGGTTGGGAAGATCCACTGGAGAAGGGAACAGCTACCCACTCCAGGATTCTCGGGCTTCCCTTGTGGCTCAGCTGGTAAAGAACTGGCCTACAATGTGGGAGACCTGGGTTCAGTCCCTGGGTTGGGAAGATCCCCTGGAGAAGGGAACAGCTACCCACTCCAGTATTCTGGCCTGGAGAATTCCATGGACCGCATAGTCCATGGAGTCGCAAAGTGTCGGACACGACTGAGCAACTTTCACTATTCAATAGTAAGAGTAGATGAGTAGATGAGGGAGGAAGAGGAGAGACCGCAACAGACCTGGATCTGCAGGAAGAAAGCACCTCTTGTCTTCAACAGACATGATGAAAGCAAAAGGAATTTAAAGAACACATGAACCCCCCCTAGATATTTCTACACGGAAATCCACATTTTCAAAAGTTCAACTGCATTCTAAAAATACAAATAGAATCAAAGATTCTTTTACGTAAGAGATACTTAAGGACAAATAATAAAATTGGGGTCTAACATGCTTTCGGTGCCTATTCTATGCCAGCTATTATTCCATGCATTTATATATGTATCATGATATTTAATTCTCAAGATAACCCCATGAATCCCACTGAATGGATGAGAAAATCGAGGTGGAGAAACACTACATAACCCATCTAAGGTTAGTCAGTAGAGCTGAATTCAAACCCTGTCAGTCCCAGGGCAAAGCCTGAGAGTTAAAAGCACAACACACAGCAACTTGAGAAAATGACCAAGAACAGAAGTATCAGACTTCCCAAGAGTGGAATTTTCCTTTAGCCCTGGGGTTACACCCTTATGAAAATACCCCCAAGTCCTGAAGATGCCTCGGAGCCAAGAATGTTCCTTCCCTGACAAGCACCAGCCTCCCTAGAGATGCAGCTCCCCATCCCTGCTGGGCTGGGGCCAGGGTCCAAGGAGCAGCGGGCCTTCTTGCAGCCAAGGGGGGAAGCCCAGCCCTGCACAGCCCACAGCAGATGTGGATTCTGGAGGTGTTTTCTTTTCCTTTTCTTATTTAAAGAATAAACAAGCTCTCCACACTCCCCACATGAGAAATGCTGCTTGTGCTGCCACCAGACAATAATTTTACAGTCATATGATGACCTTTGTGCAGAGAAAAGAGGAAAAGCCTGCACCCCACCCCATCCAAGCCTGGGAGAGTCAACCTGTGGAAAAGCCCAGGTCACAGAAGATCAAACTCACTTGCTGAGGAACAACAGGAGGCGGGGAGGTGGGTCGGGGAGAGGACGGAGAAGGAGGAAGCAGAAAGTTTAAAGGTCAAAGCAAATGTCAACCTAACACCAGTACTGTATGAACAGCACACAGCCTCACTGCTAGACAAATAAATGCTGCCATGGAGGCAAGGTATCAGGAGGTTTTATTAACTCTCTTCCTGGAATCATACACATAGGAAGTCTATTCCATCATATAAGCTGCAAAGCACAATATTTATCCCTTGGGGGGAAACCACAGAACTGATACTGAATCCACAATACAGAGCTTCTCCTCCATTCCCTTCCCAGCAGGCTTCTGTTTCTGTTGCCCCTCGGGAGGCCTGTCAGCAGGAAGTACCCACAGATTCTGATAAGAACCGGAAGGGTCACATGCTGATGAGAATGCAGGGCACAATGCTGCCTCCACCCTCAGCTGACTTTCCCAGGCAAGGCTTGGTCCCAAGGAGCCCAAAGGAGGCTGGAGAGTAATGGGCTCCTCTGTGTGTGTTCTTCTCACTTCGGGGGGGGGCCCTCTGTCCCCACCACCCTCATGTCCAGATGCATGGAGATCCCATCTCTGCCTGAGGCCCTAGATGAATAATGCCCATTTGCAGGGCCCCAGGCATTTAAGGGGAACCTACTAGATTGGACAGCTGCTCTTGGCCCACTGACAAGGGTAAGCTCTCTGTCCATTCCCTCTGTTTCCCATGCTGCTGCTCACCTGCCTACCCGGAGAATGTAAAAATGTGTGCACATGTGCATGTTTGTATGTGAGTGTGTGTTTCCCCCAGTCACATGCTCAGAAATTCTGATTCAGTTGGTCTGGAGTATATCCCGAGAATCTGTACTTTTTTTTCAAAAGCTCCCAGGTAATTCTGCAATCTGAAAAGCAGTCTCTACAAGCAGGTGTTAGAGGAAATTAGAGATCACAGTATTGGCCTCCTTGCATATACTACAGGACAGGCAGCCCAGTTTGCAGCAGGCCACTGTGATAGTTACCAACCGTGAGCCACAGCTGTCTCAGAAGCCCCATTCAAGAGTGCCATGCAGTGCTCTGCACTGTATTCAAATGACAATCTTGGGTCTTGGAGGCACTCCTCCATCCCTGCACCTTCTCCAAACCATCTTTTCCTATTACCACCCTCAGCTCAGTCGCTCAGTTGTGTCTGACTCTTTGCGACTCCATGAATTGCAGCACGCGAGGCCTCCCTGTCCATCACCAACTCCTGGAGCTTGCTCAAACTCACATCCATCGAGTCGCTGATGCCATCCAACCATTTCATCCTCTGTCGTCCCCTTCTCCACCTGCCCTCAATTTTCCCCAGCATCAGGGTCGTTTCCAATGAGTCAGTTCTTCCCATCAGGTGACCAAAGTATTGGAGTTTCAGCTTCAGCATCAGTCCTTCCAAAGAATATTCAGGGCTGATTTCCTTTAGGATGGACTGGTTGGATCTCCTTGTAGTCCAAGGGGCTCTCGAGGTCTTCTCCCAACACCACAGTTCAAAAGCATCAATTCTTCAGTGCTCAGCATTCTTTATGGTTCAACTCTCACATCCATAAATGATTACTGGAAAAACCATAGCCTTGACTAGATGGACCTTTGTCAGCAAAGTAATGTCTCTGCTTTTTAATATGCTGTCTAGGTCAGTCATAGCTTTTCTTCCAAGGGGCACTTTTATAAAATATGTGGCTGACTACTTTCTGTTCTATAATGTCTCTCCTACTTTCTGATATTAATAGAATTTGGTTTACCTGACATCTGTATTAAGTTATTGAAAACATTTGAAGAAATGACTCAAAAAAATTTTTGTAAACTGTCTCTGAACAGTTGAGACTGGGGAATATTTTGTTCCAGCAAGTACTAAAAAAAAAAAAAAAAGTGAGGCATTTCATTTGTACCACTGAGGTACAAAAGATAAAAAGAATAATCCATTGGTAATCCCAAAGACACTACAAAAAATACCAAAATTCTAGAATGAAAGGACAACCTAAAGCAAGCAACAGATGAAAAATAAAAAATCAATTAAACAAAGTAGAGCATGCATGATGGCAAACTGATCTAGAGTCAAGTGGGGTAAGGCTGTTACTCTACCATCTCAGGGCCAGGCTTGGGCAATTCCAGGAGATGCTGTATTTTCCAGGCTCCCAGCTTCCACTCAATCTGTGCCTACCCTCTCCTGAATATGCTGGATACAAGGCTATCCTGTCTTCTTTCTCAGTTACTTCTACAGAAACTCTTCTTAGGGACAAATCCGTTATCAGTCGTTGACGCTTTAGTTTGAAAAAACAACACAAAAACAACAACCAGAGGTGTCTCTCCCAAAGAATATGTATCTTTTATGTTTTATTTCTCAACTGGGATGAGAGGAGGGGAAAGAAGAGTTGGAGAGAATATTTTCCTTTTACTTTTGAAGAACTTTCAAGATCTGCTAGCAGTGAGCAACAGTCTTGTATTTTCTCTGATCGAAGTGTAGAGAGTAAAAAATCTGTAATTTCTGTGATTAAATGTCTGTAGTGAGCCCACAAAGAAACTGGGGTGTCTTTGTTTGCATGGTCTAGATGGCAAGGCTGAGAGCCGAAGAATTGATGCTTTTAAACTGTGGTGTTGGAGAAGACTCTTGAGAGTCCCTTGGACTGCAAGGAGATCCAACCAGTCCACTCTGAAGGAGATCAACCCTGGGATTTCTTTGGAAGGAATGATGCTAAAACTGAAACTCCAGTACTTTGGCCACCTCATGTGAGAGTTGACTCATTGGAAAAGACTCTGATGCTGGGAGGGATTGGGGGCAGGAGAAGAAGGGGACGACCGAGGATGAGATGGCTGGATGGCATCACTGACTCGATGGACGCAAGTCTGAGTGAACTCCGGGAGTTGGTGATGGACAGGGAGGCCTGGCGTGCTGCGATTCATGGGGTCGCAGAGTCGGACACGACTGAGCGACTGAACTGAACTGCACTGAACTGAGATGGCATACAGGTACACAGGCGGTGTCAGGTGCCAATGAGGAAAGAGGATCCTCATGGCAATCGCATACAAATGCGTGCATACAAGACTGCCAGTCTTTCCCATTCCATGACAGCACAAAGGTGGCCCTAAGTGAATTTCTGTATTTCTGTATGACATATGGTGAAAAGGAAAGGGAGTTCTATATGCACTTTCTTTTTCTCTTTGCATTTACCAGATTTCTTTATAAGAATAATCATAGGAAAGAATAAATTTTCTAAATTTTTTACTCCCCATTCTCAATACATACTTTCAGACACTGAATTCCACATAAAGTAGAAGCAAAGGAGAAAGCATTTAGATCAGAATCTTCAGGAGAACTTGATCTGAGTCAAGATCATCTAGGTGGGTCTCTTCTGACACATCTCTAAGAAATTATTTATCCAGTAGAACTAAAGAGCATATTTTGCAAAGACCATATCGCAGTGTGAATAAAGTATCAGGACTTCTTCCCTCCACCCTTTTTTTTTTTTTTTTTTTTGCTCCCAAGGGATTTGAGGATTTTAGAACCAGTACTAAATAGTAAATATCAGTTTCAGGCTAGGTGAAGTTTCTGAGTTTGAGCTACCATGGAAAGAAAGACAGAAAAAGTTTTTTAAAAAAGGGAGGTGGTGGAATGTGTTAAGTAGAAGGGATCTATCCAGGTTCCCATGGGGAGCATCCAATTGTCGGGCCCTTTGAACTCTTCACAGGTGAGAATTCCTCTTCTGGATCAGCTACCTTACCAAAGCCCAGAGTTAGACACTTGGGAGCGCAGGTTCAGCTCTGACCATTGAGCTAACCCTCCAGCTTATTTCTTCTCTTTCCCCCTCTCCTAGTGAAACTTCTTCCTCTATCACTTAAAGAAAGCCACAAACTGGTATAGCATAGCCACAAGCCCCAAACTGGTGTAGTATAGCCACACGTCACACTGCCCATCTCTCTCCACACAGCCCTCTGCAGAGATAAGAGTCCATCAGTTTATCACTCTGTCACCTCCCTGCAGGTACGGTGGATGACTACAGAACCAGAAGTCTTTGTCTTATTCCTAAGGATTTCCACAGGATTTTCTTGAGCCACCAGGGGCCACTGTCAAAGTAACCAAGTCCTTGGTGAAATACATCTCTCTATACATTGTATGGGGTTTGCAAACAATTTAGAAACTGTAGGTTTATTACCGAATGGTAATTCATTGTCTGATATGGTTAAGCACTGATGACTATAAATCCACTAATGGGAAATTCAAATCTCCTTAGAAGGAAAAGAACAAAACACCTGGTAATCACCCAAAACTTGATAAACATGAATAAAATTCTTAGCTAGTCTTGACAGATCTCTAATGAAGCAGTTTGTATTGTAGCCAGCCCACTTCCAGACTAAGGGAAAAAAAAAAAAACACTTAATAGAGAGTTAAACCAAGTGAAGAAACTTTCAAACATTGTATCTTACCCCAAGCTCTGTAACAGCCAACACACCAGATACGCACAGGCACACAAACACCTCCTGAAAGCATTTCCTGATGTTCTGAGTATTTGTGTGTATGTGTTTTCCAGAATATTTTTACAGAAAACTTTACATGGGATCCTAACATGTAAAAGAGATAAACGCAGAGCTCTGTGGTTAGAAAGGGGTCCTATCCATTTAGCAGTCTCTTGGTATCCAACATTGGGCTCGGAGGCATTCAGGACTCCCCAAATCACATTTTAAAGACCACCAGCCACCCTGACATCAGCTGTGGATTCTCTTCAAGGGAATGGAGACAGACATTCGCCTTCATTCTTCATTCTCTCATTTGCTGAACACCCACTCTGCTGGCATACAGAGGCATTGAGGCCAATGGAACAGGAATCCTCAACACAAGAAGTTCACACTCTGTTATGGGAAAGGCAATGCACTGGAATATTCTAAAACTGTAGTGAGTAATGTGATAAAGGTAGTTAGCAGATGCTTTGAGATTCCAGTTTTCATCTCACCAAAAGTTTAGGGACACCGAGTCTATTCCAGAGCGGACTGTGCCTTTAATTTATCACTTCATTTATGAGCCCACCCTATAAAATAAACATTTCATTTTCTTCCCAAGAATTACCCAAAAAGCACTTGATATTCACCTTGGAAATGTGATAATGCCAAATTTTTGAGGAATGACAGGACTTTCACACTGTATCAAACAGTATACATTTAGCCCAGAATTATGATTCTTACAGCCTATATTGGCACTAATCACTCAGACTAAGTTATAAGCATATATAACACTTAACGCAATTTAATTACTCATGAAGTCTTTTGTAAGTCTTTTAATCACAAGCATTTACTATAACCAACTTAAGGACGTAAAGATTTCCTAAGCTTGATACCAGTTTGGTTGAGCTGAGTTGCTAATTTTCTTCCCTATGCTGACCTAGAAACCCCTGAGGTCCAAGTTACAGTTTGTGACTTGCCTGAGAATAAAATGGATTTAATCTGTCCCTAGACAATTCAATTCACTACCGTATAACTTCAGAGCAGTGTTTTTCTTTGTAGTAATAGATGCTGTTATTCGGGGGAATGAAGAAAAGCATTCAAGCCATGACTGGAAAGGAACAGAGGACCACAGAACCTTAGGCAGACGATTCAGGGCTACATCATCCAGCATCCCACGGGAGTAGAAAGGAGCCCGCTCATGACCACATGTGCTCGGCACCTCTGCTAGAGGGAGGGGACGTCTTCCTGGGGAAGCTCATTCATCTTGGACAGCCTTTTTACTTATTTTAAAAAGACAGCTATTCTTAATACAAAGTTTTGCCTTCTTGTCACTCCTACCTATTGGTTCTAAATCTGCTCTGTGAGAGCACCCAGAACAAAAATCCTCCCTTTCATGAAGCACACCTTCAAAGACATATCCTAGTTGAAGTATGACGCTTACTTCCAAATATATTAGGACCCTATAGATTGGCCTCCACTGCTTTCTGCACTTAATGACTCCCCACCAGCTGAGGGACTACAATAAATTTTAGATTCTAAGATATAATTTTTAGAGTTTATTCATTACTATTTCTTTTCTAATTGAAAACTTTTAGCTATGGTAAAGTACACATAATATAACATTTACCATTTTAAGTGTACATTTCAGTGGCATGAAGTACCTTCACATCGATGTCCTCCCATCACTGACATCCATCCTCTTTTCATCTTTTAAAACTGAAACTGTATCCACTGAACACAAATTCCCCATTCCCTACCCCTGTCTCCACTTCCCATCAACTACCACTCTGCTCTGTATCTCTGTGAATCAGTCTACTCCAGGTACTTCGTAAGCAAAATCATACAGTTTCTGTTCTGTGACCGACGTGTTTCGTTTAGCTTAACGTCCTCAAGGTTCATCCACATTGTAGCATGTCTCAGAATTTCCTTCCTTTTTAAGGCTAAATCATATTCCATGTGACCATTCCACTTTACTGATGTGAAAAATAAGGCTCCAAGAAGTTAAGAGTTTTCCTAAAATCTCACAACCGTAATGGAAGCTAGGTGCCCTGATTCCCTGTTTTCTGCCTACCTATCACATCCTTCTCTATTTTCCAAATGTTCTACATTTCAAATTGGACTGAAGTTGAAGAGGAGGCTCCTTTATCAACTTCTTCCAGGCTTACCTTGTTCTTGGAAGCCATTTCACACACATTTCAGATTGGGAAATATCTTAAGATAGTAAGGGGTTTGGAGATATGGAGACTGCTGTCCCCAAAATCCAAGTATTGGCAGGGGAACCAGGGTAGCAAGCATGTGGATTTAGTCCTACTATAGTAAACACCACACCATAGGGATTGTTCTAATTACTATTACAATTATTTATGTTCTTCCTTTTGAGAAGGAAGCACATTTCTTTTTACCTTTTCCTTCCTTTTCTTTACTTTTTAATACTGGAACTTGAATTCCTGTGGTAGGCAGCAGTAGTAGAAAGAGAGAGCACCTCACGGGTGGCTTTGTTTTGGATTTTAATCTGGTTATGTGCTTTTATCTCTCTTGACAAGATATGGGTAAAGCCACCGTACAATGTAACCGGAGTGGGGCTCAGCCATGCCTCACAGCTATTATCTCTTAATAAAAGAGGAGCACTTCTGCAGGGGATGAGGTTACTGTCAGTAAAGGCATGACTAATAATGATTAATTTGACCAGCACCAACATAAACTGGATCTGAGATTCACTAAATAATTATTCTGTAGCCTGGATACCATTTCCACAGGGTTCAGGGAAGTCGCTAGCCATTTATCACATTAAAACAGAACCCAAAAAATACCTACATAAACAAGAAAGGGTAAAGTAAGAAACCATCCCTCCAAAAGCCAAATGCCTTAACATCCACCCACAAAATATCTGCTTAAAGCTAGAAACAACAACAACAAAAACCCCATGTTACTATCTTGTGCCAGAGAAAGACAAACAAAATGTACTGGACACATACCCTTCTCCTAGCAGGAAAGAGCCAAGCCTAGTTCCTTTCACAGAGAGGGGAAAGGATCAGCCATCTAATTGGCAGAAGTGTATCTATCTCCTCAACTGATCTTTACTTCTGTCTCATAGGTAAGACATTAGCATTCAGGCAACACAAATGCATTTACTCCCAAATTTCTCCAAACCACAGAGCACGTTTGCAGTAAAACCTGGTCTCAATTCAAGGCTGCTACGTTGTGGACTATCTTTTGCTGTGACCATTGACAAAATTCATCCTTGGCTAGATCCTCGCCCAGACTGCCTGAGTTCTGTTTTCAGAGAAGCTCATTTCATGAATCATTTTATAAACACTTACTGAGCCATTGATCAGTGACCACTATGCGCCAGGCACTGTTCTAATACAAAGACACAGAGTGAGCAGAGCCACGCCCCTGTTCTCAGAGCTTTCATTCTAAAAGAGAAAGGCGGTAATAAGTAAAGAAGGAAGTAAAATGCATGGTACATCAGACAGAGATAAGTACTAGATATAAAACTAAGGCAAGTTAAGAGGAACAGAGAAAGTCAGAAGCGATGGTGCTCAGAGTATTCTGTACGGTGGAGCAGAATGAGATGAAGCCAGACAGGTAACAAGGCCAACTCACTTAGGACTCTGTGGGTCACTGCCAAGAGCTGATTTTTGCATGAAAGAAATGTGGAGCCATTGGTGAGTTTGGAGCAGAAGAGTATCCTAATTTGACTGATGTTTTAAAGGACCATTCTAGTTACCCTGAAAAATAGAATAGACATATGAATTTAGAGTTCAGTGGGTAGATCCAGGGTGGAGATAACATTTGAGTGTTTTTGTGTGTAGATGACACTCAATGCATGAGAGAGCAAAACAGAAGTAAGAGAGGTTGGAGGACTAAGTCCTAGGGCACCCCAAGGTTTAGAGGTCAGGGAGATGAAGAGAGACCAGCAGGAGACTCAGAAAAAGAGCAGGCAGTGAGCTAGGAGAATGAAGAGAGTGCCATTCCGGAAGCCAAGGGAAGAATGTTTCAAGAAGGGAAAGACCACATAGATCAAATGTGACTAAGAGGTCAGATAGTAATTAATGTTATCAGAAGCTCAAGAATATTTCTCAAGATTATTTAAATTCTGGCTTTCAGCACACATTGGCAGAGTACTGGAGAAAGGGCTTCACAGCTGTAATGATCATTGTCATTTTATCATCCCTCCAGAATTTCCAAATTGTTCATATATAATAACCGTCAACCTTGAATAACCCAGATTCATGCTGTATGTTGGCTTCCCTGATAGTTCAGTTGGTTAAGAATCTGCCTGCAATGCAGGGGACCCCAGTTCGATTCCTGGGTTGGGAAGATCTGCTAAAGAAGGAATAGGCTACCCACTCCAGTATTCTTAGAATTCCCCCATGGCTCAGCTGGTAAAGAATCTGCCTGCAATGCAGGAGACCTGGGTTCAATCCTTGGGTTGGGAAGAGCCCCTGGAGAAGGGAATGGCTACCCACTCCAGTATTCTGGCCTGGAGAATTCCACAGACGGTATAGTCCATGGGGCTCACAAAGAGTCGGACACGACTGACCCACTTTCACTTTCATGCTGTGTGTAGCTGGGATGCTTGCTTCCACCTCGGGGATACAGACTCCTCAGTGTCAGTCACCTCCCTGTTCCTCACCACATACCAAGGGGCTAAGAAGGAGCAGTCACTTAACTCTTTTCATTTTAGACATGAAGATCCTGGAACACTAATTTGGATGCTACGCCCCATTGATCTGTCTTATTAATATATCCCTTCTGTCCATCAAAATTTGACTTCCATGCATTCAATGTCCACTGTAACTATTTCAGAATCTCAAGATTTATTTCAACCTGTGTGGTCACTCACTGTTCCCCTAGTGCCTGGAACACTTCCTTACTTTTGCACTGGGATGTTTCCCTCTCTAACACCACTTATTTAATACATCTTTTAGACCCAGTTAAATTCATCAATGAAAATTTTCTGTAAATGAGGCTCCACCCAGTATAGAATAATTTCTCCCTCCTCATTATCCTGCCTATTGAGCACTTCCTGTATGTATTTTATTGTTTGTATCCTGTTAACTTATCTTTTCACCATGCCTATTCTATACATCACAACAATGTGCCTTGCCCCAAATAAGTACTCAGTGATTAATTAGAAGATGAATGAATGGTTCTTAACAAAGAATGATGATTTTAAGAGCTAACAGCAAGTCAATAGTTGAGTTCAGTTCAGGACCTTTAAGTTCTGACACCCAGATTCACTCTTCAGAAATGTCTGCTCTATTTTTCTGCCAAAGCCAATTGTTGATGGTGATAGAACTGTTAAATACACTCTTAAAGCCTTGACTCAGCTCCCCCAAGAACAAGCTTGCATAGTCTTTACTTCTCTGGGCTCCACTCCCACAGTCTGGCCTCAATGGGAAACTCTTGACCCATCCCTGGTTTTAAAATAGTAATTTCTTTTTCTTTCACAGCATACCCTGGTAACCACTGAGATACTATACTATGTAGTAACCAGAGAAACACAAATGGCCTGTGCATACCTGTTAGGGCCAACCACATACTCATAACCACACTAATCACTCCCACCTCCACCTCCTGCCCTATACTTGGCACTCTCCAGCTGCACAGATAGTTAAGAGCTGAACAAACCTTAAACCTGTATGTGGGAAGTGCTAAACGAGTTGTACTGTCCGGATAAAAACGTGTTAGGAACTAAGGGAGGTACCAAGCAGGGGGCTCTAATCAAGGTGGAGTTCCTGAGGAGGTGGGTTCTGAAATGGGCAGGATTTGCTGGAGTGGTAACAAGCCAGGAGAACATGCCAGGAAGCAAAATAGAAAAAAAAAAAAAAATCTTCAGCAGCTTGGTAGGACTGTGGATTGGCCAAGGTGAGAGATAAAGCCCAGAAAACCAGTCTGACCAGCTAGTCCAGTTCTTTACTTCAGTGTCTTTGATGATTTGGGTCAGCCAGGGTACAACTGTGAGGCCAGGCTGTGCATAAAGATTGACCATTAGTCACAAGTGATGGAAAGAGCACTGGAGCAGGAGTCAGAAGGCCTGGCTGGGTTCCAGCCCTCTGCCACAGAAAACACAAATATAAACAAGGCAACCATTTTTTCCTTTGCTCTGGTTTTCTCCCTTTAGGGAAAAAGGAGGGAGTGGGCAGGGGAGGACAATGGCTCCACCCTCTTGTACACTTATGAAATTCACATGCAGTTATGATTGTCAAAGCTCAGTTCAAAAGCAATCTGTATATGAAGTAAATCTCCAGCAAAAATAGAGTAGGTTGTCCCTAAGACCTAATGAGACCTAATATCCAGAAGACCTAATGAGAGCACTGTAACCCCTCCCTGCCTTTCCCTCAGAGAGCACATTCTCTGGATGGGGGACTAGTCAACCCTTCAGAATGTGGGTGCTGGCAAGAACACTGAGATCAGACCGACTTGGACTGCCTCCTAGCTCTGTTATTTGCTATCTTGTGTGACCTTGGACAAGTTTTATAAACTTGCTTAGCTTCAGTTTTAGTTTTGCTTCATTTATCAGTAAAATTAAAACAACACTGCGTACTCTGTGGTGAAGATTAAAGACAATTTCATGTAAAGTTTCTAAGTTGGTTCCTGGCACACAGTAGATACTCACAAATGTTGTGGACATTTTTACAATTAGCCTCAATATGAAAGACCTCATGTACAACAGATATCAAATCAAATTTATCAGCCATTTGCAAAGAATTGAAACGTTTTGATATCCACAAACATAATTTAAATCCGATTTGAGACTCCCTAGCTTCTTTTTCCATGTCCTTCATTTCTGAAGCTGGTGCAGTGGAAACTTCTGAAAAATGGCACAGGAGAAGTCAGCATACAATGTTACATTGCACATTAGAAAATATTCTGAAGACCTCTAGCTATCTCCCCACACACCTTCAAAACAAACAAAAAAAAAGTCCAGGTCTGCTACTTGTGGAATAACTAAAAAGTATATTGTTATCCCACACCACACTTGCAGTTTGGGTTACATTCTGTCCTTCTATCATGTTTGGGTTGACAGGGGTTGCAGACAAGAGCAGGGAAAGAGGAGATGTATAAACCTCAGATTGGCTCAGATGAACCATTAGAACATTTAAAATTAATGAAATCCACTGGGTTCTACTCCTTTCTTAGAAATGAGGTCAGTTGGCTGAGATGCAGAATTTGGTTTCATGGGCCACTGCTGCAACAAGAGCTTGGGCTTACCGACAGGCTCCAGGTGATCATTCAGAGGCTAGGCTGAGCTAACATCCTTGAGCACAGACACATGCCCAGCTCTCTGCATCGCCCTCCATGGGCCGCTTCCCACCCCTCCCTTCAAGGAGAGAGAGCTCTGCAAGGAAGTGGTGAGAAGTTTAAAGTGAAAATAATCCCAATGATCAGCTTTAAAACAAAGACGATTTCAGAAACATTATTTACCCACCAAAGTGAAGTCACTCAGTCGTGTCCGACTCGTTGTGACCCCATGGACTGTAGCCTACCGAGCTCCTCTGTCCATGGGATTCTCCAGGCAAGAATACTGGAGTGGGTTGCCATTTCCTTCTCCAGGGGATCTTCCTGACCCAGGGATCGAACCCGGGTTTCCCGCGTTGGAGGCAGACGCTTTAACCTCTGAGCCACCAGGGAAGCCCTTTACCCACCAAAGAGAGACAGTTTGACAGATGTAACCATCACTCCAGCAGACACAGTGACCTAGTTCTTCCTGCTGCTGTGACAAAGGTACCACCAGCACAACAATCTGATGGTCAAAGAGAGTCCTCAGCAAGCACCCTGGCCACACATAAAAAAATCACCTGAGACGCAATGAAAAGAAAGTACGAAGCCAAGCACCCAATTCTAGATTTCTAGTTAACTGGTCTGAGTAAGACAGAGGTATCAGTTTTCTTGGCTTTTTTTTTTTTTTTTTAAGTTACTAGTAATTCCAACATGTAGCCTGAACTGAGAACTATGATCTATTTCAATATCATTACATATAGAGGAAGAAGATGAGGGGCAAAGATCCCTACTGAGTGATTTGTTCTTTCAAATTGCTTTCTTCCCCTTATTGTCCAATATTTTGGTCATATTTCAGGGAAATCTCCTAATTTCAGACTTAGTTATGAAGCCCTCCCACCTTGCCCCAGGCACACTGTGTATGGGGAAATGAAACTCTATTGCCCTAAGGTGGAAGAAGGGAACTGAAAGGCGAAACTGACCTGAAATAGGAACGAAACTGAGAAGAATCAGCTCAAAGGCCAAAACTGGAGAAATGAAGTAAACGAACACAAACCAACTCACTGAGAAAAACCAGTTAGACCCAGAAAGTTCTTTCAGTTTGGATAATTTAAGGTTTCAGCGAGGGATTATGTTTTACATGTTGAAAGTATCACCCACGCAGTCAAGTTCAGCCGGCCCGGCATTTTCTTGAGGGCCACTGCAGAGCTGTAACAGTCTGCTGACTGCAAGCACACCTTCTGAAATTAAAAAAAAAAAAAAAAGGAGGGCAGTGATCACTCTTGGGGATCACCACAGATAAAATCAAGAGGCCACCTTTCCAAGTCCTATGAGCAGCAGCACCACGTCAACTCCTAACGTATTCATTTTGATCATTGAAATAAACATTGTGCCTCTTCCACATCACAAAGGACTTAACTCACCAATTACAAACTAAATAGAAGAAAGATAACTTTCTCCACTTTGGAAAGGCCCCAACCTATGTTTTCTGATGGAGAAAGTTACTTTAAGAAACTGGTTATGAAGAGAGGTTGAGTTTAGAGCACGAACCAACATCACATGAATACCACATCTAGGGTGGTGCCTGCAGGCATCCCAGGAACCCAGAAGGTGCCTTTTCATCAGTGGACAATGGAAGAAATGCCCCTAAACCAGGTCTATATTTTTTATACAGAAACAGAGATGGGAAAGCATGTCCATAGTTTCCTATAAGACTAATAATCATCAAACAAGAAAGAGGACAGAGGCACTCAGAAAGGCTGGATTGTCCAGAATATGCAGTAGTTCACAGATGCAAGTTATTAAATAGCAAGATCTTAAAAAAAAAAATCTATTTAGCCATGCAACTTTTGGAGTCTCAAGATTTAGTTCCTGAGATCTATTATCAGACACTGCTTGCTTTTATGCCCAAAGGAAAGTGCTGGTAATTCAAGGGAATTAGCTGAGGACTGATTTATTGCTTATCTCCTTAATCTGGTTACAGCTCAGAAGTGTATCCTGTTGGTTCCTGTGCTCTGGTGTCCGATGTCATCCTCTACCTCGGTAGTTTTAGCCTCCTGGCTCAGAGACAAATTAGAACAGGACTCGAAGGGGGACTCTTGATGGAGAGTTACACTGAGGTCTGTCTACTCTCATCTCCTCAACCTCAGACCCCTCAGACATGTGCATAACATATCTATCTCCAACCAGAAATGAAGTGTGGCTGGGGTACCAGAGGACTTCAGTTCCCCTCATTATCCTTTGGTATGCTTTGAATTGAGGGTTAGCAGCCACAACAATGGTCCCTGATCTGCAGAGTACTTCATGACTCATAGACTGCTTCCCTATACTTTATAACTGAGCGACTGAGAGCCTGGACTCTGGAGTCAGGGCTCCAATCCCAGTGGCATGACCTCAGACAAGCTGCTTAACCTCTCTAAGTCTCCATTTCATCATCCGTTAAATTCTTCCCGCAGAACTGTTGGGAAGATTAAGAGAGGCAGTGACGGTGAAGCACATCTCAGAGAAGCAAAACGTATCTAAGTGCTGATAGGTGTTAGTTAGCTATTATTATTAGCATGCCGTGAAAGTGAAAGTCACTCAGTCACGTCTGACTCTTTGTGACCCCATGAAACTATACAATCCATGGAATTTCCCAGGCCAGAATAATACTGGAGTTGGGTAGCCGTTCCCTTCTCCAGGGGATCTCCCCAACCCAAGGATCAAACCCAGGTCTCCCACATTACAGGCGGATTCATTACCATTTGAGCCACCAGGGAGGCCCCAATAATGTGATTTAAACCTCATAGTAACAATTCCATTAACCACAGTGGAGACTGGCAGGAGGTACAGGGCACACGGGCTCATGCACACCCGTGTTTAAGTGTGTACAATGCCAGCTGGTGGGCAGTGTGTATGTGTAGAAGAGCTGCCATTAGCTGTGAGGCTGGCTCCATATAATGCTGTGCTTGCTATGTCCCAGCAGCTGTGTAGCTATACTGTGGACCACAGATGGTTGGGAATTCACTAACCAAACACCATGAGTATTTAATTCAGATCATATTTCACTGACCAAAAAAAAAGATCAGAGAGCTCGAGTGACTTGTCCAGGATCACCCATTTTGTTAATAAGTGGCAGAACTGAGATGTCAATCCAATTTGTCAAGCCCTACAGGCAAACTCAGGGCAGAGGGGAGGAGGCTGTGGAGTTCTGGCCACTGGAGGGATTTCAGAAATGAACTCAAATCTCTTCACCACTGCTCTGTATCACCTGGCACTGCTGAACAAAATCAAAGGGTCTCATCCTAATAAACACTTCTTATCTTGGATAGCTAAGGAGCCAGATGTGTGAACTAAATTATGTGCCTCATTCTCTCCCCAAAAAGAACAAAAAATGCCAACTCTGCCTTTTGTCAGATTTAGCATTGCATTAATATGTACAGCACCAAAATGTCACATTTGTGAATCAGTAAAGTCATTCTGAAAATTCAAGAAATCCATAAAACTGTTCCCTGGTTCTCCTCTAAGCATGTCCCACACCAGAATTAGAGTGCCCAGCACTCTAGAGGAGCAAGTTCCAATTCATAGTACAGCCCATGTGTGAAAGCTCTCTTCCTAGGAAGTACAGAGAGTGGCAAATTTGCAGAACAGATGTTTATATTATATATATTAAAAAAACAATGATACTGCATCATTACAGAGGTTAATAAGCTTCACGAGGCAGGTGCCCTGAATGGCAGGAAGGGGACAGCAGAGGGGACAGGTGGTGGGAGAGACACACACCGGGAACTGCTTCCATTTTTCAGTGTCAGATGTGGTCAGGAGGCGCCCTGCTCATGGTAGTATCTGCAGGAGAAGGACAAGTTTTTCTGGTGGGCACTGGAGCCTGGCTGATGGCTGGGCAGCAACTTGCCCTCACATCCAGCCCCTGGTTCTCTGAGTGAGGAATGTACTTGACAGAGATCCCTAAAGATTCAGCCAAAACCAGCTGGTTCAGTGTTTCTCAAAAGGAGTGCCACAGAATATTTGCCCCAACTGAAAGTGCTCCAAGATCAAATAAATTTGGAGGAAAACTGCAAATTACATCTCAGTCATGGAGATTCATAAGGCACATTAGCATGTGGAAGGCTCTGAGAAATGCTTTATAAAGAAAACCTGCCTACTTTTTTTAATCAAGTATTTTAAAATTTGGTTAATCATTTTTCTCTTCTCATTTTTTAAATATAAGACTTAGCAACATAATCTCATTTTGAAAAACATTTTCAGAAGTGCTATTCTAGTCTAAGCTTCTTCATTTTACAAAGTATGAATTAGTGATCTAAGGGTCACAAACAAGTTAGCATGTCTTTTTCATGAGTTAAAGATATATGACATTACGGGGATAAGTTCAAGAAAATCAAGGTTCAAGTCAAGATGCTAGGACAGAATACTGATCAGCAGATCATTATCAGCCTTTTGATCATACTCTCACTCAACAGCAGGCTGAAGAAGGAATCCCTTTTACTCACTATGCTGGGGTTTTGATCACAGTAAATCCCAGAATTATACCCGAGGAAGGATTTCAAGATTGAACAGTAAAAACGTATCCAAAATCGGTCATGAGGGCCAGCCACAGCCACATGAAGCTGAAATGCAGAGTCCAGCAGGGGATGGAAAGCCAAGGAGAAGTACAGTGACAAAGTGCACAAGGATGGGGCTGATGGGGTCCAGACAGCACTGTCTCGATAAAGCATAGTCTGCTGTTTCTATTCTGACTGGGTCTAGAGAAACTCTGCAGATGGTGTCCCCTGCGCTGGGCTGGGCATCTACATGTCCTAGTGTGGATTCCTACAAGTGCGTACTATTCAGTTTAAGAAGTCAACATCATAGGTTTAAAGGAACTTCTCTATCATAAGGCCCAGAACTTCATAACTTAATCCTGATCTATTCAATATCTCTATCAAATGAAGTCACGAATCACTTTTTCTTAAAGTCAGCTTAACTGATGACATAAAATAGAAAGGACCAACCAAAATAATGGACAAAAAACATCTCAAAATATCACCATAGACTGGGATGCTGATCCAAAATTGGCTTATCATTGATAAAGCTAGTTAGGTTTAAGTTAGTCAGCACAGCATAAAGAATCAAGGTAGGCTTCCTAGGTGGCTCAGGGGTAAAGAATCTGCCAGCAATGCAGGAGATACAGGCAGATGTGAGTTTGATCCCCAGGTCGGGAAGATCCCCAGGAGGAGAGCGTGGAAACCCACTCCAGTATTCTTGCCTGGAGAATCCCATGGACGGAGAGAGGAGCCTGGTGGGTTACAGTCCACGGGGTCACAAAGAGTCAGACACAACTGAAGTAACTGAGCACTCAGGCAAGGGATGAAGGTACTAAAATACACACCTTAGATTCCACTTTTTCTCTGTACTAATCAGACTACATCTGAAGGAATGGAATCCACTTTATTCATATGCATCTGAGTTACATTTAAATAAGACGTTCATAGAGGGAGCACCTCTCACTCAGGAAGCATTGCAAGGAACAACCTGCAGAGAGAGTGACTGGAAACTGGAGACCCTACAGCTGTTAAAGATAAGGAAGCACCACAGCTGTTTCCAAATACAGGAGAAGCTCTCCTGGGAAGAAAGGGAGGACCTAGTTTCTAGGATTTTAAGCAGCAGCACAGAGGCAATATACAGGAAATAAATAGCTTTCTAAACATCTGAGCTGCCCACGAATGAAGGGGAGCCAGATGTCCACCATTCTCGGAATGAACCTCTAACCAGAGGTTAGAGGGGGATAGCCTCAGACTTTTTTTAAGAGTTCTGCCATGCTTCTTCACTCTGTCTCCCTCAGATCCCCAGCTTCCCATCCATGGCTATGATTTAATTCTCTTTCCTTTCTCCTCCCACCCTCAGCTCCCTCTCCTGGGTCCACCATACTCCATCCTTATGTTTCACTACTTTTTCCCCAGACACTTGACCCTAACTTCCAACCAGGACACACACCTTGCCACACTGCAAGCCTCGTCTCCAGTGCAAAGCTCGTGCTGATCTAAAACATTTCTGTCTGGGGTAGAGACCATTTCATGGTCACATCAGTCATGGGGTAGAGAGACCAAGACCCATCTGTCAGGGATTTGAGGAAGGGACTTCCTTAGGTATGGGAGATTGAAGCAATGACCTGGGAGGGCTCATAATGGTGTGTTTCTAGAATTTTTGAGGTAGCACTAGCTCTAATTTATAGTACTTTCAAAGGCTATACAAAGACATTTCTATGACATTAGGCAAGTCAAACCATGTTTCTATCCCTTATTCTTAGGGTGCCATCCCTGGAAGTAAGGATCCTTATACTGATGGAAGGTACAAGGAAAGAGCATTTTCACAACTGCCTTTCAATTCAGATTCAGATTACCCGTCTAGTGTTCGATGATTCACTGCACAAAATCCTTATTCTGTGGCAAGCCTGTGGGTGGTTCACCTTGGTTCCAACACAAGAGTAGCCTTGTGAATTAAGAGGCCTGGCAGGAAATCAATCACTAATCTCTTTTTAGTGGCTCATCCTTCTCAATAGGATTTTGGAAATAATCCACAAGAAAAGGTGACTTCTTGATCTGTCAGAGAGGAATACTAGAGAGAATGCTACACTACAAGACTAAAAACATGCATAAACTCTCCCTACTCTGAGTGACCTGGGAAAGTCATTAGCCCTTTCTAAACCTCGGTTTCCTCATCAGCAGACCTGAGAAGTTTCAGTCTGCAGTAGTTCCTAACTTTTCTGGGTCACAGATAATCTTGAGAATCTGATGAAAGCTGTCAACTGCATATCCAATTTCAGAAGGTTAGAGGAAAACCTGAAGATCACCTATAGAGATTCTATAGCAACCTTGGACCCCAGGTTAAAAACTCTGTGGACCAGTATTATAACTCTATGATGCTTCTCTATCTAGCTTTCTAGCAACTTTCTCTGTGAATGTTAATATTTATTAAGTATTATTTTGCTTTTTAGCTCCCAGTTAGTTACACAGAGCTCTCAGGACACCCACATGGCATTTAAATAAATAAAATGTGTCAGTTGTAGTCATTTTAACAGGTGAGGTGACATAGAGACAGCAATAGATAATCACATTAATACAACTCTACAGTCACCACTGCTGGAGTGCAATCTCTACCCAAGTAAAGATTTAAGCACCCACCATCATTCCTTTAGATCATTTCCCAAGAGCTGCCATATTCTTCAGAAGCATCCCTGTTGCTTGCCTATGTCTCTCAGCATAACACAGGCACTATGCATCTCATGATACCAGAGACAGTTGTCCAGGCTCTCTGTCCATGAAGAAGAGAGTCCTGGACCAACCCAGCACAGACTACCAGTCAATATTCCAATGATACAGGCATTTGAGCACCACTGCGTTCCTAGAGTCTCTCATAATATAACTGGCAAGTCAGTTGGATTGGGAGGGTAATCCACCAAGCAAATAAAAATCAAATAAACAAACATGGATTGTTCTTCCTCTACTCTTGGTATACAATCATTTTTATTTTATTTAAAAATTGCATCCTGTCTCTTTCCCAAAAGCATTGAAGTCAATTGATTAAGTATTTACCAAGAAAAAGAAAACATATCCCAATGCTTTGAGAGATACAAAAAACAGGACCTGCTTTCAAGGACTTGACATTATAATTGGAAAGAGAAGAAATTAATCAAATAACAATACATAAAACAAGTTAGAAATAAATCAAATAGCAATAACTGTAAACAGTAATAAAATACAGGCTGAAACCCTATAAGCTTAATTACAAACAGTGGTAGAAAAAAAGGAAGGGGCATAGGAAGCAAGAAAGGACATTAGTCTAAATACGAACGCCTTGCCCTTTCTGTTCCAGTAGGTTCCCTCCTTCGCTTTTTTTTCCATTTCAAACTCCCTCAAGTTCTTGCCTCTAAGAATTTTTATAATTTATAAGTGTAAGTCTGTAAACTTCCCTCCATCTTCCTGCCCATAGACAGGGAGAGAAGTGCTGATGCTGATATGAAAGGCATGGTCCCTTATCTTCCTGCTTCCTCCCCTTCTCTCTCCAGCCCTTTCACTGACTGTGTCATGGACAAACAAACAAAAAACAACAACAAAAGCCTTTGCCTTGTTATGTCCTCCCTGAGGTAGATAAACACTGGAATGACACTCACCTGGACAAACCTCTCAAGGGCTCCCAAATATCCAGCTCCTCCATGTCTGATTATATTTGCTCATGCCCTTGCTAACTCCATCTGCCCTATTCCATAAGCCCTGCCATCTTCAAGGTTCAGCACAAATCCCACCTGCCCCAAGAAGCCTTGTCCTACTCAACTAGCCCACATGGATTTCCTATCTCACCACCTTTAACAGATTGTCAGTATTTCACATACCTTCCATCTTACTGGTCTTACCCTTATAATCTTTCATAACTTTAAATTTTGTGTGCTCTAGCTAAGCCTCCTGAGAACAGAGGACATGTGTTCCCTTCCCCTTATATACTCCAGAGAGCAGAACTCTGTGACAGGTGTATAGAACTGAGATGGAAACTCAGAAGAATCCCAGTGACATTAAGCTTGATTACAGGCAGACTCAGATTGCTCCTCAAAACAGCCTTATTAATTATTCTACCTTATTCAGATCCTCAAAAGTTCTCCAAGCCTGCCTACTGTTCTAAGCTCCAGGACCCAAACCTAATTTAAATAGTTTCCCAATTGTTATGGACTGAATGTTTTATGTCCCCAAATTCATGTGCTGAAGCCTTAACTCCCAGTGTGATGATATTTGCAGATGACCCTTTGAGAGGTAATTAGGTTTAGATGAGGCCATGAAACTCCCATGAAGGGATAAGTGCCCTTATAAGAAAAGGAAGAGATGCTCAAGTACTTCATCATCCATAAATCCTCCCCTTACTAGCCCACCCTACTGGTACCCAGGCCTCCTGCCTCACTATGAGCTCAAAGCAATGCATGTCTGTACCATGCCTTGGCTACTTCAGCACACATGGGCATATTAGGGGAAACAACTGGTGAATGAATACAAACGGTTTATGAGAACTCTGGACAACCAATTTTCATTTTTATTTACCTTTGTATTACTACCATCTCCCATTGATTCTAAAATGCACAATTTTTCATTTCTAACATGCCTGAAATTGCCTCAGAGTCTGTGGCATCTTAGATTTGATGATGTATGGCACTTCACTTTTCATATGTATGTCTTTATTCCTCAACAAACTGCAAGCTCTTTTATAAAAGGACTCATACATTGTATATCCGTTTTCCTTCACTTGTCTGGCAAAGATTCTATGGACAGCATAGATCCTCCGTACATCCTTGCTAAAAGAAGAAACTGCTTCCTTAATTGTTCCTTCCCTCCTGAAAAAGGATGAGATAAGCAGAGAGCAGCCAGAGATTTGGGTATGTTGGGTAGTGAGGAGGCTTAATCCTTGGTCATTTCTTTCCTCCAACACCATAAAACTTTAGAACTGAAAGCATACACTGGCTCCACTGCAATTTCTGTCTCTGAATCCCAGAGTAACATTTGTTTCTCATGCTTCACTTTGCCTTCTATAAAACGGGTCCAATTACACTTACCTCCTCAGAGAGGGGTAATAACTAGAACAGAACGAAATGATGATATCTTACAAATGCTGCAGAGAAGGTCATGAGTATTATTAAGTGACTGCCCCAGGGGAATGTTGTTTCCCACGATGGAAAAGGAAGAAGGCTTGGAGATTCTACGTTTGCTGTTCTGTACACACACAGTACATCACCATGACGGTTCTTCTTAAGTTCACCCCCTTTCTCTCCATAATGTTTCTGCTGACAAACAGCAAAGCCTTGGTGGTCATGCAGAGAATCAGGAATATGGCCAGTGAGGAGAGCTAGAGGAGGGTTCGACTGCAGCCTCTGGAGACACCTTTCTTCATCAGTCTGTACCTACCTGTGTGTCCTGCCACATGCCCAGGCAGAGCGTACAAATATGTCTCATTACATGATCCATCCTGTGTTGCCCAGGAAATAATAGACACAATCTAAGCTGCCAAGAGCAGCTTATCAAAGGCTGATCTTTATGTCTGGATCCGAAGTCCAGGAATACCAACCCAATTAGGTAGAAGCGAAACGAGCACTGGACACGGTTCCTTTTCCTTACATCGCTCTTTCGGCACATGCATGAACATGCATGCAACGCCCACACAGACCATCTTCCTTCTGAGGGGTGTTTTGAACAGATTTAGAGTGAGTGCATGTTCTCAACCAACCTTTTTCAAAACCATGGATTCCTGAGCTACTAGAGGTTTGACCAAGATCAGGAACCATCCTATAAAACCAATGAGTCAAAAGCTGATAAAACTATAAAGGTATGATATCCTTTGTCTGCCCTCCTCCCCTTCTTCCTCTGGAAAAGAAGACAAGTGTTCTTGTGTATTCTCCTCTTCCCCTTCACTTTTCAGGTCCTATATTTGCAAACTTTGTTCTTCCTGATAAGTGAAGAAACAAAGAGATAATCTTTTATCCTAACTCAGAGAAAGACATTCACATCCCTCTTCATGTTAGTGGAATGGCCTCCCTTCCTTCTCTCTTGAGGGCAGGCTCAGACAGTAAAGAATCCACCTGCCATCGCAGAGGATACAGGAGGTGTGGGTTCGATTCCTGAGTCGGGAAGATCCCCTGGAGAAAATGGCCACCTACTCCAGTATTCTTGCCTGGAAAATGCCATGGACAGAGGAGCCTAGTAGCTACAGTCCATGGGGTCGCAAAGAGTCTGACACAACTGAGCTACTAACACAATGGAGGTGGGGATAGTGTCATTTACTGGAATTGGTATTTCACAAAGCTTTCTTTTCCAGAGTTTTTCTTGTGTCTCCCAACCCCATCCAGCCTCCCAAGGCACAAGATACAGTAAGACATCTTTACAAAGGCTCAGAAAGGTAACTCGACACAAGAATTGGAGGTGGGAGTGGTCCAGGGAGAGCTGGTCTAGTAGGCATCATTTAGTGATCTAATGAATTTGTGAAACACCATAAGCTCAACCACACTGCAAAACCATGGTACTTACTAACATAGCAAAGACTTTGAGACATCCTACTGCAAAGATTCTATTTAGCTTTGTTTGTTGTTCAGTCACTCAGTTGTGTCCAACTCTTTGCAACCCCACAGACTGCAGCACACCAGGCTTCCCTGTCCTTCACTATCTCCCAAGGTAGCTTCGTTTAACCAGGTGTTTCTCAATCGTTTCGCTCATGGAATCTTTTTTGGCCTCCAACACCTCCTAATGTTCTGAATAAGTGTGTTCCACAGACCACATAGTGTAAAATGCTGACCTTGTCCAATATCCACCTTCTTCTCACAGGGAAAGTAAGAAATAGAGAACAGCTTTGACTCACTTAATCTTGCACGTGAATGGCGATACAAAGCGCTGCATAAGAAGTTCAACAAGCTCTGGATGTGGAGGCCAGGATGTCTGAGTGAAATTGCCTCCCAGTCATTTTCGAGCTGTGTGGCTTGGGCCACCACCTCTCCTTTCTAGAGTTATTTTCATTCTCAGTAAACGGAGGATTTTTTTCTTGGAGGATTTCTAAGGCTCTTTTCAATTCCCTTTTCTGGGATACTGAGAGACTCTAACACTTGCTGTAACACCTCCTGGAGCAAGTCCCAGAAGTGTGAGCCTACAGTTGCTCTAAATTTAAAGTTTAAAAAGCTCATGAAATTGTCAACCCACACAAAGGAAAAACCAACAGCAAACCCCCCCGCCCATGGTCATGAAGATATCCACGAGAGAAACAGGGGGGAGACAAAGTCCAAGTTATATCACCTGTATGCAGAGGCAGGCACTGTATGGCTGACTCTGGAGTCACCAGGAACCAGGAAGCCCGCCCCACATGCTGCTCACCTAAGCCCAAGGAGCACAGCTCAGAGTGCAGCTAATGCTGCGGCTCAGTTGTGACTAACCACCCTGCCAAGGTCTGTCTCTGGCCAGGAGGCACTATATAAAAGCATGAAAATAGTTCAGCACAACTAAGATGCCTTATGCATCCATCTGCTCCTCTCCCCTCCGCTAAGGTGATCCTTAGATACCCAGGAACAACGTGTATAGTCCTCTCCAGTCATATGAGCAGACAACAATCTCCAGGTTGGCACATAACTTGCTGGCTTGTTCCTCACTGTGTGCCCAGGGCGTGGCATTAATTGGTACTCTTTAACATCTGCAAAATAAATTATTATTTCTAAGCTAGTAGTTCCTAAGAGTTAAGACTCAGAAAACACATTAATGTATAAGTTCATCAATTATCTATCAAGTGCCTGAACTACTGGCGGAACTAAGCTAGACATGATGGGGGAACTAAGAGAGAATTCCCACCAGACCCTACTCCCAAAGAAATTACATTAGACAACATCTGTGAGGACTTAACGGTGCCAAAACTTCTCATCTTGCTCTTCCTACCCCTCCCACCTCAATCTCCCATTCTGCTTCTTTTCCTGCTCTCCCCATTTGTAGACATGACCGGGAGGCAACCACTCAGTTGGCCACCTACAAAAGCAAACATCTTCTTCATTATAGATGGCATTAAATTAGTGTTTATTCTGTGCCAGGCTAGCAATGCTTTGAATTCTGTACAACTTTTGCCCTATTTTACATAAAGATGTGTATCATTGTACACCTGATACACCTGTCTTTCCAACTCCCTGCATCAAACCAGTCTTGAGATTAGTTACACGACCTAGATGTCTTTCCCTTCCACCCTGGTCAGTGCTCCTGTGAAGCCCCAACACTTAGTTTCTAGTCACGCTTGAACTATTAGAGTCACCTTCTAAACTGTCTTCTGGCTGACTGACAATCTACCCTCAAACCAGCCAAAATGAAAGAGGCAGACTTGCTTCTCTGCACTATGTGTCTGACCATGTCCTCCACCTCCATCCAAACCCTTCTTTTGCTCTTTGGTGCATATCAGCTTTTGAGATCAGGGATGGCTGTCCACAGAGGGATGGCCACCACTACGCTGTGCACTCAAGCTCCCTGGAAAAACTCTCCCAGCCTCTTCGCTTACAGACCACCGTGAACTTAAAAATAATCCTGCATTACCTCCTCCAGGAGCTTTCCCTGACCCCAAGGCTTCCTCCTGTGCCTCTCTTTGATGTCCATTTAGCACTTTCAACAGATTGTGGCTCCTATTTAATAGCCCTTGACTCTGAGACCCTAGGGTGAGCCAAGTCTGGATGTGGTTCCCTCTGCCCCTGGCACATCACCTAGAAAGGTGGAAAGGTTTTCTCCTTTAGCATAGCTTCCTCTTCCCATTGCCTTGTGGCTTTATTTCTCACTCAACAATACTTTATAAAATCATTAGAGTAAAATGGTGCATTCTTTTCTCTCATAGCTTTAAAAAGACCTTAATGTTTCAAGAAATAATTGAGTATTTCCTATCAAAAGAGAACTCTCTTTTTTTTGTTTCCAATGAAAAGGCTGGCTTTGAGAGATGGAGTGACTTGCCCAAAGTAAGACAACTAATGAGAGACAGAGCTGAGATCCAAACCCTGGTGACACAGTTCCCCACACAGCAGCTTTATTACCTGCCCCTTCCCCTGCCTCTGCCCAGGGCTCGCTGTTCAAAAAGAAAGAAAAAAAAGAATATATATGTATATATACATATACATGCACGTACATTTTTTTATACATATACAAATATATATTACGAACACATATATACATACAGGAATATGAGTGTATTCCATCCAACATTTAACAGAAAGAGTGGGGACTCTGAGAGCTTCAGAAGGGGAGGAGATTCCCCCCAAGAGGGGGCCGGGCAGGGCGCGCAGCAGCACAGGAGACAGCTGGTGTTTGGGTGGTAGTAAATCACCCTGAAATGAGCCTCTTCCGTGGACTCAATGAGGCCCCCACAACAAAGGGAGGCCCAGCTTGCAGCCGGACAGCCTGCCCGCCAGCCCCAGACGCACATAACAGCTTCATTCAGGAGCCCCACGTCCACACAAAGGCCCCCGAAATCAATCCGACATCCCGCCACCCTGGACAATGCCTCGAATCTTCTCAGAATCGAAGGCTCAAATGAGGGGACAGCATTCAGGGGAGATCAAACCAGCAGCCTGCCCCTGAAAACAAGCAAGAAGAGTTCTGCAGAGGAGGCTGGGGAGGAAGCAGCATGTTGGGTAGCTGAGCCGGCTCCCGCCCTCCAGGACACAGGCGCTTGGCCACCGTCAGGACTCAGTGCGCGACACTCGCTGGCCAGGGACACTGCGCCACTTGGCCTCGGGCTTTGTGCAGCCCTGGCCCGTGTGAACCTCTGCCGCCCGCTTTTCCCAGTGGCTCCAGGCACAGCTCGTACAGTAGCCGCACACACATGCAAATATCCCGCCCGAGGCAGCAGCTTAGGGTGTTGACAGTGGCAGCCCCCACGACAGGCCAGGCAGCCCCTTTTCCCAGGCAGGGCCCCTGGAGGTACTCATCTGCCCCATTCTGCTGCCTAATCCGGTTATCAGCTGCCGAACGGGTTGCCTGGTGGAGCTGGGGAAGCTCCTGCAGGGAAGGGGGGCAAGCTGCCGCTACAGCAGAGGAGCCTGGATTGTACCGAGGGTCATTGTTGAAGCCTCCAAGGTCTCTCCCAGTCTCAGAGACCAAGTCAGAGACCACAGTGCCAGAAACACAGCGCCGCACCAGGCCAGTCTCCCTTGGATGGCTGAATTCGACCTGCATCCAAGGCCCCCAGCAATGGCTGAGTGGAACCTTGCTGTGGGTAGCAGATGACATTTGACTGATCTGTGGGCCATTTTATGTGCTAAGGCCAGAATCTCTCCAGAAACTCCAGGTAAAGCTGCCTTAAGTTTGACATTCTAGGTAGCCACCAAAAAAGGTTAAATAAACTCTGATAGAAAACAAAGGACTTTCCATCGAGTCCCTTACACCTCCCTCCACCATCCTGCCTTGGCTCTCCCCTGTCGGCATAGGCAGTGGACAGGGTCTGCAGAACAAGGCATGGTTACGTGGGCAGCTGCCCCAGAGAGAGCTGAATCAAACTGAGAAGGCACAGGAAACCAAGCAAGAAGCTCTGAGTAGAAGCTGGGCCTGGGTTAACTCAGGCCAGTCTTCCTTCAGCCCCTTATTTTAGCCACAGATACCTCTATTTTGCTCTTGCTAAATTACTGGCTAAACTTCTTCCTGGAATTGATACATGAACAGCCAGCCATTTACCACATTATATAAGAAATCCTGCCCACCTCCCGCTGCCCCTCTCTGACCATCCTCTAGAGCTAGAGCCCTGGGCAGTATGGCATGAGGTGGGATAGCTGGAGGAGAGGGATAAAACTTCAAGACGCAAAAAGGGTACTTTCTGCTTTAGAGTCACTTCATTCTCAACTGATTCCACTGGACCACAATAGTAAACTGAATCCACTTTCCCTCTTGGAAGGGTCAGTTGTTGGTGTGTGTGTGTGTGTGTGTGTGTGTGTGTTTTACCCTTCCCCTTTCCATTTTCTGCTTTTGTAGCTCACCTCCTCCAATCTACTTCCCTACAGGAGCCGAAATTAAACAAGCTCCCCATATGCCATGCCTCACTTGTTGTCTGTTCCCCTCACCGCCATCTGGCCTATTTGCTCAGCCAAAAAGAGAAAGAGAGAGAGAGAGACAGAAAGAGCAAAAAGAGGGAGGGGGAGGGGAAGAGGGGAAAGGAAAGCAGGGAAGCAAGGGGAGGGCAGAGAGGAGGGAGAAAGAAGGAGGAAAATGAGGAAGGGAAAGGGAGGGAGAGAGAGAGAGAGAGGGAGAGGGTGAGGGAAAGAGGGAGAGAGAGCGAGAGAGAAGGCGGGAGAGCCAGACACAATGAAGAGGCAGGGGTGATGATGTAGCCTCTCCCATCTGCTCCTTGGCCAGAGGCCCGGATGGAGCAGTAATGGAGAGCAACAGAACCAGTGATAATTAACCCAAACACAGACCTGTTTATTTAACCTGCTCAGATAGATCAACTCTGAGGCTGCGCTCTAGAGGAAGGTGCTGGGACACACTTAGGGAGACACCCGGGAGGCTGCTAAGGACACAGAGGCAAGTTGGCCCTCCCCACAGATATCCTGGGGCTAAGCATGTGTGCTTGGGGAGCAGGAAAGAAGAGGAGAAAGTTGTTGCTGAAAGAAGTCACTAACATCCATTCAAACCTTCTTTTTGTCATCTTGCCCTATCCCATGCCCATTACCCTATTTCATGGCCAAAGCTGCTTCTGGATGGCCAAATGTTGCCAAGCAAAACTAGTCAATGAAATATAGTTGTCTCCTGCATCTTCCTTCCCCAGTATCCTCTCTGGACCCACTCCCTATCTTGGCATAAGGATCAGGAGCCAGGAAACAAAAATGAGCTAACGCAAGAACACAAGAGATGAAAGCAAAACCACCTGAAGACCTCAGACTAAGATAGTAACGAAGGACAATAACCCAATGGCACTGAATAAGCACAAGATGAAAGAAGTCTGAGGTTCAATGCCTAAATCAGCCACTTTTGCTGCATCACCATGTCACCATGCCTGCTTCTCCCTCAGCGTCAACTTATCTACTTGATGGGGGCAGCAAAGCTGATCTCCCAAGATGTTCCAATTTTCAAAAGTGAAAATAGAAAAGTTCACTGTCATCAGTCCATACTTGCCCCCCTCTCCAAGTCAGGGAGGAGACTATAGCCTTGAGCAAGACCACTAAAGACTGTGGTCTGTTTGAAATAGACAATGTGCAGTGTCTAGAGAGGGGTTCTAAACCCCCTACCTCTCCACCCTTGCAGGTCCCAGAAATAAAGAACAAGAACATCTCTAGGGTTGAATAGCAGCAGATAGGAGTTGTGAGTCTGGAAACCAGGCCCAAGAAGCCTGGGCCGAGCACTGACAGTTGGTGAGAGAGAGAGTGCACTAGCTGGGTTGAAAACAGGAAGCGTCGGGGTAGCTGAGGAGCTGGCAGGCACCGAATTCCAAGTGGCTTCACGCTCCTCAGTGGAAGAAATGCAGAGATAATTTGAACATGGCTATTTTCAAGCTCCACAGCTGAGCTCCTTGCTCTCCCACCCCACACCTCCCACCCAGCCCTGCAATTTGGCAAACCCTTTCTGCTGGCTGCTCTTATACCCAATATGTTGGGTTGCCTTAGCAACTAAGGCAATTATCTCCTTGGAGCAGTTAAAACAATGACCGTCATAAATAATAACAATAAGAAGGACGATGGTAAAAAATAGATCTTAGACTTCCAGGATCATAGGTTGACAGAGAATGAAAAAGGAAAAGAGGTTCTGATTGGGCAAGCAATAAGAGCTAGTCTCTTATGGACCTAGTCTTCTTTTATTTATCTAGAGAAAAGAGATACAAAACACTTAGCTTTGTTTTTTTACCCTCAGGCAATCTTAGGGACATTTCCTATTTGTTCTCGGTTTATCCTGTATATCCTCCTATCAGCCAGACCCAGCAGGAGCGCTGAACACTAATTGTTTAATACCTATCTCCTCTAAGGACCAAGAATTCCTCACAGGCAGGCACTGAGTCTCTCATCTTGGTATATTTAGCACTTAGATCAAAGCTTGGCACAGAACAGGTACTCTAAAATACTCCCTGATTGAATGAAAATATTATATCACATTGAATGAATGCCCAATTTTTGCCTTTTTTTTTTTGAATTTTTAAAAAATCCCCTGGGCCAGACAATGTTTAAGTCACTCCAATCTCTAACATTCTATGATCTTAGAATCTACCAGCCTGCACTTTAAGGTACAATGGTGGTGTCTCCTACATTACAAGCAGGATCCTTCTTTGCAGGCAGATTCTTTACCAATTTTACCAGGGAAGCCCCAGAATATAGTAGGGCTCCACATTTACAAGAATAAAGAAAAATCAAAATGTAAGTTCCAATTTATCTAAGTACAGGTTTAACTTGCCTATAGAACCATCCAATAAAGTTTTGTGAATGTAGAATGTTGAGATAAAACACTAAACTCCAAACAATTGAAAATGCTTAAATTGATAACAGATCCTACAACTTGAGCTCACCCTAACCAACCATACATGCCTTCTATCCTACACTCAAACTCCATCCCAGGAATGATGTCCCACCAATTAATGAAACATCAACTCATGTGCGGGATTTGTAACTCTAAACAAAGAGAGTCTCTCTTTTTCCAGCATCCATGGGCAAACGCAGTGAAAACCACAGGGTCAGAGAGTGAATTAATTCATATCAATTCTCCCTCTCCCTTTCTGTTCCACTTTCTTTTGAAGTATTGGAAATTCAATACTTGACACTTTCAAAGTACATTCACACTATATGTGGTCTCTATATTAATTCTTGAGATAAACAGAGCAGGAACCACTTCTATTCCAAACATGAGAAGATGAAGTAATTGATGACAGTTAAAACAGTGGCAGTCCTCAACCATACTGATATCCGCTTTCTTGCTGTTTCCTTTCCTGCTGTGATGACCACAGTATATAAAATGTATAATGTGACCCTTAGTGTAAAGGTGAAATGTATTACCTTTCTTTTTCTGTGTGTGGAGGGGGTGATCCAAAGATTCATTTTCATTTTTTTAATTTTTATTTTTAACCACTTTTATTGAGGTATAGTTTATTTACAATCTTGTGTTAGTTTCAAGTGTATAAGAAAGTGATTCAGTCATATATATATATGTGTGTGTATATATATTCTTTTTCAGATTCTATTCTATTATAGATTATTACAAGATACTGAATACAGTTCCCTGTGCTATACAGTAGGTCCTTGACATTTATCTATTTTATATATAGTAATGTTAATGCCAAACTCCTAATTTATCTCTCCCCAACCCCTCCCCACTATCACCTTTGGTAACCGTAAGTTTGTTTTCTATGTTTGAGTCTCCTTCTGTTTTGCGAATAAGTACCATCATTGTATCATTTTTTTAATTTATTTTTAATTGGAGGATAACTGCTTTACAATGTTATGTTGGTTTCAGCTGTACAACAACATGAATCGGTCATAAGTATACACATATGCCCTCCATCTTAAACCTCCCTTCTCTCCCCAATCCAACCCCTGTAGGTCTTCACAGAGCACTGTGCTGAATCCCCCGTGTTATACAGTAACTTTCTACCAGCTATTTTACACATGGAAATGTGTATATTTCAATGATACTCTCAAAATTCATCCCATTCTCTCCTTCCATTGTTGTGTCCACAAATCCTTTCCCCACATCAGTGTGTCAATTCCTGCCCTGCAAATAGGTTCATCAGTACCATTTTTCTAGATTCCATATATATGTGTTAATATATGATGTTTGTTTTTCTCTTTCTAATTTATTTCACTCTGTATAACAGCCTCTAGGTTCATCACCTCAGTTCAACTGACTCAAACTGGTTCCTCTTCATGGCTGAGTAATATTCCATTGTATATATGTACCACAACAGCTTTACCCATTCGTCTGTTGATGGACATATAGGTTGCTTCCATGTCTTGGCTATTGTATACAGTACTGCAATGAACAGAGGGGTACAATGCATCTTTTTGAACTACAGCTTTCTCATGGGGGGATTGTTGGGACATATGGTAGTTTTATTCCTAGGTTTTAAGGAATCTTCATATTGTTATCCATAGTGGCTGAATCAATTTACATTCCCAAGAACAGTGCAAGAGGGTTCTCTCTTCTCCACATTCACTCCAGCATTTACTGTTTGTAGATTTTTTGAAGATGACCATTCTAACTGGTGTGAGCTGATAGCTCATTGTAGTTTTGATTTGCATTTCTCTGACAATGAGTGATGTTGAGCACTTTTTGCTGTATTTCCTGGCTATCTGTAAGTATTCTTTGGAGAAAAGTGTGTTTTGTCTTCTGCCCATTTTTTGAATGAGTTTTTTTGTTTTTTCTGATATTGAGCTGTATGAGCTGATTGTATATTTTCGAAATTAATCTTTTGTCAATTGCTTCATTTGAAACTACTTTCTCCCATTCTGACCTGGCTGTCTTTTCACCTTGGTTACAGTGCAAAAGCTTTTAAGCTTAATTAGGCCCCACTTGTTTATTTTTTATTTTATTTCCGTTACTCTAGGAAGCGGGTCAAAGAGGATCTTTATGTCAGTGTTCTGTCTACGTTTTCCTCTAAGAGTTTTATAGTTTCTGGCCTTACATTCAAGTCTTTAAGCCATTTCCAGTCTATTTTTGTGCATGGTGTTAGGAAGTATTCCAATTAGTTTACATGGAGCAGTCCAGTTTCCCCAGCACCACTTATTGAAGAGGCTGTCTTTTTCTCCACTGAATATTCTCAACTTCTGTCAACAATAAGGAGTCCATAGGTGTGTGGGTTTATCCCTGGGCTTTCTATCTTTTTCCATTGATCTATATTTCAGTTTCTGTGACAGTACCGAACTATTTTTCTGACCAAAGTCTATTCCTTAGACTCTATTCTTCTGATCATCACAGAAGGTCGCAGGGCAACTCCCCACTCCCTACATGTGCGCCTGCAACTCCAGGAGTGTCAAGTCATTGCTCAGCAACTAGAATTATTCCAACCCAGGCTTCAGACACCAGCCAAGATACAGTGCACACTTATTGGACTATGACCTAATATATGATTTTGTAAGTTTAATGAACACACTGCCAACCTCTTCTGTATCTTTATCCATTTGATTAAATAACAAAGGCAAATTACCTTTTTCAGAATACTTTTAATGTGAAGGACCTGAATCCAAACTCAGATATCACTGACAATGAAAAAGAGATTTTTGCAGAACCTCTGATGAATGAAAATATTTAGACTTTTTTACATATATACAAATATCATATTATTAAAACAGATCTTTAAAATGTTATGACTCCAACAGTTCCACAAATTATACCAAATCTGATTAAGCAAAACACAACTATTTTCATTTTCAAGTGTAAAGGACTGTGCTTAGGGGTGTAGTCACAGACAGGAGGTGAAGGCAAGGGAAGACTGTTGATGTTTTGTTACCCCAAGTTATTACCACTACTACAATAAGGTATGGCAGGCAGAATAACGGGCTTTCCTTGTGGCTCAGATGGCAAAGAATCTGCCTGCAGTGCCGGAGACCTGGGTTTGATCCCTGGGTCAGGAAGACCCCCTGGAGAAGGGACTGGCAACCCACTCCAGTATTCTTGCCTGGAGAATTCCATGGACAGAGGAGCCTGATGGGCAACAGTCCATGGGGTTTAAAAGAGTCAGACACGGCTGAGCAACTGAGCACAGGCAGAATAAAGAATGCCCCTCCCCAAAGATGCCCCACATCCTAATCTCCAGAACCTGTACATTATGTTACATGGCAATGGGCAATTAACATTGTAGATATAATTAAGGCTACTAATCAATCAGCTGATGTTAAAATAGGGAAAGCACCCTAGATTAACCAGGTAGGCCCAATAAACTCTCAGAAAGCTCCTTAAAAGTAAAAGAGGAAAGTACTCTCAGAGGAAGAGGGGTATGAGGAGAACCCCAACGGATATTACTGGTTTTGAAGACAGAAGAATGGAGCAGTTAGCCAAGGAATGCAGACTGCTTTTAGAATCTGGGGAAGAAAACGTTCTCCTCTAAAGCATTCGGAAGGACTGTAACTCTGCCAACACTTGATTTTAGCCCAGGGAGTCCTGTTTCGGACTTCTGACCTCCAGAACTCTAAGGTAATAAATTTGTTTTGTCTTGTGCCACTAAATTCGTGGTAATTCGTTACAGCAGCAACAGGAAATTAAACAGAAGTTGTGACTCTGTGTCCATGTGTAGGTATGTGTTTGTATGTGTGCGCATGAACCTATGTATGTTCTTGCAAACACAAATATTTATTCTTACTATGTAACTTCGTTCTCCTATGAGTTCAGGAAGACAAAATCAAATAAATATAATCAATGTCATAATTTTGCTCTTAGGATTATGACGCTTCAGAAGTATTTTAATGTTAATAAAGGTCTCTGGCAGCACAGATGCGAGGACAGGATTGCTGAGTTAATGAAAAGAGATCAACACAAGACACATATGACTACAAAGTGAACATCACTCTCCACACAAGGGCAACTGAATTATCGAGTGGCGCTGGAGTGGTAACTGAGCCTCCTGCAGAAGGACACGGTGCAGGGCTCCGTGGCCCCAGTTTAAATGGCAAGTCCTAAGGGGCTCCATGAGCCAGGCTGTCAAAGGAGTAAAGAGAAAGGGCATGGGCATAAGAGCTTGTGGAGCTGTGTGTGCTTCTGGTTATACAGATGCCCAACAATTAACAAGCCTGAAAAAAGAATTCGAAAAGCGACACACAATGGAGACGACATTGTCACTATCAAAACAGCCGTGGCAGGTAATTAATTCACTTGTGAGTGGTACGCTGCAAAAAGTGTAATCCCTCTCCCTCTCCTGACATCCATGCCAATGCAATTCAAACCAGCTGAAAGTTATAACAGCAGAGTCTCAGATTGGAAAGGCCCTGATGATGGTCATCTAACAATACCACACTTCTAAGGCACAGAATTCCTACTATAAAACACCACCAGCAACTGGAACCTCACTGATTTCAGTAGCAACCCATTCTATCCTTGGAAATTCCCAGCTTTAACTCTGAGATCATGCAGTGTATGCATTTATCCTACAGACAGAAGCTGGAAACAGAGAAGCGACTTTGCTAAGGTGACACACTCAGGAAGACCAGACTTGGAAGTAGAATCTGTGTCTTCTAATTTTGAACGCAATGGATTTTATACTACATCTTGTGGCCTTTAACAAGTAAGCACAATGTACTCTCAAGCAAATTATTAGTGGTATATGGTGTCTCTGTGTGTGTGTGTGTGTGTGTGTGTAGACAGCCTATATGAGTCTACATATCATGGAGAAACCAGACTGCCAGTGTTTCCACTCCTACAGCAGGTAACCAAATAACCATTTGTGTCCAAGTGGGCATATTCACCTCAGCAATCAATCCACTAACATGTTGTAGAGACTAACATATTGTTTGCTAGGCAATAAGCCAAGAAGGCTGGGTCCTGTAGTTTCTGCTGGATCACAAAAGAGGACCATCCAAGAAGGTCTGACCCAGATAAACTCAACAAAGGATTCCAGCAAGTCAGGTCTGCTAACCATTACTCACCAAGGAACCTGCCAGACTTGCAACCAAATTTGCCCCTCCTTCTCAACCTGAACTACCATCTGAGCTCCAAAAGTTCAATATTCACTAATTAATTCTTTAACATGCATTCATTTACAAAGGTTTATTAAATGGCAGTCCACTTCACTATTTTTGCCTAGAAAATACTATGGACAGAGGAGTCTGGCAGCTGCAGTATATGGGGTCGCAGAGTCAGACACAATGGAGCATGCACGCAGGCATTAAGTGTCAACTATGTGCCAGGCCCCGTTATCAACACTGGTGATATAATTAAGTAGACAAATAACTGGAGGAGGAGGGCAACCAAGTGTGTAGGGGGAAGAGAGAGAATACAGAGAACAGACTGGCCAAGTTTGCCTAGGGCACAATGGAGGTCACAGAAGGCTTTACAAGACAGTTCCAGATACTAAAAAAACTCTCAGTCATGCTAGTCCTATCTTTTCCAGCAATGTCATCCCTTCAAATAACTGCAAATCATGCAAACTCTATGAGAAAGAGAATCATGGTGGCAGTAAATCAATCAACAAATTCCTGGTCAGCAATTGTGGGTCAGCATCTTGTTCCAAAAGCACAGCAGGTTATGAGAGCAATATGACTCAAAGCCTTTTGCTTTGATAAATTTCTAGAGTTACTATAGTGAAAAAATGTATATGTGACATTACAGGTAATTGAAATATATGCTGATTTGAACAGAATGAAAAATGGAAAGAGTGAGATATGACAAAATCTGTATTACCAACAGTATGATGCAGGGCCTCTGCCTTGGTCCACAAGTGGCATACTGACCAACATCCAACAGCTGGTGAAGGTTTACACACTCAACGAGAATCAGCAGTGGGACAACCAGGGTGCTGGGCATGTCATCCATCTGCATGGAGTGGCTGAAGGACATATCTCTGCCAGTTGAGGCTTGACAAATTGTGGTCCACTAGCAATGGCACCCCACTCCAGCACTCTTGCCTGGGAAATCCCATGGATGAAGGAGCCTGGTAGGCTACAGTCCATGGGGTCGCTAAGAGTCGGACACAACTGAGCGACTTCACTTTCACTTTTCACTTTCATGCATTGGAGAAGGCAATGGCAACCCACTCCAGTGTTCTTGCCTGGAGAATCCCAGGGACAGAGGAACCTGGTGGACTTCTGTCTATGGGGTCGCACAAAGTCGGACACAAATGATGCGACTTAGCAGCAGCAGCAGCAGCAGCAGCAGAGAAGGGGATGGCAAACCGCTTCAGTATTCTTGTCACGAGAACCCCATGAACAGCATGAAAAGGCAAACAGATATGACACTGAAAGATAAGCAGCCCAGGTTGGTAGGTGTCCAATATGCTACTGGGAAAGAACAGAGAAATACCTCCAGAAAGAATGAAGAGGCTGAGCCAAAGCAGAAATGATGACCATGTGTGGATGTGTCTGGTGGTGAAAGCAAAGTCCAATGCTGTAAAAAACAATATTGCATAGGAACCTGGAATGTTAGGTCCATGAATCAAGGTAAATTGAATGTGGCCAAACAGGAGATGGCAAGAATGAACACTGACATTTTAGGAATCAGTAAATTAAAATGGACAGGAATGAGCGAATTTAATTCAGATGACCATCATACCTACTATTGCAGGCAAGAATCTCTTGGAAGGAATGGAGTAGCCCTCATAGTCAAAAAAAGAGTCTGAAATGCAGTTCTTGAGTGCATTCTCAAAAACTAAACAATAATCTCCATTCATTTCCAAGGCAAACCATTCAACATCACAGTAATCTAAGTCTATGTTCCAACCACTAATGCCAAAGAAGATAGTTGAACAATTCTGTGAAGAACTACAAGGCCTCCGAGAACTAACACCAAAAAAAAAAAGATATTCTTTTAATTACAGGGGATTGGAATGCAAAAGTAGGAAGTCAAGAGATACCTGGAGTAACAAGCAAATTTGGCTTTGGAGTACAAAATGAGGCAGGGCAAAGGCTAACAGAATTTTGTCAAGAGAACGCAATGGTCACGGCAAACACCCTCTTCCAACAACACAAGAGACGACTCTACACATGGACATCACCAGATGGTCAATACCAAAATCAGATTGATTATATCATTTGCAGCAGAAGATGGAGAAGCTCTACATAGTGAGCAAAAACAAGACCTGGAGCTAACTGTGGCTCAGATCATCAGCTCCTTATTGCAAAATTCAGGCTCAAATTTAAGAAAGTAGGTAAAACCACTCAGACATTCAGGTATGACCTAAATCAAATCCCTTATGATTATAAAATGTAGGTGACAAATCATTTCAAGAGATTAGATCTGGTACACAGAGTGCCTAAAGAACTATGGATGGAGGTCTGTACCACTGTACAAGAGGTGGTGAGTAAAACCATCCCCAAGAAAAAGAAGTACAAGAAGGAAAACTCAATGTCTGAGGAGGCCTTACAAATAGCTGAGAAAAGAAGAGAAAAGAAAAGCAAAAGAGACAAGGAAAGATATACCCAACTGAATGCAGAGTTCCAGAGAATAGCAAGGAAAGTAAGAAAGCCTTAAGTGAACAATGCAAAGAAATAGAGGAAAACAACAGAATGCAGAAGCCTGGAGATCTCTTGAAGAAAATTAGAGGCACCATGGGGACATGTCATGCAAAGACGGGCACATAAAGGACAGAAACGGCAAGGACCTACCAGAATCAGAAGAGATAAAGAAGAGGTGGCGAGAATACACAGAAGAACTGTACATCAAAGGTCTTAATGACCCAGATAACCACAATGGTGTGGTCACTCACCTAGAGCCAGACATCCTGGAGTGTGAAGTCAAGTGGGCCTTAGGAAGCATTACTAAGAACAAAGCTAGTGGAGGTGATGGAATTCCAGCTGAGCTATTTCTAATCCTAAAAGATGATGCTGTTAAAGTGCTGCATTCAATATGCCAGCAAATTTGGAAAACTCAGCAGCAGCTACAGCACTGGAAAAGGTCAGTTTTTATTCCAATTCCAAAGAGAGGCAATGACAAAGAATGTTCAAAGTACCACACTATTGCACTCATTTCACATGTTAACAAGGTAATGCTCCAAATCCTTCAAGCTAGACTTCAACAACACATAAACTAAGAACTTCCAGATGTATAAGATGGATTTAGAAAAGACAGAGGAGCCAAAGATCGAATTGCCAACACCTGTTGGATCATAGAAAAAGCAAGGAAATTCCAAAGAAACTTCTGCTTCATCGACTATGTTAAAGCCTTTGATTGTGTGGATCACAATGATTTCTGGAAAATTCTTAAAGTGATGGGAATACCAGACCTGTGTCCTGAGAAATCCGTATGCAGGTCAAAAAGCAACAATTAGAATCAGATATGGAACAATGGATTGGTTCAAAATTGGGAAAGAACATCAAGGCTGTATATTGTCACCCTGCTTATTTAACTTATATGCAGAGTACATCATAAGACATGCTAGCCTGTATGAAACACAAGTTGGAATCAAGATTGCGGGGAGAAATTTCAATAACTTTAGACATGCAGATGATACCACACTAATGGCAGAATAAAGAGCCTCTTGATGAAGGTGAAAAAGGAGAATGAAAAAGATGGCTTAAAACTCAACATTCAAAAAACTAAGACTTCATGGCTAATAGATGGGGAAAAAGTGGAAATAGTGACAGATTTCATTTTCATGGGCTCCAAAATCACTGTGGATGGTGACTGCAGCCACGAAATTTTAAAAAAAGATGCTTGCTTCTTGGAAGAAAAGCTATCACAAACTTAGACAGCATATTAAAAAGCAGAGACATCACTTTGCCAGCAAAGGTCCATATAGTCAAATCTATGGTTTTCCCAGTAGTCATGTGTGGATGTGAAAGTTGGACCATAAGGCATGCTGACTGCCGAAGAACTGGACTTGGTGGTGGACTGTGGTGCTGGAGAAGACTTGAAACTCCATTGAACAGCAAAGAGTTCAAAGCAGTCAATCGTAAAGGAAATCAACCCTGAATATTCATTGGAAGGACTGCTGCTGAAGCTGAAGCTTCAATACTTTGACCACCTGGTATGAGGAGCAGATTCACTGGAAAAGACCCTGATGCTGAGAAATATTGAGAGCAGGAGGAGAAGGGGGCAACAGCAGATGAGATGGTTGGATGGCATCACTGAATCAATGGGCATGAGTTTGAGCAAACTCCGGGAGATAGTGAAGGACAGAGAAGCCTGGCATGCTGCAGTTGAGGGGGTTGCGAAGAGTCAGACACAGCTTAGAGACTGAACAATAACAACAATACGATACTGACTGTGTGGAACAAAAAAAGTGAAAGAGCACAGTGGGTTGATGTCATCAGGGAAGGTTTCTTAGACAAGATGACAGTATCCTCCCAACTTAGAATAATGTCACCCTAAGAGCTATAAGGGCTTCCCTGGTGGCTCAGCAGGTAAAGAATCTGCCTGCCATGTGGGAAACCTGGGTTCAATCCCTGGGTTGATAAGATCCCCTGGAGAAGTGAACGGCTACTCATTCCAGCATTCTGGCCTGGAGAATCCCATGGATTGTATAGTCCATGGAGTCACAAAGAGTCAGACACGACTGAGTGACTTTCACTTTCACTAAGAGCTATAAACCTTGTCTCTCAATAGCAATATCATTTTGTGCTGTTGAGGACCATGTCTGGGGGGTTCTTCTTCATACTTGATAGGGCCTAGGCTAACAGAGAGACAATTTATGTTCAGGAAAGAGTTGATACTAATATTCTTAATGAATATAGCATTTCTTTCCTTGGCCATCCCAAAAGACCAGTAGAGTGATCTGCATTTGAAGGTGAAATTGTTCTCTCTTCATTCAAGGCAGCACCAGCTGGCAGCTACTAAAAAGCACTGAAGGAATATGGTCTTTCCTTCAAACCACAGTATCTGAGGATGGCACTATACATTCTTCAGGCTGCTCCCAGCCCAGATACTTGATGGGAAACAGCCCCATGAGAAGCCAAAGAGAACTTCTTTCTGGAGTCTTCTTGAACCCAGGAGCAGCAGGTATGGAATACCTCATACTATTCTGTCCTTTGTGAAACTTGTGGGAAGTCATGATGTATTGGTGAGACTTAAATGAGAAAGAAAAGACCATGCTAACTTAAGGGTTTTATCCAAAATCTTATCTAAAGACATCCCTGATCTTTCTCATTCTCAACCCAAGAAAACACGGCCACTCTGGTATTTGACCTACTTTGTGCCCAGGAGAACCTGTTGTAGGCACCTCTATCTCAGAGGTGTCTCCCTTCTTAATCTTTAGTCTTTTGAACATTTGGCATTGGTTTCTGCAATGTCAGTTCAGTTGAGCTTTTATTTGTTAAGATGTATGTATTCAGTTAACATTTATTTGGCAAGCAAGATTAGTCTCATTAAATAATGGAATCAAAGAATTTAGATATACAAAGGAAATTTAACAGATTTAATAGAGGTTCAGACCTCTAACCTCAGGCAGTTAATACAACCTTAGTTGTAAGGAAAAAACAACTGAGCCTAGGAAATTACATGACTTGCCTGAGGCTGAACTGCTAATAAATGGAAGAAGAGGAACTAGAATACAAGGCTCACATTTCCTAACCAAACCTTTTCACTACATGCTTGCTATGCACCAGTGCCCCATTCAAATTCAACGGATCCCTTTTACAGAGTGGTCTATAATTTCATATTTCAGAGATCATAGTTCAGAAATAGGCTGAATCATAAATGTACACAAATAAAATTTATATTTATCAAACCCCAAATTGTGTGACTAAAACAAGTATTATTATTATTCCAGCCCACTGGCTCAAGGCTTAGTAGAGTTTGGTGCTATTAAATATGCGGTGGGGTGGGGGGAAACACTTCAAAGCACAAATCTATCCTCCTGATGCTAGGAAACCATCCACCTGAACTCATATAAAAGACGGTCATGCCACCTTACCCAATAGACTGAAATGACTGCTTGAAACCAGTTTCCAACATGCAGGTCTGGTCTCACACCTGCGCTTTGGTTGGCATTGATGATTTCATCTGAAGTCTATTCTGTCCTTCTTGGTTTCTTGCAGCCTGACCCGTCACCTTCTGAGTAGTTATTGAAATCATTCTTTGTTCTTGTTAAACATCTATGTGCCCAAGTGTTGTCAATATTGAGTCAAGTTCCTGAATTTCAACATTTTTTCTTCCAATTAATTATACTCTTCATTTTCCACAAAGGGAGAGCATTCTCCTTCAAAGGAAGCTACAGAATGCTTGGGAAGGGGCACTGTTGAATTCAGCTCCCCATTATCACAGACCACTGTTCATACTCAACCTACAATCCGTCTTGACTTGAACTCACAATCTCAGGCTTCCACAGGTCACCTTTAAGCACATTTCAACTAAATTCTTTGCCCCATATCAAATCCCCTTTCTCTGGATGCTATTATCCAGCAAATATTGAAAAATTTAGCTTTGATTTTTTAACTCCACAATGTTTAATTAATAAATATCTCTACATGGATTTCTACATGGATGTACAGGTAACCTCATCTCCACTTGCTTGTTGTAGAGCAAAATTCCTTACATGGAGGAATGGAATATAACGTAATTTTATACTGTCCAGAAGTTATTCATATAGTAAATTAGTACTCACTGAATAACTTACTATGTATATTGAATTGAAGTCGCTCAGTCGTGTCTGACTCTTTGCGACCCTATGGACTGCAGCCCACCAGGCTCCTCCATCCATGGGATTTTCCAGGCAATAGTCCTGGAGTGGATTGCCATTTCCTTCTCCAGGGGATCTTCCCAACCCAGGGATCGAACCCGGGTCTCCTGCACTGTAGGCAGACGCTTTACCATCTGAGCCACCAGGGAAGTTACTAAGTATAAGGTGCTATGCAAAGTGCTGCAGGGAATACCAATAAATTAAATCCTTTGACCCCAAAAGAGATTTCTTAATCTAAAAGGGAGAAAGCAACATAAAAAGTAAACAATTTAAATATCTCAAAAGAAGAAATGTGACAATGGGAACACATTTTGCCACTGAACAACTGACACTGGCGAACGTGTGCTCGGAGTTCAGGAAAGGAAGCTGTGCTGAGGAATCAGGAAGGAGGGGACTTTTCATGCAAAGGTGACTATTGGCCCAATGAGGAAGGGAGAGGAAGGCATTTAAGGTCACAGTAACGTGAACAGAAGAATGGAAATGGGAAATAGCCAGGGAATGAGCAAACCACTCAGAAAATAGTGAGAGACAGTCTTTAAATAACAGTTTGGGTGAATGTGGAAGCCTTTTTGAACATCATACTAAGTTATATCACTGTCCCTTTATGTCTTGTAAAAGCAATGGCATTTACAAGGGCCTAAGTCAATCCATGGTTTTACCAGGTGGCTCAGGGTAAAGAATCCACCTACCAATGCAAGAGACATGGGTTCGATCCCTAGGTCGGAAAGATCCCCTGGAGAAGGAAATGACAACCCACTCCAGTATTCTTGCCTGGGAAATCTCAAGGACAAAGGAGCCTGGCAGGCTACAGCCCATGGGGTCTCAAAAGAGTCAGACACAACTTAGCAAATAAACAACAAAGTCAGTCCATACACTACCAATGTACACAAGAGAGCTCAAAGAGCAGACAGCTAGCAGGATGTACACTCAGTCTTTGGGAAGGCCCAGGGAAGAAGCTAAAACTGGCACAGAGTAGGGAGTTAATTAATAGTTCACAAATGACAAATCCAGATATATGAAAGGGTGCAGAAACTCCCTCTAGCAATAAGCATCACATCTTACCCTTTTATCACATTTATGGTATACAAAATTTTATACTGTCTGTGTCTGATCTTGCTCTTTTATCCCCTTCTAAAAATTATCTCACCCTGTGTTCTGGAAAGTCCTCTGGAGAACTTCTAGTTCTAGTTCAAGTCCTTCTAGCCCTTGTTCTTGAACCCATTTGCTGAGATGTGGGATTTGCAGTCCCATCCTCACTCACTCCTTCCCCCAGCTCCATGGAAGCCCTGAACTGCGGTGGGAGCGAGGCAACTCCAATCCAGCTGATTTACAGTACATGCCCTCAGGGCTTCTCAGCCACAAGTCTGTGGATTCACAAATCATTCACAAGCTGATCAATTTCCTCATCTACACGTGAAGTTGGCAGGGAGGTCAGAGAGGATGGAAGTGAAGACTCCTTACTCTCCAGTGGACAGTGGGCAGAGGCTGTCCCAACCACTCCATCCAAAAGCCAATTCATCTTCAGAATTTCCTGAGGATAGCTTGTAATTCAAAGGCCACAGTCCCCTTGACAGGGCACTGAAAGAGGGTTTTGTTTTCCACAAAAAGGGAAATTGAGGTTTTTGTGGTAAAAGAGAAGGATGTAGAATCAGCCACGTAATGGTTTATTCACAGCTTGACCCCTCCCCAAACCCACAGAGATATTGGAACTGAGACTCCTCTCTGTCATGAGTCACGCAGACGTGCACAGGCTTGGTGGACTTAGGAATGAAAACACCAGTTGGCCCAGTGTGTACAAGCATTGGGGACAATGATGTGATTCAAGGATGAAGAGTTCAGTCCCTTGACTATAATGTGGAGAGACAGGCCTGAAGACAGGGTTGTACGGGGCTAATAGAGCCGACAGGTCCTCTCAGAAGCCAGAGCAGCTATCACTTTTGGGCCTTGTCATTTGAGCCCATCACAGCTGACTTTTCCACTGCCATCCCCAACTTCCAAATTAATTATTTACTTACCAGAGATTCAGCTTGGCTATGTCAGATGGAAATAGCAGGGGTGTAGTTGTAGGTCACATGGGAGGGCATTGAAACAGTAAGAGAAGATACCATTCAGATCATGACCACCTCTGACAGAGATGGAAGCTGCTGGGTACTCTTAAAGGGCTCAATGATCCTTATACATTTTTTCCTCATCTAGTTCTGGAAATAGAAACAGAGGGATGCACTGATCCCAGGACCGCCCCCTGAGAGTTGTTTTTTGATTGAATTTTTTCTTGTCCCAAAATCAGAATCCTGGGGTGGGGGGAATGTGTATTCTCTGATTCTGGTTTGTCAGGGTTTGAAATCATAGGAGAAAGGGTCCTGAGCAGCTGGGAGGCCCGGCACAGGAGGGGCTCAGCCATCACTGTGAGCTCTGTTTGCTGGCAGAAGGACAGGTGTTAAGTTACATGTTTAGGGAATGTGAGCGCCAGGAAGGGACCTGGTGGGTGCCAGCCAAAGCAGCGAGGTCAATACCTCCTTCTGTACCAGCTCTTCCTGGAGACCAAAACAACAAGCCATCCTTTGGCTTCAGGTTCCTGAAAAGACCTGAACTGTTCTTGTTTACTGTTCTAAGAGGCTGCACAGCTCTTTTTTTTTTTTAAGTAATTTATTTCATTGAATTAAAGACCTCAGAAAGGCAACAGTACACAAAGTAAGGGCTAAACAGGACATGTTTACAGAGCCCTTATCATTAGCAGTAAGGGTTTAAATAAATGCAACATCCAACATGGTTGCTTCTGTTGAAGGTGCAGGGGTGAGAAATAGCACTCTGTGCATGTTGGAAACATCTTTACTTATTTATATGTCCTGACACAGGCTTTGGGTTTTCCTCCTTCACTGGATGCCTGCTCAGCACACCAAGCTCGAGTGGGGAGGAGTCCACGATTATATATAAGCAGAAGACAGCAGGGCCTAAGAGCAGGCAACTTCTGCAGTCAAGGTGCGGCATGCTAAAGAAAATAAAATCTCAGAGCCCTGCTCATCTTCAAGGAGCAGTAAGGTAAATTCCAAGAAGACCATATTTAGATATGAATTTCAACCAAGTCTATTCTCTTAAAAAGGCTATGTGATCATCTATTTGAGTAGTAATCAGGTTTCTTAGGTCAGTTCTGAATCTAAATCACCCATGCAGAGTCCAGCACGTATGCACAGTCCCACACCACATTATTCATCAAGTAGGTCTAGACAGTCCCAGCTCAAAACCTAAGAACGCATAACTCACAAATACATATATCTACACACACTCCAGCCAATGGAATTTGGTGATAAAGAAAACACGTCAAAATAGGATCAGACATGGCATAAGGAAGAGGAAAAGAAGTCTAACCAGACATTATTGAAATTCTGACTCTTATCAAGGCAAGAAATTGGAATGACAATGATAATTCTATAAGAATCTATGAGTCTAAACAGACATGGAACATTTTACTTTATATGGGTGACACACTGACCAGGTACGCAGTCTTATCCTCACATTTGACAGATGAGGAAAATGAGATTGGGAGACCATGTGTTTATAAGTGGCAGAAACAGGATCTGACCAAGGTCCGCCTGATTATAGTCAGTTTCAACTCTTTCTGCAGTTTATAGAGAATATAAGAATTTGTGTATTTGTGTACATGCTTGAGAGAGATTCTCTATTTCCTATAATCAGTGTAACTCCATTCAACCCAGGGTCTTGGTCGAGTAGAGTAAAATATACAACCAATATGGTCAGGATATTAATTAATAGGTCAAAGTTCCTCTAAGGTTGGTCAGATGAAGATAAAGCCAGAGCCAGAACCCAGGTCTCTTGGCTCCTGATTCAGGGTTCTTTAAGCCACTGAATAAGGGTCTTCCCCACAAGAACTGTAACAATCTCGAAAGCTTTTTGGAGGACCTATTTTCTGTCAGGAACATATCAATTAAACAAGCGGTTCCTTTCTCTCCTGTGGCCATGCAGAAAAAGCAGGACTTTTACAGAGCCTAACAATCTAGGATGGCCTTAGTGACTTGCTTGGCCAACAGAATGTAGCAGAAGTGACATTTATTCATTCTGAGACTAGTATATAAGACGTCTCAAAGCTCCCACCCAATTCTTCTAGAAGGATATTGGGGGGAAAAAAATCCAGGTATGCTGAGACTGACATGCTGTGGGGAAACTCAAGTCAGCCATATTGAGGGGCTGTGTGTGGAGAAAGCAGCTCGAAGACGGTCCCAGCTACACCAGGCATCCCAGGCCAGGCACCAGAAGTGCCCAGCAGACACAACGCAGGGAAGAGAGAGACCCAGCCAACAGCTAGAGACAGTCACAGAATCCCACATCTGCATGCTGCCCCAGCCACTCCAGATGAGTTCCGGACCGCTGAAGAGCAGAAATGAGCTATCCCTACTATGCTCATCTACAACATGGAGAGCACAATAAAATAAAAGGGCTATCGTTTTAATCCCACTAAGTTTCAGGGTGGTTTGTTACACAGCAATTAAACTATGAGAACAACTTCTATCTCCAGCAAAAAGGGCTCCCAGCGTGATCCAAGCATCCAGAACACGTGGGACCATCTGAGCCTTTTTTTCCCCAGCCACAGCCACAGCTTTCTCATCCACCTCCTTGGTGACCCTCTTGGGCCACTGGGCAATGCTGAAAAGAAAAGAATCAGTTGAAAGTCTAAAAAAAGAATAGAGGCAAAACAGGTAGCAGATGTCAAATGCCCTCCTCTTGGTAGGCAGAAGTGATACAGAAGAGTCTCTTGGATGCAGAGACCAGGCAACACAGGTTGTGAGCATGTAGAAAGTTTCTGAAAAAGGAGATTTGGAAAAGGCATGTGATAAAGGAGACAACTGGAGAAAAGAAAACCCTGAGTATGAGAGGCATGAGGTGGGCTCCTCATTGCTTTCCTCCCCCAGGCCCTTTGCACATTTCCACGTCAAAGCTCACACCATGCTCCCCAGACTCTCCCTGGCTCCATCATTCAGGATGGAAGTGAATTTACCCTCTGCATCCTCAAGGACTCCAGCAAAATCTCTCCTTCTCTAACAACCTACTGATTGACATCTCTCTTATCTTTTCTCTTAGTTTCCCATGTTTGTCTTCTCCCTATAACTGGAATAAAAATTGAGGGCAGAACCTACGTTATTAGGTTGCTGCAAACGTAACTGCGGTTTTTGCGTTGTTCAAATTTGCCATTTGATATTGGAATACATTCTTAATTACTGTGGTTCTGTTATACATCATTTAATGTGCAGTCCTTGCTTTAAGTTTTTGCTAATGAGTTATCACTTGCTGTTTATTTTATATGTACATTTTGACTATGGAAATGATGTTAGACAAAAAAGCAAATTCGAGGGATTTTCTTACTTGAGTTCAAAATGGGTTGTAAAGCAGTAGAGACAACTTACAACATCAACAACGCATTTGGCCTAGGAACTGCTAACGAACATACAGTGCAGTAGTATTTCAAGAAGTTTTGCAGAGGAGACGAGAGCCTTAAAGATGAGGAGTACAGTGGCCAGGCCATTGGAAGGTGACAATGACCAACTGAGAGTAATCATGGAAGCTGATCCTCTGACAACTACATGAGAAGCTGCCGAAGAACTCAATGTCAACCATTCTGGTGTGGCTCAGCATTTGAAGCAAACTGAAAAGGTGAAACATCTCAACAAGTCGGTACTCCAAGAGCTGATCACATATCAAAAATATCGTCATTTTGAAGCGCTGTCTCCTTACTCTGTGGACCATTTCTCTTTATGATTGTGACGTGTGATGAAAAAGTGGATTTTATACAACAACCAGTAGCAACCAACTCAGTGGTTGGACCAATAAAAAAGCTCCAAAGCACTTCCCACAGCCAAGCTTGCATCAAAAGAAGGGACATGGTCACTGTTTGGTGGCCTGCTGCCATTCTGATTCACTACAGCATTCTGAATCCTGGCGAAACCATTGCATCTGAGAAGTGCGCTCAGCAAATCAGTGAGAGGCACCAAAAACGGCAACACCTGCAGCTGGCATAGGTCAACAGAAAGGGCCCAATTCTTCTTCTCGACACTGCCCACAGATTGCACACCTAATATTAATATATTGCTTCCCTTCACATTCCACAGTACCGGGTCCATATCTGAACTAGTCCTATTCAATGTCTCCAGGGACTAAAACTTAGTACTACCCATATACCAAGGGCAAGTCATGTTCCAGCCTCACTACTCCATGTGTGCGTGCTCAGTCACTCAATGGTGTCCAACTCTTTGCGACCCCATGAACTGTAGCCCACCAGGCTCCTCTGTCCATGGGGACTCTCCAGGTAAGAATACTGGAGTGGGTTGCCATGCCATCCTCCAGGGGATCTGCCCAACCCAGGAACCGAACCTGAGTCTCCTTCATTGGCAGGCAGATTCTTTACCACTGTGCCACCTGGGAAGCCCCCTCACTACTCCAGGTTTCTGCAAATGTTTCCTGATGTGTTTTCAAGAACTTAACCCATATGGATGCACGGCTAAAGTTCACTTCATAGGTAGGTTTCTGGAAAGACAGGGCACATTACAGTTTCTGCATCCCTTCTTCATAGGCTTCTGATACCACAACGTCAATGGAAACACTCTCCCAAAAGTCGCAGTGACCAATGTTGCCAAAGCCTGTGCTACATAAAGCAAGCACTCCTGCGGCTCTTGGGATTTCTTCTATCCTGGTCCCATCACTCTTTGTAAATTTTTTTCTTCTCCTTATCTCTTAAGTGCCTATGGTCCCCAAAGTCCTTCTACAACCCTCAGACTCTACAAGTTACTCTAGGCAAATTAAACCACACCCATGATTTCCCTTGAAACTGGAAACTCAACAGGAATCAAATACCTTACCATTCTTTCTCCTAACCAGTTCTTCTTTATGAATGGTAATATCCATTTACTTAGGAGATAAATTCCATCTCCTCATTCAACAACTAAATCCTATTAGCTGGAGTCCCACAGATTCTACTCACTTAATGCCTTTTGAATCTATTTACCTCTGATGACGGTCCCTGTCACCAGTGGGTTTCAGGTTTTTATCACTTCTCACCTAGATTTATGTCAAAGGCCTCCCACCTCTCTCCCCTATGATCTGCTCTCCACACAGCTCTCCATGTGACCTTTCCAGAACGTAATTCTGTCCAGGTCATTCCTGTGTCTAAAATAAATCAGAATTTTCAGGATAAAGTTCAACCTCCTTGTACACAAGAGCCAAGAACAGTGATTCAAAGTGAGCTCTAGAGCCAGACTACAAGGGCTCAATTCTAATCTCTTCCTCTTCTTAGTTCTGTGACAAAGTGCTCAATGTTTCTATGCCTCAGTTTTCTCACTTACAAAGTAGAATTAAGCTATCTCCTAGGTTTTCATGGGGAGAAGGCAGTGGCACCCCACTCCAGTACTCTTGCCTAGAAAATCCCATGGATGGAGGAGCCTGGTAGGCTGCAGTCCATGCTAAGGGTCAGACATGACTGAGCAACTTCCCTTTCACTTTTCACTTTCATCCATTAGAGAAGGAAATGGCAACCCACTCCAGTGTTGTTGCCTGGAGAATCCCAGGGACGAGGGAGCCTGGTGGGCTGCCGTCTATGGGGTCTCACAGAGTTGGACACAACTGAAGTGGCTTAGCAGTAGCAGGTTTTCATGGGGATTTCATGAAGTAAACAGGTGAAGGGCTTAGAACTCTATCCAGCATATAGTAAGGATGAGGCAAGCATTACTTAGCTCCTATCTGCATTCTTTCCATTGCTCAGCCCTCATCACTGCTCCCAACACACTCTTTGTGTCATGAACCCAAGCAGAACTACCTGTATTTCCTCTAAGCAAACCTGTGTTTTACCACACAGGCCTGTATCCAGGACATTCCTTCTTTGTGGGATGTCCATTCTCCTCCTGAGTCCAATTGATTCCTCTTGTCCCTCAAAACTTTGCTCCAAGGGTTACCTTTCTTTCCATCCCTGAAGCTTTCTGTTCACTGCATTTAGTATATTCTTTTATAATTTCCACTTTATTTGCCTGTCTCTCTCAATTTTGTGTGATTCTTTTCATTTTTATTGAGGTATAGTTGATATACAATATTATACAAGTTTCAGATGTACAACAGAGTGATTCACAATTTTTAAAGATTAGGGTCCAGTTACAGTTATTATAAAATATTGGCTATATTCTCTGTGTTGTACAATATACCCCTGTAGTTTATTTTATGCATAGTTTTGCATTTCTTAATCTCATACCCCTATCCTTGCCCCTCTCTCCTTCCCTCTCCCTCCTGGTAACCATTAGCTTCTTCCTTCCTTCCGTAAGTCTGTTTCTTTTTTTTATAGTCACTCATTTTTTGTATTTTTTAGATTCCACATGTAAGTGATATCATGAAATACTTATCTTTCTCTGTCTGACTTACTTCACTTAGCATAATACCCTCCAAGTTCTTCCATATTGTTGCAAAAATGAATGGCAAAATTTCATTCTTTTTTACAGCTGAGTAATAGTCCAGTGTGTGTGTGTGTGTGTGTACCACATCTTCTTTAACCATTCATCTGTTAATAAATTCTTAGACTGTTTCCATATCTTGGCAACTGTAAATAATACTGCTATGAATGCTGGGGTGCATATATCTTTTCAAATTAGTGTTTTAATTTTACCCAGATATATATCCAGCAATAGAATTGCTGGGTCATATGGTGGCTATTTTTAGCTTTTTGAGAAATCTCCACACTGTTCCCTACACCGGCTGTACCAATTTACATTCCCATCAACAATATATAAGGGTTCCCTTTTCTCCACGTCCTTGCCAATGTTTGTTATTTGTGTTCTTTTTGATGATATCCATTCTAACCAATGTGAGGTGATATCTCATTGTGGTTTTAATTTGCATTTCTCTGATGACTGATGATGTTGAGCATCTTTTCATGTGCCTGTTGGCCATCTGTATGTCTTCTTTGGAAAAATGTCTATTCAGATCTTCTGCCCATTTTTTAAATTGGTTTGTTTGCTAGTTTGAAGTCAAGCTGTATGAACTGCTTATATGTTTTGGGTATTAACCCCTTAGCAGTCACATCATTTGCAAATATTTTCCTTTATTCAGTAGGTTGTCTTTTCATTCTGTCTAGGGGTTCCTTTGCTCTGCAAAAACTTTTAAGAGGGTCCGATTTTGTTTAATATAAATTTACTTATTTTAATTGGAGGTTAATTACTTTACAATATTGTATTGGTTTTGCGATACATCACCATGAGACACAACCAAAAAAAACATTGCTGTGATTTATAAAAGTTTGTGTGATTTTTGAAGAAAGATGACACGTCTCTGATTTTATATTCTTAATATTGAGGGCAATGACTGCCTCAGAATCTAAACTCATTCATCGTTAGTGGAATAAATAAATGACCACTAGGGGACATTAACAGCAGGTACCCAGATGCACCTTAAACTTGACTACTTGCACTTAAAACAGTGCACTTTTCAATCACGTATACCTTCTGTGATTTTTAATAGACTGCAAACAAATTTAGCACAGAGAAATGTGGTGATATCCAGAGAGACGACCCGCTCTGAGAACCACAAGTTTCTAACAGTGAACAGCCACTAGACATCCCAAAGGCTTCACTTCGCCCGAATCCCTGACTGGCCTGCTACCTGGAATAAATCAGACAGCGCCACCCTGGAGTTTGGAAGAAGTAGCCAAGCTGTGCTAACGTGATCACAAGGAGAAGAGGGGCATGACCCAGTCCCTCAGACTCAGCATATTCCTAAGCAATGAGTCTTGAAGGAGAGAAGAGACGATTCTGGTTTCTTCCTGAGATAGCCTTCATTCATTCTGTAGATGGACTTCATAAGTGGCAACATAACAAATGAGGGACTGTATGAATAGCACTTCTAAGGATCTCCCATCAAATCAAGTCTCTTTTTTTTTTTACCAGGTATAAGTGATCTGGGTTTCAGTTTAGGGTCTTAGAGAAGTGTCACCAACTCTTTAGCATAGTTTCTGTGTTAAAAGGCAGGGTTACAAAGAGGAATACTTTAACCCAAAAAGGGAAAAAGCACCTAAGCCCAGAACTATACACCACTGGAAAGGGTACTCACAAAGCACTGATAATGGCAACTAAGCATCCATTGGGAATACCAGCATGGTCCGTTTCACCCATAAGAATTCAATTAATTCTAGGAAGGTGGTCAAGATTTCACATTTAGGGTGTTTTGAGACCTTGGTGACAACATAACAGGGGTTGCCTTAATGAGTCTTGTTCTCATTAGGGTTGGAGGGAACATTCTAGATACCTCAAATCATAGAGTTGTCAACTACTAACAGAGCTCATACAAAGAAAGTCTCTGCCAGCTATCCACTCTCCTGAACTCAAAGGTGATTCTTGCCATTCAGCGCAAAAGCTGCCTCTAGAACAGCAAGTTTCTCATCTAAATGCATCTTTGTGAGACACAGAAGACATTCAGCAACAAATCCTTAAATGCTTTCAAATGAAAACGAAATAATGGTAAGGTCCTGGAAGACAGGGACCTCAACAGATAGCATTTATCATAATTTCTACCCCGAAGTGGATGACACAGGACATTGACAGTGGAAAAAAAAAAAAAAGTAAAGGCTTGTTGTTCTTTGGGAAATCAAAATATATACAAACACATACATTTCTATATATATCCTGACCAAATATATGAGTCAAACATATTGGGTTGGCCAAAAAGTTCATTCTAGTTTTTCCATTACTCAATTTTACGGCCAACCCAACATTTAACACTTCCTGAGAGGTAAAACACTGAGTAACTCAAACTAAACATGCTTCATTTAGGATCTGAAAAGTGAGACTGAAGCATGCTTAGACTGTTAGGGGAAAAAAAAGCTGTTAACATGTTCTAGTCTTGCACTTGAATAATGCTTTCAACTTTCCAAGATCCTTTGATAGCCATCACCTCCACACCCCCTCCTCCTCACTAAGATCAATGGTAAAGGGATTTATCTCCCCAGTTGACCCCAGAATGTGAAAGCAGAAACCAGAGTGGGAACATGGCTGTCATACAACAATTTAGCTAGGGCCTTTCACCTTGGACCCTTCTTCTCATATTACACCAGAAACAAGTTACGGAACAGAGCAGACAATAGTGGTTTGAGGCATTTGTTAAAACAAGGCCTCCAGAAAATCTTTGTTTACCTTAAAAATTTAATAAATTTCGAGTATAGTTCATTTGAAAGCAAGCATATCATGAAATTTAAAAGCATTACTGTTACATGGTGGTGGTGGTTTAGTCACTAAATCGTGTCCAACTCTTGTGACCCCATGGACCTTAGCCTGCCAGATTCCTCTGTCCATGGGATTCTCCAGGCAAGAACACTAGAGTGGGTTGCCATTTCCTTCTCCAGGGGATCTTTCCCACCCAGAGATCGAACCCAGGTCTCCTGCATTGCAGGCAGATTCTTTACCAGCTGGGCTATACTACTATAATATTAAGGCCTCTAAACTGCAAATGGGAGCTCATATACCTTCATAAATGAACTTTCAAATCAGATAACCTAACTTCAAGTAGTCACACTCTTTTACACTTGTACTTATAACTTATATTCTCCTACACTTTCTTAAGCTATCTAACCTCCCCAAGAAACAGTGTACTCATCAGCAAACTAGGAATAATAAGACTTAACCTCTTAGAGCTGTTGGGAGGAATACATATAAATTTGTATGTAAAGGCCTTAACTCGGTGCCTAATATACAAAAGAGGTGGCAATTAACATTAGCTTATTCATATTCTCTTTCAATAAGTTCCAACTTCAGGCCGTACAACAAAGCAAAGCTTCTACCTCCCTCAAAAAGAAAATAATAGGTATCTAGGTCTATTGGAATGAACTAAAACCTAAAAGCTTGAAATGTCACTTACAAATTACTTTGTAACAATTCACATTAGTTAGTTGTTAAAGTTCAAAATTTAGATAAGAATTTCATGAAGTTTTCACAGGGCTCCTAAACTGATAGAAGAGAAAGTCCCTCCTGAACTAAAAAAGCCAAAAAAACTTCAGAGGGGAAGGAATCTTTCAGAGACCTACCCAAGGTTCCATGAAGGTACCCAGTTCTTATTTCCTCCAGGCTGAGAACCAGGAGAGATCCACCCCCTTTGAAGCTTCTCACACCTCCCTCCCCACCCCCAGCCACCATCACCACCCCCAGCAACCTTTCTAACCATAGATTTCTAAGTAAAAAAGGAAACTGCCTAAAATTGAAACTGCTTTGGTCTATTATTGGCTTTGGTGGATGTGGGAAGAAAATAGAGGAGGGGTAGGGTAAGATAGGCTGATGAAAATACTCTGAGTCATCACTTCCTGGAAGAGGTGGCAGGGAACCCAAAGTCGGCTGGGGAGTCAGGGGGTTGAGGTGGGTCCCGGCTCTGCCACAACCTCACCAGGCACCATGGGGACGTCACTCAAATCCTGTGAGTTGCCCTCTGTGAAATGACGGTCACGGCCTTCCCAGCTCCACATTCTTGTCGTTCATAAATATCCCAGTGAATACACTACCAGTGCTGCTCACAGCCAGCCTAGAAACCTAAGGGAACTTGCACTCCTGAGCACAGAAGCCTCCCTCAGAAGCAAGAGCAGGCAGGACCCAGCAAGGAGGAGGAGCAGCTGGCTCTAGGTCAAGAACCAGCTGTTTTACTTCCTAACCACTTTCCCACACCCAGACTCTTCCATCCATACACATGGCACCTCAGCCTTGCTAATATAATTCCCTGGGCAGTGCAGGGTAACCCCACTAGCAAGCAACACTCTAGGATAGCCTGACTGCTAGGGTAGCTGCAATCACTTTATATTCTATCTTACATGTAAGATTATATATAAAAGTATTCACTAAACTGCAAGCAGACACAGACAATTTTAAGATTTAGGTTTTAAAAGAAAACAACCTTCAGAGTAATAAACCAAAAGTTGCACTCTGCATCAGAATCACCTGTTCATGCACCTGCATACCTTTGAGAGGCAGGACTGGCTTTCTTTTCATTTGTCTGATGCTAACTCCTATGGGCAGCTTCTAAACCCTCCATCTAAGGCAGGTCCTGTTGACCATGTGCTGGATGAGTGAGTGAAGAAATGAATGCTGAGCTGCCCAAACAAGGAGGCAAGGGAGGATGACGCACTGCACTGCTCCTTGAACTCTGCAGTCATACTGGCTTCCTGGGTAATTTAATAATATTCTCTCACATTCATGTCCTCTCTCTCCATCTCCGGCTCCCACCCCAAAGCATTAGGCAGTCTGACTGAATAGCACTCAAAATATTTTCTCATTTAGAGATTAAAAAGGAATTTGCCACTTGTCTGCCTCTATTCTGTTGCCTGTCAGCCTTCAGCAAATATTTCAATCCTGGGCCTCTGCCTGCTGCTAACCTTTCTCCTTTAACCTTTGGCCCTGCCCTCTTCAAATCTTTCAGGCTTTACCTTCTCATCTTTCCAGCTTAGACACTCTACCCCAAAGCTGACTTCTCTACTATGTTCAACCAAAAGGAGATACAGCAACACCCTTAAAATGATCAGAGTCAAAAGAAAGCTCCTGTGATCTGCTCGCATGATCAAAAGATGATTAGACGCATCGGCACCTCATCGTGGTGAATGGGACTCTTCCTGTAACTGGGCTCCCATTCTCACTGGCCTAAATGTGGCCTCCAAACCTTCAGAGCCTTATTTCTACTCTAGCCACTTCTAAATGCTAACCACCTCAAGAGGGCGGGTCACTGAGGTTAGAGGCTCAGGGGTGGCTGTCAGATGTACATAGAAGAAGCAGATCAGGTCCACCAGGGCACTGAGGATGCAGAGCTCCTGGCGAACTTTTCTTCACATTTGGCCAAATCATATAACAATTCCTTTCCAAACCCCTGCCCCTCCATCTCCCAATCATTGCAACTCCAGCTAATTCCCCCCCTCCCCACCTCACATCCCATGTTGGGACCACTGGCACTCACCATTTCCCCAAATTTGTCTGTGTCCACCAATATGTGAGCTGTGCTATTCGTAAGTATTTCTGCAAAACTGGGGGGAAGGTCAGTAATATTGAAGGACCTTTTTTTTTTTTTTCTTACAATGACCAGTCTGCTGTCTAATAGCACTCCTTTGAATGTAATTAATTGTGCTGTCTCTTGGTTCATTAGAAATGAGAACCTCAGGTCCCAGCCAGCCTAATGCAGGGTAAATCATGTTTAAGTAACCACATAACTAGTGGGTCAGCTTTATGTTTTGTCTTGGCTGCAACCATTATTTAGCTGAGTACTCAAAGTGCCTATCAGTGAGGCTTTCATGTCAGGCAAGTATTAAAAGACAAATGTTTTCTCTCTTTCCACCTCCATTTCCAGTCTCTCCTTTCTGATGCTGCCTGCACAGGGCAGCTAGGAAATAAAGGCTCCTTTATCTGATCCTCCTAGACCAGAGCCATGGAGGTTCAGGAGGATTCAAGAGAGAAGGGCCAAACTGAGCTAAGATGGGCCAAGCAAACCGGGAGACGCCCATCCAGTGGCAAGGGGAAGCCACGGTAATCAAGGGTCCTGCCTTTTTCAGCACCTAGCATTGTTTTTTCCAGACTGTCACTGGTTGGTCATGTGATCTTTGCCAAATCATGAGACATTCTGATCTGGACTCTGTCCTCACCTGTAAAGGAAAGATTGCTCTGATGATCTTCAAGGTCTCTTTCAGCTTTAATATTTTTTATGTGTATCCATCGAGCACTGGGAAGCAGTTTGACCCACTCATATAGATATGGAGAATGCCCCCTACAGTATAAAAAAGGATCTTCTGAAAAGATGAAAGCACCAACCTTTTTATAGCCCGAGTCTGCCCAGTATAAAGGAAAGTAAGAGGAAAAGAAGGAAAAAGCGGGATGTCCAGGATGTTCTTTTTTTCAAAAGGGAAATTTAGGCGCAATGTGGCAACATCACAGAGAGAATAAATTACTGGTGCGACTAGATATAAACACAGAAGAACTCAAACTTTTGTCCCAGATTCTTATCCTATTATATAAACTTTCCCATAGGATGGCCTGATGATAAGCAAAAGGAGCATTTCTGCTTTTCAATTTTTGTAGATTTGTGTTTGCCACTTTCCCTAGGATGCCAATCTGGAAATCCCAGAAGTCTAGCACGAGAGCCCTTCTGACCACACACCCTACCAATCTTGTCTTCCACACTCCCTCAGGGGCACACTTCAGCGGTCACTGGGTGATAATACCCAATCCTTCCATGCATGACATCCAGAACTTTGTTCATCCCATCCACGGAGCATGTGTTGTTCATTATGCATCCCTTGTACTCCAAGGAAGCTCCCTGAAGACAGGGGTAATGGAGGTCACGCAGCCTTTAGCATCCAGCCTACAGCATCCAGTACACCACTTGTCTCCAGCAGGCTCACTGGAAACACTTGTAGAATGAATGGAGGTGGAACAACAATATCTTGACACAGAACTATGTGGTCACACTGGAGGCACATCCCTCTCTTAGCTTTTAACTAGGACGTAAACTGCCCTAAATATGCTCTGCCTCTTTCAGAACACACACCACCAACTAAGAACTTGGAAGTTGAAGTGATGATGGGAGACTCAGAGGAGAATAAGGGACAGGAGCACAAAAAAGCTTGGAGACATTGACTAGGAATGTCCAAAAATAACATAAGAGCTCCCAGGATTCCCCCTCTAAGCCCAGAGCCCAGTCAAGGCAGCCCCTCAGATATCTATTTCAACAGCACACCAACATATACATATATGTCCACTGAAACACTCCTTCACCTACACATGTCCAGACACCACCCAGTTGGCAAACAAGTGACAGTATGCAAATTATCAGAAGCCACAAAGATTTGCTTCGGTGGGGAGCCCAAACACACAAGGAGCAATTTTGCAAGTGGCCACAGATGGCTTAGCTTCTCTCCTTACAATGGACACTAACGAGATTTGCCATAACTAATTCATTCTTTCACACCACTGCCCTAATCCATTCTTTCACACCTGCCCTCAAAAGGTGGGGGAAATTCCTCATCGTGGCCATCTGCATTCTGTTCCTTTCTAACACATGAAAAGTGCAACTTGCCCCTCCTCATTGTGTAGGGGAAGTTCACATTTAAAGGAGTTTGGAAAAGGTTTGAGAGGAGGTGATGGGGGAAGCAAACATATGCTGGATTGTCTTTCCCATTTCACCTCTTTGCAGAAGGGGTAGAAAAGCAGAGATTTACTGAGTCCTGTACTGAGCTGGAGGCGTCCCAGGTGGCGCTAGTGGTAAAGAACCTGCCCACCAATGCAGGAGATGTCAAGAGATATGGGTTTTATCTCTGGGTTGGGAAGATCTCCTGGAGGAGGGCATGGCAATCCACTCCAGTATTCTTGCCGGAGAATCCTCATAGACAGCGGAGCCTGGCGGGTTACAGTCCATAGCACTGCACAGAGTCGGACATGACTGAAGTGACTTAGCACGCACGCACATATTGAGCTGGAGAACTCAGCAGTAGCAGAGGAATGGGCGCAAAGCATCGCAGAAAACAGAACAGTGAAACAGATAATTGGAAATAAAACTCCACAGCAAAATGCTAGATTTGGGACTTTTGTAGACACCTCAACCTCTTCCGGAACTTTCTAATCATCTTTTCATAAGTGTCCCTATGCGACTCCATGGACTGCTTCCATCAAGATCCATTCAAGCCTCCTCTGTTTCTGCATCCTTCTCTGAACTGTTCGCACACCCCAGCGTCTGGCACGAAATAACCATCCTGCTTGGACCCAACCTCCCCAACAAGAGGTGAAGCTCAGAGCCTTCTCTGAAGGCCAAACAAGTCCATATAAACTGGGAGGAAGGACTCTGCATTCTTTTGCCTGCCCAGGTACCCACATGAGTTCCCTCCTTTTTCATTGCCTGTCATCATTCACATCAACTATCACAGAAGAGGTCTACCCTTTTCTCAAATAAATATGTAGTTTATACTCGTAAGTGACTACTTCAAAACTAGGCATGTTATGAAAGTAATAATTACATCAAGCCAAGCCCATATATTAATATGTCTCCTAGTTACATGAATCAGTATTTGTATGGCAATTTACTGGAATATGAGAGTTGGAAAAGACTTCGGTATCTTCTGCTTCATCGCCTTCATTTCAAGATGGGACTCCTAAGAACAGAGGCAGGGAGGAAACCCAGGTGGTTAGGGGCAGAGACTAATCTGCTTCTCAGTTAGGGCTCTATTGCATCGTATACAATATCTATCTGCCCAGAGACCAGACACACACACACACACGCAGGTACACATAACACTGAATACTCACTAACACACACACTCCAAACCACACCGCCTTCTTAGGGCTCCCCAGACAGAGCTCCTCAGACCATGACGACAGACGGACGTGGCTCTGCATCCTCTCCGATGTTCTCCAGGCCTCGCTCGGATCATTTCCGAAACATATGTCTTCCTCTCCAGCTCTTTGCCTCCACTGTCCACAGGGTGAACCCCCACAACTGGCTTGTCCTCTTTGGAGAAAGAGAAGCTTCAAGGACCAGCAACTGTCTCCCTGGGCTTAACGCAATGAGCCGAAGCAGCCACTGATGCAGGGCAGTCCGCCCTGAAGGAGTGGGTTCTGCTGCAGGCCTAATATCAGAAGCAAAGGTCAGCTGTCATTTAGGAATGAAGCCAGAAGGAAAGCCAGGCATCCAGAAGTTCAGCACCTGCTCCTCCCGGGAGCTGGAGGGGGCACAGCTGGTCCAGCCTGCGGCAGCCCTTCTCAAGCCCACCTGCATGGCTCCCCCCAAGGGGATGTGAGCAGTGATTTCCACACTGGTGGAAAGCCATCAGTCCCTAGGGTGGAGCAGCAAGTACTTCTGAGAGGTCCAGGACCAAAAGCCAAGCTCATCCAGGAGCACCCACTTTCTCACCAGCCGCTCCATCCTTCCCCTGCACTGGTTGCCTGGACAGAGGGAGCCTTGCAGAGGCAGCCCTCCCCCAGCCCATAAGCATAAACAATTCCCCTGCCCCGCGCCCCACCATTTCTTTCAGCCGCTGTCCTTCTCTCCTTCCAGGCACTAGTTCTCACATGGCCTCTGCTCTTGTACCTGATTTGCCCCAGTACACCGCAGATTTCTACTTCCATCTTCTCCATTACTTTTTCTGGGTTCCGCTCCTTCTGCTAAAAGGCATGATGTGATTTTTTTCACGCCTCTGGCCAACCTTGCTTTTCTCTCTTCTTCTTTCTATACTCAAAATCTCAAGAACAAATGCAACACATAGGAAATGAAGAAAATACCTTTTATTAAATGAGTGAATGAATGACTCAGTGATGCAGAAGAAAGGAAGCCCCATGAGTGGACAGTTAGTATCAGCAGGGGCCCTGAGGGCTGCTCAGCTCAGCTCTGGGACTCTGTTGGGGCCCCTTTCTCAAGCCTAGCAGAGCCCACTGTTCTGAAGTCAACATTCTCCTTTCACTATTTCCTCCTATTCCTCCTGCTTTCAGACCTCTGAGAAGCTGGCAGAGCTGAGTATAGGGACCATTCTTCTTGGCCCCAGGCCCATTGCCCCTGCACCCACTGTCACCCAGCTTATGGACACCATCAATTAGAACCTCTCTCACCTAATCCAGTGTGTCTACATGTCTTCTCTGGCTCTTTCTCTGAATTGATTCAGGCAAGATTTATTTTTACTCATGGATTGTATTAGAAAGTGAAGGAGAGACCATTTAGTAAAAATTACTTCAGTTCATATAGTAAGGTTTTGAACAAGGACTTCATTGATATTTTCAAGTGCAAAGCTGACTTGATTGCTAAGTCAAGTCACTATATTTCTTATAATTCACATTGACAGGAGCCTACAATGTATTTTAAGATACTAAAATAAAAACAGACACACACGCATTATAAGTTATCTTGGAAAATTCTATCTGCTCAGGAGGAAGCAAAAGAAAAGCCCTGGCCTCTCTCTCTCTTTCTGTTGTGTCTGTTTTATTTTATATTCCATTCTAGGCAGATCCTCCAGCCCCTCTGTGCTCTGGGTCATAATTCCAACCTAACAGTGAAAGGAGGAAGGAGATGGTATGTTTAAAAGCAACTTTATGGGGTTTCACCAATTTACAGAATTATCATGTGTTCGTTCCCCGATCTATCGTCTCATTACCATAAAGGAGCAAAACACATCCTTTAGTTGGTAAAGAGTTATCACCCAGCAATACCCAGGAGTGAAGGCTAGGAGCGTATGTGAGGGCTGGGGGTGCAAGGCCAGGGGCTGGCAGGGTGCTCTGTGCACAAAGTCGCAGGACCACTTGAGAAATTATCTCAGAACATCTCCGAAACCTGCTAAGAGGATTTTCACTCATCTTTTAGAGGGTGCCAGAAAAACAACCAATGCCCAAGGTTCAGGAATAGAAGAGCTTATAAAACTTTCAGGAGATGTGAACAAACAGTCCCTCTGAGTTCTCTGAAATCTAGCTAATCTGGTTCCAGTTTACAGAGAAACTGAAGCATTGAGAAGGCCCCTTGCCTGTGGGTCTTCGGGGGGCAGGGTTAGAAAGCTAGGATCTCAGGCCCCCACCTTAGGTTCAGTCCCGCTGAGCCCCAAGTGAGGAGCTGCCTCAGGGTTTAGAGGGTGGACACGCTGGAATCCCAGCTTCCCAATCCTAAGACCGAGGCAAGGCACTGGGGGTTTCTGTACCTCATGCACACAACTGCAAAATGGGGATAAAAACACCTCCACTGCCATGGTGGGAAGGAGTCAGTAGACAGTGTGTGTCAAGTGCCTGGCAAGGGTCCCAGCTCAACAACAAAATGGTAGCTTTCACGGCCAATGGCTTTCCCTGTGATTCAAGTTTTCCATCACAGAATGACTCTCTTCTGCCTCTGATGCACAGTTCATATTCTTCAGCAGGAAATCAGGAAACATAAGAAGCTGGACATCAAAAGACCTTCAAGTGAACATCCAAGGACAACAGGCCCTAAGCTTAAGCAACCAGTAAGATCTTGTGTGACCTACAAAATGAGGTGGGAACAGGAAGAGATACTTTTGCTAGTGATGGTTTAATTTTTTTTCTGTTTTGTTTTTTGTTTTTTCCACCCCCCGCTAAAGGATTAACATGCATGTTCTTAAACAAGGGGGTCCCCCATTTACAGCTGACAGCAGCAGCTGCAACCTCTGCCTCTCCTGCAGAATGGCAGGGAATCAAATCAAAAAGAAAAGCAAGTGGACAACCTTTCCTCCGGGAGCATGAAACACAATACCAGCCTCTCACCAAACCCAGCAGACCCCAGCTCTGATTGGAGGTTGCCTCAGAACAAAGGGAAATTGGTATTTAAAAAAAAAAATCTTCTGAAAGCCAACTCAGCAGATGGTTTTTTGCTGGGCTCCATGAGAGGGGGATGGGGTGGGGAGGTAGGGGGGAGGGGAAGGGTGCTGGGATAACACAACTGCCACTGGGATACAGATGACTGAGAAGTGACAAAGATGGGGAAAGAGGGCTGACCTCTTGCCCCAGAATTTCACAAAGGGCAATTACTCCATGTGGTGGTGACCTGGACTAGGCCACTGATCGTGTCCAACCTGCAGCTGCTGTTTATCACAGGCACGTCTGGAGCCTTTATCCAATGCTGGGGTAGAGAGAGGCTAGGGATGGGGGATATTAGAGGAAGCCTGGAAAAGTTTAATTAAAGACCACAGTTTGTTAATAATCTACTATAGGGCCGTTCTACAGAAAAGTCTTATATTTTCATTGCATTTTTAACATTTCAGAACCCTTTTACAACCATTCACTCAGATTATCTTCAAAGTAATGTGTAAGAAAGAGACACAGCATTAATGCCCTGTTAAATATGAGAAAACAGAGATTCATTTGCTAAAGGCAGAAGAAGAAATCAAAACCAGAACCCCCAGCACAGGGTGGCCACCCTTCCCTCAAGTCTCAGGCCAGACAGGACTCAATGGAATCTTGTTTTGGAAGGGGCCTTTGCTGAATCCCACATTTTCAGCTCAAACCAGGATATTTGAGAATATTTTTGTAAACAGCTCTAGATTAAGTCTCAGTGAGCCTATTATCCACTGCCCCATGCTGCATGCACTGCCAGCCATCACTTCTTACCAGGTCTCACTGTGGCCATGTCCTGCTGAATATTCTCCAGCAGGGAGATGGCTATGGGCCCAAGAAAGGAGCTGTGTGTCTCCCAGATGAAGCTACAACACCCGGGTTCATCCACAGCCTAGATCAAGGACAGGCAGGAGGAGCAAATAGAATTGAATTATTCTCTCCTTGAGGAGGTAACAGCAGGACCAGCTAAAGTGCACTGTTCAATGATGGCTTCCTACTGCCAGAAACCAGGAATCCGAGGATCTGATGTAGCTTTGAGTCTCCCCACTCCCTCTCCCCTGGTTGTAATCCTGGGAAACCCTGATTGAAAACCCTCAAAGTCCCTCCCTCAGTCTTTAAAACAGGGAGGACTAACAGCTACTTCATGGAACTATCCCAAGAACAATCCAGAAAGAGGTCACAGTTGGGTGAGGCAGATCTTTCGTAAAGGTGCTGGGCAGATGAGAGCGTTGCCGCCAATTTTCCACACTCTGCACTATCTGAAACACTCACTGTGACAGTCTTGTACTGTCCTAGGTTTTTCCCTAAATGCTCTGAGATCAGTTCCTCCAAATAAGAACTGTCTAAACCCTATGCAGCATTTATGCTGAACACACCATACAACTCTGTAGATTCACGCAGAATTTAGAAGCTTCAGCTCTGCTACAGTGTATCTGGATGAGAGCACAAGAAAAGACAGCATGATGAAAGGTTTTAGATGTTTCTTAAAAACCAATGCAAAATACACAGGGCTGACTAGGCAGAACCTATTTTGATTAAAAAAAGGAAAAAAGAGAGTGAGACGGTTCCCCCCTCCCCCACCCCCGCCCATAGAACTACCTTCACTGGCACAGAGCTAACAAGAACTTTAATACCCAGGCCAGGAAATAAAAGATGCAACTTTTGTCCTCAGAGAGCTTACACTATAACTAAGAAGAAAATACCTTTGATAATGCACTTTTAAAACCTTTTTCATTAGATCCAAAAAGGCCACTATATAATTGAGAAACCAGGTTCACAGATGGTGGAGAGCCATGTAGAGATGCCCCAGTAGGGCAACCACAAAAGATGAAGTCTTTTGTGAGAGAGCATCTACATTTCAAAGTGGCCCTATTTCTGTGTAGTCCACAAACCCTAACCAGACCATCTGACTAATATTTGACCTAGATGCCTGTCTAGCACTATGCCCAAAGACATGATAATAAGGATAATGCAAACACCTACACTTTGGACCACTGTATGTAGGATGTATGGGCTCCCCTGGCAGCTCAGCTGGTAAAGAATCCTCCTGTAATGCAGGAGACCCAGGTTTGATTCCTGGGTCAGGGAGATCCCCTGGGGAAGGGATAGGCTACCCATTCCAATATTCACGGGCTTCCCTGGTGATTCAGACAGTAAAGAATCTGCCTGCAATGCTGGAGACCTGGGTTTGACCCCTGGGTTTGCAAGATCCCCCTGGAGGAGGGCATGACAACCCACTCCAGTATTCTTGCCTGGAGAATCCCCATGGACAGAGCAGCCTGGCTACAGTCTATGCAGTCACAAAGAGGGAGACATGACTGAGCGACTAAGCACAGCACACATAGGATGTAATGGTTTAGACCCTCAAAAATAGCAGAAGACAATTCTAAGTTGGAGTCTCCTTGACCTTGAGTTCAGTATACACCCAACAATGATGAAGCTGCCAGAAAGCTGAAAGAGCCCAGGGACCTGTTAATAGAGATACTACACTTGACAGTAAAGGAGGGCACAATCCCCTGCAGCCAGACCACCTGCTGATATTGTCCTCTGCTCTGTGAGCCCCTCCCCATTGAAGCCTTTTAGGAAGGACATAGACAAACTAGTATCCCTGGCACAGGAACCAAGGTGCCTTAGCATCCAAAAACCATGGAATCCCAGAAATAGTTTCAGGAACTGGAAATAGTCCTGTTTTAAAAGAATAATTTTGGTGCAATGTAAGAAAGAGTTTTACTAAAACCAGAGCTGTCTCAAGAGGTTACAGCGAGTCTCCTCCCTGAGGGCCATTGAGAAGCAGCCAAATAACTGTCCATGAGGGATATTGGAAGGTGTCTTCTGTTTTTTTACAAAGGAAGTTGAAATGGAAATATTCAGAGGCTCTTCTGACTCTTAGCGAAGTCCAGGATACTGGAAGTGTGACCCAGCTGTGGACCCTTTCTTTCCTTTTGACCCATACCTTCTGTGATTGGCCTTCACCTGTCTCCTGATCTGGTGCCAGGTTGTAGCCTGTATCAGATTTAACTCCTGGTTCTCAGACCCTTTCTGGATCTCCTAATCATGGCTGCTTTCATGACCCAACAGCATCCACATCCCAGCATGATGCTGACCTGCCACTTAGTCAATGGGAGGAATCCAGTGGAAGACTGCTAAGTTCAGGAACCTGATGGTGCAAGAAAGAGCCACACACCCAAATAAATCCATGTCCATCTCTGGCTCGCCTGAAAGGGCAAAGATGGAGAAATGACAGATTCCCATTGAATGCTACAAATAGATCCCCTTTAGCTCTACTCATGATCCACCATGAGAAGCAGCTCCTTTAAGATAGTTCTCCAGGGATACAGTCTGTAGAGAACAATGCTGAGATCCCCTGATTGTTCAGTGCTGTGAACATGTTTTCATTCACAGCACTGAACAAATAACTGTCTTGGCATGAAAGGCTGCCCACGTTCCTGGGCACATTCATACCTGCAAATGATGACTTCTTATTGGAAGGCATGGTGTCCCACCATGAGGGACAGAACGGCGATCTGTTCATATCCCTCCAAGAATTCTGTACCCCTTCTTCTCCACTTCCACTGATCCTCCCCACTGTGAAACTGGCTGAAACTTGTGAAAGCTGAAGAAGACAATGTGGAACACAATACATATGGTCTAGGAAAAACCACTGAAGCGACCTGCATTTGATACTAATGATGATTATCAAATGATTTCATGGGCCAGGTACCAAGGTGGGAACTACTTGGACTTTTCAGAGTCAATAAAGGCCTCCGTTGTGTCCTCTGGTGAGGTCAGAGGATGGTGGGAAGGCAAGAGAAGTGAGCCAGGGGATGGAGGGGCAGACAGGAAAAAAAAAAACAAACCTAGGACTTTAGCGACAAAGACACACTGCAGGTACAGATGGAGGCCCCTGGCCTTCTTAGGGCAAGATTCAGTGGAACGCTATGGAAGCTAGGAAGGAGCCCTAGAAGTTATGTCATTGAAACCTGCCCTTAGTGCAGGACTCTGACTGGCTGTCCATGTTCCAACACGCTCCGACAGCAGCCTCAGCTCGCACCAAGGGCTCTCGGCTTCACCAGACAGCACATAATTCAGAATCCTCCATGCACTGGGTACAATTGCGAGTCCATGCAGGTGTTTGCGTGCTGTGTAAATCGGCCCACCTCTTGGGAACCTTTGGCTCCACTGAGCTTCTGCCCTCCTCACTGGCCGCCTCTCCCTTTGGCCACCGGTTCCTCTTATGGGGGTGGCAGGGGGCAGAGCCTTAATGCTACCTTCCAAGTCAAGTCATCCTGAGAACCAAACAAGTTGAAACCATTTCCACAAAGTAGTCTGGTATGTGCAAATTATAATATGAATTTTTAGCTTACTGTGGATAAAAAATACCTCTTCATTGCCTCCTGGCTTTGATTTCTGTATGTAAGGCAGTCAAGAGCCTGAACCAATGCCTGTGGCCCAGGCTTTGAGAACTTCCCTGCCATATCCCCATGCTGTCTGCCTAGGCAGTCCTTAAGCAGCGACTTTACAACCAAAGTGACTCATGTCTCAGGAACAAGGAAGGCAGAAGGGGACATCCTGGGATGTCCTGCATTCTAGCATTTTGAAGGTGGGATGTTTTTCACTTAAAGTTGCAGGAATCAGAAGAATCAAAGGATGGGGCAGAGAAGGGCAAAAAGGAATTATTTCTTTTGCCTTTTATTAAAAAGAAAAGAGGTAATGTAACTGAAGGTCAACTGGAAATGCAGATACGAGAGGAATTTTTGCATGTGTACAATTGATGATTGAGAAGAGGGGGTGACTGTACAAACGCTGGGAGTGTGACAGGGATGCAAGGAAGCACCAGCTGAACCCCATCTGGTCGTCCTTATGACACTACTTTGAAAGTTTCATTTTGAGTCATGCTTTGAGCTCAGCAGCAATCCTGGTTTGGCAGACAAGTGACCACAAAGAAAAAAGATTTTTATCAAAGATAAAAGACCTTTGAATTGCCTTTAAATAAATCCCCATACCAATTCTTACCACCAAAAAAAGTATATATCTATAACTTTAGAGGCATGTTTGATTAGTAGGTGCTTGTGCAAGCATCAGAAATAAGACACTGGTACTGCAACCCCCCTGTCACAATTCAACATAGCCATGAGCAGTACAAAAACAGGATCAGCCTAAAGAAATATATGGCTTCTGAGACAGCCGACGCCTCTGAGCATCCAGCACAACTGCAGGGCACTATGTGGCTAGCCATGCTGGTGCCGAGAGGGTCCTGTGGGTGAGCTGGAAGAGAGACACGCACAACAGGAATTAAAGTGGTGCGTACTGAGTGAGGGGCTGTGCTAAGCATACCAGGCACTCTCATCCCCACAAGACACCAGCAAGGAAGTGTTGCTGGTTTTCACACAGTTAGGTAACAGCTTCGAGGGGTTAAGAGACTTGCTTAATGTTACAGGGGACCAGCTTCGAGTGCAGGTTCTCCGCAGAGAACCTGGTCTGGAATCAGGGCCGGCAATCTTTCTAACAGATCCCTTATTTCTTACCTGAACAGTTCAAGGAACGAATGACTCTCCATCCAGAACAGAACACAGTTTTCCTACTTTTACTCTAACAGGTTTATCTTCAAAGGTATGGAGTTCACCGAAGAAGGATCCTTGTTGAACTCCAAAGTGAAACTAACAACAGCGGGAAAGAGCCAGCAGGGTGCTATGAAATCCCAGGGAATCCCTAACACAGAAGAAAAAGAAGAAGCACACAAGGAAGAAAGAGGGGAACCAAACGTTCCCAGAATATCCTCATGGAATGCAAGCTCGATAAACCTCCCCGCTTTGTAAGCTCAATTCTGACGTCCGCTCCCATGATTTTAGGCCTTTTGACACTGGAGCGAAAAGGAAACAATCCAATGACAGAACAGTGGGTCCCAAAGAGAGGTCAACAACTTTGTTTATAGTAACTAGTTTTCTTAGAGAGGAAGACTTGCCTCATCTAACAGAATGACTCTTAAAGTTTCCAGTTTTTAGAAGAGAAATAAGGTTTCAGAGGTCAATAGCTGTTTTTGTTTTTTTGTTTAACATGCAAAAAACTGAAATTCAGGAAAGTAAAGAGTTGACTCATTGGAAAAGACTTTGATGCTGGGAGGGATTGGGGGCAGGACAAGAAGGGGACGACCGAGGATGAGATGGCTGGATGGGATCACTGACTCGATGGACATGAGTTTGGGTGAACTCCGGGAGTTGGTGATAGACAGGGAGGCCTGGCATGCTGCGATTCATGGGGTCACAAAGAGTCGGACACGACTGAGTGACTGAACTGAACTGAAAGCATTCTTATTGAAGCTGTTATTAACAGAGGCAGAGATGGTGCCCAGGGCTCCTGTCCCCAAGTCCACTGTCCTTTCCCAAACACCAACTCCAGATGTTAAATATTACCTGCTGCTTGATACAATTACTTTGTGGAAAAGGTTTTTAGCTATAAAATAACTACAGAGAAACGTATCAGGAAACAAAAATTTTCAGGTACTCTGATGAATAAAGAAGAACATGCTGCTTAAAATAAAAAAATCAATAGAGAGAAAATATAAAATTAAACAAGGCAAATTCAGCTTCTTATGAAGAAATGCTGGCCAGATCTACTCTCCCAGTCAGGTTGAGGGTGTTGTAGGGGAAGAAGCCCATATACCCTGGAGTTCAAAGTCTCACATTCACAAGCACTGAAACAGGGAGGGCAAGCCTTCAGTCAAGCAATGCACCTCGAAGTGACCAGAGGAGGTGCTGGGCAAATGGTAGTGAGAGAGGGCCACCTGAACACTAAGGGGTGCGGAAGGCTCTTGCGGGCGCTCAGGACCACCCATCAGTGAGGAGGAAGTGGTGCAGTACCAGAGGTCCAGCAGTCTGAGCCACCTTCCATCCCTGCCCAACACACCCTCTAAACTGCTACAACCATAGCGAGTCGAATGAGAAATCCGCTTCCCAGAAGCCTACAGGGAAAATGGAGAGCCCTGGTGCAGCCCTCCTAACTCACAAGGGGACCACTTTCGTGCCTCTCTGACCTACATCACTCTCATTACGTTCCCTGGACCCGCAACCCTTCCTTTCTGCAGTTCAAAGTCTGCAGAGCACTCCCATTATTTATAGAATTAAATGCAAACTCATTTACTTATTTGGTATTCATCACTCTCTGCAATCTGATGCCAGACTCGCTTCCCATCTACATCACCTAAAAAACTCCTTCCTCTTCATACTTTGAGGGTTTGACACAAGGAGGGTGCTATTTGAAGGATGAGTAAATGAATTTGTAACCTATTAGACTTCCTAAGAGAGGGTTATGAGTACTTAGAAGAAAATACAGGTTCTTTCCACACATGTATGATGATGTTCTATGTGGGGTTACTGAGAAGGAATCCTGAACATCTTCCTAGGACCATGGCAGACTCTGAGGAATATGAGATTGCTAGGGAAAATCAGTTCTCCTGATGAAGCTGGGTAAAGGTGAAGATTAAATCCAAAAAACACAAAATAGAAGTTGCATTTTGGTCAAAAGCAAATAATAATCCACAAGCAGAATAAGGGAGAAAATAAGACTTTAACTCATGACACTTTGAAACACTTGGAATTAAAGACAGTGTACCAGCTCATGATCTTGCCACCCTTACCGTGTGGGAAAGTAGGAGAGAAATGCCCTCGAGCTGGATCCTCACCTTCCAGCAGCCCTTTCCAGTGTGGGCACTTGGGGCTTGGACTCCAGCATTGGCCAAACAGTCTAGAAGAACTGACTTCAAAGGCCAACCCTGCTTCTGCTTATGTAAAGCCACTGAGCCTCAATTTCCTCATCTGTAAATATCTCTCATCTGACAAGACTGTTATAAGGACTAACGCTGCTGCTGCTAAGTGGCTTCAGTCGTGTCCAACTCTGTGCAATCCCATAGACGGCAGCCCACCGGGCTCCCCCGACCCTGGGATTCTCCAGGCAACAACACTGGAGTGGGTTGCCATTTCCTTCTCCAATGCATGAAAGTGAAAGTGAAGTTGCTCAGTTGCGTCCAACTCTTAGCGACCTACCAGGCTCCTGCAGCCTACCAGGCTCCTCCGTCCATGGGATTTTCCAGGCAAGAGTACTGGAGTGGGGTGCCACTGCCTTCTCCATAGAGAAAGCAAATAGAGATAAAAGAGTTAGCTGAAGGTCTGACATGTGGCTTAATAAATTGGAACTGTTCCTATGACATGTACAATGTACATTTCCCATCTTTTAAAAAAATCTTCCATTGGGTTATATCATGTGGAAACTATCATCTCTATTTGGCAGATGAGGAAACTGGGGCTTCAGCAAGGTTATACTCCAAATCCAGAATCACAAAGACAGTTGATGCTGAAAGCCATGCCACACTTCCAACCTTGGGTCACTGTATAGTCCTTGTCTCAGAACCCCCTCTCCTCATGCCACTGAATCTGGTGAGTGTCCTGACTCCCACAGAAAGTCCTCAGAAAGAGGAGAGCTGCTAAGCTTTGTCCAGCTAAGAGCCTCTTAAAAACCTGTCACTGCTAGAACATTTTAAGTCCACATGTTATACCTGAACTTGCTTCTAGAGATTCATTCTCATATTCTCTATTGTTTTTATTGAGTGACCTAGAGGGGAAATAGAGGAAGCTTACATTATAGTTCCACTTACCTGAGTCAGTCTAAGATGTAACAACATGGGTGCTGTGATAAAGAGCAAGGTCCATTTATAGGATCCATGTGCAACCCAGGACCTGCCCAAAGGACAATTCTGAGGCCCTGAAATTCTAAGTTCTCTTCTCAGTCACCACTTCTTACCAAATGCTGCTCTTACACATCACATAAATCAGTTCATCATAAATCCTCTACCAGACAGCATCTCAAGTGTCACCCTAAGTTTACTTGGAAGGGAGGTGACCTGTCCACTGGTTAGACAAGTCCATGCACCCTTGAGCCAATGCAGTGGTATGTTCTCATGGGTCCCTCCTAATATCCTACGACTGACATGGCCATGGTATCTGAAAATCTGTAACAATTCTCCAGTTTGGAAGATTGGGTCTAGGTGTGAAATTCAAAATAAAGCTCTGAAGGATACCACACACACAGCAGCAGAACATGTACAAACAGAAATAGAAGAGAACTAGCTGTGATATGTAAGGAATGCCATAATTATCCTATAGAACTTTCCTTTTACCAAAAAAAAAAGAAAAGAAAAAGCAAATCATTTGGGATCCAATATAAGCTGTCTTTGCCTAAGGCTGCCAAACAATGACTTGAACAAAACTGATTGGTCTGCAAAAGTAAAACAAACAAAAACAACCAGCAACAAAGCATATAATGATTAACACTCATTTTCCCAGCCTCCAAGTTTGGAGGATAAATCTTTCAAAACAAAATGAGATAAAACAAAATCCTTGTAATCCTAAAACTCCCTGCCCTTCCCCTGAGTCAAGGGTCAACAAGTGTTTCTGGTAAGAACCAGATAGCAGATAGTTTAAGCTCTGAGGGCCATACATTCTCTGTCACAACTACTCAACTCTGCTGTCGAAGTGCAAAAGTAGCCGTAGCCAAAATATAAATAAATAGATGTGGCTCCATTCCAATGAAACTGTATTTAAGGACATTGAAATTTGAATTTCATATAATTTTCCCATGTTACAAAATATTATTCTCTTTTTTATTTTTTCCCAACCATTCTTTGCTTGCAAGCTGTACAAAAATAGGCAGGGGGCTGAATTTTGCCCATAGACTAGTTTACCAACCCTGTTCTAAGTCAGCATATATGATCAGATGACACCCAAGGAGGCATCTCTACTCAATCAAGGACCAGCTCAACAGAGCTGTTTCCTAAATGCTTAGCAAAAGACCTGACTCCCAGGGATCACTCCATGTACACTTCTTCAGTGAGCAACTTGCCTCACAATAAAAGATACAGAAGACTAGATTTTAGAGTAATACACTGACCTAATGCTTACAAAATGCCATCCTCATCCTTTTCCCTGTTCCAAAATTAATAATCATGAAGTTCCCATTCATACAGATAAATTCTGCAAGCTCATTCCACTGAACTTTTCTGTACAAATGATAGACAACCTCTCTGCCTTAGCTCCAGCTTTTGCTTACTCCTTGCTGGCAAAACAATAGGAACTAAAAGAGTAATAAACTTACCATAATAATCCAATATAGATCAGAGACCTTCCTATCATCTAAAATGATTAAGACCCAGTACTGATAACTATTCCTTCATCTCTGGAAAGTATCAGCTCTAGACATAATGTAGAAAGGATAAAGAAATAAAATACAAAGCAATTTTCATAGATATTCCCATTACAGAGCCAGCATAACACAGCATTATGCATTTGATTTCAGCCCTCCCCCTTTTTCTCTCCACCTCCAATTGCTCAGGCTTAGAAATGCATACTTAGTAGGTCACATATTCAAAGAAGCAATTTCATCTCTCTTTCCAATGAAGTACACAAAGGGCATCCAACTTTTTGGGTGAGAATCACCAGCCTGAGAATTTCAGATATGAAAGTGGAGGTCCACTGCACATTTCAGCTTTGAAATCATCCCTGTGAACAAATTCCAGAGTTTTATTTTGGGGCATTCCAATAGACAGATGCCTATATTTGGGAACAGTCTTATGGCCTTAACGAAGTAGTACTGATCAGGACAACTTACTCTTTCTAGGATTGTGAATTTTGGTTTGTGCACCCTAAACTGTGGGCTGCTGCTCAAATTCTGGCGGTGATGGTGATGAAGGGAAAACAGTTCCCACAGTTTTCAAGACTGCTCTCCCCCACAAAAATCCAACAATACTCTGAGCCATCTCAGTGACCAACGACAAAGATATTCATTTTCAAAGCTGAAGAGACTTCAACTCCAAAGCAAAATTTAACTTTCTAAGTGGAGCCTGCTAGCATTTCTTTGCATTTGCTTGCAAAAATCTCAAAAGTTTCCATGTACATATAGATAATCTTTGATTTTATATCAGAGAACCCAGAAAGCATAGCAAAGTTGTAAATGGGGACAGGAGAAGTGAAAGCACTTACCTCTATGCTAGGTAAAAACACACCAATTTCTAAAGGTTTTTTGTGTGTTCCAAATGTTAAAGAAGACATCAACTGCCCTGGCTTGCTCAGGGTTGAAGGGGGTCCTGGATACAGGACTTTCTGTTTGAAAACCAGGTTAGTCTGAGCAAACTAAAAGTGTTGGCCACCCAGAAAAGTCTTTTCTAGTCCTTTTTTTTTTAACTGCAACACATCAGCCAATACACCTAGCATGAGGAAAGGCACAGCCCAACACTAAAGAAACCACATGATTCTTGGCAGTTTATTGAAAATGACTACACCAAAGCTCAAAAATCACTGGCAACAGAAAAACTAGATTATTTCTGGGCTATAAAGGAGAAAAGTTCATTCACATGGGCCATTTTACCTCCTATCATGCCCAGCGTCCAAATATTAATAAATAAGATGTGACAGAATTACAAAGACTCTGGTTAACATCCACAACTTAAAACTCCAGAACTCTTGTCAACAAGAGGACTCCTTGCAGAACTGTTCACAAGACCCAGAGACTCTTGGATGAAAACTTTCTAGACTAGGGCAGCCCGCTGCTATCACAGCTGAGTGCCACACCCCTCCCAGGAAAGGAGGTCTCTGTAACCCTGTGCGACACAAAACAAAACCTTAGATCCATACATTCAACCAAACTATATCATGAATCACCTAGAGATCTGCTTTCCACACCCACATTGACTTTTATGAGGAAAATGACAATACACTGAGTCCATCCAACACTTCACCTGAGAAGTTTACAATGTGTTAGACAAAGCCTCAGCAGTCCCCCGTCCCTTCCATTTTTCCAGCGCCAGCTCAAAAGCTCACCACTGGCTCCTGGGAAGATGATCTCTCAGCCGAGAAGAGCCTCAATTTACTATTTAGACTGGGCTTCCTCACTCAAGTAAGCGACTTGTCTATTTTAGAAAGATGTACAGAAATGACTAAAACCAAAAGAGTGTTATAACGGTGCTTGACTGTTCTGAATGACCAAAATTTTCAACTTCCTACTCTTCACTATGAGAACAGATATAAATATCAAACCAAAAAAAAAAACAAAAAGCACCCTCAAAATTCTCTCACAGCTAGCCAGATCTGACCCAGCCAATTGGCTGCCACATAATAAATAAGAACTTCCAGGAATATGATTGCAGTTTTTTTTCATTTTGTTTTCAGTCAGTAGAAGCCATTATTAAACTGGATACTATACCAAGACACAGAAGACATTTTCTGTAGGCCACAAGTGTTCCATCAGAGAAATGAGTAATTTATAAATAAGCAAGTAGCCCCTTAACAGTTGAGGATAAAACGGCAAAAGCAAACCAAAACACCTGGCCAACAGGGATCCCTACCTTCTTTTTGGAGTGGCTTCTTTCCTCCTCCTTTGCGGCTTTGCTATTTTTCCCAGCACGGGACACCTTCTGGTCCGACTGCTTGATGGTGATCTTGATCTCAGGTGGGCATATATAGTTCTCCAGATTCTTTGGGGGTTTCTTAGCCCGTTTTGTGGTCTGAATCTTCAGTTTCAGACTCCCCTCTGTGAAATTGGCCTCCTTGATAGAAAACTCCTGTTCTTCCAGGCCATCTCCTGCCACCCATTTCTCACTGTCTGCATTGGAGTTGGAATCCACATCCCGCCCTGAGCCCAGTTCATCCTCCTCCTCTGGCTCCATGCGTTCTCCACCTGCTGGGATTCCCTTCCCAGTCTCCGGAGCAGACAGCAAAGGTTCTCCTGTACAGCTAGGAGTAGTCGAGGGCTTGGCTGAGGAGACTGGCAGGAATTCCGACTCACTCCCCCTTTGCCGGGAGCCACTTAAGACTTCCCTGGACTCCATGACAATTCTCCAGTCGCCAAGAGTTCTCAGGAGGGAGACAGGGAAAAGGGGAAGGCGAGAAGAAACGGCACCCAAAATTCCAAGGAGAAAGTGGTCCGGCTGGGCTCAGAGCCCCAGGGAAGAAGACACCGTGAGGTTGTTCAGAAGAGATCAGATCTGCAACTGAGAAGCAGAGAGATAATTAGCCATGGCAGGCAGGAAAAAATGACCCCCAAAGGGAACTCAAACTAAGTTCCAGAAGTCCCATCCTACTTATCTACGGCATTAGAAAAAGAAAAAAAAAAAAATGATTTGAAAGAAATCAAACCAGAAAGTACACATCCCCAAACTGTATTATATGGGAGCAGAGGGGCAGACACACGCACAGTCTTTCATTGAATTGTTACTAATTTTTATGGTTGCAGGTCCAAGAATAAAGAGAGATGAGTCCTCCAGTCCAGTAACAAGCTAGATGCTTCTTATACCAAAGCCACAGCCGGCTGAGTCACCATCAAAGCCAACTATGACGAAAGGAAGTCTAAGTGCTGATACACAGGTCTGTGGAAACCGCACCTGGCTGGCTTCTTGCACAACTTCCCTCTCACATGTGAAGAACAGCCTGCAAAGCTGAACACAGTCCTGGGCTGCCTAGGCCAAGCTCTGCATCCCCTCAGAAGAAGAGCTTCTGGACTGTTCTTTCTTTATCATCTTTCATTGTGAATTATTTTAATCATGCACGTGTCTTGCCTTTATTTCTTAAAACAAATGCAAAGCTGAGGTGAAGGTTTGTAAAAGGAAAACAGAGTTCAGTAAGAAATTACTTCTAATGCTGTGATTAATGCAAAACAAATGCTAAATGCGTTTCTGACACAAAAGTTTTTTAATCGCTATCTATCTTTTAGATAAAAATAACCACCCGAGACAGTTTTAATTCCCTTCCTAGCCCTTAAATACAGTGGCATTATGTCTACATGACAACAAAAAAAAGAGAGAGGGAGAGAGGGAGAGTTTCACAGGCCTTTGGAAGTGTCAGGAATCCCTGCAGGATTTTTTATTCTCCCTTTCTCCTCACCAAGCTATCCTTCACCCTTATTCACTCCATGTCCCATTATTCCCAACTTTATACTCATCATTTTAAAGCTCAAAAGAAAGCCCAAATGCTCATTTTCAAGAGAAAACTTTAAGCTCTGGGGCTGCCCTGAACTTCAAGACATCATCTGCTTCTACCCCAGCTGTAGATAAGGTTACAGCCAAGCCTTCACAAATGGCCACTCAGCAGAAGACACTGCGGCACACCCCAGACTGTTAGCTTTGAGCCCTTCATTTAAAGACTTGACCAGCAAATGTGCCCACCAGAAATTTCCAGAAATGCCCACAAAGACACATTTAGAACAGCCAAGAACTGGAAATCACGCAGGTACTTCCACCCTCAGGGATCAGTAGATTTTCAGCTGACGCCCTGTGAGGAAGCCAGCCAGCAAGGCAGCAGGGCTTCACCATGGACCCTGCTCCCCAGAGAGGCCCAGGAACATAATCAGCTCCTGGAAACTACTCAGCCCCGCAGGAAGACATGTTTACAATTGCTTCCACTTGGGGGAAAACCCAATGAATGTAGCACCTCTGCAAAGAAGCGGCTGTTTGGTGAGAGCATCCTCCCCAAAGCTGTCAACACTGAACAGCAACCCGTTCCCCATGCTACAAAAGGGCCAAAGCCCCACTGAGGAGCAGAGGAGGGCAGCTAGACCAGTTGACACTTCATCTTTTGTTTATTGGCGAGGTTCCTGTCTCATCTAGACTGATCTGCCTACGTGCCCAAAACCTTAGATAATTTTTAAAAAGTCATATTCAAGTCAATATTCATTGAGGCCTCTCTTATTGGTGTCAGATAACACACTGCTGTTGGAGGCATCAAGATGCCTGAGAACCTGTCCCTGCTTACTGGTAGCCCGGTAGGTCTGTCTCATTTTGGGCATCAGATTCGCACAAATCGGCAGCCATGCTTCTTTGGCAGCAGTGTTCAGTGGTTTGCTCTGTCTGACAGGGATCTCCAGGGTAGCGTTTTAATATCCTGGTACCTGCCTACAAAGCATACTTTGGTCAGAGCAAAAGCTGAGACATATTCTCCATAAAAAGTTCCTAAACTAAATCTATTTGGACCTTTGAACCAGAGTAGGCCAACAGCTATTGCCAGTTCTGTGATGAGAGAAAAGAAGGTAAAATCTGAACTTTAGAGGAATAGATAGGAGTACGAGGTAGATGAATCATCAGTATTGAGAAAGCATCTTCCATTTAAATAATGATTCACTTCAGAGTTTCTTATATTTAGTATAAATCAGTAGCTAATGAATATAGGACACAAAGTTCCAAAACAAATTCAAATAGTAAGAGATGCACAAAAACTGAAAATTCAACATTTTTTCTTTCAGTTCTCCTCAAGTCAAGATCCTAAGAAACGATTAATATACAAGTTTTTTTCCTCAAGGAGGTTATACTCTTGAAGAGACTTGGAAAACAAAACAGAGAAGATTTTCACCTTCTTTAATAATGGATAGAAACAAAGGGAAGAGAAAGGGGTTTCCTCCTGGGCAAGGTGTACACAGGAAGGCCTCAAGAGAGCATCTGACCTTGAGGGGCTTCAATAAGTGAAGTGAGAAGAGGGGAGACATGGAAGACAGAAAGAACAGCATGAGGCAGGACCTGGGCAGGAGTGCACAGACTTACGTTCAGGAAAGAGAAAGCTGAGGTTCGACTAGTAAGTGAGGCACAATTGGGAACTGGTGAGAGAAAAACGGTTACAGCCATATCACGGACATCCTTGGATGGCACGCTAATGAGCTGGATTTTATCTTACAGACAATGGGAAGCCATTTAAGTAGAGGATGTCAGTAGGCAAGGGGTATTAGTAAAACTATGCTTTAGAAAGATAAATTAAGGGAACCTGATATTAGAGACAGGGGGACCATCAAGAGGCTTGGCTGAAATCTGATTCTTGTTGCACAAGGACCAAACCAAGTCAGAATGAGTATTACCTGATGAACAGTAGAGATGAAACCATAACGCAGTTTCAAATAATCCCATCCGGGAACACACCAATTCCAGACTTTCCATACTTATCTACCCTAAGAATTGAGTCTCAGAGCTCACTAGCGTTCAAGCTGCATTCCCTGTTCAAGTCAAACCAGTCTCCACAGCAGCATTACACACTCAGAGTTCTTTCTGCCTTGATATTTTTATAGAATCTCTTCTTATATTCTCTCTCAACCATCCAGGCAATGCCTGGCATACAACTGGTGTTTTCCAAATGTTTGTTGTATGAAGGAATGAATGGACAAAGGAATAAGCAGACCCCAGGCCTTCCCACCTTTCAAGGTCATGCCCAAGTCTTCACTTCTCCATGACAACATATTGCAAACTCTGAACCACAGCACTCACTCCCTGGCCTGACTGAACACTGCTTGCAGCTGCAGAGCTTGCCACTAAATACTAGTCATACATGGTCTCCTCATTGTTTCCAGGATACAAATCTTATTTCCTTTCTTGATGGCAATTCAGGCTCAGGCTGAGGTCGATGATGGCTATACAATACTTACATTCGCTTCAGCACCCAGTGCAGGATGGGGCACAGGGAGGACTTCCTGAAGTTCTTTCTGAATGAAAATGAGTTAGCCCCTGACAGCTCATCAAAGTCCTGTGGTTCAAACGACTCCAACTGCAGATCCACCCAGGCAGGCGGCCCCTGCGCAGTTCACTGGCTATGCTCCTCATGGCCACATGCAAGAGAGACACTTTCAAAAGTAAAGAGCAAAGACATAAACCTTCTGTTTACTGCACCAGCACACAAAGCCGCTGTTCTCCTTTGGCCTTCTCCCAGCACGTAGCTGTCACCCCAGATTCACAGGCCCAGCTTTTTCGGTGCATCTGGGAGAACACTGGGAGTCCTCTTCTGGCACCACCAGCCAACGTACCCTGTGAGCACACGCACAGGCTCACGGACACACTCAGACGAAAGTGAAAACAAAAGCAAGGTGAAAACCGTTCGCCTTGTCACATTCCAGCAGCCAGTGGCTCCTCCAGGGTGGGCAGCGCACAAAGGACACTTTGTGCTGCCTCAGGCCTCCAGGCCAACAGCAGTTAACCCGTCTGTGGCTGATCGCTGGACCTGAGGTGAGAGGAGCACTAGCGGTCCAATAACATGCGCTTAGGGAAGGACCACTCAGCAGGTCCCAGGGAAATAGAGGGGCGCGGGGAGGGGGGTGCTGCGGAAAAACACTGAGAAAGCAATCCAGAGACTGGGCCTGCCTGCCCGAACAGTAAGGTGCTAGACAAGTCAACCTGAGTCCCTTACTCCGTACTTATCTCAGCAATGAATGCAACAAGACCAAGGTCTCTTTCGTACTCTAGACTGTGTAATTACACCCAGAACGGTCACAGACCTATGAGACACTCCAGAGTAGGTACTGGGAGCCTACAGAATTATTTGTCCGAGGGCCAGGGGGAATCTTGCTTGTCTCTGTGTGCTTCACGAACCAGATGAGTCCCAGGGAGTAAGTCTATCCTCTCTTCTCCATGATTTGTAAAACGGAAGAATTTTTTCTAGTCTAAAACACATTCTCCACCTGCAGCCTTGAGGGAACTCTTACTAATCCCAGAACTTGGTGGAAATGCGAATTCTCAAGCCCCATCTATGGCTGCAGGGATAAGCCCAGCACTCTGGTTGGTACCAAGCCCTCTAGGAAGTTCTAATGGGCTTAGGCTTTGCCTGGTCTATGTGCTTACCCCTACCAACTGACTTAACCAAAAAGCACTACTACCTTATGTTTAAAGGGAATTCTCCCTTACCGTTCATCAGTGGCATTTTATTCATCTATGCAATCCCAACACCTAGAACAGTGCCCAGTGAATAATAGGCACTTGAGAAATGTTGGTTGATTGAATTAATAAATACACAAATCTCCTCGTGCTGGGCTTCCCAGGATTATCTACCTCTCCCATCTGCTTTGCTTCCAGGGCACATTCAGACCATCATCACCTTGACCAGTGCTTTCCAAAGTGTCAGCCTGGTAGAACTGATACAGCCCTTCGCTTATGTAACAGGAGTCAAAAGATGTGGACTCTGGACCTAGTTCTGACACCTAGGAGCTCTCATAAGACTCTTTCAGCCTCACTGTCTTATCAATAAAATGGGGGGAAAGATGACTTCCTGATCTTCCTCATTATCGTTTTTTTATCTTTTTTTCTAATGGAACTACATGCTTCTTATAAGTTTTTTAAATAACACATACAACTCATAAGGTCTTAAAGGCAAACAATGACAAATATCAGAAGAGTCTGCTGCCTCACTCCTGACCTTTCCCAAACTCCCCCAGAACTCCACATCCTCACCCCTACCTCAGCTCCTTATTCTGCAAATTCCATAAAGCTGGACACGTCTTTCATCTTTACATTGTAGAAGACAGTAGGCTGCCCACATAATCCTCAGGTCAGAACTTTTTCCCCTCAAAACTCTGTAGAATATCTTCTAGAACTTAAAGTAAAAGAAGAGAAAATGGAAGCCAGTCTGGTTTTGTTTCCTTTGTAGACAATGAGTTTTATGCTTTTCTAACTGAAATTTTTTTAATTATAATACAATTTTGTTAACAACAAAATGAGGAATGTGGATCTTACTTATTTTTCCTGGAACAGAGTGAGACTTTTGGATCTGAAGTGCAGGTTATTTCTAATTCAGCATCATTCCCTTCAATTATTGCTTTAGCTATTCCTTTCATTCAGTGGTTCTTTTTCTTTTACCTCAGTTTAGAACTCTGATCTCTGTTCTCCATTTCTCTTATTTTCTCTCTCACTGTTTTTATTTATTTTGCATCATGTGAGAGCCTTCCCTAACCTAAGGTCCATAACACCAATTTAATTTTGTCTTTGATCCTCCCTGTGCACTTACTGACCTCACTGTGGATGTTTAATTTTGCAATTGCACATTTTGCATCCCTGCAACCTTTCTTACTTTATTCATCCCTCTTTCTGCTAACTCTGATGCTTTTTCATCTCATAACGCTCTCTCTTTGTTACTTTTCCACCCGGGAGGGGGTGGGTGGTCATGATTCTTGTTGCACATGTCTGGTAGCAATCTAAAATTCTTATTTTGCTACTGTTATAAATAATATCATAATACTACTCTTTCTTCCCTGTTCTGAGTGCTAGGGCTGGTGCTCAGTAACTGAATCATATCCAACTCTCTCTGACCACATGCACCGTAGCCCTCCAGGCACCTCTGTCCATGGAGTTATTCAGACAAGAATACTGCCATGGGTTGCCATTTCCTCCTTCAAGGGATCTTCCCAACCCAGGAATTGAACCTGCATCTCCTTCATTGACTGGCGGACTCTTTACCACTGACCTACCTGGGAAGCCCTTGTTCTGAGTGTTTCATCCCTAAGGTCTTGTGTTTCATTCTTCCTCTTCACTCATGCTCTATTGAGGAAAAAGCCACGCAAGGCAGCCTTGGTCTACAAAGAAAGTACCAGACAGCTTTTTGACTCCACCTTCTATTCAGCTTGAAGTCAATCAAGTCCTCCTCTCAGAGCTATGGCTGTTACAGTGCTCTGGTCACCTCAGTTCCTCGCAAACATTAACAGTGGTATCCTGGGGCTCATTAGAGCCCATCCATGTGAGTTCTTCCCAACTCCACTTTCAATAGTATCAAGTTGATAGCTTGAAAATCAGCTGTGGTGGGAGTATTTATACCACAAGAACAGCAAACTTAACAAATCAGGGTTTAAAAAAAAAGAAATCTGGAGAACGGAGTGTTAAGCACTTACACCACTGATAGCAAACATCTACAACTACTGTTTTGCAGATTCTTCCGTCAGCTTCTTTACAACTCCACATAGCTGAAATGTACAACGCGCACTGTCGCAGAGACTCTTTATGTCTTCCTCAGAACTTCCCTTGCGGAAATGTCTCTGCCCAGAAGTCAAAATCTCCTCTCAAACCTCCCTCCTCCAGTCTTGCCTATGTTCTCTGAAAGCTGTAGCCTTTGAGAATATATATAATGATGTCAGGGGAGGGACAGTCTTTGGTCGTTTTATTAAGGTTGGCCATGCAGAAGAACCTGATGGCGGCCTAGTTTTCCTGTTGACAGAAATTGTAAGTTTCTGATCTCACAGGGACAAACTGTGTAAAAGGATGGAGTGTGAGCCTCTGTGGCTTCAGATAGGGAAGCAACTGTACTTTCAACTGAGGCTCATCAGCTATATATAAGAATCCCTTCTCAAATTCCAGCAAGAGATGGATCATCTGTCTGACTTCTGCATTGGAGTGGTTGAGCGTTCATCTTTCTACGTGTCTTCTAAGGTATTTAGGTGGAGAGTCAGAAGTGGCCTTTTCCTCTTGAGGGGCTTTACATGTGTCTGGGATCCTCTTTTGCCCCCTTGAGTTAATGCCTTTTCATTATTCAGGCCCTGGTCTGAAAGTCTACCTGCTACACAAGCACACAGAGTGAAAGCTCCATAAACACTGATAAAGTGATCAAGCAATCCAACCCATGTTGTTGTTGTTTAGTCACTAAGTCATGTCTGACTCTTTTCTGATCCCCTGGACTACAGTCCACCAGGCTCCTCTGCCCATGGGATTTCCCAGGCAAAAATACTGGAGTGGGCCACCATATTCTTCTCCAGGGGATCGTCCCAACCCAGGGATCGAACCCACATCTCCTGCCTTGGCCTTCCCTGAGCCACTAGGGAAACCATCCAACCCTTGCCAGCTCTCAAACAGTGAGAGCAAAGCAGCTCTGCACACGGCTCTCTGACCCTGCAAACACCGCAGTGGTCTCCAGCAGAGAATGAAGATCAGACTCAGTGCCTTTATTATGTTACATGGACTTCCCTGGTGGCTCAGGGGTAAAGAATCTGCCTGCAATACAGGAGCCAGAGGAGACACAGATTCGATCCCTGGGACAGGAAGATCCCCTGGAGGGGAGCATGGCAACCTACTCCAGTATACTTGCCCGGAGAATCCCACAGACAGAGACGCCTGGTGGGCTACAGTCCATAGGGTCACAAAGAGTTGGACACAACTGAAGCGACTTAGCATGGAAGCACACACACCTATATGGTACATTCCTGATCACAGATCACCTCCAAGCAGCACGGTCTGAGCACTCCATCCAGCACACTGCAGAGCAGCATGTCCTGAGGTGCAGCTTCCCCCAAATCCCACTGATTTGCATAACTTCATATAATTCCTAATTCTTCTGGCTGGCCTGTCCTGTCTTCTTTCACCGCCTGCTTCTCTCTAAGCCATTCTTCAATAATTGGGTCATTTCACCTCCTTCATAAAGACTACTTGGGCCTTCCTTTTCTCCTATTTTCTCTGTGTACAAATGTACACACACATATACACAGTCACACTCACAGATGGTCTTACTCTCACTTTCCTGGGCATTCTGCTATCAAAGCATTCGGCAAACTGTATTGCAATGTTCCCTTATTGATCTCTCCCACCAGACCAAGGACTCCATAAAGAAGGGGCTGGGTTTTAAGTGAGTCTCTACCGTATACCAGAGAACAGTGAACACATTAAGCGTCCCACAGCAAGTGTCTAAACGATGCTTCCTCTTGAAAAGAGGAATGGAAGTAGCACTGATTTGAGGTCATGGGTTTAAATTAGTTAACCTCTCTTTTCCAGTGAGTAATTGTGTTCTCAGGAATTATAAACTGTTTGCTTCATTTGGAAACTTGGTAATAATCCTACCTCAAGGGTTAAGAAGTAACTGAAGATCAAAATAAGATATTTATGACAGATCATGTTGGGATCACCTTAGTGGGTATTGAAAACTTTACGTGAATTTGATTGACTCCCACAGTCTGTGTCACCCACACTGGCATTAGGCCAAATGTTGCCTTCTCCTCCCAGATTCCAAGTAAAGCCTGAGGTTTGGGAGTTGGAGACCAACCTCCTCCACCTCCCTTTACAATGGGAAGCACATACAAGTAGTTTAATTTGTATCCACTAACTTGAGTGTTTTGAAGGTGTTTGACTGTTGCTTTCTTCTTGTACCTAGTTTGTCCTGTGGAGGAAATGAGACTTCATTCAACCAGGAATTCCAGATTCAATCCCCCACTCTGCCATTTGGAACGAGGTTCAGTTCAGTTCAGCTCAGTCGCTCAGTCGTGTCCGACTCTTTGAGACCCCATGAATCGCAGCACGCCAGGCCTCCTTAGGTAGACTTGAAGTGAAGTGAAGTGAAGTGAAGTGAACTTGCTCAGTCGTGTCCGACTCTTTGCGACCCCATGGACTGTAGCCTACCAGGCTCCTCCCTCCATGGGATTCTCCAGGCAAGAGTACTGGAGTGGGGTACCATTTTCCTTCTCCAGGGGATCTCCCCGACCCAGGGATCGAACCTGGGTCTCCGCATTCCAGGCAGACGCTTTAACCTCTGAGCCACCAGGAAGGCCAGGTAGACTTAGGCTAGTTATTTTTTTCTCCTAGGGTCTCGTCATCCACATCTGTAGAATGGGGAGGTGATGAGGTGAACTCTCTTGTCCCTTCACCTCTAACCTTCTCAGGTGCTGAGCCTTCTCTCCTCAACTTGACAACCAAAAGCCTTTCAAAGACAGAGCTGGTACCCCACACCTCTTCATAGCTTTTACTGGCTCTGCAGCTCTGCTTGGTTGTTCAGTTCAGTCGCTCAGTCGTATCCGACTCTTTGTGACCCCATGGACTGCAGCACGCCAGGCCTCCCTGTCCATCACCAACACCTGGAGTTTACCCAAACTCATGTCCTTTGAATTAGTGATGCCATCCAACCATCTCATCCTCTGTCGTCTCCTTCTCCTCCTGCCCCCAATCCCTCGCAGCATCAGAGTCTTTTCCAATGAGTCAACTCTTCGCATGAGGTGGCCAAAGTACTGGAGTTTCAGCTTTAGCATCAGTCCTTCCAATGAATACCCAGGACTGATCTCCTTTAGGATGGACTGATTGGATCTCCTTGCAGCCCAAAGGACTCTCAAGAGTCTTCTCCAACACCACAGTTCAAAAGCATCAATTCTTTGGCGCTCAGCTTTCTTTATAGTCCAACTCTCACATCCATACACGACTACTAGAAAAACCATAGCCTTGACTAGACGGATCTTTGTTGGTTGAGCGTAACACAAAACTAAGAATTGGTCTCTGTGCTCAGGGATCTCCATGATAGGGAGAGACAGAATCAAACTTCCAAGGCCTGAGGCCAAACACGTACTGTTAATCAACAGTTCCAGTTCTAGCTGCAAAAATAGTGCCTCCTCTGTGAACCAATAACACAATGCAGTGGTAGAATCCTTGGGTATTGGACCCCAGCAGAAGGTCTCGACAGCATTGCCTGGGCCAATCCTCCAGTTTAAAGGTGGAGTTCTGGTTTTGGTGTACTACCTGTTCTCTGCATTTCTCCATGCAGTCAAGAAAAGCACACACTTGTAGTGAGAGAAGGGGTTGAGCATAATAAATGGTCTCTACAGGCATTATCTATTTAATCTAGACAACAGCCCTGTGATGCAAAAGACACACCCTCATACTAAAGATGTGGAAATATAAATACAAATGTCTAGAGAGGCAAATAATTTGTTCTGCACACACTACCTGTGCCAGATCTACAATCAAATTCAGGCTTATATGATTCCAAAGTCTGTGCTTTTACTTTCAGATCATGATGTCTCTAAAACAAAGTGATGCTAGCTTTTGGCCAAACACTCCTAGCTACTTTTATACATGAGTGAAAGTTGTCCAGTCATGTCTGACTCTTTGTAACCCCATGGACCATACAGTCCATGGATTCTCCAGGCTAGAATACTGGAGTGGGTAGCCTTTCCCTTCTCCAGGGGATCTTCCCAACCCAGGGATTGAACCCAGGTCTCCTGCACTGCAGGCGGATTCTTTACCAGCTGAGCCACAAGGTAAGCCCATTTTTATACACAGGAGCTCTAAAACCAGTTTGCCATCTGACTTGCCACAGCACTTAAATTCTCTGGGCATCAGTTTTCTCATCGGCCTTCTAATCTCTTCACCAACTTCTACAAGGAAAAGAAAAAAATAACATACACAGAATAGCACCTAAATAGGTTAAATATACAGGGTTCACCTGTAAGAAGTAACTGTGATTGTAGTATCTTTTGTTTAAGTGTATTAAAGAAGACACCCACATAGTAAATAAAATGATCCTAACTTTGAACAAGGAAATAGTATATAATAACTGTTAAGTTTATTCTTTGATTTAAACCTGAGATTTACCCATTTTACAGATAAGAAAATGGAAGTACAGATATTTGTTGAAATCACATAGGTAGTTCTCTCTGACCCCAACTGTCATTTGCTTTCCACTGAACCATAATGCCCCCACGGAGAAGGCAATGGCACCCTACTCCAGTACTTTTGCCTGGAAAATCCCACGGATGGAGGAGCCTGGTAGGCTGCAGTCAATGGGGTCGCTTAGAGTCGGACACAACTGAGAGACTTCACTTTCACTCTTCACTGTCATGCACTGGAGAAGGAAATGGCAAACCACTCCAGTGTTCTTGCCTGGAGAACCCCAGGGATGGGGGAGCCTGGTGGGCTGCCGTCTATGGGGTCGCACAGAGTCAGCCACGACTGAAGTGACTTAGCATAATGCCCCCAAGTCTTTAAATATCCAGCATTAGTAGTCACTTAAACTCTGATCCTCCACCATACCACATGTAAACTGGGGATGAAAACGGTAGAGTTACCTGAGGGCAACGCAGCTAAACTGAATAATTGAACAGATAATAACTTCCCTAGTCTTTCTTTCAAGGCCCCTTAATTTTGACCGCACTACCTTTTCAGTCTTAATTCAAATGCCTTGATTTCTCAACCATCTGATTCGAAACTGCTTTGCTCATTGTCATTTGAATGTAAAGTGTAACCTGACACTTAGACGTTTGCACTTCTGCCACAAAGGAGATGCTAGGCATACCAGAGAGTAAACAAATACTGGCTCCATTTCCTGTCCTTTATGATATTTCTCCTTCAGCTATCCTGAACTGACATTTAAATATTGCATTGTTACTGAAATTTGAACATGTCTATCTCCAATTACGTTTTAAACTCCTGGAAATGAGGACCTATGTCACAGAACTTTTTTGTTCCTCTAAGTGGCTGATTCCATTCTGAATGCTTATACATAGTTTTATTTTTTTTGTCCTAAAGATGCCTCATTTGAACTCCACACTGAAGAGCTGGTGGCTAACAGGACTAGTAGTGGGCAGGACAGTCAGATGCCAGGATCTTCCTGCGTGTGGCATGTGTGGAATTCCTCCAAGTGGCACATACCTCTACTCCTCACACCTACACGCCTCACATTCTGAAAACTCCAGTCATGGCTCCCATCTCAGCATGGGAGACACAGCCTTGACCCCTTCCCCACAGAACCCGACCCCATCTGTTCTGCTGATGGACACTCCACAGAACCCTAGAGGACCATCTGCTTCTACTCCTCCACTGGTTTTTAATGAGTTCTTACGGAGTCTTCCACCAGACTGAAAACAGAGACAACCTCCTCTCCATCTCTTGGGGTCCCCACAGCACCCATCAGAGTCTATGATACTCCTGTTTAAATGGGTCCAGTTTAGTGGGCCCTGAGTGTCATTCTTCCCGCTGCTATAAGGAGACTTCAGACCAGCAAGATGCCTGCTGTAGTGACCTGTGGCTCAATATCAGCCAGCTGGACCTTCAGCATCAGGGCCTCCTTGTTCCTGTCAGATGCAGTACATGATCATAATTAGCATCTGTTTCCTGGTGGCAATTCCAAATTCACATTCAAACTCTGTCCCATTTCTGCTCTTGTGCCAAAGCTAACTGGGACACCAAGAATGGCCCCTGGTTCCAGTTCTATCATCAAACCTAAAACCACAACATTCTTGAAGCCTTCCCTGACTGTACTTTATCCCTGATCACCCAAATAGCTAATTCCACTTACATCATGCTCCCACTTTGGCTGCAGACTGATGCTTTCCATTTGAGCTAAGCCTGTCTCTTGGGATACACTGTCCATTCGTCAAGGGCAAAAGCCCCATCTCATACCAGACCTTTCTCACCCAACACTGCCAAGAACAATGGCACAAACTACAATGCTGAGACCTTAACAAACATTTGTGGATCCAAAACCCAACTGTAATTGAGCTCCAGAGTACAAAATAATGAGCAGAGAGAAGGCCCACAGGGCTTTCACATCAAATCATCCTTTTTAGTCACCATTATGAATCAATACTTTAAAAAAAAAAAAGTCAAAGCTCTCATTGCTCGAATAACAATAGGTCACAGACATACCACCCAACAACTGCAAGGGACTTGCCACCCAGAGTTTATTATTTTGCTACAAGCACAACTGTGCCCCAATTGCCTCTAATGGGAGTTCTCAGGCTACAACATTGGATTCATCAAATTTAGCATCTCCAGCATCTACATCTTTCCAGGCCCAAGCTGAAACCCCCCAAGCCCAGTCTTTCCACTGACAGATCTCGCAATCTTTAACAAATAAAAGGAATAATGAAGACATTTCTTTTTACCTAATTAGACTAATCAAGTTGCTTGCCTTTTTTTTTTTTTTTCATATCCCAAGTCCTAGAGTAAAAGTAACTGAAGCATCTCAGTAGCTTGTAGAGCCTTGCTGGTCCTAAATACTCAAACAGTGTGCTCCTAGGTGACTCAGAATGACTGCTGAACTCAGGTCAAAACCCAGTTTTCCTATTTCCACCCCAACCCTAACCTCAGAGGCCTCTGGCTTTGGACAAACTGCAGGTCAGTTTGTCCCTCTTATCTCAAAATGCATGCAAACCAATTCACGCATTATTATTGAACACAGGCCATGAAAGGGCAGACTCTGATGTGAAGATTGAACTGACATCCCAGGAGCACAGCCATAGCCTTAACCTTTATGCCCAACCGAATCTACATGAGAAAACAGTGCCTAGCCCCCTAGACCCATGAGGTCCAAAAGCAACCACAGCAGAGATTCCAGATGCCTACTGGGCACAGGAAGTAGTAAGCAAAAAGCCCAGAAAGGGAATACAGTACAGATTTTCCAGAAGCCATCTTTGTCTGCTTTGTCTGAGACAAGCCGTTTCCCTTCTCTCAATTTGGTCACTTCATCAACAGGGGCCAGTTTTCAAAAGATATACCAGATCAATCCTTTTCTTCCTTCCATATTATTCACTATCGTATTTCTTTACACTTAACTAATCATCCCCTCCTCTTCTTTCCGTGGCCCCAAGTCTGGCTCTTTGAGTTTCTCCTGGTCCCATGTCTCCTCCTGTAACTTTCACTCGCAGCAAGCACTTAGCAAAGGTCATGATTTCTTAGTGGGAGTAATGTAGACAGTTGTTGGGGTGCCATTAAATGGGGTTGAGGAGTTCTGAGCTTTAAGAAACCTTTAAAATTCCTGGGACACTTCTGCCTATAGAGTCACAGAATTTCAGAAGGGGCCCCTCCTCCACAATAATCCAAACTTTTTCTCTTTACTGTGGCTCAAGCTAAGGAGCAGAAAAGATTGTCCTATACCACGTGCTGACCGCAGGCCAATCCAGCCTGCTACCAGTCTTGCAGGAGCCAGTGCCCAGAACTTTCCCTTCTGAGTGCATTTCTCTGCTCAGCCTTCTTTTCCACAGCAGCTAGGCGCACTCAGTCACCAAGGAGTGAGAAGCACTTGGACTTAAGTAACAAAGAAGATTGCATGGTTAAGTGCCAAAATGAGTGTGGTGGACAAAAAATGCAATTGGAATTTTCAGAGAAAGTCAAGAGCTATGTGGGCTAGAGTGGCGAGCAGGCTCTAGTAGGTACTTAATAAATATTTTGATGATTGAATGAATAAGTGAATCACTGACTGATAGGATGTACAGGCAGTAAAGCATCATTAACTCTCAGGCTTTGAGGGAATAACTGAGAGTGGGTGACTGCCCCTGAAAGATAGCCAAAAATATAAAAAGTCATTGACATAAGTGCTTATTATTCACTTTGTCTAAGACAGCCTCATTGTGTTGCTTCACTGTGCAGAGCTTTCATGTATCTTAAACAACATTCACTTTTAATATTCTATCACTGCATAAATTCTGTGATTCATTCATTCTCAGAAATCATTCATAAGTAGGACTTTGTGGGGGCAACCTTGGCCCCATCCTTCAAGGACTCACAGCTTGAAGAGGTGAGTGACAACGAAGAGCAAAGCAGTATAAGCCAGATGCCCAGCAAGTGCTTTAGTCCTAAAATGCTCTGGAAACGGCGGTGAAGAGCTGAGAGCTGGTCAGGTGTCCTAAGAGGTAGACACTCTGGCTAAAAGGGACCAATTGGGACACTTTCAGAGAGAAGGCAGTGACACAGAAGGAGCAGAAGTGTTGAGGTGGACAAGTGTACAAGTGCTCAGGGCCAACAAGGAAATCAGTCTAAAGGGAACAGGGGCCTATGTGTGCTGCATAAAACGAGGTTCACCGGTGAGTGCTGCAACATGCCTGGTACAGGCTGCTGGACGGGGCGAGCCAGGAATCATGGGAAAGAGAAAGAGAAGCAATGCAGAAGAGTCTATGAAGATCGTCCCTGATTCAAGAGAACTTTCTGGGTTTGCTGGGACAGATGCAATCTTGCTATCAGTTCTGTTCTTTAGAGAGGAAACAAATTCTGTCTTGACTGTCATTTCTCAGCCACTGTGACTCCCTGGTGGAAACCCCTCCCCCACACGCATACACACACACCATCCATTACCTGTCCTCTCTGTGGGTCTCCATGTCTTTTTTCTTTTTTCCTTCCCATCTTAACTTGAAGAGTTAAGAACGAGAAGGAATTCTTAGTGCATATATATCTTTGCATATATATCTGAGATCAAGAGTCTCAGATAGTATTGAATTTGGACTCAAGGATCCATTAGTGCATCCTTGAGTCCAAATTCAATACTATCTGAGACTCTTGATCTCAGATATATATGCAAAGTAGGTATCTAAGAATTCAGCCGATCTGAAATACATATACTATACACATTTTCTTTTTCCTTTGGTCAACTCAAGAGCACAAAACAACTATTCCCTGACTGTCTTAGAACACAAGGGGCCCCTACAGGCATTTCTAGGCATACCAAGAAGCTATTAATCTCCAAGCGACAGTGACAACAATCCCAGACACCAGTTTCCAGGAGGCAGCGTGGAAATCCTCTCAGAGTTCAATTATAGAAATTAGCTAGTATTATTTAATCCTCAGAACCCCTGTGAAGTAGGCAGGGTAAGCATCTTTTATCCTTATTTTACTGATTAGTTTACTGAGGCTCGAAGAGGTTAAATAACTTTGCAGGGACATTTAGCTGGGAAATAATAGGGACAAGATCCAAGGCAGATCTTGTCACTTCAGGTGTGATGCTCTTCACACTTTATCAGAGCCATCTGGTCCCATGTGGGCCACCAACTTGTGTCATTTCAGCAAGTCAGCACATCAATGGCCTCATCTTCTGCAAGGGGATAAAAGGCTTACCTAGCTTCCCATCTTAGAAAATCAAGGGGGCAAACGTGATATAAAGATACTTTTGAAAAGAAAAGTGCCATGGATATAAAAAAGTTTGTTTTGATGCAAAAAGGTATATTGGGTCAGAGAAACATTTTTCCAAAGTGGCAAAGTTCTGAAACTCTTATCGGCTCACCATTCACCCCTTCTCCCTTCCCAGCATTTGGAAAGGTAGAAGCCTCTACCTTTCCCTCTGGGGGTCAGCTCAGCTGGCCTTGCCTATAATTTATTTCTCATGGATCTGCTGATGACAACCCATCATCAGCTCCTGGGGAGGGGTAGCTGCTTCCTCCCAAGAGATTCTGTGGACTTCAGGGATGCTCACATTCTCCATCTGACCCTGGCATTATTTGCTCTGAACTGGACAGAAAGTCAACTGCAGGTTTCTACACCAAAGGCCATTAAAAAAAAAAAAAAAAACTTTCCTCAATCTGGTACTAGCTTAAGGGGGTAAGAAAACCAACTCTGAAAGGGAAGTTGCTCTGACCCAATTCTGAAAATTCCGGATGTGAAATGTAAGGGCCACTAAGTTGGACTCAGTCATCTAAGGTCACCAGCTTCCCCCAAAACTTGGTATTGTCTCAACTCAGTGTGTCTAAAGGGGCATAAGAATCTAGTAGTAAAGCGAAGGGAAAATGGACATAAATACTTAGAGTCAAACAAGAATGTATGTTGGCATCTTTCCCCTGAATTCATGAAGCAGTACATTCTATGGGCATCTTGGTGTTTACTTCTCTGCACTTATCAAGCGTTTGCCTGCCCAAAAGTGTCTGCAGGTTCATGAAGAGTTTGTGAAACACCAGGGTTTCCTTTAGAAACAATTTTAAATGAAGTTCAAACCTATGGCTAGATCTGATGGCTGGCTCCTTATTTATGCACATGCATGCGTGAGCAGTTGTGTCTGACTCTTTGCGACCTCACGGACTGCAGCCCACCAGGCTCCTCTGTCCATGGAACTCACCAGACAAGAATACTGGAGTGGGTTGCCATTTCCTCCTCCAGGGTGACCCAGGGATCAAACCTAAATCTCCTGTGTCTCCTGCACTTCAGGGAGATATTTTACCCACTGAGCCAGCTCCTTATTTAATCCTGACCCAAAACATCCTGGGAAGCTCACCAGGTTTCACAGTATACCATAAGATCGTAGGATAGCAATGGAACTGGACGGTTTTGTACCCTTCTTCGCAGAACCCAAGGACCAAGCGCAACGATATGTGGCCAGGACTCTATGAGCTTCCTTTTCTCAGGGCAGTGCTACCCCTTCAGGACAAGAGCAGCCTCCTGTCTCTGCTCCCTACTCCCCCATCCCGAAGAGACAGATCCCACACAGTGGGGCCCTGAGCAAACTCAGTAACATTATCTCATTTTTTAAGGCACTGCAACTTCTGACAACGTTAATGTGTTAATAATAATTTATCCCATTCTCCTGGCAGGAACAAAACTGAAGCAACTTGAAATGCCATCAGCAAAAATTATTTATTTTCCATTCCTGAGCAGTGAAGAAAACAAGATCTCATTGGCCAGGTCCACTCTCAATAGCTATCTGGTTTCAATTAAAACTTCAAGTCTCCAAGGGAAAAACTGGCATTCTGAGTTGCTGAGGCCCAGCCAAGTTTCAGTGTCTCTACAAACTCCAGAAAGGATGTCCCATCCAACCAGCCAACCTCTCATCTTCCTCCTTCTGCATATCATATAGACACTTCAGAGCAGAGACTAAAGTACAACTAAAAATAATGACCAGGTTAAAAGAACTCTACGCTCCTAGAGGTACAATTTTTGTGCCAGTGAAGTATTGATTCTGCTCCTAATGGAACTGAAAGTCGAGATAACAGCAGAAATGGAATCAGGAATCCAGGGGAAAGTTCCTACCTATTTATTTCTTCTCCAACAAACTCCTGCCTCCTCCCACTGACCATTTTCAACTAAATGTTCTACAAAGATTCCAAGTACTGTTTTCTCTTTGCCCTCAGCCCTCATTTTTAGGTCAAGTGACTTAGAAAGTAGCCTACCATGAATAATGCCCACACAGGACCAGAAGTCCTTGTGGCACCCAAGGGGCTCCTTGGTTCACTCGGGGATACCCCTAGGCTTTCCCTGTGTGAAGCACAGAACAGGGCCTGCCAGGGATGCCTTCCTGTGCGATGTTCTGATGTTAACATGCAAAAGCTCAGATTACACCCCTTCACTTGCCCAGCCCATTTGTGAACATATAAGGCAGTTGATACTATCTCCCAAGCTATAACTGGCCCCTTCCAAACCATATCACTGCCTCTCAGTCAATCATCCTTGTATTCACTACAAGCCATTCCCCACCTCCAATTTGTTTATTTCACTGACACATCTATTTTCCCTGCTAACAGAAATAAGTCTGCTTTCCTCCTCTGGCTTCCAATAGCATTCACTCACCACCTCCTCCCCTCTGCCCCCGCTCAGATTACTATAGTGGCTAGCAGTTCCCAGAGCCCAGCTCTAACACCAATTCAACTTCCCAAGACTAAGACTTTTATTTTCTTAATGGGGGAGGGGAGATGGTGTGCAAAGCAGCACTTTCTGCATACCTGGTCTCCTGTCTTCTCAGGCTACATTCCCTGAAGTTGGCAAATCTCTGTGTTTAGCCACACTCTTCTGATCTGCCCTAAAGCCCTTCTTTGGTAGCAGGCAAAGTAATTAAGTACAGAGGACAATACTGCATCTTCAACTTCACTGGGACTTCCAAGTGAGAGCAAAAGAGATAATGTCTCACTTCAGGAGTCTTGGAATGGTAGAAGTCACAAAAAGCAGGAGAAAGGAGAAGGAGTGACCAAGGATTGTAAACTGGCTACATTTTAAAGATCTACAAACTTTCTCCTCCCTCACACGCCCCTGGACAGTTGGCTCCACCTCCCCATCCCAGCCAGACAACATCCAACTGGGGTGTGTGAGGGTAACTCTCTCCGAGCCTGCTAGTCTGGCCCTAGTGTTGCAGATGTGGCCACATAGAACAACACCCTTCCTCTCCTCTCCTCTCCTCTCCTCTCCTCTCCTCTCCTCTCCTCTCCTCTCCTCTCCTCTCCTCTCCATGTTCTTTCTGAGCCCACTCCTGCCCTTCCAAAACACATGAGCATGCATGTGCACACCTACACACATGTTTTGAAGATAAAGACGGGCTGGGAAGGGCAACCTGACCTACCTGTGTAAACTACAGGATAGTACGAGATGGGGCAAGACTGCTGGGCAGTTTTGGCAATAATAACTTTATAAAGTTAGATTTTGCACAAAACTACAGGAAAGGAAAAATAGGATGAAGAGTAAAAGAATGAAAAGGAACAGAATTTTAAAAAATAATGTAAGAGGAAAACAAGTAATATTAGTATTTCCATAAAGACCATGCATGCATGGACTCCAACTAACTTTTAAAAAAGGTGTGGATAGTGGTGGAGGGGATGCGGAGGCTTGAAAGAAAAAGTAGCTGTGGTAGAATTCCAAAATAAACTGCCCTTTCAGAGGAGAGCTTCTGCGGGGATAAAGAGACACACAAATTGGCCTTTTAGCATTAGATGTCAACCATGAGATTATCAGGACAGTTTATTTGAAGCGGAAATGAATCGGAAATCCTTCCCTCAACAGTCCTCTTAGACCAATATATACACCTTCAGAACCCACATAGGCACACATAAAGAATAAATACAGCATCAAGGGGCAATAAGAACCCCCTCCCCACACCAGCAGTACCTCTAGCCTCATCTCATACTTCCAATTGCACAACTTTCCGATCTCCAAAGAAAATATTTCCAGTTGGATCCTATTTCAGAATTGTAACTGGTGTGGGTTGTGGGAGGAGGGGTGTGTGCAGCCTGTCGGGGATGGGGACTGGAAGACAGCATTTCGGTAGTTACTTATTTTTGTAGAGCCAGCATGCTCTACCGATCAGAAATTGCTATTACCCAACAAAGCTTCTATCACAAACAGACACCAAAAGCAGCATCAGCGTTATCACCATCTTGCTAAAGATCTGCCCGGTCCAGTTTACCTGACTTTGTCTCTGTGGAACTTCCTGGACAGTACTGTAGTCAAAGGGATATGGTTTGAAAGACAAAAACAATAAATCGATACTGAAGGGCTCCCTTTCAGGAGTTATTTCCCACTGGAAACCACCGAACGGGAAAGCCTGTCGTTAATTCCCAAGCCCACGGCTCCTCTAGAAACACACACAATGCGTGCTTTCAAAAAGGGCATTCGTCTGCTTTTAAGGGAATTCCTATCTTTTCAGAGTCCCAAAACCGGAGAGCACGAGAGAGACTCAGATCCATTGATTAAGATTTTAAGAAAAAGACTAACACAGAGCCACGACACAAGCACACACCAACCTTCGCCGGCTGGACCACTTCTTCCCTGTTCTTCTTTCTATTAACCACACGTTAGATTCTGATACATCCGCCCCCCCAACCTGCCCCCCCAACCTACCCACCCACCCCCAAAATCCAACTAGATACAATGTAGCTCTCTAGCTCCACTTAACCTGCAAGTTACAAAGAGAGAGGAAAAAAAATATCCTGCCGCCTTCCCACTCCGTTCCCTACCCCCTCCCCCTCTTGAGTCCACTCCACCAACGCCAAACCCGCGAGCCCCAGCAGTCGGCGGCCGGACGGAGGGAGGGAGGGAGGGTGCAAAAGGCGGGGGGAGGGGGAAGGCCGGGGCGGAGTGGGGGGGGGGGGAATCAGATTAGGCCAAACTCAATAAGGTCCCAGACCTTCAGCCCGACGCTGCCACCCTCGCCGCCACCACCGAGTCACTTCAAATGAGCCAGCATCTTTGCCCACGGCCGGCTGGCCGGAATCGCGCCCATCCTCCGCAGCCTCGCCGGGACCGGCATCCCGCCCCTTCGGCCCGGTCTCCCAGTTCCCGCCGGTGCAAAGTCAAAGCCCTGGCGAGGCAGCGTTAACTTTTGCACGCAGAGAACACACACCGCCCCTGGCCCCGGGCGTGCGGGGGCCCGCGGCGCGGCGGGAGGCTGGGCGCCGAGCTCCCGGGCCAAGGTCGCTGCGCGTGCTCACCCACGGCTCCGGCTCCGCTGGCCCCGGCGCTCGCTCAGATCCCGGCTCCCGTCGCTCGCCCGAGCCCCCGAAGGTGCTGCTGCGGCAACTCCATGGCGATGAGCATCTGTCACACGGCGAGCCGCGGGCGGGCCGCCCTCGCTCGGGGGGCGCCGGGGCCCCCGGGCGCGCGGAGGCGGAGGCGAGCGGCGGGCGCCCCGGCCGGCCCCGCGCTTCCCGCCCGGCGCGGCCGCCTCCGCCGCGCCACCGATTTACAGAGAGAGATATCAAGGGGGAAAATGGCGTCTCCGGAGCCCGAGGAGTCCTGGAGTAATCACATTCACACACACACACACACACACACACACACACACACGCCCGCACGCACACACTCGCACACCGCGCGCCGCGGGCCCGGCTAATTTTAGCAGGAACCCCCCTCCCAAATTATATATATATATATATCCCAGTCTATCCAATCAATGCTATTTTTTTTTTCCCTTTTCTTCAAAGGATGGATTGGAGCCTTAAAAAAAAAAAAAAAATGTTGCCGGGTTCGGGCTCGCAGGAGGCAGCGCGCGAAGGGCGAGGGCGCTTTTGCTGAGCTGTGCAGTTCGGTCCGCGGCGCCGGGCGGCCCAGCCCGCCCGCTCGTCTGCCCGCGGTCGCTAGTGCTGCCGCCGCCGCCGCCGCCGCCGCTCCATGGCCGCGCCCGCCCCGCGCCCCGCCGCGTCCCCTCGCCACCCGCCCGCGTCCCCGGCGAGCGCTGGAGTGGGGTCGGGCCCGAGTGGCTGCCTCCCGCGCCCTCTCTCGAGTCCCGGAGTCCTAGTGAAAGGAAGGGGGAGGGCGCGGGCGGGGGAGGGGGAGGATCGCAGCGGCCTCGCGGCAGAGCCCAGCGGGGACCGCCACCCCGCGATCTGCCTCGGCAGGGGTGCGGGCACCCTACACCATCGCTCGCCCAGCCGACCGGGGGGCCGCTTCCCCGACTTGAGACCGGGGGAGGCACAGCCAGGAACCTGCGAGCGACCTCTCTCCCTTCACCCTCCCTCAGTGAATTTCTGTGGATTTCGATCCATGGGAGGGAGTGGGGCTCGGGCCGGGGGTGAAGGAAAACAGTTCGTGGAGGCGGATCGGAGACCCCTCGCCGCCCTCGCGCCCCTCCCGCTCCCCGGCGCCCTCGCGGCCCAGTGGCTCTGCGCGCCCGAGTCCGCGGCGCGGAGACTGGGCGGCCGCGGGGACTGCCGCGGGCTCGGCTCCGGGGCTCAACACTGCCGCTGTCTGACACAACAGCAGCAGTGTCGGGGGAGCTGCGCGGCCGAGGCGCGAGATGTGATAGGCTCTGCAAACTGGGTGCATTTTTTTTAACCTGGTAATTACATTTCAGGGGGTTATTATTATTATTTTTTTGTCAAGCGACATGTATGCATTCAGATGCATATGTGCATTTTCTCGTATTCACAGACACTGGACCGCTGATGAGGGAAAGACAACGAGAGAGACGACGCTGGCGTGCGGTTCTCTATTCAGGGTGGTGAAAAGAAGAAGGAATGTCTTCAGTTCATACAAAATGTGGTATTTTAATCTCCTTGACTATTTGTATGCGGGGCTGCAAAAGTGGACCTATTCAGGCCACTCAGTGGCAACCCCAGGCAACTGAGGAATGTAACTCCCTCAGGGGCGTGTCTGCGTTATGGGACAATATAGAACAGATAGGGAGGGATTCAGAAAGGTTTTGCCAGTGGTTTGAACTCAAAGACGCCGGGCAGAGTTTACTCAAAGCTGGCATTCTGAGAGGACTCCTGCCTACCACGTTTTATACTGAGAGTTTTGGGACTGTGGATTGAGGAATGATTTGGTAGTGGTTGGGAATGACCCCCCCAGTGTGATGTCAATCACATGTCAATGTGATGGGACCAATTACATCAGCCACTGCCGACCTGGGTCGGCTGCTGGTGTGAATTCTGTCACAGAGCCTCCTCACTCTCATCACTCTTTTTTACAGAGCGGATGCAGTGAAGTACAGCAACGGAGACTATTCTGGGAGGACCCAGCAACTCCCATCCTGGCCCATTTCGCTGGATCCGTTTAAGTTCGATCCTCAGTAGATCACTGCCCTCTGACCCAAGTGTTCTTACCAAAGTGCTTTTTTTTCAGAGAAACGTTCTGACTGGCCAGAAAACGTTTCCTGTTACTCATCACAGCGAAAACTCTCTTAGAGCAATGTTTCAGTAGGTCTTCTGTTACCCATATACCGGAGTATTGTTATTAGTGGGAAGGTAATGCTTAATTAGGAAAAAAGAAAATCAGCAGGGCATATGAACTGTTGATAGAAATAAAGATAAAGGCATAAAATATGATGTCAAAACAATGGTTCTGTGTGATCAGATGACTTTTGTCTGATTCCTTCTGTACCTAGATTTCTGAAATCCTGTCCCAGAGACCCTAAAGGACTAAGATAGCATATGGGTTCCCCCCTCCACACACTCTCCAAATGGAGAAACTGAGCTCCAGAAATCAGAAGGGTTTGCCTATGAGTATACAGCTGGCTGGTGTCATCTGAGCCAGAACTAAAGTTTGTTGCTCAAGTCCTTCCCTTCTATAACCTTAGCATGTTAGTAGAGTCTTCCATCCTGTGTCGTTGTGTTTCTTTGAATAGCAGCTCAGAGAAGCACATTACATATTAAAAATTCAGTATAATAGATGATAAATAAGTCTACAGAATTATAGTGTAATAAAAGTTTACCCAAGAGATCACCTATTCAAACCTCATCATCTTAACATTGAGGAGACAGAGATGCAGTGGACTGCCCCCAGTCATTAAATTAAGACAGAGCCATAAATAGACTCTGTGTCCTTTGACTTTTTATTCAGTGTCCCTTCCTTAAATGTAGCCCATTTTTTGATCAAGAAGTGAGAAGTAACAAGAAGAGAAGGAAAGGGGGGTCTTCTCACTCTTTATTTTATATAGCTATATATATAAAGTGCACATACATTTGCACAAATGTATCTACATGCACTAATATGCATTACATATTATATATTTTTACATATTTGACATTTTTAGTATATAATCATGTATATTAATAATATAAAATATAACTTTGTATACACTAATAAGATATTCCTGAAACAAAGTAAAGCCCTACCCCTGAACAATATGCTTGTTGATGGAGTGGGAACTGTATTCAAATTCTAGATAAATAGGAATTCTTATCTACTTTCCCTAATAGGAGACTTTCTGGTTATCTAAGAACCAGATCCTAAAACACTGAAAGTCTGAAGCTGGCAAAGAATTTCATCTGAAAATTAGTTCCATGCAATTTTAAGTTACCTATTCTGAGGGCCCCAGGATCCTTGAGAAAATGAAAAGACAATCTGAGCAGCTGATGGGAATGCACGCAACATACATGTCTTAGTCCTACATAGCCTCCAAAGTTGGCATCTTGCAGTCACTTAGCAAATAATTATGTAGCATGAACTATATTAGACAAAATAGTAGCAACAAGAGATTCAAATTCAACATTCACAACCAAGAGAGATTAACATGCAAGCTTCTAACTACATCTAATGTATGTAAATATCAGAAAGGGATGTTTAAAAAGTACACAGAGCACAGATGCAGAAATGGTAGAGGGTGAATTCAGAAATCATATCTTCTTGACAGTTGCTGCATGTTTAGTGTGAGTTGGGTTGGCCGAAAAGTTCCTTTGGTTTTAAATAACAATAAAGACATTTTTAAGGGATTAGGGAGTATGTGGCTTCCCTGGTGGCTCATATAGCAAAGAATCTGCCTGCAATGCAAGAGACCCAGGCTCAGTCTCTGGGTTGGGAAAATCCCTTGGAGAAGGGAATGGCAACACACACCACTGTTCTTGCCTGGATAATCCCATAGACAGAGGAGCCTGGTGTGTTGCAGTCCATGGGGTCACAAAGAGTCAGACATGACTGAGAAACTTCCATTTTACTTTCACTTAAAGACATTTTTTTGCAAAGAATTTTATTGAACAATGTTTACCATTTTGTCCCACTATCTTCTGCCATTTTTCAGACAACCTCATAATTCTATCTTCCCAAAACTTTAACTTTTTAAGCAAAGAACTGTTCTAAGTACCCTTTATAGTTTTCCAGGGAATTGAAATCTTTTCCATTAAAAGAATTCTATAAAGACTGAAATAAGTGGAAATCCAAAGGTGCAATGTCTGATGAATACCACAGATGAATCAAAACTTCCCAGCCAACCAGTAACATTTTTTGTGTGATCATCAAAGAAACATGTGATTTTGTATTATCGTGATGCAAGATTATGCATTTTCTGTTGACTAATTCCAGATGCTTTTCATTGAGTGCTGCTTTCAGTTGGTGGAATTTGGAGCACTACTTGTTGGAATTCATCATTTGGTTTTCCAGAAGGAGCTTATGATAGAAGACTCCCTTCCAATCCCATTATATACCCAACATCACCTTTTTTGGATGAAGACTGGTTTTTGTTGTGGTTGGTGGTGGTTCATTTGCCGGCCCCACAGGCTCTTCCATTCCACCTTATTGTACAGTATCCACTTTGTGTTGCCTGTCACAATTTGTTTCAAAACTGGAACATTTTCCTTATATTTAAGTGAAGAGTGGCATGTGGAAATATGATCAAGTAAGTGTCTTTTTTTTTTTTTTTTCTGCTTAACTTGTATGGAACCCAAACATCAAACCATTTGACATAAACAAGTTGATGTGAATGATTTTTAACACTTGATTTGGATAGTTTGAGTATGTCAGCTATCTCCCATGAGGTATAACATTGTTTGTTCTCAATGTCTCTATTTGATCCCTATCAACATCAACTGGTTTACCCAACCATGGAGCATTGCCAAGTGAGAAACCTCCAGCCCCAAACTTTACAAATCACTTTTGACGTGTTTGCTCAGTCACATTAACTTCCCCATACACTGCACAAATCTTTTTTTTTTTTTTTTGCATTTCAGTTGTGTTTTTACCTTTCTTGAAGTAATACAGCATAGCATGCCAAAAATGTTACTCTTTACTCTATTTTCAATATTAAAACAGAGCTGCCAGACGTTTACCAATTTCGATAAGTTTGTTTGTTGTTGTTTTTAATGCAGGCTACTATGACAGAATAGGACAGAAATGGTAAGGACTTAACAGAAGCAGAAGAGATTGGGAAGAGGTGGCAAGAATACCGGGAAGAACTGTACAGAAAGGCTTAAAGATGCAGATAACCATGATGGTGTAGTCCTGCACCCAGACCTGGACATCCTGAAGTGTGAAGTCGAATGGGCCTTAGGAAGCATTACTATGAACAAAGCTAGTGGAGGTGATGGAATTAGAGCTGAGGTATTTCTAATCCTAAAAGATGGCACTGTTAAACTGCTGTAATCAATATTCCAGCAAATTTTGAAAACACATCTGTGGCCACAGGATTGGAAAAGGTCAATTTTCATTCCAATCCCAAAGAAGGACAAAGACAAAGAATGTTCAAACTACCGTACAGTTGCACTCATTTCACATGCTAGCAAGGTAATGCTCAAAATCCTTCAAGCTAAGCTTCAGCAGAACATGAACCAAGAAATTCCAGATGTACAAGCTGGGTTTCAAAAAGGCAGAGGAACCAGAGATCAAATTGTCAACATTCTTTGGATCATGGAGAAAGGAAGGAGTTCTAAAAAACATCTCAAAAAATAAATAAATAAATAAATAAATAAATAAAAAACATCTCATTCTCCATTGACTACTCTAAGCCTTTGACTGTGTGGATCACAACAAACTGTGGAAAATTCTTAAAGAGATGGGAATACCAGACCACCTTACCTGTCTCCTGAGAAGCGTGTATGCAGGTGAAGAAGCAACAATTAGAACCTTACACGAAACAACAGACTGTTTCAAAATTGGGAAAGGAGTACAACAAGACTGTATATTGTCACTCCAGTTATTTAACTTCTATAAAGGGTACATCACACAAAATTCCAGGCTGGAATCAAGATTTCCAGGAAAAATATCAACAACCTCAGATATGCAGGTGATACCACTCTAATGGCAGAGGAACTAAAGAGCCTCTTGATGAGGGTGAAAGAGGAGAGTGAAAAAGCTAGCTTAAAATTCAGCAGTAAAAAAACTAAGATCATGGTATCCTGTCCCATCGCTTCATGGCGAATAGAAGGGAAAAAAGTGGAAGCAGTAACAGATTTTATTTAGGGCTCGAAAATCACTGCGGATGGTGACTGCAGCCATCAAATTAAAAGACACTTGCTTATTAGAAGGAAAGCTATGATAAACCTAGACAATGTATTAAAAAGCAGAGATATCAAAGCTATGGTTTTTCCAGCAGTCATGTATGGATGTGAGAGTTGGACCATGAAGAAAGCCGAGCTCCAAAGAATTGATGCTTTGAAGTTGTCGTGCTGGAGAAGACTCTGGAGATTCCTTTGGATTACAAAGAGATCAAATCAGTCAATCCTAAAGGAAATCAACCCCGAATGTTCTCTGGAGGGGCTGTTGCTGAAGCTGAAACTCCAGTACTTTGTCTACCTGATGCGAAGAGCAAATTCATTGGAAAAGACTTTGATGCTGGGAAAGATTGAAGACAAAAAGAGAAGGGGGCAGCAGAGCATGAGATGGTTAGATAGCATCACCAACTCAATGGATTTGAATTTGAGCAAACTCTGGGAAACAGTGGAGCTGTGCTGTAGTCCATTGGGTCTCAAAGAGTCTGACATGACTTAGCGACTGAACAGCTAAGAGAATTGTCACAATACAATCTAACAAAATTGTTTTGAATAAAGTTAAGACAAATAAGTGTCACTAGACTCACCTTATGGAAAAACACTAATAAACTTTTGGGCCAATCCAATATCTATTTAATCCAATATCTATTCCTTTTACACATATACCTTTGTCCCCTATGTCCTGTTTTTCCAACCAAAGAAAAAGTTTTGAGGACAGTGCTGTTCCTTGCACAGACAATGTCAATAAATCTAGGCAAGAGTAAATGTTCCGCTGATATCACCAAATAATTGACTTGCTGCTCCTAGACTGTTGATCTATGCTTTAGTCATCCCTATAGGCAATGCCAAAGAATGCTCAAACTACCGCACAATTGCGCTCATCTCACATGCTAGTAAAGTAATGCTCAAAATTCTCCAAGCCAGGCTTCAACCGTATGTGAACCGTGAACTTCCAGATGTTCAAGCTGGTTTTAGAAAAGGCAGAGGAACCAGAGATCAAATTGCCAACATCCATTGGATCATTGAAAAAGCAAGAGAGTTCCAGAAAAAACATCTATTTCTGCTTTATTGACTATGCCAAAGACTTTGACTGTATAGATCACAATAAGCTGTGGAAAATTCTGAAAGAGATGGGAACACCAGACTACCTAACCTGCCTCTTGAGAAACCTATATGCAGGTCAGGAAGCAACAGTTAGAAATGGACATGGAACAACAGACTGGTTCCAAATAGGAAAAGGAATACGCCAAGGCTATATATTGTCACGCTGCTTATTTAACTTATATGCAGAGTACATCATGAGAAACGCTGGGCTGGAAGAAACACAAGCTGGAATCAAGATTGCCAGGAGAAATATCAATCACCTCAGATATGCAGATGACACCACCCTTATGCCAGAAAGTGAAGAGGAACTCAAAAGCGTCTTGATGAAAGTGAAAGAGGAGAGTGAAAAAGTTGGCTTAGAGTACAACATTCAGAAAACAAAGATCATGGCATCTGGTCCCATCACTTCATGAGACATAGATGGGGAAACAGTGGAAACAGTGTCGGACTTTATTTTTTTGAGCTCCAAAATCACTGCAGATGGTGATTGCAGCCATGAAATTCAGAGACGCTTACTCCTTGGAAGAAAAGTTATGACCAACCTAGATAGCATATTCAAAAGCAGAGACATTACTTTGCCAATTATGGTCCATCTAGTCAAGTCTATGGTTTTTCCAGTGGTCATGTATGGATGTGAGAATTGGACTATGAAGAAAGCTGAGCGCCGAACAATTGGTGCTTTTGAACTGTGGGGCTGGAGAAGACTCTTGAGAGTCCCTTGGTCTGCAAGGAGATCCAACCAGTCCATCCTAAAGGAGACGAGTCCTGGGTGTTCATTGGAAGGACTTATGCTGAGGCTGAAACTCCAATACTTTGGCCACCTCATGCGGAGAGTTGACTCATTGGAAAAGACTGATGCTTGGGAGGGATTGGGGGCAGGAGGAGAAGGGGATGACAGAGGATGAGATGGCTGGATGGCATCACCAACTCAATGCACATGAGTTTGGGGTGAACTCCGGGAGTTGGTGATGGACAGGGAGGCCTGGCGTGCTGCAATTCATGGGGTCGCAAAGAGTTGGACACGACTGAGCAACTGAACTGAACTGAACTGACTGATGCCTAACTGGTAAAATGACTATAATAATACTGCTCCCACCTGAGGCTACGCACCAGAGATACTGTATGCAGCTGCAAGTTAATCATGTCTCTATGTAGCTTAAGAGCCAGATAAAATACATATATACAAGCAAGGTGTAATTCAAAATACAAAGGTGGGTCATGTCATTTTCTCATCTTTGAAACTAAAGGTAGAAAGAAATGAGTCAAAGGCATCCATTCTTCCTTCATAGGAAGTTGAGATCAAATAGTATAATCAAACCCTCAGAGCCAGTCATCTTCCCTTTTTGGTTCAAATACTGTATTGATTCTCATTTTTTTTAGAAAATGAACTGTTGTTTTTATCTGATATAGCGCTTCTCAATACTTACTGTGAATCAGAATTACCTGAGGGAATTACTGATGCTTGAGACCCATACTGATTTAATTGGTCTTAATAATAAATGCCCTGTGTGCTTCTAATATGCAACCAGCATTGATAATCACTGATCCAATAGAAAGGGCATGCCCCATAAAGTGATCATGATACTTAGAAAGCTCCTATCCTCTTAGGTTTTGTTTTGTTGTTGTTCAGCTGCTAAGTCATATCTGACTCTTTGTGACTCCACAGACTGCAGCATGCCAGGCTTCCATGACCTTCATTATCTCCTGGGGTTTGCTGAAATTCATGTCCATTGAGTCATTGATGCCATATAACCATCTCATCCTCTGCTGCCTCCCTCTTCTTTTGTCTCCAATCTTTCCCAATGTCAGGGTCTTTTCCAATCAGTTGGCTCTTTCCATTAGGTGGCCAAAGTATTGGAACTTCAGTTTCAGCAACAACCCCGCCAGTGAATATTCAAGATTGATTTCCTCTAGGAATGACTGGTTGGATCTCCTTGCAGCCCCAAGGACTCTCAAGAGTCTTCTCTAGCACCACAGTTTGAAAGCATAAGTTCTGTGTTCAGCTGCTTTTATAGTCCAACTCTCATATCCATACAAGACTACTGGAAAAACCATAGATTTGACTATACAGACCTCTTATGTTAGGTAGCATTAAAGAAGTTGTACCTAACCAACAGAGGTGATAGCTTCAGTAAATTGTAGTAATTTTTGGAGTTTGGGGGCAATTCTGGAAATGTAAAAACTGGGACTTTGTTCCAATGACGTTATGAAAAGACCACCAACTAGATTGTTAAGAAGATTAATTTCTAAGCTTATTTGGAATGTCATCTAATCTTTCTGACCTGCAGATACCACTTGCAAAAAAGGAAAGCTATCTCTAAGGACCAAGCCAGCTGTAGGATTCTCCCAATTTTGGGTTCCAGGACACAAGGGAGTCCCAGTAGGTCAGTGAGAACATAGTGCTACCTGTCAGAGTAGGATGTGAAAGCTATCCTTAAATGTAAGGCAGGCATGCATGTGTGTTCAGTCATGTCCAGCTCTTTGTTACCTTGTGGGCTGTAGCCTGCCAGGCTCCTCTGTTCATGGAGTTTTCCAGGCAAGAATACTGGAGTGGGTTGCCATGCCTTCCTCCAGGGGATCTTCCCAACCCAGAGATCAAACCCACGTCTCCTGTGTCTCCTGCATTGGCAGGTGGATACCACTGAGCTACCTGGGAAGCCCAAATGTAAAGATGTTAGAGAAAATAGGGATTGATCTGCTCTGTAGGGTATAGCAAGACCCAAACAGCTCAGGTAATGGGAAGGCAGATGTCAGCTCAATAAAATGGAACCTAAGATGGAGGAAATGGCAACCTACTCCAGTATTCTTACCTGGAAAATTCCATGGACAGAAGTGCTTGGAGGGCTACAGTCCAAAGGGTTTCAAGGAGTTGGACACCACTGAGCAACTAAGGATGCATGCATGCCTTAATAAAAACATTAAAAAAAATAAGATTATTTCATGATTGGATCTAAGATGAAAACAGATCTTAAATAGTAAGGTGCTTGCTGGCCTAAGAAGAGCTCCAGAAAAGATTGTGTACCCTTATTTTTCACATCCCCTATCCATAACCTATGAAGTTCTTGAGGTCAAGGGCTTTGCATTATATCGCCATATCTTCACTAAATAAAATTGTACCTGGAGCCCAGTGTATGTCCAGTAAGGGTTAGTGGAATGTCAAAAATATTTAACAATATGACACAGAGCCAGTTGGTCAGAATGGACACTGACACATGGCCTTGCTCAGCTAGTTGATGTTGCTTTAGTTGTTGGATCTTTTGGAAGTTCAGGAAGGACAGAATAATAAACTGAAAGGTATGAGGTGAGTTTGGAAAAACAGTTATTTTAAAATTCTAATATTTTAGCACCATTATCCTATCCATGCATATTAGATGAACATTGGCTTTATATCATAAAAATGAATTGATGAGTGAATCAATCAGTAAGATTACAGTAGAGAAATAGAAAATGGTAAACTTGGACTCTAGTCCTGTTCTGCCAGTAACTGACTTGGGTAAAGCTGAATACATCATTTCAGCCGCCCTCTGCCTTAGTTTCTTCATATATAAACTGAGAACTATAATCTTACCCTAAGATTATAGTTAATCAGTCAGGGCTTACCTGATAGCTCAGTAGGTAAAGAATCTGCCTGCAATGCAGGAGACCCCAGTTCGGTTCCTGGGTCGAGAAGTTCCACTGGAAAAGGGATAGGCTACCCACTCCCATATTCTTGGGCTTCCCTTGTGGCTCAGCTGGTAAAGAATCCACCTGCAGTGCAGGAGACCTGTGTTCAATCCCTGGGTTGGGAAGATCCCCTGGAGAAGGGAAAGGCTATCCACTCCAGTATTCTGGCCTGGAGAATTCCATGGACTGTACAGTCCATGGGGTTGCAAAGAGTCGGACATGACTGAGCGACTTTCACTTCACTTCACGGTATCAGTCATCGTGAGGCTTACAGGAAATATCAGATACAAAGTTACACTGCGAAGCTAAATAATTCTGTTCAAAGACTGGTTTTGATAATTAAATATGATGAGGGCATTTAAATGACACCATTCAGACGAAGACTATAATTTTACCCCCTTTGAGGTTCACAAGACATTTTTCTCTTCTAGGAAGTGAGAAGGCAATTTTTACTCCTGGTTACTCTCACTCCAGCCCCATTTTGGAAAGGGCTTGTCTCTCCAGTGGCTTCCCCTGATGCTACTGTTGTTGCTAAGCAACAAAGAGCTAAGCAGGAGCAAAATGTAATTGTCCCAGGAAGGGAATTCCAGGTCTGACAATGACTGGATTGTAGTTTTGGAAACTTTGCCTTCTTGGATGCAAGAAATTCACTACAGGAAGATTTCTTATCACAGGGTTCCTTCTGCAGATGCTCCAAGAGGGCAACTTTTACTACTTGAAAGGTGGGGGAAGGAGCATTCTTCTGGGCTGTCACTTTCTGGCTCCCTGGCACACTTTTTGTCACTGTGATTTCAGAGAGCCCCACATCTGCAGCAACATTTGGAATGTTCCCGATTCCTAACTGAGCCTTAGGAGCCCAGCTATAAGAAATTGATGTGTCTTATCACTGTGTATGGTGCAGGAGCTGAAAGGAGATCAGGAGGAATACCACAGGAGATGCAAGGTCTTCATTGCCCCTAAAACCCCACCTACTTCGTTCAAAACAGACAGAGGTATGCACAGAAAGGTGTTGTAAGGACTGCTTGTTTATATTGAGGGGAGTTTATTGAAAGGATACAGAGGAACCTCATGGAAGGCAAATACAGGAAGTATACCAGGCCTTGTGGGATCTGGGAAATTGCCAGGCAGCTCTTCTCTCTCTTCCTCTCCAGGGTTACACTGTCTCTTGTCTGTGCCTTTTTTATCTATTGGTTTCACCCTTTCAGAGACAAAGGCCAAGGGCCGTGAAAGCGAACCTGCTTGAGGAATCGGAAACAAATTCCTCAAAGTTACCACCCTAGTTTGTAGAACTAGGCTTTGAAACTCAGTAGTCTGATTCCAGAGCCTACTCTCTTATTTACAGACCCATACAGCTGCTCTGTTGCAGTATTGCCTAGTCAAGAAACAGCACAGAGACACCTGGATGTTCCTTAAATCACTTCTTTATAATGAATTGAATGAGCTTGTTGATTTCAACCTTCTAACTAAAAACAATCACAGTAACATTTAAACTTTGAATTATAGAGCTGGAGGGTCCATTAAAGATCATTTGGACCAAGAAATTCACTTAAGAGAGGAGAGAAAACTGAGAAGCAGAAAGATAAACTAATAAATTTCCCAAATTTCCAGGCAGGTGACAAAGCCAGGTTTTGAAACCAGGACATTATACTCAGCTACCAGGCCTTAATTGTATCCTCTGCAAACCAACTCAGACTATGAAAAAGAGAACTAAGAATTAGGAGCTTCCCTGGTAGCTCAGTGGTAAAGAATTCTCCTGCCAGTGCAGGAGACACAGGTTGAAGCCCTGATCCAGGAAGATCCCACATGCCATAGAGCAGCTAAGCCCAGGGGCCACAACAATTGAGCCTGTGCTCTAAAACCCGAGAGCCACAACTATGGAGCTACTGCAGCTACTGAAGCTGCACGTCCTGGAGCCTGTGTTCCACTCTAAGAGAAGCCACTGCAGTGAGAGGCTCACACACCACAACTAGTGAGTAACTGCTTCTTGCCGCAACTAGAGAAAGTCTGCAGGCAGCACTGAAGACCCAACATAGCAAAAAATAATAAATAAATAAAATTTAAAGAAAAGAACCAGAAGGTTCACCAAATGGCATACCCATGAACCTTCAAAATAGGGAGATTTGGGCATGCTCTCTTTTAGAAAATAATTTAGCATATACTTTTGTGATTGTCTATTTTTCACTCCAAATTATAGACCAGAGGAAAGAAAATAGGGTTGAATCCTTCACAGTTAGACTGCTATTCTCTCAGAAATTATTTTAACTTTTGTCTTGTAATAATTGAGAGTAAGAAGGTGTATTAGAGGGAAAGGTAGAAGAAAAATATATTTTGAGAAGTTAAGAATAAGAATTTGCATGTGAGGTATTTCTGAAAACAGTTGGTAACGCAAACTCAGGAATCCTGGCTCAGATAGTAAAGAATCTGCCTGCAATGATGGAGACACAGGAGATGCAATTTCAGTCTCTGGGTCAGAAGAGCCCCTGCCGAAGGAAATGGCAACTCAGTCCAATATTCTTGCCTGGAAAATCCCATGGACAGAGGAGCCTGGTCGACTATAGTCCATGGGGTCACACAGAGTTGGATACAGCTAAGCAGCTAACATGCACACACAAAGCAAAATCAATTATTTGATGTCATATGTTCATATTGAAAGATACAAGATTCATCCATTCATCCTACAAGTTACTGGGTACAGGGCATAATGAAAAGGACTGTGAGATGTATAAAGAAGGGTATTATACCATCTCAACATGGTAGACATTCTCAATCTAGGCAGGAACTCACAAGCTTTAGTTTCCGATCTGCAGAGAAGTTGATTCAAGATAATTCTCAGTTCAATCAGAAATGATGACCAAGTATAATAACGTACCATTTTGCTTATCCAGACCCTCAGTTAGTTTTACCAAAGTAATCACTTTCTGAACATCTCACATAGTATTATAAATAAACAATCTCCCTTGTAGAAAATATTTAGGTACCTGTAGTTGATTATATAGTCTGTAATCAATCTGTATCATCTACTATTAAAATTAGAAAAAAAAAACTGGTATCTAGGATGAATGATCATCAAGCCCTGAGACTTTCTTCAATCAATTAAATTATATGTGTCTGTGTATGTATTTCCATCCTAGCCCTCAGTTTCTCAATGGTGAATTCCTACTCATTAGATAATAAGATAATAGTACAAAATACTAAGTACAGTGGTTATTGGGATGGTAAGTAGGAAGATGGAAATAGTTTCCATTTATCGTATTTACCTAGATTATCTTTTTTTCTTAATTGAAGTATAATTGTTTTACAATGTTATGTTAGGTGTTAGATTCAGATATACAGCAAAGTGATATATATATATATATAGATATATAGATGTTCTTTTTCAGATTCTTTCTCATTATAGGTTATTATAAGATATTGAATATAGCTCCCTGTGCTATACAGTAGGTCCTTGTTGTTTATAAATTTTATATATAGCAGTGTTAGATTATCTTTGTCTTCTGTGTCAACTCTCGTTTCTTCAGGTAGCCCACAGTTCTGCTTAAGGTGATATACCATCCTTTGGAGGCTATGACTATTTGCTATTGCTGTTCAGTCACTAAGTCACGTCCAAGGCTCTGTGACCTCATGGACCACAGCACACAAGTCTTCCCTGTCCTTCACTATCTCTTGGAGTCTCCTCAAATTCATTTCCATTGAGTTGGTGATACCATCTAATCATCTTATCCTCTGCTGCTCTCTTCTCCTTTTGCCTTCAATCTTTCCCAGCATCAGGGTCTTTTTCAAGGAGTCAGCTTTTTGCATCAGGTGGCCAAAGTATTAGAGCTTCAGCATCAGTCCTTCCAATGAATATTCAGAGTTTATTTCCTTTAGGATTGACTGATTTGATGTTCTTGCTGCTCAAGGGACTCTCAAGAGTCCTGTCCAACACCACAATTCAAAAGCATCAATTCTTTGGCACTCAGCCTTCTTTATGGTCCAATGCTCACATCCATACATAACTACTGGAAAAACCATAGCTTTGACAATATGAACCTTTCTGGGCAAAGTGAAGTCTTTGCTTTTTAATATACTATCTAGGTTTGTCATAATTTTCCTTCCAAGGAGCAAGCATCTTTTAATTTCATGGCTGCAGTCACCATCCAGAGTGACTTGGGAGTCCAAGAAAATAAAATCTGTCACTGCTTCCACAGTGACAGATTATTTGTATCTAATGTTTTATCCAAGGGAGCAACCTGTGTGTAGTTGCAGAGTTGTGACACATAACACAATTATCTCAAACTAACACACTCAAGTTTGAAAGAACAAATGAGAAAGGAAATGAGAAAATTAATAAAATTTAATTTTGTTTAACCTTAGTGGGTAAGATAAAGCATTCACTTGATTATATAGTGTTCTTTAAGTAAGGGTGCCTCCCTGTGAAACTGGTAACAAAGTATTTTCTCTAGTGTCAGACACAAGACTGATAAAAGGCAATTCTACTTCTTATCTAAAGATTCACATATTTATTAGTTGTGTCAGGGTAGGTGTGAAAAGGGTCAGAGCTCAGCGCTATATCTGTTCGGAAGGTGTGGCAGACCCTGTGGGGGAAGCCCTCTAAAAGCAGTGGACCAGCCATATAGGCAGGGCAAGCTTCCAGCAGAGATATCAATGTTTAGTCATATCTTCTATAAAGGGACAAAGGTAAAGTTGTAGGTGTGCCAGCAGGTAGGCAGACAATGATAAAAATGAATATACAGCAGCAAACACTGCAGGTAACATCTGCAAGGTCTGTCCATGGCCTGGGAGTAAAAGGAGGTTGTCAGAGTAAGAAGGGAACCCAGATCTGGACCCAGATCAAGTCAGGTCATTAGAAATGGTGATCATAATAGAAATTAAAGCAAAAGTGAAGTCTTCTGAATCCACTGGGGTGCAATGATGCCCAAGAAGGTATCTCTGAAGCTCCAAGAGGGACTCTGACAGTCATATTGTAGCACCAGTGGGGCAGTGAGTCCTGTCAAATGTTATTGCAGAAATAGACTGTCCTGGAAGGAAATCAGACATTCAGCATCAAGTCATGTCATGCTGCCTCAACACTACTAACACTAAGTGAAGTCGCTCGGTCATGTCCGACTCATTGTGACCCCATGGACTGTAAACCTACCAGGCTCCTCCATCCATGGGATTTTCCAGGCAAGAGTACTGGAGTGGGTTGCCATTTCCTTCTCCAGGGGATCTTCCCAACCCAAGGATCAACCCTGGGTCTCCCACATTGCAGACAGATGCTTTACCTTCTGAGCTACCAAGGAAGCTAGCACAATGTTTGGGTTCTAAGCATCACCCTACTGGTTCAAGAAGAGACTGGAGAGACTACTTAAGTTCATTCATAAATCAGATTGCGTTGATGCCTGGAATGGGTTGAACTTTTATGCAGAAATCAATTTAACTGCTATGGAAAGGTGAGGAAGATATCAGCAGAACTGAGGTGGCAGAGTGAGAGATGTTGTTAAAAAGGTCCTTAAAGGTTGTAAAGACAATTTCATTTATATTGGGAAACAGCTTCTACTCAGGTTCTAGCTTTTAGTTCATTAGTTTAAAGAGTAAATTTTAAAAACTTGTGAACTTAGAAAAAATTAGAATTATTATCTAATTGAATGTGGATTAGTATGAATATAAGTGTTCTGTTTTAAGCTAGTCAGGAAGAGAAACAAGCATTTGCTTCAGCATTTTCAAAATATTTATTGAATAACAACTACTGCTAGAGACTTTCTTTATCATAGATTTCTCTCTTGCTGCAACTGCTCCCCAACAATTAATCCCTACCACCGCCACCACTGCCCCCACAATCTTCTGCATGAGCTATTTTTTGTATTTACACCAATCTCTTTCTACAGCTCCTAGATAAGAACTAAATAGACATTTCTCCAAAGAAGATGTACGGATGGCTAACAAACACATGAAAAGATGCTCAATATCACTCATTATTAGAGAAATGCAAATCAAAACCACAATGAGGTACCACTTCACACCAGTCAGAATGTCTGCGATCCAAAAGTCAGCAAGCAATAAATGCTGGAGAGGGTTTGGAGTAAAGGGAACCCTCTCACACTGTCGGTGGGAATGCAAACTAGTACAGCCACTATGGAGAACAGTGTGGAGATGCCTTAAAAAATTGCAAATAGAACTGCCTTATGACCCAGCAATCCCACTGCTGGGCACACACACTGAGGAAACCAGAACTGAAAGAGACATGTGTACCTCAATGTTCATTGCAGCACTGTTTATAATAGCCAGGACATGGAAACAACCTAGATGTCCATCAGCAGATGAATGGATAAGAAAGCTGTGGTACATATACACAATGGAGTATTACTCAGCCATTAAAAAGAATGCATTTGAATCAGTTCTAATGAGATGGATGAAACTGGAGCAGATTATACAGAGTGAAGTAAGCCAGAAAGAAAAACACCAATACAGTATACTAACACATATATATGGAATTTAGAAAGATGGCAATGATGACCCTGTATGCGAGACAGCAAAAGAGACACAGATGTGTAGAGCGGACTTTTGGACTCTGAGGGAGAGGGAGAGGGTGGGATGATTTGGGAAAATGGCACTGAAACATGTATACTATTATGTGAGAAACGAATCGCCAGTCTATGTCTGATGCAGGATACAGGATGCTTGGGGCTGGTGCACGGGGATGACCCAGAGAGATGTTATGGGGAGGGAGGTGGGAGGGGGGTTCATATTTGGGAACGCATGTACACCCGTGGTGGATTCATGTCAATGTATGGCAAAACCAATACAGTATTGTAAAGTAAAATAAAGTAAAAAGAAAATTTTAATAAATAAAATAAAATATTTTTCTGCCTAGTCTTTGTCACCCTAAAGAAGAGCTACCAGAAACATGGGGTTCTACCTTTCCAATTATATTGAGTCAGGAGATTCTGCTCTTGCTGAGGTGGGAAGAAGAAACCAGACATGAAGAACAACCAGCTCAGAACATTCAAGAGTTTTGGTCAGAGGAGAAAATGGCTAGCTTAATCATTTTCTACAGTAGTAGACATTAGATGATTTGCAGCCTCCAGCCGGGCCTCTCCCATTTGAATCTCCTCTACTCTCTTATTGATATCCCAAACTCTCTCTGCTGTTGCTGCTGCTAAGTTGCTTCAGTCGTGTCCTACTCTGTGCCTCCATAGACGGCAGCCCACCAGGATCCCCTGTCCCTGGGATTCTCCAGGCAAGAACACTGGAGTGGGTTGCCATTTCCTTCTCCAATACATGAAAGTGAAAAGACAAAGTGAAGTTGCTCAGTCATGTGCAGCTGTTAGCGACCCCATGGACTGCAGCCTACCAGGCCCCTCCACCCATGGGATTTTCCAGGTGAGAGTACTGGAGTGGGTTGCCATTGCCTTCTCCGAAACTCTCTCTACCCTTGTACATATCTTCACTGGCTAAATAGAACTTAAGTTTAAGATTTACATTGACTTACAATAGGTGTTTGGTTATATGGAAGGGTAAGTAGACTTCTTTTCTAGAGAAGACTCTTGAGAGTCCCTTGGACTGCAAGGAGATCCAACCAGTCCATCCTAAAAGAGATCAGTCCTGAGTGTTCACTGGAAGGACTGATATTGAAGTTGAAACTTCAATACTTTGGCCACCTGATGCAAAGAGCTGACTCATTTGAAAAGACCCTGATGCAGGGAAAGATTGAAGGTGGGAAGAGAAGAAGATGACAAAGGATGAGATGGTTGGATGGCATCACTGACTCAATGGACATGTGTTTGAGTAAGCTCTGAGAGTTGGTGATGAACAGAGAGGCCTGGAGTGCTGCAGTTTATGGGGTTCCAAAGAGTCGGACAGGACTGAGCAACTGAACTGAACTGAACTGATTCTGGCTCTAATGAAGTGGCTTGTATCATACCTACCCACCCTGTAAAAAAATAGCACATCTGTTTGAAGGCATTTGAGAGTATCTAAGGTCCCATCACTTCATGGGAAATAGATGGGGAAACAGTGGAAACAGTGTCAGACTTTATTTTTTGGGGCTCCAAAATCACTGAAGATGGTGATTGCAGCCATGAAATTAAAAGATGCTTACTCCTTGGAAGAAAAGTTATGACCAACCTAGATAGTATATTCAGAAGCACAGACATTACTTTGCCAACTAAGGTCCATCTAGTCAAGGCTATGGTTTTTCCTGTGGTCATGTTTGGATGTGAGAGTTGGACTGTGAAGAAGGCTGACCGCCAAAGAACTGATGCTTTTGAACTGTGGTGTTGGAGAAGACTCTTGAGAGTCCCTTGGACTGCAAGGAGATCCAACCAGTCCATTCTGAAGGAGATTAGCCCTGGGATTACTTTGGAAGGAATGATTCTAAAGCTGAAACTCCAGTACTTTGGCCACCTCATGCAAAGAGTTGACTCATTGGAAAAGACTCTGAGGCTGGGAGGGATTGGGGGCAGGAGGAGAAGGGGACGACAGAGGCTGAGATGGCTGGATGGCATCACAGACTCAATGGACGTGAGTCTGAGTCAACTCTGGGAGTTGGTGATGGACAGGGAGGCCTGGCGTGCTGCGATTCATGGGGTCGCAAAGAGTCGGACACAACTGAGAGACTGAACTGAACTGAACTGAAGGAAGCCAAAACATGATATGTCAGGATCCCCAAAAGAAGGGGAGAGAATTGAGGAAAGTCAGATACTCTGCACTGTTTTTTCTTCAAACATTTGCTGATTCAGAAGACTTACATGGAATATGAGGAACCAAGCAGAAAGGAGTAATTAAAAAAGTAGAAAAACTAAGCAGGCTCTGACTATATCATGAGCCTGGGAGACAAAAAAAAATGTGGTTTAGGACTTCCAAGGCAGCCAGGACTTGAGCAGTCAGTCACAGAGAGAAATACAACCCAGAGAAGTAGGCTCTTGTGCTGATTTTCTTCTCATGGAATGGGATGATGCCTAAGGAACATGTAGCATGGGACGAAAAATATCATAATTCAGGCCCAACCAAGAAGGATGGATTCTGGTAAATATTCCCAGGCTTTCATTTGGAATCCTGAAAGTCTCTCTTCTTAGAAATAAGAATAAACTCAAAAGAGACTAGGTCTTTCAGTACTAGAAGTCCAGCTCCAAATTAATTCAATATCTGATTAAATTAAGGTGAGCAGTCTGTAAGACTCAAAAGAATATTTTTTTCTGGAGGAAAATAGCACGAATTAGAACTTCTATAATTTTTATACATGTGCCAGATGTGGCATTGATCAAAATTTAATAGGCATTCAAGGAGATGGAGAAAAGAAAAAAATAGATAATTAATAACACTAAAAGTTGATCCTGATTTGGAATTATCAGACATAGAGTATAAAATAATTGTGATTGACATATTAAGAAAAAAAAAGAAAAGTTGCAAACTTTCACAAGATTCATACTTTTCTTTAAAAATGAAATAGGAATTCTAGAAGAAAAAATTCAGAAACAGAAAGTAAAGTCTCTATAAATGGGTTTAATGACCAACTAGGAACGATTTAAGAGAGGACTGGTAAACTGGAAGTTAGGTCAACATTTCTGAGATGCTCAGTCATTTTTTAAATAGAAAAATAAAAACTTCTGCAAAAAAAATTGTTGATGAGCTTGTCAGTTATGTATGTTTGAGTTTGTGTTTATGTGTGTTATATAAATGATATTCTTTTTTAAAATTGAAGCAGAGTTGATTTATAATACTGTGTTAGTTTCGTGTATATAGCATAGCTATTCAGTTTTTTGTGGATTATATTCCTTTATAGGCTATCACAAGATATTGTATATAATTTCCTGTGCTATACCATAAATCATTGATGCCTATCTATTTTATGTATAGTAGTTTGTATATATTAATACCATACTTCTAATTTGTACTTCTCTCCTCCTTTTCCCCTTTGGTAAGCATAAGTTTTTTTTATGTCTGTAAGCCTGTTTCTGCTTTGTATACACATTCATTGGTATTATTTTTTAGACTTTACATATAAGTAATATTATATAGCATTTGTTCTCTCTCTGACTTATTTCACTAAGCATAATTTTCCCTAGGTCCATCCATGTTGATGCCATGATAATATTTCATACCTTTTTTGTGGCTGAATAATATTCCATTATACACATAAACACACACACATCTCACATCTTAAACTGATCATCTGTGATGGGCACTTGGGTTGCTTCTGTGTCTTGATTATTGTGAATAGTGCTGCTATGAACATTGGGGTGCATGTATCTTTTGAGCTACTGTTCTTGTTTTTTTTTTATGGACATATAGCCATAAGTGTGATTGCTGGATGATATTGTAATTCTATTTTTTGTTTTTTGAAATATGTCCATACTGCTTTCCACAGTGACTGCACCAATTTACATTTTCACCAACAGTATACAAGAATTTCCTTTCCTTCACATCCTTGCCAACATGTATTATTTGTAGACTTTTTTTGTTACAGCCATTCTGATAGACATGAGGTGATACTTCAGCATGGTATTGATTTGCATTTCTCTATTAGTGATGTTGAGCATCTTTTCCTGTACCTGTTGGTCATCTGTATGTATTTGGAGAAATGTCTGTTTAGGTCTTCTGCCCATTTTTGATTGTTTGTTTTTTTGATATTGAGCTACATGAGCTGGTTGTATATTTTGGATATTAATCCCTTGTTGCTTGTATCATTTGCAAATATTTTCTCCTATTCCATAAGTTGTCTTTTCATTTTGTTGATGGTTTCCTTTGATGTGCAAAAGCTTTTAAGGTTGATTAAGCCCTATTTGTTTATTTTTGTTTTCATTTCTTTTACCTTGAGAGACTGATCTCAGAAAACATTGCTACAATTTATTTGAAGGGTGTTTCATTTATGTTCTCTTCTAGGAGTTTTATGGTATCATGTTTTACATTTAGGTCTTTAAACCATTTCGGGTTTATTTTTTCATTGTTTTACATGCAGCTGTCCACCTTTCCCAGCACCACTTATTGAAGAGATTATTTTTTCTCCATTGTATATTCTTGCTTCCTTTGTCATAGATTAATTAAATGTAGGTGGGTGGGTTTATTTGGGGGCCCTTTATTCTGTTCTATTGATTTATGTGTCTCTATTTGTGAAAATACGACACTGTTTTGATTACTGTAGCTTTGTAGTATAGTCTGAAGTGTGGAATGGTTTGCCTCCAAATTTGTTCTTTTTTTCCTCAGGATTGTTTTGGCAATTCAGAATCTTTTGTGGTTTCATATAAATTTTAGGATTCTTTGTTCTATTTCTGTGAAAAACATCCTGTGTTTTGACAGGTATTGTGTTAAGTCTGTAGATTGCTTTGGCTAGTATGGCCATTTTAATAATATCAATCCATCAAATCCAAGAGCTTGGGATATATTTCCATTTCTTTGCATCATCTTCAATTTCCTTCAATATTTTATAGTTCTCAATCAACATTTTATAGTTTTCAGAGTACAGGTCTTTTGCTTCTTTGGTTAAGTGTATTCCTAGGTATTTTATTTATAAATAATATTCATATATATATATAATACTCTTCTATATATATTTAGTTTCAATTGAACACACAAAGTGTAGCAACAAAGCAGATATAATCCTGGCTTTTCTCAAATTTATAGTTTAATGGTACTGTTTACATAGAGAAAGTAAAAAGGAAGAAATAACAGAAGGGAGGAAGAAGGAAAAAAAGGACATCTTTTCTCATACTTCAGAGACAAAGTCAAGAAGAGATAATTATCTAAATTAATCTAGCTTTTATTATTTATTTTAACCTCATAACCTTCCTTTTCTATTATTTGGTTAATTCAGATTAACTTTCAATTTTTAATTTTGTTTGGACCACACATCTCAGCACATTCCTATTTTTATCTTATCATATTTCCAAAACTGAATATCTTGTAATTTTATATATTCCCCTGAGATCTTCATTTGGATAATTTGCATGATTTTTAGAAGAAGGATTCTGAATGAGCCATGAAGCTTGGCATGGTATTAGGTATGGTTGGGTATTGAATAAATATTTGTATTAAATATTTGATAACTTTGTATCATCTTTTATGTTACATATATTAGAGAAAGTTTAAGGTCTTAGAAATTAAAATATTATTTTATAAACTTAAAGAATATTAAGTAAATAAAGCTGTATTTGAAAAGACAGGAACTAAAAATGGAAAATGGTTGTCTTATGCAAGACAAAATGGATATTGAAGCCCATCCTTCCTTTCAACACTGTAGTTTATTGCTTGTCTCTTCCCTAATCTTTTCCTCCTCTTCTCTGCCTACCTGTGAGCGTCAGCTTTCTTTTGGGCTTTGTGTTCCCAGAAATCTTCCGCTGAAGTCTTTACCTCTGAAGAACCATTGCACTTTCCATTTTTATCACTGATTGACTCATTTCCTACCTATTTCTCTAGGCATTTTCTTTCACATACATATCTTATCTCTAACTTAAAACCCCTTCAATCAATAGACATTTAATACAAGATGCTATGGAAAGTATAAACAATATGTACCCATGGATATACATAGATCTCTGATGGCTTCTGATTCATTGTTGCCTAATTCTTAATAGAATTTGTTGTTCAGTCACTAAGTCTTGTCCAGCTCTTTGCAACCCCATTGACTGCAGCACAGCAAGCTTCCCTGTCCTTCACTATCTCCTGTAGTTTGCTCACACTCATGTCCACTGAGTCAATGAGGCTATCCAACCATCTCATCATTTCTTGCCTGCTTTTTCTCCTGCCTAATATCAATTCACTAATTAGTCTCCCATATAATAGAATCTGCACAGTTTTGATGAACACTAAAAACAAAGATTTTACTTCCAGCTATCTTCATATCCCTGGTGGCTCAGACAGTAAAGCATCTCCCTGCAATGCAGGAGACCCGGGTTCGATCCCTGGGTTGGGAAGATCCCCTGGAGAAGGAAATGGCACCCACTTCAGTACTCTTGTCTAGAGAATCCCATGTATGGAGGAGCTTGGGAGGCTACAGTCCATGTGGTCGCAAAGAGTTGGACACGGCTGAGTGATTTAACTCACCTTCACATCCAGGTGTGGCTGGGTGATTTTGTCCAATATAATGAAAATAATAGAGGCATGTAATATATCATTCCTTACCCCTATTCTAATACCTACAATGCAGGTGCTGCCATCTTGGCCCATGAAGTTGAGATTATGTACTATAAAGCAACACGGCAGGTAGAAGCATGACACTTGGAGCACTATGCCAGTCAGGATTGCCTGGCCAGATTTTGATTTTACAATTTCTGTTATTTTAGGGTTTCCTTTACTCACTCCTAATCTATGCTAACTGACCAGGGCTCTTTATCAGAACATCATGCTAATATTCCTGTGCTTCAATACTCTCATAGTATAATAATAATGACCCTTCAATATTGTAAGACTATTTTCAGTTCAGTTCAGTCACTCAGTCGTGTCCGATTCTTTGCAACCCCATGAATCGCAGCATGCCAGGCCTCCCTGTCCATCACCAACTCCCAGAGTTCACTCAGACTCATGTCCATCAAGTCGGTGATGCCATCCAACCATCTCATCCTCTGTCGTCCCCTTCTCCTCCTGCTCCCAGTCCCTTCCAGCATCAGGGTCTTTTCCAATGAATCAACTCTTCACATGAGGTGGTCAAAGTATTGGAGTTTCAGCTTTAGCATCAGTCCTTCTAATGAACACCCAGGACTGATGTCCTTTAGGATGAACTAGTTGGACCTCCTTGCCGACAGAAGTAAAATTTAGTTGTCGTTGAGTTCCAAAGTTAGTACACATTTCTTACATTTGATTGGTTCTTTAACAATGAAGAATATATATCAATAAAAGGCACTTCCTAGCTCAAACATGTCCCTCATCAAATGAAATGACTATCCATAAACTTATTTAATTGTGTTAAGATATTGTCTCCAGGGGTTTCCTGTTAAAATATTAGTTTATGCCTGAATGAATATATATCAATTACAGTCTAGGTTAATGTCTCAAAGGATCTAAAATTGGCAAGTGGGGAATGTCAATTTTAGTATGATTTCCAGAAAAAAGTTTTATTTCTAGAGTAAAGAGAACTTTTAATTAGCTAAAGACTTATCTCTTATGACAAAGTTTCTGTAGTGCAACCAATGAGTTAATCTTTGAGGTTCTAGGTAAAATTAAAATGAAGATTTTTAAGCAAAATGATACTCACTCCTGAGAGCTCCCAGAACTGCTAGAACGGAGATGTTCCCATCACAGCTATCGTCACTCCACATCCTTTCCCAGCTTCTTTTATTCAGTTCATATTTTCCTACTTTCTGTTATATCCCCTGAGCTCAAAGTACTCTGTTTTTCAAGGCAAAACTAACACTTCTATTAATTAATCCATCTTAGACTGTTAATGACTGCCCTGTGTACATATAGGAGTGTTAATGCTTCCCTCTGATTAGATGTCCCCTGCAGTGGCTGTAGTGGAGCGTTAACCTTGCTGTACTCTGCTTAGTAGGGAAAGTAATTGTGTGGAAGTATTTCTTGGAACATTCTCTGGAGTTCCACCTAAGAAGCATCTCTCTTACGCTTTGATAGCCTGACTCCTTAGGAAAACCAACATTGGGATAGAAAGAGAAGGGGTAAAACTGAGGCTAGCTAAAACAGGCATCTGGCCTCACCATTCAGGAAATTCTGACTTATATTATCCTGTAGGAATAGAAACAATAATCGGAACTGATCCAACCATAGTCCTGAACAGGGCAAAAGACCTCTGGAGACTCCTGGCTGACTTGGGTTTGTCATTTGAGAAAAACACTCAGAAAGTCTTGAGTGAAACCTAAGTAGTTATTAAAAGTGATGAGGAACTTGGAGTTTATGCTGAATTTCTCTGTAAAATTTACGTTTTATGCTTTAAACTTGGGTTTAAAGAATGAATTGAGTAACATAAAGGGAGAAAATTTGAGAGTGAATTAAAGAATTGAAGGTAATGATGAATTGCCATTCCATCTGTGTGATGTCTTTAGTTTTTGGGTGAGTATCATAGATACAATATGATCTTTAAGGAGACTGACCTAGAGAAAAAACATCTCTGAATTTCCCCAGATTTATCTGCATCTCAGAGAAAACTTGGCATACTAGAAAGAGAATGAGATGGTTGGATGGCATCAACGACTTGATGGATATGAGTTTGAGCAAGCTTCAGGAGTTAGTGATGGACAGGGAAGCCTGGCATGCTGCAGTCCATGGGGTCACAAACAGTTGGACATGACTGAGTGACTGAAATGAACTGAACTAGGTTTCTCAGTTTTTCTTCCAAGGAGCAAGTGTCTTTTAATTCCATGGCTGTAGTCACCATCTGCTGTGTTTTTGGAGCCCAAGAAAATAAAGTCTGTCACTGTTTCCATTGTTTCCCCATCTATTTGCCATGAAGTGGTGGGGATTTGATCAATCGTATTATTTCAGCCACCATCAGGCCGAATCCAGGCAGCCCAAGCCAAAATGATCAATTAAGCTGGAAAGTTTAGACACCAAATATCTAGAACCTCAGGTCCACAATTACCTACAAAATGAGGCTAAAATTCTTGCCCACTTAATGATTCAACTTACTTTCTGAATCAAATTTGGTTATGAATATTGCAATCCTCTGAAAGTTAAAGTGCTGTATAAGTGGACAGCACATTAATCAACAGACTGGTCATTGTAGAGTCTAATCAGATCAATTAAGATCAATCAAGTCAACCAGGACTGAAGGATGGAGCCAGTTGCCATGTAAAAACAGTCTGCTTTAGGGCCGTCCCTTGTGTCCAATTTGCCACTTTTCCCTGTTTTTACTCCTGTTTAGTCCTGGAAACACTGCAAGTGATTTCCATCTGATTTAGGGAAGTAATGGAGCAAAGAGACTATCTGTAAACATAAAGAATACAATGAGAAACATTATGTGTGTATATAAAGAAAGTGAAATAAAACCAGGCGAAAAAATTTTACAGCTTGTCTCAAAAGAATTATAAAATTAGTAGATGAAGGGTATGTTGTTACATTTTTATATTTGCATTTTGCCAATGGAAGGGCCTCATAATATTTTTACTATACTTGTAGACTTGGCTCTTCTGCCTATAACATGGATTGAAAGCTGATTCTCTGGAACTGGGGACTGCTGGGAAGTGAAATGATTCGAGGGATGGGAGACAGCCTGATGTTATGATGGGCCAGGCTTTTTCAGCATCTTCTCTGGGCACAGAGCTGAGCAGGTGCGTGGCATCATGTCTGACTATGCTGCTCATGCCAATGCTTCCATCAGACAGTCTTAAAGATGCTCTTCTTTTCTACTCTCCATCCTCCTCATTTTGTACTCCATCATAAAAAGGAAAGCAACCCAAAACAAAACAAGCATTAATTACAAAAGGGCCTTAGGGTTCCAACTTTGTTTGCTGTTGCTCATTGTTCAGTTGCTAAGTCATGTCTGACTCGTTGTGACCCCATGGACTGTGCCACGCCAGGCTTCCCTGTCCTTCACTATGTCCTGGAGCTTGCTGAAACTCATATCCATTGAATCATGATGTCATCCAACCATCTCATCCTCTGTCACCCCTTCTCCTCCTGCCTTCAATCTTTCTGAGCATCAGGGTCCTTTCCAATGAGTCAGCTCTTCACATCAGGAGGCCAAAGTATTGGAACTTCAGCTTCAGCACCAGTCCTTCCAATGAATATTCAGAGTTGATTTTCTTTAGGATTGACTGATTTGATCTCTTTGCAATTCAAGGGACTCTCAACAGTTTTCTCCAACAGCATAGTTTGAAAACATCAATTCTTTGCCACTCAGCCATCCTTATGGTCCAACTCTCACATCCATCCATGACTATGGGAAAAACCATAGCTTCAACTATATGGACCTTTGTCAGCAAAGTGATGTCTCTGCTTTTTAATATGTTGTCCAAGTTTTTCATAGCTTTTCTTCCAAGGAGCAAAGGTCTTTTAATTTCACGGCTGCAGTCACTGTCTGCAGTGATTTTGGAGCCCAAGAAAATGAAATCTGTCACTGTTTTCATTTTTTCCTCATCTGTTTGCCATAAAGTGATGAGACTGGATGCCATGATCCTAGTTTTTTGAATGTTGAGTTTTTAGCCAGTTTTTTCACTCTGCTCTTTCACTTTCATCCAAAGGCTCTCTAATTTCTCTTCGCTTTCAGCCCTTAGGATGATATCATCTGTATATCTGGGGTTGCTGATATTTCTCCCAGCAATCTTGATTCCAGCTTGTGCTTCATCCAGCCCGGCATTTTGCTTAATGTACTCTGCATATAAGTTAAATAAGCAGGGTGACAATATACAGCCTTGACATATTCCTTTCCCAGTTTGGAACCAGTCTGTTGTTCCATGTCTGGTTCTAACTGTTGCTTCTTAACTGGCATACAAGCTTCTCAGGAGGAAGTAAGGTAGTCTGGTATCCCACCACTTTAAGAGTTCTCCATAGTTTGATGTAATTCACACAGTCAAAAGCTTTAGCATACTCAGTGAAGCAGAAGTAGATGTTTTTCTGGAATTCTCTTGCTTTTTCTATGATCCAACAGAGGTTGGGAATTTGATCTCTGGTTTCTCTGCCTTTTCTAAATCCATCTTGTACATATGGAAGTTCTTGGTTCGTGTACTATTGAAGCATAGTTTGATGGATTTTGAACATAATCTTGTTAGCATATGAAATGAGTGCAATGATATAGTAGTTTGAACATTCTTTGGCATTGTCTTCCTTTGGGATTGGAATGAAAACCAACCTTTTCTAGTCCTGTGGCCACTGCTGAGTTTTCCAAATTTGTTGGCATATTGAGTACAGTACTTTAAAAACATCATCTTTTAGTGTTGTGAATAGCTCAGTTGGAATTCCATTACCTCCACTAGCATTGTTCATAGTAATGATTCCTAAGGCCCACTTAATTTCACATTCCAGGATGTCTGGCTCTAGGTGAGTGATCACACCATGGTGGTTACCTGGGTCATTAAGACCTTTTTTGTATAGTTCTTCTGTGTATTCTTGCCACCTCTTCTTAATCTTTTTTGCTTCTCTTAGATCCTTGCAGTTTCTGTCTTTATTGTGCCCATTTTTGTATGAAATCTTCCCTTGGTATCTCTAATTTTCTTGAAGAGATCTCTAATCTTTCCCATAGATCTTTTTCCTCTATTTTTCTGTATTGTTCACTTAAGAAGTCATTCTTACCTTTCCTTGCTTTTCTTTGAACTCTGCATTTAGTTGTGTATATCTTTCCTGATCTCTTCTTTTCTCAGCTATTTGTAAGTCCTCTTCAGAAAACCATTTTGTCTTCTTGCACTTCTTTTCCTTTTAGATGGTTTTGGCCAAGCCTCCTGTACAATGTTACTAATAGTTCTTCAGCCATACTACTTCAGGCATTCTGTCTATCAGATCTACTGTCTTGAATCTATTTGTCACTTCCACTGTATAATCATAAGGAATTTGATTTAGGGCATAACAGGAAAGCATCTGCCTACAATGTGGGAGACTGGGTTCAATCCCTGGTTGGGAAAATCCTCTGGAGAAGGAAATGGCAACCCACTCCAGTATTCTTGCCTGGAAAATCCCATGGATGGAGGAGTGTGGTAGGCTACAGTCCATGGAGTCGCAGAGAGCTGGACACGACTGAGCGACTTCACTTTCACTTTGAATGGCCTTGTGGTTTTCTCTAGTTGCTTCCATTTAAGTTTAATTTTGCAATAAGAGCTCATGATCTGAGCCACAGTCATCTCCAGGTCTTGTTTTTCCGACTATATAGAGCTTCTCCATTGCTGGCTGCAAAGAATATAATCAATCTGGTTTCGGTACTGACCATCTGGTGATGTCCATGTGTAGAGTCGTCTCTTGCATTGTTGGAAGAGAGTGTTTGCTATGTCCAGTGTGTTCTCTTGACAAAACTCTTTTAGCCTTTTCCCTGCTTCATTTTGTATTTCAAGGCCAAACTTGCCTTGAGTTTATGGGGCAACAGATACTCCAGGTATCTCTTGACTTCCTACTTTTGCATTCCAATCCCCTATGGTGAAAAGGACATCTTTTTTTGGTGTTAGTTCTAGAAGGTCTTGTAGATCTTCATAGAACTGTCCAACTTCAGCTTCTTTGGCATTAGTGGTTGGGGCATAGACTTGGATTACTGTGCTGTTGAATGGTTTGCCTTAGAAATAAACTGAGATCATTTTGTTGTTTGTGAGATTGCACCTAAGTACTGCATTTTGGACTCTTTTGTTGACTATGAGGGCTACTCCATTTCTTCTAAGGGATTCTTGCCCATAGTAGTAGATATAATGGTCATCTGATTTAACTTCACCCATTCCTGTCCATTTCAGTTCACTGATTCCTAAAATGTCTGAGTGACATGCCTAAAATAGCGATGTTTACTCTTGCTATCTCCTTTTTGAGTTGGACACAAATGAGCAACTGAATAACAACAAATCTCCTTTTTGACCACATCCAATTTACCTTGATTCACCAACTTTAATGCTTATTCTTTATTACCCTGATATTGTCAATGCTTTTTAATGATTAATGCTTCAGTATTTGATCTATATCTGAAGAAATTTCACTCCTGCATTGCAAATTTGTTAATTTGTTTATTCAGTTTGCTATGGACTAAACTGCATGCCTCAAACATTCCTATGTTGAAACCCTAATCCCTAATATGACTATATTTAGAGATAGGGCTTTTAGGAGGTAACTGAGGATAAATGAAATCAAAAGAGTATGCCCCTAACCTGAAATGATTGGTGGCCTTATAAAAAGAGGAGGACAGAGAGACCCAGAAGGTAGCCATCTGCAAGCCAAGATTGATCTCACTTGGAATCAAATTGGCCGGCACTTCATCTTGGACTTTTTAGCTTCCGATGCTGTGAGAAAATGAATTTCTGTTGCTTAAGCCATCCAAGCTATGGTATTTTGTTATGGTGGCCAAAGCTGACAAATACACAGTTAAGTTGATTGGGCTTTTTAGTCCTCTATCAATTAAGAATGATCTATTCATTTATGTTTGTTCAATTATGAAGCCATTTGTACTTCTCAAATGTGTACTGCCTTCACTATTCAAAAAACAAGAAGGTGGTATCCAAAGGGGCTGCATAACTTGAAAACATTTTTCCAGTGATAAGCATCTCAAATCTAGCACCAGAGCCTATTTTAGAGTGCTTAAACCACTGCACAAATTAGATACCATCAAATCCAGAGCCTTGTCTCAAGTGTCAAAATAATGCATCTAAACATGATTCAAAAGAGGATTAATAAAAATGACTGTATTGAAAAAAAGAGTTGTGATCAGCAAAAACCAAAGCAAAATAAAACTTTACCATAAGCAAGTCAAAATTTAAATGAGAGACTAGAGCAAAGTGTTTCACAATTTAGATCATAGACCAATAACCTTATAAGAAAAACAAATAAAGAGACAGTTCACAGTAAAAGAAACATAAACACCTTTCATATTTATGAAAAGATTCTCTCTACACCCCTCATAATAAAAGAAATGCAAATTTAAATTTCACTGAGATGTTATTCTTCATCTATTAGAAGGGGAAAATCCAAACGTTTGATACTACATTCTTTTCAAGTCTATGGGGCAACAGTTACTCTCACTCATGACAGAAGGGAAAATAAGTACATGCTTTCTGGAGATTAAGTAAAAAAATATCCAAAATTTTAAGTATATCCTTTTGACCCAGATTGTCATTTATGAGAATTGATATTATGTGTAATATATCTTGCAAAAGTATAAAATGGCTTTTGTCCAAAATTATTCATTCAGAATCATTTGTAAAAGTAAACAAACAGAAAAGACCGAAAAGTCCATCAATGAGAGACTGCTCAAATAAACTATGGCATTAATCAAATGATAGAATACACTAAACTAAGAAGAGAGAGATGAACACCTTCTTTATGTACCGATATGGAAAGATCTCCAAGGCATATTGTTAGGTGAGAAAAGCAAAGGAAAAATGTTATGCTAACTTTAAAACATCAAATACGTATAATGACCTAAATAAGTACTGCAAGATATACAAGCTTGTCAGTGTCTTATGAGGATGGAGATTAGTGAGTATGAAGCCAAAGGAGGATAAGAAAAAGAGTGAGACTTTTGACTCTACACATGTTCCTAAAATAATTTTTGTTTTTTAAGCCATGTAAATTCATTATCTATTCATAACTAATAAAAAAATATAACAATACAAAGACAGAGGGAGAAATCCATGAGGGGATTCCATGAGACAAGTCCAATAGTCTCAGTAATCCATACCTCTTTGTTCTATTTTTTTGATGTGAAGAAAGTCTTCATTATGGCTCTTTTCAGTAGTTTCAGATTAATAACAACTTCGGCAGTTTAAAAAATACATATAGAAGAGTTAGTTACTGCATGTTCTAAAAATGCAATATTTAAAAGAAATTTGGCCAATAAAAAGTAATAACACTAGAATAATCTTGCCACAGTTTAAAATGTTCTCAATTACTGACTATCCGTCTATAATGGAAATAACAGAGACTTTAGAGACTAGTCAATTTGAGTCCAAATCTCATTTCTGCCACTAGCAACCTTTGTGTTCTTGGATGAATATTTTTACTACTAAAACTTCAGTTGCTGCTCTCTGATGGTCATTGTAGTAATAGCTGTAGTAGATGTACTGAATATCCATTAAAATCATTCAGGTTAAAGAGCTGGAATTGGTAGGTTTGTCATAGAGGGTAGCTATTTTTAGATGATTTCTATGTTGTCATTGTGAAAGTTCCATAAAGCCTGCAGTTATTTGCAAAATAAAGGCAGTCTACCGAGTCAATAACATTTCACCTATTTGAAATTTTACCATCTTCAATCTCACTTACCACCAGAGTACAGAAAAAGAAAGAAGCAAACAATGGCTCTCAGTAGCAAAACAGATTCTGCAAACATCTGTATGAATGGTTGAGCATTTGACTCTTAGAAGAGTCCCCTAAAAGCCCCCTTTAGAGCTGATTTGGCTTTGATTTCATGGTAGCGCTAAGAACAGAATTAGAGAAGGAACTGACAGAGTCATATTTACTGTCCAGTGAAAGTGACAGACAATGGCCTGAGAGGACAGCCATATAAAGCAAACATAGAAACTTAATAGCATAACATTTGAGAGCTTTTTATCTAGGAGTACATATCTACAGATACATATCCCAGTAAGTTGTGAAGACCTTGCTGTTTCAGGCCAGGTCCATTGCAAATATTTATCCAACACCTAGACAAGGTGGAAGAATAAAGATTTTCATTAAAAATGGTTAAAATAAAAATTAATGTTGATACTTAAATACCTGCCTATGTCGAAAGCTCAGTTACCTTTAATTATTCATTCCCTGTATTTTATCACAAATAGCTAAAATTTCACTGTATTCAGTACCTAAAGTTTTGTTAGAAAGTGTTAGTCACTCAGTCGTGTCCAATTCTTTGTGACCCCATGGACTGTAGCCCACCAGGATCCTCTGTCCATGGAATTTTCCAGGCCAGAACACTGGAGTGGGTATCCATTCCCTTCTGCAAGGGATTTTCTTGATTCAGGGACCAAGCCTGGGTCTCCTGAACCGCAGGCAGATTCTTTACCATCTGGGCCACCAGGGCAGTCCTTTTAGAAATAGAAATTCTAACAGAAAAATCTGGTCTGAGAGAAATAAAACCTCTAAATAAACTCAAAACAAAAAAGCTGCACAATAAATAGGATGTTGTTCTTATGTGCTCATGGAAACTCCTGTAAACGAACAGAACAAAATTACCTGTACTGCCTCTGATTTAAGGCTTACAGCATGGTGTGTAATATTTTCCACCAGGTTCTCTACTCGAGTTATTCCTATTTGTTTAAATTTTTGGAAATCCAAGAGCTGAATAAGTCACTTTGCAAGCTGCAAATTGCTTTAAGGGGAAACACTTCAGTTGCATATGTAACTTAGTAAAAGTGAAAGTAAAAGAGAAAGGGTCATAGTTGCTCAGTTGTGTCGACTCTTTGTGACCCCATGAACTGCAGCTCACCAGTCTCCTCTGTCCATGGAATTCTCTAGGTGAGAATACTGAAGTGGATGGCCATTTCCTTCTCCAGGGGATCTTCCCAATCGAGGGATCAAACCTGGGTCTCCTGCATTGCAATCAGATTAATGAAATCCTCTTTTGGGCCATGGAATAGAGATCTTAATTCCTGTTGAGCTTTTGTTTATAGAGACAGGCACGAAGAAGGTGCTTGCCCTGAAAACTCTGTTGCCATCCACCTGGGATTACTACAACTCTTCTCAGTAACAGAGTCAGTTAGTTCAGTTGCTCAGTCGTGTCCGACTCTTTGCGACCCCATGAATCGCAGCACGCCAGGCCTCCCTGTCCATCACCAACTCCCAGAGTTGACTCAGACTCAGGTCCATCTAGTCAGTGATCCCATCCAGCCATCTCATCCTCCATCGTTCCCTTCTCCTCCTGCCCCCAATCCCTCCCAGCATCAGAGTCTTTTCCAATGAGTCAACTCTTCACATGAGGTGGCCAAAGTACTGGAGCTTCAGCTTTATCATCATTCCTTCCAAGGAAATTCTAGGGTTGATCTCCTTTAGGATGGACTGGTTGGATCTCCTTGCAGGCCAAGGGACTCTCAGTAACAGAACTGCAAGAAATTCTGCCATATTTTCCAAACAAGTAGCAATCAAACTGCCAGCGCACCCTCTGCATCACATATTTTTTAGATGACATATGTGGCTGTGTTCTTTTGGGTCAACATTCTTCCTTTATTATGTGCAGTCCCCAGTCACTCTGCAAATAGTTATGCCACTTCTGTGGCTGCTAACCACAGAAATTGTAGGACCAGATTCAAAAGTGTGTTTATTATGGAAAGTGACAATTTGCTTTTATTGTTGTTATCATACCAACAAAATAATAATGAGGGATCAACTCATGTTTGTTAATTGAATCCCACTTAAACCACAGAGTACAGATCTGTAACATCCAAGTTCCCTGAACTGACGACGAGTATGTGGGAAATGGTGGGGGGAGGGCAGGAGAGAGGTACCAGAATAACCTGGGGACTTATTCCAAGTGTTCTTGCACATTTCTATAGTTTTCTCTCATCCCCAATTCATTTGAATACATACTTGTGAGGGAGTTTTGTGGATTTAGAAAAAAAAAGTTTCCCAGATGATTCTGATACATTAAATACAATAATAATAATACATATTTTATAATAGCAAACATTTATTAAATGTGCTCTATAGGCTGGACATGTTCCTAAACTCTACCTTTTCCTGTTTAAGACCTTTTCTCTGTGATTAATACAACAAGTTGATATTACAGTTCAGAAATAAACTGCATAATGTTATCCACAGACTTTTCCCTATCCCCTTGTAATAAATTTTAAAATGTTTTCATAAGAAAACATGATGTTTTGAAAGAACAACTCTTGTTTGCTATATGTGGCTTTGAATAGAAAATATTATCCTGAACCTCAGTTTCCTTATTTGTGCTACGTGTGGATAATAAAAGCCTCTTTGTCAGAGTCAACACTTTATATTAAAATAAAATAAATGCAGTTATATCATGCAGTGAGTACTTTTGCAGAAGTTTGCAGTATAAGTAAAACATGTGCTTCTATATGATTTTTGCCTCCAGAGGAAGTATCACCTGTGTTATAATTCCTGTAGCCTTATAACACCCAGCATCATTCCAAGTATATAAGGAAGAACTCACTCTACATTTACTTGTGGATTAGAAACATAAGGTGAGATGAAGTGATAGGCTTGGAACTCTGGACTTTGCTGGTCCTGGACAAAGGCAGAGCTACAAGTCAAAGGAATTGGAGGAAAAAAGCCTTGCAAAACAAAAATGGGGACCACTAGAGATAACTGGTTCTCCTAATCTGTTTTCCCAAGGTCTGGCCCTATCACAGTTGCATAGCCTTGAACCACCCACCTTGAAGGCTGAGAAGTCTGTATCTTTCCCACCCACCCTCTTCCATTCCAAATACCTCTCCTTAAAATACACAAAAGTTGAGGCTGGGGTGGTGTGATTAATACGAACCCGTCTGGAGTGCAATTCCATCACCCCGTGGCCTTCTCATTTTTTTAGATGGTGAGAAAATGCTTTTCACAGCTATGATGACACAGCCAGAAATATCACCTTTTGAAGACATCATAACTGTGAGATATGACACTCTTTCAGCCGTTAGAAGGTTATTTGCTGTAGCCATTAAATACAGCCCTGTCACTCCCACTCACCTGAGCCATATTTCCTCCCTCAATAGATTATCCATAAATACAGGCTCAGGTACAAATACAAATAATGAACATTCACAGCTAAAAAGACCTGCACAGTCAGATATTGCCAAAGGGCAGAGCTTTCCCTCTAAGAAAGAAGTGATCTTGCCATGGAGCAGGCTCAACAGAACCCAGAGGCCAGATCTTGAAGGGTCTCAGAGGCTCCAGTCTCTGAGTAATACAGAACCCTTGGCTACTAAATTCCAAGGGGGTAGCTGTCTGCTCATTTGCTGGTCCATTCTACTTTGCTGCCATTTGTTAATTAGAATGAATTATTAGCTATACCTTATCTAGTATTTAATTCTAGTTAGTATTAATACTGGTAATAATGCATTACACATTTGTAGATTCCACAATTTCCAAAACACAAGAAAATAGTGTACTCATTTAATTAAATATATTATATATGTATATAAATATGTTTTACTAATCCAGAAGATTTATTAAGCATTTTATGTGTGCTGTGAAATGAAAATGTCTTCTGCCATACTGATAAACAAGAAATGTCACAGCCATCAGCAACTTCTGGCCTCCAAATGTGAATGAGGGCTCCCCAAACTGTGATCCAGTGGGTGCTGCCATCCCCCGTGGTGATCGCTGAGGAGCTGGGGGATACAAGAAGCAAGGTGAGCAAGGAAACAGGATTGGGCCCAGGTAACTGAGGTGCATGTGAAAGGGGTGAACTCAGGGAGCCCAGAGGCTTGCCATGCATAGAATGCTAAATTCCTTAGCTTGATATCTGATTTTTGATGTTCAGACTGCCTGCTCCCTTTGTTTCAAACTTGTATATAGCCTAACTTCCCTTCCTGCCTCCTTGGAGCAGTTTTTTCAGAGCTACTGAGATGCCAACTCTCAGGCTCAGAGTCCTAAACATTCTCACCAAATAAAATAACTCTCTACTTTCAGGTTGTGACTATATTTTTTAGTTGACAGTGCTTAGCACTTCCCTAGGAACCTGGTGAAATATAAAAATAAATTAGAAAATACATAGTAATTTATCGTCAAACTCATCAAAATAGAGTTAAAAGTTTCACCTCATGCAAGTGTGAGAGAATAGTGTGTAATTAAATGCAAGATTACATAGCACAAGTGACAACTTCTGAGGTGTCCCCTGGGATTAATAGGACTTTAGTTTGGCTCTGAGAATGAGACGTCTGCAGGAGACCTTTACCTAGATTCTAAACATAGGATCTCTGTAAAAAAAAAAATTCAGCACGTCATCCCAAGGAGTGAGTGAAAATGAAAGTCACTCAGTCCTGTCTGTCTAGCCCATGGAATTCTCTAGGCCAGAATACTGGAATGGGTAGCCTATCCCTTCTCCACGAGATCTTCCTGACCCAGGAATTGAACCGGGGTCTCCTGCATTGCAGAAGGATTCTCTACCAACTGAGCTATCAGGGAAGGAGTAAGTAGAAAGATTCAAAGGGAAGAATATTCGTGACATACAAGGGATGATTTTCTGGAAGAGAATGGAACACTTGAATTTCTCATGAAACTTTCACATTGAGAAAAATAACCCTGGAAAATCAGGCAGGCCTTAGAAATAACTTTCGTAGATTTGTGTAATACTGTGGTGTAGTGATTTCCAAGGATTATCTACAAATTCAGAAGCTTTCTTTGTTCACTAGAGCTCATGTCCCACATCCTTAAATAAATTCTTACTCAAGAGAGGTTCAACTCATGGGAAAAACCCATGAGAGACTTAGGACTTGGTTTCATTTCATGGCTCAAGACAGATTTGTCTACCACAGAGAAAAAATATTAGCCTATTTATGAACTGTGTTTTTATCTACATGCCTGTTCACAAAGTTGTTGTTGTATTTGATTAACAAAGAGGACACAGCTCTTGAAGAGGTTTCTTGTTGATAAAAGGAAATTTTATTTCATAAACAGGTATTAATTTCACAAGATTCTTCCTTCTACTGGTAAAATATTTTCATGTGGCAATAGCTCTGTTTCTAGAATAAAGTATTATTAAAATCCTTTAGACCCTAGAAGTACATGACATATATACTTGTAGGCTAAATGTTTTATCACTTCACCAGCTCCCAGATCTTCAGTGTATTGTCTACCTCAAAGCTATATATACACATAAAATTCATATAGATATTCTTTTGCAAGTATATATATGTATATGGTGGGAGAAGTGAGTTTGTTAACATTCATATGAAAGCAATTTTATTTTGTGATCTGGCTATTAGCATGTCAAGGATTGGAAGGGACCTACATACAACAGTGTGTTGAAGAGATCTGATCTGCTCAATTTTGACCCACAGCAGCCTGTTCAACATATTGTAGCTAGAAAGATCATTGTGAAAGTAAAGCAGTTTTTATCAGTTTATTGCTCAAAGTCTTGCTATGGTTTCCCATTAGAGTTAAAATAACAGTGAAGTCCTCAACAACGCCTAGAGGCATTTCCCGGTCTGGTCTTCATTTCCTCTTATTTATCTCCTATTGTTTTGTTTACTCTGCCTAGTTGTGCTTTTGCTGCCCTTGAAAGATGCCTAGCACATTTCTGGCCCAGAGACTTTCCCCTTGATGCTCCCTCTTTCTGATATACACTTCCTTCAGATCTTCACTCTCACTCCTTCACCTTCCTGAGATTTCTGCTTAAAGGTCACTTCCTCAAAGAGGCCTTTCCTGGTCACTCCACCTGAGACTGCCTTCTTGTCCCTCCCTAACCCACTGTCTTGCTTTATTTTGCTCTTAGGATCTAGGACATCCTGCCATTATATAATGCATCCACCTGTTACTCATTTAACATACATATTTCCCAAACAGGAATGTCAGTTCCACAAAAGAATGAGTTCTGTTTTGTTTTCTTCTGTATCTCTGGCACATAGTAGATATCCATTAAAGAAAAATAGCAGGATGGCATTTGCTGGCTTATTTGTTTATTTACTTATTAATTAATTTATAGTTACCATCATACACCTACTATTCAACTTGAGAACTAGAATGTTATCAGAAACTGTCATCTGCCTATGTAGGGCCCTCTCTACCTCACACACTGTCTTCCCATTTAAATGATACTTATCTTGAATTTTGTGTTATAATTTCCTTCCTTTTAAATACAGTTTTGTTGTATAGATGTATGTATCTGAAACTGTATATTGTCTAGAATATATTCTTTCATCGTATTTGTTATTGAATTTTTATTTCAAAAGAGTATATCATTCACATGTAACCCCTGGACTTTTTTTTCTACTCAATTTTATACTGATTAGTTTCAGAGAAACCAGAGATCAATTGCCAACATTTGCTGGATCATAGAGAAAGTAAGGAAATTTCAGAAAAATATCTACCTCTGTTTCATTGACTATGTTAAAGCATTTGACTGTGTGGATCATAACAAACTGTGGAAAGAGATGAGAATACCAGATCATCTTACCTGTCTCCTAAGAAACCTGTATGTGGGTCAAGAAGCAACACTTAGAATCCTGTATGGAACAACTGACTGGTTCAGGATTGAGGAAGGAGTACTAAAAGGATATTTATTATCACTCTCCTTGTTTAACATATATGCAAAGCATGCAAAACGCCAGGCTGGATGAGTTACAAGCTGGAATCAAGATTGCAGGGAGAAATATCAACAACTTCAGTTACGTGAATGATATCATCCTAATGTCAGAAAGCAAGGAAGAAACTAAAGAGTGTCTTGATGAGGGTGAAGGAGGAGAGTGAAAGAGCTGGCTTAAAACTTAACATTAAAAAACTAAGATCATGGCCTCTGGTCCCATCATTTCATGGTAAAAAGAAGGGGAAAGTTGAAAGCAATGACAGATTTCTTCCTCTTGGGCTTTAAAATCACTGCGAATGGTGACTGACCCCATGAAATTTAGAAGGCATTTGCTCCTTGAAAGCTATGACAAACCCAGACAGTATATTAAAAAGCAGAGCCATCACTTTGCCAACAATGGTCCAAATAGTCAAGAGTATTGTCTTTCCAGTAGTCATGAACAGATGTGAGAGCTGGAAAATAAAGAAGGCAGAGAGCCGAAGAATTGATGCTTTTGAACTGTGGTGCTGGAGAAGACTCTTGAGAATTCCTTGGAAAACAAGGAGATCAAATCAGTCAATCTTAAAGGAAATCAATCCTGAATACTCTTTGGAAGGACTGATACTAAAGCTGAAGCTCTAATACTTGGGCCACCTGATACAAACAACTGACTGATTAGAAGAGACCCTGATGCTGGGAAAGATTGAAGGCAGAAGGAGAAGAGGGCAACAGAGGATGAGATGGTTGGATGGCATCATCAACTCAATGGACATGAGTCCATTGAGCAAGCTTCAAGAGATAGTGATGGACAGGGAAACCTGGTTTGCAAAAAGTTGCATAGGGTCGCAAAAAGTTGGACACAACTGAGCAACCAAACAACAACAAATATATCACTTTTACAAGAAGAAAAAATAACCAAACTGAAATAAATCAAACATGACACCTTTCAATTAAGAACCCAGATACACAGAAGACAGTGGAAAAAATATTCTCAAAGATCTTTAAACTGTGTCCTTCCCTGCATGGTCTCATCCTGCTGAGATCAGAGTAGGGAAGCCCTTTCTAGGCCCCTGTGGAACATCTGCTTTAGAGATTACCTTCAAAAGTAGAAATAGATACAAGACATAAAATAATTTACTCCATGTAAATCTACTAAAAGTAGATTTTCAAATCAGATGGAATCAGAGGGATCAGTTCATATTTATAAATGTATTTAGAACACTATTTGACACATTATAAGTGCTAAAAATAAAATAAGCTATTATTATTATTATCATCACAATTCAGTACATGCATTTCCATTGGTGGCTGTCAGTTTAAGAAAACAATGATAAAACTTCAAACATTTGATCTTATATTAAAACAAATTTCAGATAGATTAGTAATTCAAATACTAACAATGAATCCATAAAGAAACTAGACAAAAATTCATCATAGAGAAATCTTTTCTCTGTATAATACCAAAAGTAGAGTCCCCTGGGGATTGAAAAGACAGTCCTTTTAAGCATAAGCAGCTAAAATTTTCTGTAGGAATGGAAGTCAGAGAAATGACAATCTGGGGTAAATATTTACAAAACAGATATTTTATTTGGCTTCATTATTTTTTAAGATATCATGCTTATTTTTTCTCATTTACATAAGAATTAATAATCTCATTATGAAAAAGCTATTACAAATCTATAAGAAAATATGCAGTTACTCATTTAATATAAATGGAGTAAAGGGGCCAGAGATATCGGCAACATGGCCAAATAAGACATCCCTGGTGTATATCCTTTCCTCAACAATAATAATTTGGCATCCATTTATGGATAAATGTGCCTCATGAGAGCTTTATGATCCAGGTAGGAGACATGAAACTTTGGTGCAGTCCACAACTGAAAAGAGCTACTTTTAAAAGGCAGACTCCCCAAAAGGTAACTGACTTGCTGACTATGGCCTCAGCTACACAGAAATAGCTCTGTACCCCTGAAGACTTGGCAACAGCCCATTTGGTTTTATCTATAGTGGACACTCATAACTTTTCTCCTGAAAGATGCCTGCTCCTTGGAAGAAAGGTCCCTCTAGTCAAAGCTATGGTTTTTTCAGTAGTTATGTATGGATATGAGTGTTGGACTATAAAGAAAGCTGAGCACCAAAGAATTGATGCTTTTGAACTGTGATGTTAGAGAAGACTCTTGAGAGTCCGTTGGACTGCAAGGAGATCAAACCAGTCAATCCTAAAGGAAATCAGTCCTGAAGATTCATTGGAAGGATTGATGCTGAAGTTGAAACTCTAATACTTTGGTCACCTGATGGGAAGAACTGACTCATTGGAAAAGACCCTGACACTGGGAAAGATTGAAGGCAGGAGAAGAAGGGGACAACAGAGGATAAGATGGTTGGATGGCATCACCCACTCAATGGACATGAGTTTGAGCAAGCTTCAGGAGTTGGTGCTGGACAGGGAAGCCTGGCGTGCTGCAGTCCATGGGGTTGCAAAGAGTCAGACACAACTGAGCGACTGAACAGAACCAATAGTGACACACAAAAAAGACAGAGAAAGGAATTAAAGCATGTCAGTAGGAAAAAAAAATTTTTTTAAATGAGGAAAGAACAACCAAAACAAGAGAACAACAGTCAGAAAACAGTGAATGAAGCAGTAATATAAGTCCTCATTTATCAACAATCTCTTTCAATAGAAATGGACCAAATTCTCCAATCAAAAGACATAAAGTGGGTGAGTAGATAAACAAACAAAAGCTGACAATATGCTGCCTACCAGGGACTCACTTTAGCTTAAGAACACACATATATTGAAAGTGAAGGGGTGCAAAAGATACTCCAAGCAAATGGTAACCTGAAGAGAGCAGGATGTCTTTACTTATATAATATGAAATAGACTGTCAATTAAGTAGGTTACAAGACACAAGGAAGATCACTATATAGAGATAAAAGGGGTGAATTAATCAAGAAAATAAATAATTGCAAACATACACACACTTAACATTGGAGTGTCTAAATATTTAAAGCAAATATTAATAGAGTTGAAAGAAGAAATAGACAACAATATAATAATAACACTAGGGAATTCCAATACCCCACTTTGAACATTGGATAGATCATCCAAACAGAAAATTTATAAGGAAACAATAGACTTGAATACACTATAGACCAATTGAATCTTACAATTATATATAGAACATTCAATCCAACAGTAGCAGAACATACATTCTTCCTAAGCACACACACCTGAAACAGTCTCTAAGACAGATTTACATGTTGGGTGACAGAGCATGCCTTAACAATTTCATGAAGATTGAAATAATATCTAGTATATTTTCTGACCAATGATATAAAACTAGAAATCAATAACAGGAAGGAAACTGAAAAATTCACAGTGGAAAAAATATGTGAAAATTAAATAACTCACTCCTGAACCACCAATGAGTCAAAAAAGAAATCCAAATGGAAACCAGACAGTATCTTGAGACAAACAAAAACAAAATCACAACATCAAAATTCATGGGATGCAGCAAAAGCAATTCTTAGAGGGAAGACCCTAGTGCTGGGAAAGACTGAAGGCAGGAGGAGAAGGGGACACAGAGGATGAGGTGGTTGGATGGCATCACCAACTCCATGGACATGGGTTTGAGTAAGCTCCAGGAGTTGGTTATGGACAGGGAGGCCTGGCGTGCTGCAGTCCATGGGGTCGCAAAGAGCTGGACTCTATTGAATGACTGGACTGAACTGATGAAAAAAGTGAAAGTGTTCAATTGCTTAGTCATGTCTGATTCTTTGCAACACCATGGACCATAGCCTGGCTTGCTGCAATCCGTGGGGTTGCAGAGTTGACCACAACTGAGTGACTGAACAACCAGAGGGAAGTTTAGAGAGAAATGCCTGCATTAAGATGAAGAAAGCTTAAATAGCCTAACTTTACGCCTCAAGGGATTAGAAGAAGGACAGACTAAGCCCAAACTACTAAAAGAATAGAAATAATTAAATTTAAAGTAGAAATATGTGAAATAGAGACTAAAAAGACAACAGAAAAAAATCAATGAAATTGAGTTAGTTTTTTGAAAAGATAAACAAAATAGACAAAGTTTTAACTAGACTAAGAAAAAGAGAGAGCAATAAAATAAACACAATTATAAATGAGAGGAGACTTTACAACTGACACCAAAGAAATACAAAAGATCATAAGAGGCTACTATGAACAATTATATTCCAAAATTGCCTAAATGAGAAGAAATGAATAATTTTCTAGAAACATACAGCCTACATGTGAATAATAAACAATAGAAAATTTTAACAGATCAAATTAACAATTCCTTAACACAACTAAGGAGATTGAATTAGTAATCAAAAACCTTTCAACAATAAAAAGGCCAGAACTAGATGGATTCTCTGGTGAGTTTTACCAAACATTAAAAAAATTAATACCAATCCTTCTTAAACTTTTCCAAAAAAATTGAGACAATGCAACACTCTCAAATTCATTTTAGAAGGCCAGCATTACCCTGATGCTACTGCTAAGCCACTTCAGTCGTGTCCAACTCTGCGCGACCCCATAGACGGCAGCCTACCAGGCTCCCCCGTCCTTGGGATTCTCCAGGCAAGAACACTGGAGTGGGTTGCCATTTTCTTCTCCAATTACCCTGATACCAATGTCAAATAAGGACACTGCAAGAAAACTATTGATTAGCAACCTTGATGAATATAGATGGAAAAATTCTCAACAAAATCCTAGCAAAATTGATTCAATAGCACATTAAAAGGATGATACACTATAATTAAGTGGGATTTATCCCTAGGATGCAAAGATGGCTCAATATAAATAAATCAATAAATGTAATATGCCACATTAATAGGTTGAAGGATAAAAAAATCATATGAGCTTCTTAATAGGTGCAAGAAAGCACTTGGCAATATTCAACATCTTTTCCTAACAAAAGGTCTCAACAAATTCAATACATATAAGAAACACACCTCAAATAACAAAGGCCATATATGACGAGCCTACAACTAATATCACATTCAACAGTGAAGAGCTAAAAGTTTTTCTTCTAAAATCAGGAACAAGACAATGGTGCCTACTCTTACCCCTCCTCTTCAAAATAATATCTAAGTCCTAGGCAGAGAAATTAGGCAAGAAAAAAAGGCATTCAGTTTGGAAAGGAAAAAGTAAAATCTCTGCTTGCAAATCACATTATCTTATAGATAGAAAACCCTAAATACTCCAATAAAAATTTTTTGAACTGACAAATGAATTCAGTGAAGTTGCAGAATACAAAGTCCATATAAAACATAAATTTCACTTCTATACACTAATAACAAAATATCTGAAAGAGAAATAAAGAAAACAATTTAATTTACAACAGCACCAAAAACAGTAAGATATTCAGAAATAACTTAACCAAGGAGATGAAAGATCTGTACACTGAAAATTTTAACACATTGATGAAAAAAATTGAAGACACAAATAAATAGAAAAATACCAGGTATTTGTGGATCAGAAGAATTAATATCTTAAAATGTCCATACCATCCAAAACTATCTATGGGTTCAATGTAATCTCTATCAAAATTTGAACAGCATTTTTCACAGAAACAGGAAAAATAATTTGAAAATTTGTATGGAACCACAGTAGACCTTGAATAGTCAAAGTGATCTTGAGAAAGAGAACAAAGCAGAACAAATCAGGAGGCATCACAGCTCCTGATTACAAGCTATTGTAATCAAAGCAATGTGGTCTTGGCATAAAACAGATACATAGAGCACTATTGGAACAGAGAGACCTAATATAAACCCATGCATATATATATATATATATATATATATATATATTTAACTAATGCTTGATAAAGAAACCAAAAATACTCAGTGACAAAAGGATAGTATTCTCAATAAATGGTATTGGGAAAGCCAGATATTCAGATGCAAATGAGTAAAATTGGATCCTTATTTATATCACCCATGAAAATCATCTTGAAATGGGTTAAAGACTTAAATGTAAAATATGCAACTGTAGAACTTCTAGAAGAAAACTTGAGGATGAAGCCCTTTGATATTGGTCTTAACAATATTTTTTGGATATGACACCAAAAGCAGAAGAAACAAAGACAAAAATAAACAAGTGGAATATTATCAAACTAAAAAGCTTCTGCACAGCAAAAGAAACAATTAGCAAAATTAAAAGGCAACCTACAGAATGGGAGAAAACATTTGCAAAACCTATATCAGATACCTGGTTAATATAAAAAATATGCAAAGAGCTCAAACAACTCAAAAGCAATAAAACAAATAGTCCATGTTAAAAAAATGAACTAAGGATTCAAATAAACATTTTTTAAGGAAAACATACACATGACTAATAGTTATATGAAAAGATCCTCAAACATAATTAATCATCAGCGAAATGCAAATGAAAAGCACAATGAGATGTCACACCTGTTAGAATGGCTATTATCAAAACAATAAGAGATAACAAGTGTTAGTAAAGGTGTGGGGGAAAGGGAACATTATTGCATTGTTGGTAGAAATGTGAAACTACTTTGGAAATAGCATGGAGATTTCTCAAAAAAATTTTTTAAAAGCTACTGTATGATCCAGCAACCATACTTCTGTATATATTTCGTATCTGATATATGAAGGAAATGGAATTATTGTCCTGAAGAGATATTTCTACCCTCATTACTCATTACAGAATTATTCACAAGAGCCAAGACATGAAAATGACCCAACCATCCTTTGACTTCTGAATGGATAAAGAAAATGTGCGATACACACAGACACACACACAATGGAATATTACTCAGCCATAAAAGGAATTTCTGCCATTTTCAACAACCTTGATGGCATAAACCTTGAGGGCATTATGTTAAAAGAGATAAGTCAGACAGAGAAATACAAATACTGTATGATCTTATATGTGAACCTTTGAAGAAGACAAACTAATAGAGAGTAGAATGGTGGTTGCCAGGGGCTAGAGCAAATGGGGGGATGCTGGTTAAAGGATACAAACTTCCAGTGATAGGATGAATAAGATCCAGGGATCTAAGTTTCAGCAGGATGAGCATAGTTAACAATTCTGGCATATATACTTGCAAAATGTTGAGTGCAGATTTTAAATGTTCTCACCACACATACAAAAATGGTACTTATTTGAGTAGATGTTTGTGTTAACTAATCCTGTTGTAGAAACAATTTCACAATATGTATGTGCATCAAATTATCATGTTGTACACACTAAATGTACACAATATTACATGCCAATTATCTCTCAGTACACAAACAAAAGTGGAGCAAAGGATAAAACAGTAAAAGAAAGTGTGTGTGTATATGCATGTACAAATACATTATATAGGTACATATCATATTTATATTTTATATTTACAAGTTGTAGAAATGTGAATTAAAACAACATGAAATACAAGACTTTTTTCTCAAATGAACTGGCAAAGATTAAAATGAAGATAATGCTTGATTTTCGAGATTAGGGTTTCTGCATTGTTTTTGTAGAATTAATTTAATACTCTTCTGGAAAATTTTTGTTGCTGCTGTTCAAAATTATGGAAGCCACTTTGTCTATCAAATGCCTATGAGAAATGCCCTATTTTGCTTATAAAAAGATACAGGAACTAGGGATATGGATTCCAATATGAACACAGTGCAGAATTTCTGGTGGGTAATATTTTTTATTTTATAAGAAAAATATTCTTTAAAATAGTTTATATATTAGAGTGTTCATACATCAACACATGGAATGTTTCAATGAATTAAATGCTAATAAATCATCTAATTCTAAAAATTAAGCCTCAGATTAAGATCAGACAGTTAACTCTAATAGAAACATTGACAGATTGTGATGTGCTCCAGAATCATTTTTTTCTCTCTTTCTCTCTCCAAATGAGCATTAGAATATTGGTCATGATTAAAGGGAAACACACTCTCATAGGAATGTAAATTAGTAAAAGCTTGTGGCTCAGTTTGACAATATGTGAAGTACTTAAAATTGTAAACATACTTTGACAGAGAAGTTTCATTTTTAGGAATTTATCTTAAAGAAATAATAAGACAAATGTTTAAAGATGTTTATACAAGGGTGTTCATTGAAGTGTTGTTAACAATACTGAGAATTTTGAAATAAACTGGATATTCAACAGTGGGCAATTGGTTTCAAATTTATGCTCTGTGAAGTAGAATTTGCTATATAGAATGAACCATTAAGGATTTGAATTTATAAGTATATTCACTGAGTTTAATGAAATATAAGATGTTCATTACATATAAAGTGAAAAAGCAACTACAATGTTGTATGTTTAGTATTATTCTCTTCACATAAAATTCACACACACACCTGTGCATTGATATCCAAGCAGAATCAACTTCCAAGCATAATACATATATCAAAAGGCTAACAATATGTACCTCAAAATGTGGGATTATGGATAACTTTTTTCCTTTTGTTTTTTGTTTTCTACAAAACATGCATATTATACATTCAGCTTCGATATAATCTGACAATTTCTCATCCAAGCTACCACCTTTGCTCAAGCCACTGTCACTTTAACCTGACATCTTCTCTTGAATCCCCCTGAAAGTAGATGCAGAGATAATAACTAGAGGGCAATTAATTGGATTGGGAGGTGATTCCAGAAGCAGAATGGCCAGTAGAGGAAAAGAGCCTGCAAAATGTGTGTTAATAGACTGGTGACTCGTGACTGCTGTGTCAACTGGGGTCAATCCCACTGTAGTCTATGTGAATGCTCTTCTGAGTTGTCCCATTGAGAGACCGGAAAACCCAGGAATTTCTCTCTCCTTGGTACAGAATTGCCCCAGAGTGTCAAATTTCTGGTAGGTGGTAGCTGATACCAGAAATTTGAGCAAAGTTCTCTAACACCAAAGGAAAACTCTCAGTCAGAGAGACAGAGCTGGGTGCACTTGCTCAGGGAAACTGGAGGGATATGGGCGGGAGCTATATATTGCCCTTGTAGCTGTACTCCTGTGTGAGTCTCAGGACGTCACTGAGGATAGTCAATCTGGTACCCTTGGATTTCTGTCACAGTGTCTCAAAAGGTCTGCTCATTCTACCCTCACCCACTCAGAGTCTGTTCTTAGCATAACCACCAGAGCAATTATTTTAAAACTCAAGTCATACCATGCCAGACCTTTGCTCAGACCTCTGATGGCTTCTCAAGTTACTCACCAAAGCAAACAACCCCCCACAAGGGTCTGTTTAAATAGTCCACAAGGCAGTACCCAATCCAGCCCCCATTATCCCATGTCTCACTTCTTTTCTCACTGGCTTCACTGTAGCCACGCTGACCTTCACACAAGTATTCTTGCAAGTACACACTCATCCAGGGTCTTTGCACTAGTTCCCTTAGCCTGAAAGTCTTCTCTCCCCAAATGTGTACTTTCCTCAGGATCTGCCCACATGATTCCTTCTTGGAGGAGCCCTTCCTGCAGCTCTCTAACTCTATCTCCCTCTGTTCCTATTTGCTTTTCCACATGATAAATGAATGAATAAGCCAAGAGAGAATCAGCTTCCAGAAGTATAGGATGAGATAGAGAATAGTTCTCCAGAATCATTCCTTCTTTGGTATTTTCAGCTCAGTAGAGTCACTTTTACTAACCCTCCATGACTTTGACAATTCTGCTTAGTCCTATTGGTTAGTCCTACAAAGAAGAACTGTACATAAAAGGTCTTTATGACCCAGATAATTACAACGGTGTGGCACTCACCTAGAGACAGACATCCTGGAGTGCAAAGTCAAGTGGGTCTTAGGAAGCATTACCACCAATAAAGCTAATGGAAATGATGAAATTCCAGCTGAGCTATTTAAAATACTCAAAGATAATGGTGTTTCCGTACATAGATAAACTAAAAATGGGCTAAAGTCCTAAATGTGAGACCAAAACTATAAAATTCTTAGAGGAAAACATAGGCAGAACACTCAATAACATAAATCAAAGCAAGCTCCTCCATGACCTACCTCATAAAGTACTGCAAATAAAAACAAAAATAAATAAGTGGAACCTAATTAAATGTAAAAGCTTTTGCACAGCAAAGGAAACTATAAACAAGGTGAAAAGACAACCATCAGAATGGGAGAAAATAATAGCAAATGAAACAACTGACAAAGGATTAATGTCCAAAATATACAAGCAGCTCATACAAGTCAATATCAGAAAAACAAACAATCCAATAAAAAAGTGGGAAAAAGACCTAAACAGACATTTTCTCCAAAGAAGACATACAGATAGCTAACAAACACATGAAAAGATGTACAACATTGCTCATTATTAGAGAAATGCAAACCAAAACTATGAGATATCACCTCAGACCAGTCATAATGGCCATCATCAAAAAGTCTACAAAAAATAAATGCTGGAGAGGGTGTGGAGAAAAGGGAACACTTTCGCACTTTGGAGGCAATGGACATTGATAGAGCTACTATGGAAGATGGTATGGAGATTACTTAAAAAACTAAGACCAAAGCTATCATATGACCCAGCAGTCTCACTACTATCATGCCCTGGGGAAAACAAAATTGACAAAGACACATGTACCCCAATGTTCAATGCAGCACTATTTACAATAGCTAGAACATGGAAGCAACCTAGATGTCCATCAACAGATTAGTGGATAAAGAAGCTGTGGTACATATACACAATGGAATATTACTCATCCATACAAAGGAACACATGTGAGTCAGTTCTAATGAGGCGGATGAAACTAGAGCTTATTACACAGAGTGAAATAAGTCAGAAAGAGAAAGATAAATATCATATACTAATGGTATATGGTGCCATTACCATTTCCAAAGCAGCAATGGAGAAACATACATAAAGAATAGAATTGTGGACAAGGAGGGTGGGAGGGAAGGAGAGGGTGAGATGTATGGAGAAAGTAACATGGAAACTTACATTAACATATGTAAAATAGAGAGCCAATGGGAATTTGCTGTATGACTCAGGGAACTCAAACCAGGGCTCTGCAACAACCTAGAGGGGTGGGATGGGGAGGAAGATGGGAGGGAGGTTCAAGAAGGAGGGGACATATGTACACCTATGGGTGATTCATGCTGATATTTGGCAGAAAACAACAAAATTCAGTAAAGCAATTATCCTTCAATTAAAAAATAAATTAAAAAAATAAAAGATGATGGTGTTAAAGTGCTAAATTCAATATATCAGCAAATTTGGAAAATCCAGCAGTGGTCACAGGATTGGTAAAGGTCAGTTTTCATCCCAGTTCCAAAGAATGGCAGTGTTAAAGAATGTTCAAATTACTAGACAATTGTGCTTACTTCCTATGCTAGTAAAATTATGCTCAAAATCTTTCAAGCTAGGCTTTAGCAGTACTTGAATAGAGAACTTCCAGATGTACAATCTGGGTTTAGAAAGGCAGAGGAACCAGAGATTAAATTGCCAACATCCATTGGATCATAGAGAAAGGAAGGGGATTCCAGAAAAACATTTACTTCTGTTTCCACTGACTAGCCAAAAGCTTTTGATGGATCACAAGAAACTCTGCAAAATTCTTAAAGAGATAGGAATACCAGACCATCTTACCTGTCTCCTGAGAAACCTGTATGTGAGTCAAGAAGCAACAGTTAGAATCTTACATGGAACAATGGACTAGTTCCAAATTGGGAAAGGAGTACATCAAGGCTATATATTGTCACCCTGTTTATTTAACTTACATGCAGAGTACATCATGGGAAATGCTGGGCTGGATGAGTTACAAGCTAGAATCAAGATTGCTGGAAAAAATATCAACAGCCTCAGGTATGCAGATGATACTACTCCAATGGCAGAAAGTGAAGAACAAAAGAGGCTCTTGATGAAGGTTAAAGAGAAGAGTGAAAAAGCTGGCTTAAAACTCAACATTAAAAAAACTGAGGACATGGCATCCAGTCCTATCACTTCATGGCAAATAGAAGGGGAAAAAGTAGCAGCAGTGACAGATTTTCTCTTCTTCGGCTCCCAAATCACTGTAGATGATGACTACAGTCATGAAATTAGAAGACTCTTGCTTCTTGGAATGAAGGCTATGATAAACCTAGAGAGCAGGTTAAAAAGCAGACATCATTTTGCTGACAAAGGTTCCTATAGTCAAAGCTATGGTTTTTTTAGTAGTCACGTATGGATGTGAGAATTGGACCATAAAGAAGGCTGAGCACCAAAGAAGTGATGTTTTCAAACTACGGTGTTAGAGAAGGCTCTTGAGAGTTCCTTGAACTGCAAGGAGATCAAACCAGTCAATCCTAAAGGAAATCAACCCTGAATATTCACTGGAAGGACTGATGCTGAAGTTGAAGCTCCAATACTTTGGCCACCTGATGTAAAGAGCCAACTCATTGGAAAAGATCCTGATGCTGGGAAAGACTGAAGGCAAAAGAAGAGGGCAGCAGAGACGTCATCATCAATTCAGTGGACATGAAATTGGGTGAACTCCAGGAGATGGTGAGGGACAGTGAGGCTTGGTGTGCTATAGTACATGGGGTCCAAAGAATCAGACATGACTCAGCGACTGAACAACAATATATATAATATCTGCCAGAGTCATCTGTTTAATCACATTGCCAGTACTATTTAATCAGATCAATCTGTTTATTCGGATTCCCAGGCTGTCGACATCCTGGAATTACAGGTGGACTGGGGCTCCTGTCATAATGACCTGTCCTAGGAAATCAGATCCCCAAAAGGCAGGACCAGTGTTTTCACAAGGTTCTTGGTGTAAGTTCTGATAAACTCTGTTCTTGTTTCCTTGTAAAGCCAAGGGAGAGAACTTTGCGTGCTGGCACTGAGTCTAGTGGCCCAGATTTTCGTGACAACACACCCTCACATAAGCGAAGACAAAATCATCCTTCCATCACCACCTCTCCTAGCTTTATTGGTCCTGGATCCCTGCCCCAGCCTCCACCCTGCATCACTGGGAAGACTGCTTGTGAAACATGAGTTCCACCCACAGCTCTCTTCACCCATAACTCACTTGAATTAATGACAAGGCTCAACACAGAGAAGTGATAATATCGTCTCTCCAAAGAATATGGAGTGTTTGGAAATATACCTGGGTCACCTATTCCTAGCGCCCAGAGACACCCAGGTCATTCATTTACACAAGAGAAGAAAATGAGATTTGGATCGGAAGTCCCTGGTGTGCCTCAAAGAAGGGAGCTGTAGAGCTGACGTTTCTGTTTAAATCAGTAGCACTTAATCCCACTTGGTGAACTGCAATTTTCTCTAGATCTATTCCATTGCATCACATCCCATTCCATGGGTAACAAATGTTTCGTTAAGCACATACAACATTGATGTCAAAATTTATTTTCTGATATATTATTATACTGTAGTTTAAGTTTGAGGTAATGGAACAGAATTTTTGACAGAATTCTAGTAAAATTTGTTTCTTTCTCTAGCTCTCATAACTGAATTCTGTTTTTAACATGAATCACCTGAAAACATTAGAAAAAATGATTGTTTCTATATTCAACTATACCTAAATGCCTGTAAGGAAGTCTCTCAGGAACTTATGGCATTCAGATGTTTTCCTAATACTCCCAAGTAAGAAATGATCAATGGATTGCTATATATGCTTATCCTCAAATAATCTGAGGTTTGTATGAAAGTTATTCCATAAGTTTTTGTTATATCCTAGCTCTTAAAGAGATTTCATTTTAGTAATATACTGACCATTTGCAATCCTATGCTATGTTTTTGACAACTAACCATAAAATATGAATTTATACATATACAAGAATAAACATTTTCTCAATGTTGATTCAAAACCACAAACACTGTATTTCACAGAAATAATAAATCCATAATAGAATTATTAACATTATCTACATTCTTAATTTTGTGCTTCTCCTTGATACAGTTCAAATAACTTTTCATCTTCCCTTCCTTTTCCACAGAATGTAATTCAGTCTTACCTACAACTCTGTGTGTAAGATTGTGTTTGGGACTTTGAGATACACAACATGATTGGATACAGATTTTAATTTCAAGAAAATTACTTCCTCTCTGTTCTCAGACATGTGGTTTGTTGTAACCAAGAAACCACTCTATATAGAGTTCACAGCTAATAAATTTTAGCCTATTATTTGTTAAGTGCTCATTTTGTTGTAAGCATTGTGCTACTTTCCACTGATTATATTAATATAATTTCATTCCCATCCTTGTATAGTAGGTATTATCTTTCTTTACCAGATGAAACAACTAAGGAATCTTCACTATTTTATTTGATTTAATTCCATATTTCTATATATCAGTATACTTGTCTTCATACTCTTGCTTGTATATTAATTGAAAAATGTTTTTCATTGCCTACTCTAGGTAGAAGTTTCTTAGGAGCTGTGTTATGAGCTACAGGAGCTACAGAGAGGAGTGTAATTCAAACCCTTTCCCCAGATTAAAAATATAGTTGTATGTCATTAGGTGACACAACCATTAAAGCAATAACATCCTAAAATCTTAGCGGTGTAACACAATGGAAGTTAAGGATTTCTGACCATAATGTTTGGTAGGCTGTCTTCCATGTGATGCTTTCAGAACCCGGACTACTATCACCTGGTGTTTTTGTCACCCTTTTGCTTTAGAGTCAATCACTTCTAGCTGTTGGATGGGGAAAAGAGACCAAGATAGGCCTAGTCAGGCCATGGTGCTCTGTTCTATAACCAGAGCTCAGAACATGGGCCTGTGTGATTTCAAGAGTGGCTAGAATATGTGGTCTTATTGAATGCACAGAAAGAAAAGAACATATACAATAGTTAGCAGTCTTTCAACCAGCCCACTCCTTTGGGCATCAAATATCCCTTCACACCTCCACAGACCACTTGCTCCATGGAAGAGAAAAAGACTCATCTATTCAGTTCTGTTCAGTTCAGTTTAGTTCAATTGTTCAGTCATGTCTGACTCTTTGTGACCCCATGGACTACAGCACGCCAGGCCTCCTTGTCCATCACCAACTCTCAGAGTTTACCCAAACTCATGTCCACTGAGTCGGCGATGCCATCCAACTATCTCATCCTCTGTCATCCCCTTCTCCTACCACCTTCAATCTTTCCCAACATCAGGGCCTTTTCAAATGAGTCAGTTCTTCACATCAGGTGGCCACAGTCTCGGGGTTTCACCTTCAATATCAGTCCTTCCAATGAACACTCAGGACTGATCTCCTTTAGGATGGACTGGTTGGATCTTCTTGCAGAGGTCTCAAATGGCTTCAAAAGTCTTCTCCAGCACCACAGTTCAAAAGCTTCAGTTCTTAGTGCTCAGCTTTCTTTATAGTCTAACTCTCACATCCATACGTGACTATTGGAAAAACCATACCCTTGACTAGATGGACCTTTGTTGGCAAAGTATTGTCTCTGCTTTTTAATAAGCTGTCTAGTTTGGTCATAACTTTCCTTCCAAGGAATAATCTTTTAATTTCGTGGCTGCAGTCACCATCTGCAGTGATTTTGAAGCCCCCAAAATTAAAGTCTACCACTATATCTCCATCTATTTGCCAGGAAGTGATGGGACCAGATGCCATGATCTTTGTTTTCTGAATGTCGAGCTTTAAGCCAACTTTTTCACTCTCCTCTTTCACTTTCATCAAGAGGCTTTTTAGCTCCTCTTCACTTTCTGCCATAAGGGTGGTGTCATCTGCATATCTGAGGTTATTGATATTTCTGCCAGCAATCTTGATTCCAGCTTGTGCTTCTTCCAGTCCAACATTTCTCATGATGCACACTGCATATAAGTTAAAAGAGCAGGATGACAATATACAGCCTTGATCTACTCCTTTCCCGATTTGGAACCAGTCTGTTGTTCCATGTCCAGTTCTAACTGTTGCTTCCTGACCTGAATACAGAGTTCTCAAGAAGCAAGTCAGCTGGTCTGGTATTCCCATCTCTTTCAGAATTTTCCACAGATTGTTGTGATCTGCACAGTCAAAGTCTTTGGCATAGTCAATAAAGCAGAAATAGATGTTTTTTTGGAACTCTCTTGCTTTTTTGATGATCCAGTGGATGTTGGCAATTTGATCTCTGGTTCCTCTGCCTTTTCTAAATCCAGCTTGAACATCTGGATGTTCACAGTTTATGTATTGCTGAAGCCTGGCTTGGAGAATTTGGACCATTACTTGGCTAGCATGAAAGATGGGTGCTATTCTGCAGTAGTTTGAACATTCTTTAGCATTGCCCTTCTTTGGGATTGGAATGAAAACTGACCTTTTCCAGTCCTGTGGCCACTGTTGAGGTTTCCAAATTTGCTGGCACTTTAGTGCAGCACTTTCACAGCATCAGCTTTTAGGATTTGAAATAGCTCAACTGGAATTCCATCACCTCCACTAGCTTTGTTCGTAGTGATGCTTCCTAAGGCCCACTTCACTTCACATGCCAGGATTTCTAGCTCTAGGCGAATGATCACACCATCGTGGTCATCTGGGTCATGAGGATCTTTTTTGTACAGTTCTTCTGTGTATTCTTGCCACCTCTTCTTAATATCTTCTGCTTCTGTTAGGTCTATACCATTTCTGTCCTTTATTGAGCCCATCTTTGCATGAAATATTCCATTGGTATCTCTACTTTTCTTGAAGAGATCTCTAGTATTTCCCATTCTATTGTTTTCTTCTATTTCTTTGCACTGATCACTGAGAAAGGCTTTCTTATCTCTCCTTGCTATTCTTTGGAAATCTGCATTCAAATGCATATATCTTTCCTTTTCTCCTTTGTTTTTCTCTTCTCTTCTTTTCACAGCTATTTTCAAGGCCTCCTCAGACAGCCAGTTTGCCCTCTTGCATTTCTTTTTCTTGGGGATGGTATTGCTCCCTGTCTCCTGTACAATGTCACAAACCTCCATCTACAATTCATCAGGCACTCTATCAGATCTAGTCCCTTAATTTACTTCTCACTTCCACTGTATAATCGTAAGGGATTTGATTTAGGTCTTACCTGAATGATCTAGTGGTTTTCCTTACTTTCTTCAGTTTAAGTCTGAATTTGGCAATAAGGTGTCAATGATATGACAGATCCCAGTCTTGATTTTGCTGAGTGTATAGAGCTTCTTCACCTTTTGCTGCAAAGAATATAATCTATTCAATCAGTTCAGTTCAGTCACTCAGTTGTGTCCAACCCCATGAACTGTAGCATGCCATGCCTCCCTGTCCATCACCAACTCCCGGAGTTCACTCAAACCTATGTCCATCAAGTCAGTGATGCCATCCAGCCATCTCATCCTCTGTCGTCCCCTTCTCCTCCTGCCCCCAACCCCTCCCAGCATCAGAGTCTTTTCCAATGAGTCAACTCTTCACATGAGGTGGCCAAACTACTAGAGTTTCAGCTTCAGTATCATTTCTTCCAAAGAACACCCAGGACTGATCTCCTTCAGAATGGACTGGTTGGATCTCCTTGCAGTCCAAGGGACTCTCAAGAGTCTTCTCCAACACCACAGTTCAAAAGCATCAATTCTTCAGCACTCAGCTTTCTTCACAGTCCAACTCTCACATCCATACATGACTACTGGAAAAATCATAGCCTTGACTAGATGGACCTTTGTTGGCAAAGTAATGTCTCTGTTTTTGAATATGCTATCTAGGTTGGTCATAACTTTCCTTCCAAGGAGTAAGAGTCTTTTAATTTCATGGCTGCAATCACCATCTACAGTGATTTTGGAGCCCCTCAAAAATAAAGTCTGATGCTGTTTCCACTGTTTCCCCATCTATTTCCCATGAAGTGATGGGACCAGATGCCATGACCTTAGTTTTCTGAATGTTGAGCTTTAAGCCAATTTTTTCACTCTCCACTTTCACTTTCATCAAGAGGCTTTTGAGTTCCTCTTCACTTTCTGCCATAAGGGTGGTGTCATCTGCTTATCTGAGGTCATTGATATTTATCCCTGCAATCTTGATTCCAGCTTGTGTTTCATCCAGCCCAGCGTTTCTCATTATTTACTTTGCATATAAGTTAAATAAGCAGGGTGATAATATACAGCCTTGATGTACTCCTTTTCCTATTTGGAACCAGTCTGTTGTTCCATGTCCAGTTCTAACTGTTGCTTCCTGACCTGCATATAGGTTTCTCAAGAGGCAGGTTAGGTGGTCTGGTATTCCCATCTCGTTCAGAATTTTCCACAGTTTATTGTGATCCACACAGTCAAAGGCTTTGGCATTGTCAATAAAGCAGAAATAGACGTTTTCTAGAACTCTCTTGTTTTTTTATGATCCAGCGGATGTTGGCAATTTGATCTCTGGTTCCTCTGCCTTTTCTAAAACCAGCTTGAACATCTGGAATTTCATGGTTCGTGTATGGCAGAAGCCTGGCTTAGAGAATTTTGAGCATTCTTTACTAGCGTGTGAGATGAGTGTAATTGTGCAGTAGTTTGAGCATTCTTTGGCTTTGCCTTTCTTTGGGATTCAATACATCCTTCTAAATGTACAGGCACTCAGAGTGATGCATGTCTCATGTATGAGGTCCCTATGTGACTCCCTATGGTTTGGTGACCTATGAACTCTAAAGACAAGTTTCTACCTTCCTATCCCCACCCCATAACTCCCCACCCACCTTCCCACCCTCAATATTCACTGTAAATTAGGGTCAGGATAACAGTTATAAAAGCTCATCTGTAAAGTTCCTTACTAATTATAAAGTCCTGCTGGGTGGCCCTTGTAAAAGTTCTTTATGAGAGGGGATAACAACGTCCTGGATGAGACTTTGATTATATTACATCTCTGGGGGAAATTCCTTTGTGCACTGTTTCCAGTGGCCCGTCTTTGAACATTTTCATTATGACCATGTACATTGGAAGTTGGTGTTGGCAAGTTTGTCCTCCTTGAAGGTTGTCCACCATTTGTTATCTATTTTCTGTTGGTACTGTTTTAAGGGCTCAAATGTTTTAACTTCTGCATAATCACAGTTTTCTGTGGTAAATCTATTTACTTCCAGTCATTTCCATGGGTTAGTGGAAGGAATAGTGAAAGTGAAAGTGAAGTTGCTCAGTTGTGTCCAACTCTTTGCAACCCTGTGGACTGTAGCCCACCAAGCTCCTCTGTCCATGGTATTCTCCAGGCAAGATTACTGGAGTGGGTTGCCGTTTCCTTCTCCAGGGATCTTCCTGACCCAGGGATGGAACCCAGGTCTCCCACACTGTGGGCAGACTCTTTAACCTCTGAGCCACCAGGGAAGCCCTAGTGGAAGGAATACCAATAGCCAATCTTCAATCTCTTTTCTAATGACAGTTCTCAAAACTGAATTGTTTTCTTCAATTGGAAGAAGGGGCCTAACATCCTTAATCTGATCTTTAACAGTTGGAGTTTCTTTGAATTACAAATGAAAAGACTTATTAGACCTGCCTGATCAGCAAGCTGTCCTTTAGAAAACAAAACACCAGAATAGAACAAAACCCAAACAAATTAACCAAAAAATATTGGCAAAAATGAAAATTTAGTAACTACTCTAGATCAAGGATATATCTATGTTGTTCCATTGCTTCTGACTTGCAGTTGAAAGAGTGAGGTTCACCTTGTCTTACGTAAATGAAAATCCATATGAAATAGATGAATTTATGAAAGCAGGAAGACATTCAGCAAATATCTTAGAAAGCATCCCTTCTCACTCATCATCATATTGTAACATCTAGCAAGTCCAAGAATAAAGAGTTAACCATTCATACTTGCAGGAAATAGTAAATGAACAAATTCTTGTTGAAAGCTTCTGGAAAATTCATTCCTTTGGGTTGGTAATTTCAAATAGGAGCTTGTCATTCCTCATTCTTGCCTCTATGGATGTGAATTGTTCTCCTTACTGTATTCCCTAAACTCCTCCATCAGTTATTTATTTTACACTTGGGGCAGAAACACTTGAAAACACTGTCATTTAAAATGCCTTATAAGGAGAAAGGATCTTACCAGATGAGCTCTAAGTCTCATATACTTGCTTTGGAAATGAATAGTTTATAGTCTGTGTATTACCAGTTGCTTACTTGGTTGAGGTCCTGGTCAGGAAGCTGAGGAAGACTGTGGTAGCACATGGGGTCAAGGAGGTATAGCAGAAGTGATGGAGAATTTGATATTTCTCTGGAAATGAGTCTCCTATTTTTAGAAGACAATACAATATAGTAGAAAGAATACAAACTTTGAATTTTTTATTGATTGGTAGGTTTTGTTTACAAGCTGTAACTGTTTATGAGCTATATAACTCTGAGAAAGTTACCAAACCTCCTTTTGGTTCATTTTTCTTATCTGAAAAATTTGGGATAATAGTGGTACATTCTCCATAGTATTATTTGAAGGATTAAATGAACTAATAGTTCGGAAAGCAGTTTCAAATGCATTCAGTATCATAATTGGCACTCAAAAAATACCTTTGATAAAAATGATCAGTTTCTAATCCATTTGTCCTTCTCACAAGGATTGTAGATATAGGGCATCAATCTCACAGGAATAGAGCTTGCTGTTGGCACCTTTTCCTAGCCAACTCAGAAGATTATTGGAGAAGTAGAAGCAGGACTCACCTCACCCTGGTACTCTTTCTTTAAGGCAGTATTTTACCACATTAGAGCTTTGTTCTTTTTTAGAGGGGGTGGGGAGTTTGGAGCAAAGAAATGTTTACTATTGGGCCAAGAAAGGAGACCAGGTGACTCATGCTCAAAAAAATCCCCAGCTATCAGAATTCTGTCTTTATGCAGAATATGGTATCAGTGCAACAAGTGCAAAGAGCACTGGGCTGATAGTTCAACACACATTTGTATTTCTTTGTTATTTTGTCAATTTATGCATTAATTCAGCAAATATTGCTGAAGGCTTATGATTACTAATTTGCTACAACTGTAGAGTTGAGTATTTTAACCATCCCCCATCCCCATATGAATAGGAACTTGATGATGTCACTTAAACTCTTAATGTGTTGGTTGACTCAGCTGTCCACAGTGATCAGCCCTGCCCTGTCTTTCTCACAGTTTCTATGATAGAATAGGTTGGAGAGTGCTTTGCAGAAAAAAAGGACTAGACAATTATGAGGTGTCAGTATATTAATAGCATTTCTTGAGCAACCTTTGGAATATGGCATGACTACTGCACACTAGTCATTAAACTCTAACAATCTCCCTTTTTCTTCATGATTATAAGAAAGCCACAAAAGAAAATGGATCATAAAGAAACAGGGAGGTTGTTAGAGTTTAATGACATTTTGCTGAATACAAATAACTGAACCCAAGATTCTTTCATTGTTGAGTTAGGTGTGAAGTTATGACTGTGAAAAAAGATGAGAAAGTTAAACAGGTGTAGTGACTGTCCTTTTCATCATAGGTGACAGTAATGCAAAAGTAAGTCAAGAGATACCTGGAGAAACAAGCAAGTTTGGCCTTGAAGTACAAAATGAAGCAGGGCAAAGGCTAATAGAGTTTTGCCAAGAGGACACACTGGTCATAGCAAACACCCTCTTTCTACAACACAAGAGAAGACTCTACACATGGACATCACCAGATGGTCAATACCGAAGTCAGATTGATTTTATTCTTTGCAGCCGAAGATGGAGAAGCTCTATACAGTTAGCAAAAACAAGACCAGGAGCTGACTGTGGCTCACATCATGAACTTCTTACTGCCAAACTCAGACTTAAATTGAAGAAGGCAGGGAAAACCACTAGACCATTCAGGTATGACCAAAATCAAATCCCTTATGATTATACAGTAGAAGTGACAAATAGATTCAAGGCATTAGATGTGATAGACAGAGTGCCTGAAGAACTATGGACTGAGGTTCATAACATTGTACAGGAGGCAATGATCAAAACCATCCCCAAGAAAAAAAAATGCAAAAAGGCAAGATAGCTGTCTGAGGAGGACTTAAAAACAGCTGAGAAAAGAAGTGAAAGGCAAAGAAGAAAAGGAAAGATACACCCATTGAAATTCAGACTTCTAATGAAAAGCAAGGAATAAGAAAGATTTCCTAAATGAGCAATATAAAGAAACAGAGGAAGACAGTAGAATGGGGAAGATTAGAGATCTCTTCAAGAAAATTAGAGATACCAAGAGAATATTTCATGCAAAATTGGGCACAATAAAGGACAGAAACAGTATGGACCTAACAGAAGCAGAAGATATTAAGAAGAGGAAGCAAGAATACACAGAAGAACTATACAAAAAAGATCTTAATGACCCAGATAACCATGATGGTGTTGTCACTCACCTAGAGCCAGACAACCTGGAGTGCAAAGTCAAGCATTATCTTTTAGGATTTGAATAGCTCAGCTGGGATTCTATCACCTCCACTAGCATCACTACCAACAAAGCTAGTGGAGGTGATGGAATTCCAGCTGAGCTATTTCAAATCTTAAAAGATAATGCTATTAAAGTGGTTCACTAAATATGCCAGCAAATTTGGAAAATTCAGCAGTGGCCACAGGACTGGAAATGGTCAGTTTTTATTCCAATCCCAAAGAAGGGCAATGCCAAAGAATGGTCAAACTACTCCGCAATTGCACTCATTTCACTTGTTAGCAAGGTGATGCTCAAAATCCTTCAAGCTAGGCTTCAACGGTATGTGAACCAAGAACTTCCAGATGTACAAGCTGGATTTAAAAAAGGCAGAGGAACCAGAGATCAAATTGCCAACATCTGTTGGATCATCAAAAAAGCAAGAGAATTCCAGAAAAACATCTATTTCTGCTTCATTGATTATGCTAAAGCCTTTGACTGTGTAGATCACAACAAACTGTGGAAATCTCTTGGAGTGAATACCAGACGACCTTATTGTCTGTATGCAGAAATCTGTATGAGAAATCTGTATGCAGGTCAAGAAGCAACAGTTGGAACTGGATATGAAACAACAGACTGGTTCAATATCGGGAAAGGAGTACATCAAGGTTGTATACTGTCACCATACTTACTTAGCACATATGCAGAGCACATCATGTGAAATGCTGGGCTGGATGAATCACAAGCTGGAATCAAGTTTGGTGGGAGAAATTTCAATAATCTCAGATATGCAGATGATATGACCCTTATGGCAGAAAGTGAAGAGGAACTTAAGAGCCTCTTGATGAAGGTGAAAGAGGAGGCTTAAAACTCAATATTCAAAAAGCTAAGATCATGGAATCTGGTCCCATCACTTCATAACAAATAGACAGGGAAATAATGGAATTGGTGACAAATTTTATTTTATTGGGCCTCAAAATTACTGTGGACAGTGACCACAACCATGAAACTAAAAGAAGCTCGATCATTGGAAGAAAAGCTATGACAAAACTAGACAGCATATTAAAAAGTAGAGACATCACTTTGCCAGCAAAGGTCCGTATATTCAAAGCTATCATTTTTCCAATAGTCATGTATGGATATGAGAGCCAGACAATAAAAAAGGCTGAGTGCCAAAGAATTGATGCTTTTGAACTGTGATGTTGGAGAAGACTCTTGAGAATCCCTTGGACAGCAAGGAAATCAAACCAGTCCATCCTAAAGGAAATCAGTCCTGAATATTCATTGGAAGGAGTGATGCTGAAGCTGAAATTCCAATACATTGGCCTCCTGATGCAAAGAGCTGACTCATTGGCAAATATCCTGATGCTGGGAAAGATTGAAGGCAGGAGGTGAAGGAGATGACAGAGGATAAGACGGTTGGATGGCAGCACCAATGCGTTGGACATAAGTTTGAGCACACACTGGGAGTTGGTGCTGGTCAGGGAGGCCTGGCATGCTGCAGTCCATGGGGTCACAAAGAGTCAGACACAACTTAGCCACTGAACTGAACTGATATATAAAATAGATAACTAATAAAAACCTACTGTATAGAGCAGGCAATTCTATTCAGTGCTCTGAAATGACCTATATGGGGAAATAATCTAAAAATTTTTGATATATGTATAACTGATTCACTTTTCTGTACAGCAGAAACTAACACAACATTGTAAATTAATGATACTCCAATAAAAATTTTAAAAAGAGCAGAAACTATACCTTTTATTGCTCTTACATCCTAGAAACTTGACTCTCAGGTTTGGCTAAATTATTCAGACTATGAATCAGAAGTATAATTGTTTTTAATGTCTGCTGATGTTTTGCACAGCAATTGGAATATTTCATAGGATATTAGTGCTGCAAGGGACCTTAACAAATCTTAATCAGATGGCTTTCATTTTGTAAACAAAAATATTCAAAGGCAAATCACTCCTCTGAGTGCACAGCATTGCTGCATGCTTGGTTGTAGAGTTCTCTGAGTGCCTTCCCTCTGATGCTCCAGAGATTCCTAGGTTGCACTTTGTGGTATTAGAAGGAGAAGACTAGCACAAATTTATATTTTTCGTAAAATGAAGGAGCTGATGTGTAGGTTAAGTAGTTCTCAACCATGGAATATTTTGTCCTCAATGGGGCATTTGGCAATGTCTGCAGGTATTTTTTGTAGCAACACCTGGGAGAGCGCTACCTGCATCTAGTGAGTAGAGGTCAGAGATCATGCTAGATATCCTACAAAGCAAAGGATAGCCCCTCATTACCAAAAATTATACACTGCCAAATGTCAATAGGTTGTGAAACCCTGCAGTGGGTATTCTTGTCAGCTCAAGAGAGAGGGCAAGGGGCAGTCCAAGAACAAAGGATAGAGAACTGCCATTTACAAACTGTATCTTCAAACACAATGGCCAAATAGTTTCTCCTTTCAGAGTAATAAGGTGGTGAGATGTCTGATAGCAGGTTAATCATTTTAAGAGCATTTAATGACGAGATGAAGTCTTGATGGACAGATTATTAACCAGTATTCTCACAAGGAGATTCTAAATTTATTATTCGATTAACCCATTGTTTTGCTTGTGCCAAAAGATCCTCTGAAGATAACCTTTGACCCTTTGAGTCTGAGAGCCACACACCTGGTCCGAAGTGCCAGCACTAACACTTTAATAGACTGTGTGGCCCCTAAATTTATTTGTTGAAGCCTTAATCCCCTAGTTTGACTGTATTTGGAGATGTGGGCCTTGATAGAAGTATTAAATGAGGTCGTAAGGTGGGGCTATGATCTGATAGAATTTGTGTCCTTCTAAGAAGAAACACTGGAGAAGGTAATGGCATCCCACTCTAGTACTCTTGCCTGGAAAATCCCATGGATGGAGGAGCCTGGTAGGCTGCAGTCCATGGGGTCGCGAAGAGTTGGACACTACTGAGCGACTTCACTTTCACTTTCACTTTCATGCATTGGAGAAGGAAATGGCAACCCACTCCAGTGTTCTTGCCTGGAGAATCCCAGGGACGGGGGAGCTGGTGGGCTGCCGTCTATGGGGTCGCACAGAGTCGGACACGACTGAAGCGACTTAGCAGCAGCAGCAAGAAGAAACACCAGAGCCCCATCTCTCTGTGCACTAATAGGAAAGGCCATGTAAGAATTCTGTGAGAAGGTCACTGTCCAAAAGCCAGGAAAAGTGGCTTCATCAAAAAACACTGAACCCTGCCAGACCTTGATCTACGATTTGCAGCCTCCAGACTATGAGAAAGAAATTTCTGTTGTTTAAGCACCCAGCCTGTGGCATTTTGATGGCATTCTAAACAGACTAATACACTCAAGAAGCTTGAACAACTGAAAAAGCACAGAAAGTAATAAAGATCTCCAAGAATAACTTACAAGGGAAATGGTAAGAGAGTAAAACTGATTTTCCTCCAGTGAAGACTATCAGTGAGCATTCCCCTGCCATCCCCACATCAGCATTATCGCCTAACAACTTCTTTCCAATAACAGACAGTTCTAACTGACTCTGGTTTTTGGAAGCTAGGCCTCCTTTTGGTTGCTGATGACTTTTCAAAAGAAACAAAACATATTGAATAACATAATTAGAAGATATTTTAATAAAAGGAAGATAAATGATATTTTTGTGCAATAAGGATTATATATCGGGGCCACCTATTAACAACAACAACAAAATGTTTCCTTGAAGACTTTGGTGCAATACTTTTAAATATTAGGTTTGCATAGGAATTATTTAGAATACTTGTTAAAGATTCAGATCCATGGGCCCATCACCATAGATTCTGACTTAGTGGGTTTGAAGTAGGGCTTAGAATCTATTTACAAAACCCTTGGCATTTCTGTACAGGCAATTTACTAATCACACTGAGAAACACTGTGTCCATACTTCACAATGAACTTTTCAAGGGCAATTTCATTCACAATAAATTTAAGAAAATGGGGAAGAAATAAATGAAGGGATTTGGAGAAAAGGAAATGCAATGAGGCATAAAAACAATGAAAACTGAAATATAATCCAGATATGAAGAAGTGAGGGCAACCTTGGGGAAGAATTGCATTTTAGAGCAAGTTACAGTGAAAAGGGATGGAGCCTGCTAGAAGTTTATAGTAAAAAAATTCAGTTTATTTCCATTTGTCATAACTGGCTTCTGAATTCCAGTCTTGGCATTTGTAGTCATTGTTAGGGACAATAATTAATTCACCCTGTCTCTCACTTTGATTTCAAGACTTGAAATCAGTCTAGAGTCCTCTAAAGAACCTCTCTTTTGGTTCACTAAGGAGATTCAGGAGGAAAAAACTTCATGATATTTAAGTGCCAGTAGGGGACTTAGACCTCTGGGAATTAGACAGGCTAAAGATATGCTGGGTGACATATTCCATAGGTATTTCTTATAGGATATTTTATGGGCATATTCCATAGATATCTGAAACCAGACTATCAAGAGGAGAACCTCATAGGTGAAAACCATTTTGTATACCTGCACATTCTGTGACTCTTAATGTTTATTTTACTTAGGCGAAATCAAGTTTAAATGACATCAGTCACAAGAGGAAAATGGAGTGTTTTGATATGGGTGGGCCAAGGAGATATAGGGGAGATCATGGTGGGACAGCTACAGAGTCTACATAAGTATTCTGGATGCCTATTGCCAATTATGTGATATTGGAAATTATATTTCCCAGAATCTTGTGGAAATGCCTGATACTTTTCTGAGTTGGGTTATACAAAAGTGAAGTTGCATGAAATTTGGAAGGCAGATGTGAAATAGAAGTCATATGCTTTGAAGATCCTTGTCAATGAGATGTGGTGAGAGAGAGACATAAAGGTGTAGGTGGGTTCCAATTTGTTATTGATCTGGCAGCCTAACGACCAACAGAACACACGGTTTGCTATCTGACCATTTTCTGGTAAATGCATAGAACCAAAAAACTTCTACAGACTTCTATAACCCTCCGCACAGTTGAACTATAGCAGCTAGGTGCTCCTAGCTTCCAGATGTTCCTGCAAGCTCTAATTCACTCAGTCACACCATGAATAGCTAATGGCTTTTCTCTGATCCTTCTACTCTAGACTTTTACTTCCCAAGTGACTCCCTCAATCATATAAGGTCTAATTCCTATAATGAATTTCTTATTCCATGACACTTGTGATAATACTGCTTCCCAGACTAAACCCTGATCAGTAACGACCCTATATCACTTCCCTCCAACCTTTCCAATGCATACCAGCCTCATAGACCTTCAAAGTACAAAGAACATTGAGAAGATACAATTCTTCACATATACTTAAGCTAACTCTTCCCATAATAATTAGTATCTAGATATGAGAGCTTTCTCTCAGTGAGTACTAGAGAAAGGTTTGATGCGTAGAGCTAATGTTTTGCAACAATAAGAAACTGAAGGCATCCTTCAATTTATAAAGAGTTTAGATTGAGACACATGGACTTTAAGGACAATTGTAACATTTTTGGAGTCCAGATGGCTGTCAGTGACCCTTATTTTGTTGTTCAGTCTCTAAGTCGTCCTACTCTGTGTGACCCCATGGACTGTAGCACACCAGACTTTGCTGACCTTCACTGTCTCCTAGAGTTTGCTCAAACTCATGTCCATTGAGTCAGTGATGCCATCCAACCACTTCATCCTCTGTCACCCTCTTCTCCTACCTTCTTTATTTCCCAGCATCAGGGCCTTTTCCAATGAGTTGGCTCTTCGCATCAGGTGGCCAAAGTATTGGAACTTCAGCTTCAGCATCAGTCCTTCTAACGAATACTCAGAATTTATTTCCTGTAGGATTGACTGATTTTATCTCCTCGCTGTCCAAAGAACTCCCAAGAATCTTCACCAACACCACAATTCAAAAATGTCTTTTTTTTTTTTTTTTTTTTTGGTACTCAGCCTTCTTTATGGTCCAGCTCTCACATCCATACACGACTACTGGAAAAACCATAGCTTTGACTATTGGACCTTTATTAGCAAAGTGATGTCCCTGATTTTTAATATACTGTCTAGATTTTTCATAGCTTTCCTTCCAAGGAGCAAGTGCCTTTTAGTTTCATGGCTGTAGTCATGGATTTTAGAGATCAAGAAAATAAAATCTGTCACTGTTTCCACTTTTTCCCTCATCTATTTGCATTGAAGTCATGGGGCCAGATGCCATGATCTTCATTTTCTTAATATTGAGTTTTAAATCAGCTTTTTAACTCTCCTATTTCACCCTCATCAAGAGGCTCTTTAGTTCCTCTTTGCTTTCTGCCATTAGAGTGGTATCATTTTCATATCTGAGGTTGTTGATATTTCTCCTGGCAATCTTGGTTCCAGTTTGTGATTCATTCAGCCTGGCATTTTGCATGATATAGTCTGCATATAAGTTAAATAAGCAGGGTGACAACATACAGTCTTGGTGTACTCCTTTCCCAATTTTGAATCAGTTCATTTTTTCATGTCTGGTTCTAACCATTGCTTCTTGACCTGCATATAGGGTTCTCAGGAGACAGGTAGGATGGTCTGGTATTCACATCTCTTTAAGAATTCTCCACAGTTCGTTGTGATCCACAATGTCAAAGCCTTTTGCAGAGTCAGTGAAGCAGATGTTTTTTTTTGGAATTTCCTTGCTTTTTCTATGATCCAACAGATGTTGGCAATTTGATCTCTGGTTCCTTTGACTTTTCTAAATCCAGTTGGTACATCTGGAAGTTCTTGGTTCACGTACTATTGAAGCCTAACTTGAAGGATTTTGAGCATTACCTTACTAGCATATGAAGTAAGTGCAATTGTACAATAGTTTGGACATTCTTTGGCATCACCTTTCTTTGAGATTGGAATGAAAACTGACCTTTTCCAGTCCTATGGCCATGGATGAGTTTTCCAAATTTGCTGACATATTGAATGCAGCCTTCAATCTGGATATAAGTTTAGAACACTAGATGAGGAAGTCAAGTGATAGGCAAGTGGATGTTCTTCAGACAAGCCACTTGGAGAAATCTGCTTTAGCAGAGTGACTGGAAATGCAGAAATCAAAGGGATGCCAAGGGTTATGAAAGTGGCAAAGTATAGAGCGATTTAAGATGCTTTAAAACCAAAGAGAAACTCTCTACAGGGCAAATAATGTGTTACTTTCCTTTTCTAGGGAACTAGAGATTTGAAGTGCAGCCTGCTCACAGCCAGAGGAGACCACAGGAAGTTCACATTCTGGGTCAGCAATACTGGTGGTTGAAGTTCTGCAGGGTTTGGGTCCTCCCATACTCAGTTGCTGCTGCTGCTGCTGCTAAGTTGCTTTAGTCGTGTCTCTGTGCGATCCCATAGACGGCAGGCTACCAGGCTCCCCTGTCCCTGGGATTCTCCAGGCAAGAACACTGGAGTGGGTTGCCATTTCTGTCTCCAATGCATGAAAGTGAAAAGTGAAAGTGAAGTCGCTCAGTCGTGTCCGACTTTTAGTGACCCCATGGACTGCAGCCTCCCAGGCTCCTCCGTCCATGGGAGTTTCCAGGTGAGAGTACTGGAGTGAGTTGCCGTTGCCTTCTCTGCATATTCAGTGGCAGTGTCCTCCAAACTTTGCTTTGGATTGGTGGACTGCAGAACTTGGGGTGACTCAGCACCCTTCCTAGATAGAAGGTAGATAAGCAAAGAGAGTGGAGACAGTTACATTTATGACTGGACTTAAGGTTAGTTAGTAAAATATATCTTTGTGTTGTTAACACAGCTGTTTCAACACTTTTCTCTCTCTGTTTTACAGGAAATATTTTATGTGAAGATTTCTAACCTTACTAAGGCTGAAATAATTAGGAAATTTATTTTTCCAACTTCAGACCAATAAGTAGATGAGGATCTGGTTTCTTCCTGAAGTCTTGTGGAAATAGCATCAGCTGTTCCTTCTGAGTGCTGTTCGGTGGCGTTACTGCAGGGACATGCACACAGAGGGATAGATATTCAGACTCAGCAATGGACAGTTCCTGCTCCCTCTTACCTGGCATGAACCTCAAATATTTTCTTCCTCCACTGTCTGGCACTCTCCATGGGAAAACAGATGACACCACCCTTATGGCAGAAAGTGAAGAACTTTAGTTCTTTAGAGCCTCTTGATGAAAGTGAAAAAGGAGAGTGAAAAACTTGGCTTAAAGCTCAACATTCAGAAAACTAAGATCATGGCATCCAGTGCCATCACTTCATGGCAAATAGATGGGGAAACAGCGGAAACCAGTGACAAACTTTATTTTCTTGGGCTCCAAAATCACTGCAGATGGTGACTGCAGCCATGAAATTAAAAGACATTTGCTCCTTGGAAGAAAAGTTATGACCAACCTAGACAACATATTAAAAAGCAGAGACATTACTTTGCCAACAAAGGTCCATCTAGTCAAGGCTATGGTTTTTCCAGTAGTCATGTATGGATGTGAGAGTTGGACTGTGAAGAAGGCTGAGCACCGAAGAATTGGTGCTTTTGAACTCTGGTGTTGGAGAAGACCCTTGAGAGTCCCTTGGACTGCAAGGAGATCCAACTAGTCCATCCTAAAGGAAATCAGTCCTGAATATTCATTGGAAGGACTGATGCTGAAGCTGAAACTCCAATACTTTGGCCACCTGATGTGAAGAACTGACTCATTTGAAAAGAACCCTGATGCTGGGAAAGACTGAAGACAGGGCGGCGGGGGGGGGGGGGGCAGGAAGGGGACGACAGAGGATGACATGGTTGGATGGCATCACCGACGCAATGGACATGAGTTTGAGTAGGCTCCGGGAGTTGGTGCTGGACAGGGAAGCCTGACATGTGGCAGTCCATGGGGTTGCAAAGAGCTGGACATGACTGAGTGACTAAACTGAGGGGAAAACTCTCTCCCTTTACTCTCAATTTGCTGGAGAGGGTGTGGAGAAAAGGGAACCCTCTCACACTGTCGGTGGGAATGCAAACTAGTACAGCCACTATGGAGAACAGTGTGGAGATGCCTTAAAAAATTGCAAATAGAACTGCCTTATGACCCAGCAATCCCACTGCTGTAATACACACCGAAGAAACCAGAACTGAAAGAGACACGTGTACCTTAATGTTCATCACAGCACTGTTTATAATAGCCAGGACATGGAAACAACCTAGATGTCCATCAGCAGATGAATGGATAAGAAAGCTGTGGTACATATACACAATGAAGTATTACTTAGCCATTAAAAAGAATACATTTGAATCAGTTCTAATGAGGTGGATGAAACTGGAGCTGATTATACAGAGTGAAGTAAGCCAGAAAGAAAAATACCAATACAGTATACTAATACGTATATATGGAATTTAGAAAGATGGTAATGATAACCCTGTATGTGAGACAGCAAAAGAGACACAGATGTATAGAACAGTCTTTTGGACTCTGTGGGAGAGGGTGGATGATTTGTGAGAATGGCATTGAAACATGTATAATATCATATGTGAAATGAATCGCCAGTCTAGGTTCGATGCAGGATACAGGATGCTTGGGGCTGGTGCACTGGGATGACCCAGAGGGATGGTTTAGGGAGGGAGGTGGGAGAGGGGTTCAGGATTGGGAACACATGTCCACCCGTGGCAGATTCATGTTGATGTATGGCAAAACCAATACAGTATTGTAAAGTAAAATTAAAAAAATTTTTTTAATTAAAAAAATAAAAATAAAATAAAACGAAAATTTGCTGTCAGTTCAAAGCATCTAAAGGATGAGTCTGAATTTAAAACTGAAATTGTCTTCCACCCTGCTGCCTTACTAAGCTACCCCCAAAGCTGAAAATTTCCTCCACCCTCACTGCAAATAAAATGGTCCCCTGAGTAGGGGGCTAGCTGATGGCAGCAGCTGGGTGAGCTTCACAACTGCTCCTGAAGGAATAGGATCGTCCTGTGATAATCAGACCTCCCTCCCTCAGGGGGCACTGGGGTTTGTAACCGGTACACTTATTTCTGTTTTACCTGTAAGTAAAGGGTAATCATACATTAATTCCCTTAAGCTGTAGTTGAAATCATGTTTTAACTGGGAGATGGAAGCTTCCAGGCCTCCTTAAAATGCTAATAAGCTTTGAGATGTGTGATGGCAAGGGCTTCTGAGGTCAGTTTGCTGGTGTCCAGGGCTGCTTTGGATGTAATTGAGGTCTGTCCCTATATGTCCTCTTTAGCCCTTGCAAGATACCCTGCAGACTGTGGAACACGTTCTCTTTATCTGACATGTGGTGCCACCACCAGCACACTTCTCTAGCCCACTAGCCTCCCCAGACAACCCCATAGACTTGGTAGAGGCATGAAAACTGTGAGGCAAACAAAGTTGGTCTCTGGTGCATTTCCATCAGAGCTCACAGAGGCAAGAGCTTCACATGGAATGAAACTGGCAAAACCCAAACCAGGAAGTGGCAAACACTGGAAAGTAGAACCTGGGCAAGATACAAGAATGGGGGGAAAACGTCAAGGTCAAATCCCCAATTAGCATAATAGAAGTCCCCAGTTCCATTGGGAATTGGCATTTCTGGAGTTGCTGGGGCCAGAAGTAGCCTGGAACTTACAAGGAAAAAGTCCTGAGAATTAGTGCTGGTGATGCAGTTCTCTTGACAACTTTCCCCCAGGGCCGGACGAGTTCTCTCTTATCTCAAGGATGCACCTCTCTTTTATCTCAGTATTGAAGGGCCAGTATTCAGAATTCTTCACAATTTTCCTCTTACAGATTTTCTGTTGTTGTTGTCCCCTAATCTGATTGTTGTCTGTCTCCAGGGGTGGAGTACCAAGACTGGAGTGCTAAGCTAATTGCTTTGCTTCACTGAGTTTCTGCTTTTCCTCCGAGACAACTTTTACACTTTCTCTCCCCTTTCTATAGTAATATCAACCTTGGGCATGTCACTTAGCACTGGGTACACTTGGTGGCTACAAAATTTAGAGCTGACTAATTCAATGAAAGATGTTAAGGGCAGGTAAGGAGCTGTTATTCATCTTGGCATTTGCCTTTTAGTAGAGAATTTACTTTCTCCAAAACTCCCTCTAATGAAAGAGGGGAGAACCTGCCCATTTTGTCACCTCTCAAATCCTGTCCTATGGGTATTATCTATTCCACCTACTAGCCCAAGAACAATACTGAAGTAAAGAACAGAGCAGCTCTCAGTTTAAAGAATGTTTCCCAGGCCAATGGAATCAAACAGTTGGCAACTCCCAAATCTGTTTGCAGACAGTGCTGAAAGTTGAGATTAGTATAGCTGCAGGATTGGATACAATCTTCGGATTGTCTTGCCAAATATGGGTTAAAATGACTTTGGCTGCTGTACGCTCCAGTTTCAATGGAGGCAGAGAAAGCGTCTCTTTCTCTCATCTTTTCTGAGCTCCTGGGGCCTAACAGTCAGTGTTTGGCTTAGAAAGGGATTTGGTATCTTTTTATTATAGTTTTGATGTCAACTCCAATGCCACATGTGAAGCCTTCTTATTTTCAAGGGGCAGCCACAAGCAGAGAACAGCAATCTATGTTTTTCTTTTTTTTTTTGTCTCTGAGATAATTTTGAAGGAGGCAATGTTTTTGTTTCCAAATTACCCCTCCACTTTTCAATTTTTGTATCTCCTTACATATCCTCATATATCATTTTCATGGTTTTGTGGTTTTAGGCTGTTCTTCTTTTGAGAGAAAAGCAATCTGATAATAAGCCTATATTAGGTATTCAGACCTGAGTATGTTATTCCTTTAAAGGCTACTTACATTTTTTAAAAGGTTGCAGAAAGAAGACAATACTCAAACCATATTTGCCCTACATGCAAAAACATTTTTGACTCAAAATATAAGTATCACTTTTCATAACCCAAGCACACCTAGACCTCTGGAAAAGTTCAGTTCTCTCTTGGTAGAAGCATTGGCTAATTGCAGCTTCAATTCATATCGCTGCTATTACTGATAAAGCAATGGTTTCTGTGGATTATATTATTTATTTATTTGTATAATCCAGAATATTTTAGAATTTAGGTGGAACATGGAGGTGGGGAGAGGGTGTAGAGCAATAAAGCAGAGTAATGGGAGCCCCTGAAGATGAGCATGCATTGTTTATATGGTCACTGGTCACTAATGTTGATTGGTATCAAGATAAGATCAGGTCAGATCACTAACATCTTGAAGTCTTTAATCCTTTTTAGGCATCTATGCAATTTTAAAAATAAACTGAAAAAATAACTACCATAATACTTTATAAAGTATAATAATTTTTGAAAGATTAATATTAGTATGAATATTTGTGGGAGTATCATTAAGTAGAGGAGCTTCCCTGGTGGCTCAAATGGTAAAGCGTCTGCTTGCAACACGGGAGACCTGGGTTCAATCCCTGGGTCAGGAAGATCCTCTGGAGAAGGAAATGGCAACCCACTCCAGTACTCTTGCTTGGAAAATTCCATGGATGGAGGAGCCTGGTAGGCTACAGTCCATGGGGTTGCAAAGAGTCGGACACGACTGAGCGACTTCACCTTCACTTTCATTAAGTAGAACAGTTTTAGCTGTTTGTGACATAAACACTGATGGGATGCATAGACTCCAGATGAAATGTATACAATGTTCAGTGTTAAAAAGCAACAATATTTCCACTGCAAACATATATTCCTGGCATAGAGAAGTCTGTTAAGAAAAGTCTTTTCTATCAATAATACATCATAATGGTGGCTGATGTCTTGAGCGGGAAGACAGAACCCCAGGGATGAATGTAGTATGGAAAATAAAGGAACAAAACCTAATAAGGCTGCTTTTTTGCTCAGCTTACATTGGAGAACTTGATTTTAACATCTGCAAATATGGGTCTTTTTATGTGATCATGTGCTAAAGCAGCAAAGTTGTAATAATGTCTTGTATTAAAGTGAATCATTTAAAAATGAGAATTTATTTATTTAATGAGTTTTCTTTTCCTGAACTGGATGTACATATTTAACTCTAGCAGACAGAGTGGCTGTTAATAATTCATATTCCCATCACTAGGGTATGAAAATTCCAGGCATCATCATTTATTTTAGCCATTCTGTGCTATTGCATATTATTTTGGTTTTAATTTGCATTATCCTAATACCTAATGAACATGATCACTTTTCTATATGTTAATTTGTCATTTGGATTTCAAGAAGTTTCTCTTCATATCTTTTGCTCACAAAAGACCCTGACTAGTCAAAGAAATCTTGAGAAAGAAGAATGGAACTGGAGAAACCAAGTTCCAAGTTCCTAGTCTGAAGACAGGGTCTTCTTGGCTTAGACTTCGGGCTATACTATAGACTATAGATTTCAGACTCTGCTACAAATCTACAGTCATCAAGACAGTATTGTACTGGCACAAAAACACAAGTACAGACTAATGGAAGAAAATAGATACCCCAGAGATAAACCAACACACCTATGGAAAACTTATCTTTGATAAAGGAGGCAAAAATATACAATAGAAAAATGACAGTTTCTTCAATAAGTGGTGCTGGGGAAACTGGTCAACTGCATGTAAAAGAATGAAATTTGAACATTTGATAACACCATCAGTTCAGTTCAGTTCAGTTCAGTCGCTCAGTCATGTCTGACTCTTTGCGACCCCATGAATCCCAGCACGCCAGGCCTCCCTGTCCATCACCAACTCCCGGAGTTCACTCAGACTCACGTCCATCGAGTCAGGGATGCCATCCAGCCATCTCATCCTTTGTTGCCCCATTCTCCTCCTGCCCCCAATCCCTCCCAGCATCAGAGTCTTTTCCAATGAGTCAACTCTTCATATGAGGTGGCCAAACTACTAGAGTTTCAGCTTTAGCATCATTCCTTCCAAAGAAATCCCAGGGCTGATTTCCTTCAGAATGCACTGGTTGGATCTCCTTGCAGTCCAAGGGACTCTCAAGAGTCTTCTCCAACACTGCAGTTCAAAAGCATCAATTCTTTGGCACTCAGCTTTCTTCACAGTCCAACTCTCACATCCATACATGACCACAGGAAAAACCATAGCCTTGACTAGACGGACCTTAGTTGGCAAAGTAATGTCTCTGCTTTTCAATATGCTATCTAGGTTGGTCATAACTTTTCTTCCAAGGAGTAAGCGTCTTTTAATTTCATGGCTGCAGTCACCATCTGCAGTGAGTTTGGAGCCCCCCAAAATAAAGTCTGACACTGTTTCTACTGTTTCCCCATCTATTTCCAAATCAAAATGAATAAAGACCTAAATGTAAGACCACAAAGTATAAATCTCTTAGAGGAAAACATAGGCAGAACACTCTCTGACATAAATCACAGCAAGACCCTCCTCGATCCATCTCCTAGAATAATGGAAATAAAACAAAAATAAACAAAGGGGATCTAATTAAACTTAAAAGGTTTTACACAATGTAGGAAACTTTAAGCAAGGTGAAAAGACAACCCTAAAAATGGGAGAAAATAATAGCAAATGAAATAATTGACAAAGAATTAATCTCCAGAATATACAAGCAGCTGATGCAGCTCAATACCAGAAAAACAAACAACCCAATCAAAAAGTGGGCAGACCTAAATAGACATTTCTCCAAAGAAGACACACAGATGGCTAATAAACACATGAAAAGATGTTCAACATCACTCATTATTAGAGAAATGCAAATCAAAACCACAATGAGATATCATGTCACACCAGTCAGAATGGCCATCATGAGAAAGTCTACAAACAATAAATGATGGAGAAATTGTGGAGAAAAGGGAACCCTTTTATACTGTCGATGGGAATGCAAACTGATACAACCACTATAGAGAACAGTATAGAGATTTCTTAAAAAACTAGGATATCATATATGAAACAAATCGCCAGTCCAGGTTCGATGCATGATACTGGATGCTTGGGGCTGGTGCACTGAGATGACCCAGAGGGATGGTATGGGGAGGGGAGGAGGGAGGGGGGTTCAGGATGGGGAACACATGCATACCTGTGACAGATTCATGTTGATGTATGGCAAAACCAATACAATATTGTAAAGTAATTAACCTCCAATTAAAATAAATAAACTTATATTAAAAAAAATAGGAACAAAACATGATCTAGCTATTCCACTACTGGCTATATACACTGAGGAAATGAGAATTGAAAAAGACACTGTACTCCAATGTTCATTGCAGCATTTTTTGCAATAGCTGGGACTTGGAAGCAACCTAGATGCCCATCAGCAGATGAATGGATAAGGAAATTGTGGAACATATATACAATGGAATATTACTCAGCTATAAAAAGGAATGCATTTGAGTCAGCTCTAATAAGGTGGATGACCCTAGAGCCTATTATACAGATTGAAGCAAGTGAGAAAGAGAAAGACAAATACTGTATAATAATGAATATATATGGAATCTGGAAAGATGGTACTAACAATCCTATGTGCAGGGCAGAAAAGGAGACACAGACATAAAGAACAGACTTTTGGACACAGTGGGAGAAGGAGAGGATGGGATGATTTAAGATAATAACTTTGAAACATATATATTACCATATATAAAATAGATAGCCAGTGGGAGTTTGATGTATGATGCAGGGAACTGAAAGCTGGTGCTCTGTGACAATCTGAAGGGATGGGGTGGGGAGGGAGTGGGAAGAGGGTTTAGGGATGAGGGAACACATGTATGCTTATGGCCAATTCATGTTGATGTATGGCAAAAACCATCACAATATTGTAAAGTAATTATCCTTCAATTAAAATAATTAAATAATTTTTAAATAAATAAAAATAAAATGCCATTCCATGAAAACAATGTGCTTATAAATTGTGTTTTATTAATTTTAAGAAACTCTGTTTACAAAAGAAGCCAATAAAAGTTCAAAGGAAACCTACAATGAGTGAGGCAGTATTTGTAATACATAAATCCAAAAAAGACTCATGCCCAACATAAAGAACTCCTTTGTATTAATAAGAAAGCCAATAGGAAAATGAGCAAAAGATTTGAAGAGGAACTTCTTGAAATCCAAATGACAAATTAACATATGAAAAAGTGATCATGTTCATTGGGTATTAGGATAATGTAAATTAAAACCAAAATTAGATTCTTCCTGGGTAATGTAATCTTGGTTGTATGTTTTTCTCTTTCATTACTTTAACTATATCCATCCATTCCCTTCTGTTGTGCAGAGTTTAGCTTTTAGCCTTACAAGGATCCCCTTGTATGTTATTTGCTGCTTTTCCCATGTTGTTTTTAATATTTGTTCTTTGCATTTAATTTTTGTTAGTTTGATTAATATGTGTCTTGGCATGTTTTTCCTTGGGTTTATTTTGTATGGGACTCTCTGGGCTTCCTAGACTTGAGTGGCTAGTTCCTTTCCCACTTTAAGAAACTTTTCATCTATGATCTCCTCAAATATTTCCTCATGCCCTTTTTTCCTCTCTTCTTCTGGGACACATATGATCTGAATGTTGGGGTGCTTAACATTGTCCCAGAGGTTTCTGAGACTGTCCTAATTTCTTTTTAGTATTTTTTGTTTATTCTGCTCTGCTTCAGTTATTTCTACCATTCTATATTCCAGCTCACTTATCCATTCTTCTGCCTTTATTACTCTACTTTTGGTTCACTCCAGATTATTTTTAATCTCAGGTATTGCATGGTTCATTGTTGATTATTTATTCTTTAATTCTTCTAGGTCCTTGCTAAACATTTCTTGCATCTTCTTAATCCATTCCTCCAGTCTATTTACCTTTGCCTCCATTTTGTTTTTAAGATTTTGGGTCATCATTACTCTCATCATTCTGAATTCTTTTTCAGATTTACTCCCTATCTCTTCCTCTTTTGTTTGGTCTGGTGAGTCTTTGCCATGTTCCTTCACCTGCTGGATATTTCTCTGTCTTTTCTTTTTGTTTAGTTCACTATGTTTGGGATCTCCTTTCTGCCAGCTGGAAGGTCATATTTCCTTTTAATTGTGGAGTCTGTTCCCTATTGGTGGGGTTAGACCAATGCCTTATGAAGGTTTCCTGGTTATGGTGACTTGTGTCTGTGTTCTGGTGGATGGAGCTGAATCTTTTCTCTCTGGAGGGCAGTGCAGTGTCCGTAATGGGTTTTGGTGTGTCTTTGGGTTAGGTATGGCTTTGGGAAGCCTATGTGTTAATGTGCAGAATTGTGTTCCTGATTGGCATGGGGTGTCTTGCACTGAAGCTTCCTGGCACTTAAGTGGAGCTCGGTCTCAGTGTAGGTATGGAGGCTTTTTTGTAGACTCTTGTCTACTACTGTTGCGTGGGGTTGGGAGTTCTCTGATGGTTCACTGTCCTGGTGTTGAGTCTCTTGCCTCTTTAGTTCAGTTCTGACATCTCACAGTAGCATCAAGATTTATCAGGCCACATAGAACAGAAGACAAAACCCCTAGATTAATGGTGAAACCACTGTCCACTGCCAGGAACAACCAAAAGATTCACAGAGTTACATAGAGAACAGAAGAAGGAGAAAGAGATGAAAAGAATGAGGAAAGTGAATCAAAAGAGAAGAGAGCAATCAAGACAATAATCAAATCCCTCAGTGAATATGTACCATAAAATTTAGATCCTCAAAGATACAAAATTAATTATAAAAATAAAAAAGCAAAAACTAAAAACCTAGAAAAAATTAGACTCACACAAAAATAAAAAAATATGGAATTAAAAAAAATAAGGCTTTTTTAGAAAAGTAAAAGTAATGTACAAAAAATAAAAATTAAAGAAGTAATAAAGAACCATGTTTGGACAGTATGAGGGAATAAAGGGAGGGTGGAGAAAATAAAATAAATAATGATAAAAATACTAAAAAATAATTTAGAAAAATAATAAATTTAAAAAATTTTATAGGAGGTGGTGAGTACATATATGGTGGTAGTGAGAGGAATATTCATGTGATTGATTTTTTTGTTTTACTGCTCCAATCAATTTGCCTACTGAGAAGCTCCTTCCATATATCTAGGATATATCAGATATATCTAGGATATATCAGACCTGTTGTGGGCAAGTGTGGAGTCAGTTTAAACTCAGAACTTCCCTTTCTCCAGTTTGTATTTGCTCTCAAAGTCCACAGTTGCTCCTAAAGTGCACAGTCGCAGGTTAACTGCAGACTTTTAATCTGCTGCACTGTGGCTGGACCACATGGGGGATTGCCACAGCCTCAGGTGGGCGTGCACCTCCCAGTCTGTGGGACTCTTGGCAGAAGCAAGCTGTTCAGGCTCGTGGCTGGGCCTTGAGGGCGCAGTCTTAGGCAGGCCGTGCATGTCCCCAGAGAAGCTGGTTTCAGGTGGTGACACTCTTGGCAGTTCTGTGCTACTCAGGATCCCAGGAAGACTGGGATAGCAACTGGTGGCTGCTCACAACTTGGCGGTAGATGGGACATCTGGGGCCGAGATTGTAGTGACTCCTAGCCTTCCATCTCTGGTGATCTGCTTCTCTGCCTCTGGGGCTCTAGACTGCAGCCAGCTGGCACCCCTTTGGTATTTGCTAAGGCGGGGTCCTTTGTTCCATGAGCACGCAGAGTTAGAGACTTCCCGTGGGAATGATCTTTTGTTTCTCTGGCATTCCCAGAGTTTTCCCTGTCCCGCCTGTGCTGTGTCACATTAGTCCCCTCAGAGTGTCTTCACGGCTTTCAACCATGAAGCTGTGGCCCACGTAGCCCATGCCTCCACACCCAGCCCCCACAGGCTGCAGGCAGATGCAAGCGGGTGAGCCACTTGGCTGTATACTGTCATTCCGCATGGTCTCTGTGGTGAATTTTCTTCCTTTTGCCTCATTGTGCTTCACTCTGAGGTTCCTAAGTTCCCCCTGACCCCATCTGTGACGGGGTTTCCTATTGTGTGGAAAATTCTCCTCCTTCACAACTCTTTACCCAGGAAGGATCTCCCTGTCCTGAAATTCTTTGTCACCCTTTATGTCTTTATCCTTGCCCTACCTCATTTCGAGGTGATTGGTTTGCTTCTCTGGACATCTGGGGTCCTCTGCTAGCATTCAGAAGTTGTTCTATGGGAATAGTTCCACATGGAGAGGATCTTTTGATGTATTTGTGGTGGAGAAGGTGGTCTCTCTGTTCTATTCTTCCGCCATCTTGAAGCCTGCCCTGCCATTTCATCTTAAATACAGCAATGTGTGGGCTTCCCTGGTGGCCAAGATGGTAAAGATTCCACCTGCAATGCAGGAGACCTGGGTTCAATCCCTGGGTTGGGACGATCCCCTGGAGAAGGGAATGGGAACCCATTCCAGTATTCTTGCCTGGAGAATCCCCATAGACAGAGGAGCCTGGCAGACAACAGTCCATAGAATTACAAAGAGTCGAACACAACTGAGCAACTACACTGCTTAAGCTGTGTTTGCCTCTGTTCAGTTCAGTTCAGTCCCTCAGTCGTGTCTGACTCTTTGTGACCCATGGACTGTAGTGCGCCAGGCCTCCCTGTCCATCACCAAGTCCCAGAGTTTACTCAAACTCATGCCCATTGAGTCGGTGATGCCATCCAACCATGTCATCCTCTGTCATTCCCTTCTCCTCCTGCCTTCAATCTTTCCCAGCATCAGGGTCTTTTCAAACGATTCACCTCTTCACGTCAGGTGGCCAAAGTATTGGAGTTTCAGCTTCAGCATCAGTCCTTCCAATGAATATTCAGGACTGATTTCCTTTAGGATGGACTGGTTGGATCTCCTCGCTGTCCAAAGGACTCTCAAGAGTCTTCTCCAATACCACAGTTCAAAAGCATCAATTCTTCAGTGCTCAGCTTTCTTTATAGTCCAACTCTTACATCCATATTTGACTATTGGAAAAACCATTGCCTGGACTGGACAGACCTTTGTTGGCAAAGTAATGTCTCTGGCTTTTTAATATGCTGTCTAGGTTGGTCATAACCTTTCTTCCAAGGAGTAAGTGTCTTTTAATTTCATGGCTGCAATCACCATCTTCAGTGATTTTAGAGCCCAAAAAAGTAAAGTCTGTCACTGTTTCCACATCTATTTCCCATGAAGTGATGGGACCAGATGCCATGATCTTTGTTTTCTGAATGTTGAGCTTTAAGCCACCTTTTTCACTCTCCTCTTTCACTTTTATCAAGAGGCTTTTTAGCTCTTCTTCACTTTCTCCCATAAGGGTGGTGTCATCTGTGTATCTGAGGTTACTGATATTTCTCCCGACAATCTTGATTCCAGCTTGTGCTTCATCCAGCCCAGCATTTCTCATGATGTGCTCTGCATATGAGTTAAATAAACAAGGTGACAATATACAGCCTTGACATAGTCCTTTCCCGATTTGGAACCAATCTGTTGTTCCATGTTCAGTTCTAAGATTTCTCAAGAGGCAGGTCAGGTGGTCTGATATTCCAATATCTTTCAGAATTTTCCACAGTTTATTGTGATCCACACAGTCAAAGGCTTTGGCATAGTCAATAAAGCAGAAGTAAACGTTTTTCTGGAACTCTCTTGCTTTTTCTTTGCCTACTTCATCATAAAGATATTCCCCTACAATTTCCTATAAACCAATTATTGATTTTCTGCTCATATTTAGATATATTGTCCACCTGGAACTGATTTTTAATTTATGATATTTTCTCCACAATAACCATTTATTGAAAAGTCTGTCTCTTTCCCAGGGTGCTATGTACATGCTAAGTGCTAAGTCACTTGGGTCATTTCCAACTCGGTGCGACCGTATGAACTATATCCCACCAGGCTCCTCTGTTCATGAGATTCTCCAGGCAGGAATACTGGAGTGGATTTCTGTGCCCTCCTCCAGTGGATCTTCCCAACCCAGGGATTGAACCCTTGTCTCTTACATCTACCTGCACTGGCAGCAGGTTCTTTACCAGTATAGCTACCTGGGAATGAAGTATAGTGTTATAGTTTATCCTAAATTAGATGGCTTTATAGGTATGAATCAGTTTCTGAATTCACCATTCTGTTCTACTTCTTCATGTTTGTTTTGCTACTGTTTTGCCAAAAGTACAATTTCTTAAGTATTAAACATTGTAATAATTTTTGCCATCTTTCAGCTGATGTCCAGGAATAGGATTTACACTTCTTCAAGATATTTTTAGCCTTTTGCATGGGGATATAAAGTTAGAACAAGCTTGTCAGTTTAGACTCACACACCCATGTTCTGATTTATGTTTGAATTGACTTGAATCTCTAGACTTGGAATCTCTATTAATTGGGGGGAATTATTCTCTGCAATATTGAGCTTCCCAGTCCATGGTCATAGTATATTCTTCAATTTACTATGTTTTTCTTGTATTTCTCTCAATAATATACTTTTCAGTATTCATCTTTTACATATGTTTACTGGATTTATTACTAGGTGTTTGATGTTTTGATGCTGTTATAAATTTTAAATGTATATTTGAAATTTATTTTTTGCCGCCAGTCTGTAGAAGTTCAGTTGGTGATTCCTTCAAATACTGTTTTGCCCATTCTCGTACGATTCCTTTTTTGTCTCTAACTGTTTTTGTGTTCATGTGTATCTTTAAACTTTTCTGTATATTCCATTTTTTCTGTGCTTCAGATTGGAAGGTAACAATATTTATATGTCTATATCATCTACCTATAATCTATCTAATCTAGTACTCTGTATACTATTGGTATTTTAACTTATCCCTTGGGCTCTTATTTTTAAGCATCTTATTTTCAAGTTTTGAAATTTCTATTGATTTCTTTTAAGTTCTGGTGAAATTTTCTACTTGTAGTCCATTTTATTTATATCTTTGACTATATTAAAAAATATTTATCGTTTTAACATCAAAGTTTCATTCTTTCCAAAACCTAAATCTAGATGACACTCAGTTTATTATTATGTTTTTCTCATTGTTCTCAATTTTCTCATTCCTTTTTTAGCATACCTAGTAATTTTTTATCAAATACTTGATATTGTATATAAACAATGTTAGTGAAAGAAGGTGTGATCTTCTAAGAGGATTCACCCTTTCCTCTTCTAGACTCATTCACTGATAGCTGATTATCTTTATTCCAATCAGGGACTGAATGCAATTGACCCTGGGCTGCAGTTTTGGAAGGCTCAGTCTAGTGTATCACTAGAGAACTTTCAGCTGAGAGGTAGTTCTCCAATTCTAATCTTTCTTTCCCTAGGACTGCCATACTACCAACAGTTCTGCCCTGCTTTTCAGAGGCTTCTGTTATCTTTTAACTTTCCATCCCATGTACTCTAAGAATTAAACATATCTCTTGAGGGAGAAATCAGACACTTAGGAATTTTCTCAAGTCTCTAAAATAGTCTCTAGTCCTATGAGATCACCAAATATACAGGTTACCTAGTCCCCAGTAGTGGTCTTCTGAGTAGGCAAATCCTAGTCTGAATGTTTCTCCTCTTTTCATGTTGTAAGAATCAACCAATGCTCCTATGAAAAGGGCTTCCCTGGTAGCTCAGACAGTAAGGTGCCTGCCTGCAATGTGGGAGACCCGGATTTGATCCCTGGGTCAGGAAGATACCCTGGAGAAGGAAATGGCAACCCACTTCAGTACTCTTGCCTGGAAAATTCCATGGATGGAGAAGCCTGGTAGTCTACAGTTCATGGGATCGCAAAGAGTCAGACACGACTGAGTGACTTCACTTTCGCTTCATAGGAAAAGAGTGTCTGTAGATCACCACCTCATCTCTCTGTAGACTTAAAAAAAGTGAATTTTGAATGGAAAATAGTTTGAATGCAAGAGAATCTGAAGATTGTGTGTGTGTGTATAAAATGGTCTCTGCATGGAAAGCAATTTTACTTATTAGAAGTGAATAGAAAAAATCCAATAACATAATGATTTTTCAAAAGAGTAATTTGAATAAATTTAAGAGTGGAATGTGGGATCATTAATGATCTGAAGGGTATAATTTGAAATATTCAGTTTGCAACATATTAAATAGGAAATTATGTGCTGTTCTGGTGTTCTGGAACTTGGGATTTCATAGTTCCTCCGATATAAATGGTTTCCTGGGTGGCTCAGTGGTAAATAATCTGCCTGCTAATGCAGGAGATGCAGGAGATGTGAGTTTGGTCCATGGATTGGGAATATCCCCTGGAGGAGGAAATGGCAACCCTCTCCAATATTCATGTTGGGGGAATCCCATGGACAGAGGAGCCTGGCCAGCTATAGACCACAGGGTTGCATAGAGTTGGACATAGTTGTACAACTCAGCATGCATGAATTGATTATAAATGATCTTCAATACTTAGTTAACTTTTGCTGTCTTTCTGGATGTTTATTTCTCCAAAAATGTTGTAGGGCAAAGATGAGGTTGTATACTCTCCCATCCCCCACCCTTGGTGCGTTGTTCAAGTTCACAATAGGATATTTGTTCATCTTGCTGGCTGAGAAAGTTCTTAATGTTGTTTGCACTATTCCTGCCTCTCTGTTTTTGAGGCACCTGAGAAAATTAAACTTACTGAGCCTCTCACAGTTGGAGCAATTCTAATTCTGGCCAATGAGTTATGAGAGGAATTGTTGTATGTCACTTCCAGTCAGAGCATTTAAGTATTGATGAGACTCCTCAGAGCACACTTTCCTAATGCCACAGTGACTATCGGTTCCAGGCAGTGGCTATTCTGTCAGCCTGGGGCCTGAAGTTGAGCATGTAGTGGAGCAGAGATCTCAGTCCACACAAAATGAACATGTAGAATGAACAAGAAAGGGAACCTTGTTCTCAGATAGTGAGATTTTTGGGGTGTCTATTACTGTAACTCTATTAATCCATTCTGACCGACACAGTAAATGATTGATTACTTCTGAGGTTTCAATTGCCAAAATGCTCCAAGGGAAAAAAACAATACGTGGAGCAACCATATCACTGATTCATTCTCCTGGCTTTGGCTAACCAGGCAGTAGAGACATCTGGTACATTTCTCTCCTGTCCACATTCATAGACAGAATGTGATTCTGTTAGCAGCACGTGTACCTAGACAGATGTGAGGATTTGTTCAGATGGCAAACAAGAATCCCTCGTTGATGTCTCCAAGATTGTATGCCTTAAGATACCTGATTATTTTTACTTCAAACTGAAAGTGTTAGTCACTCAGTCATGTCTGACTCTATGTAACCCCATGGACTGTAGTCCACCAGGCTGCTTTGTCCATGGAATTCTCCAGGCAAGAATAATGGAGTGGGTAGCCATTTCCTTCTCCAGGGGATCTTCCTGACCCAGGAATTAAACACAGGTCTCCCACTTTGTGGGCAGATTCTTTACTGTCTGAGCCACCAGGAAAGCCTGTTTGTCTTTACTTAATGGCATATATTATCAACAATATAATACCTGCTTAAGCATTCTATACAGGCATATATTTTAATGCATTCATCAGGTATCAGGTGTGGTGTCCAGAGGTTATTTATGAACTTCATATTTCTCCTCTGTGCATTCTAAATATACATGCCTTAACTTCAGTCTGTGCTTTCACATCTCATGGAATTAGTACATTTTTAAGAAACAAACAATTTTCAGGCAGCATATCATGATGTTGAGTATCTTGATCACATCTTCTATTGCCACTTTTTCTGTTGTATTTAACATTCTTATACTTTGCAATATCTTCATCCTCTCAGTTACTCTTAGCTTGGTGCCAGAGTATTTCTAGGGCTCTGTTCAAGCTCAAAGATTTCCTGATTATTACGTCTTTTTAGATTAAGGCCATTCAGCAGGAGGTTCTCCTGATGGAAATGCTAATGGTAGGTCTGTACAGGTTTACAAGACGTCTTCTGAAGTCATTCCTGGAGTTCCCTGAGATTAAAAAACATATTGGAGGAACACAGGCAATTCCAGGGGGAAGACAGATAAAACAAACATCTAAAAATTGCATGGGAGAGAAGGGAACATATCACTTTCAGATTCCTGTCATCAGTTGTCATTTTTCTTGGTTACAGTCATGAAAATCCAAGTGCAACCAAGAAAAATTATGCATTGGCTGCTTGCAAGATACTCTTTTTTGTTGTTGTTGCTATGTTTATTTCATATTTATTGAGAAGAAAAAAAAAACTCTGTAGCATGGTGATGATGTGCTGTGGAGAACACATAGGAGTTAAGAGCTATCTTAATATTGAGGAAATCATATTATAGTTAAAGAAAGAAATTCACACTTCTAAAACAATTAAGATATAGTAGACAAAACACATTATTCATTTATCCAACTATTTCTTGATTTATCCCTTAAGCAAATAAATATGGAGAAAAACATGGTGAACACAGAAACTAATAAAAATGGTAATTCCTAATGCCAACATTTATCAGGTACTGTAATGTGAAAGAAAATTCTATTCAAATAATTTTTAAGAATTAGCTCATTGAATTTTCAGTGCCTCAGTTTCCTCTTCATTTTAGCAAGGAAGAATTTGAGGCCAGGACTTTGTGTATTGTCCAAGGTCAACACACAGGTCAGTGGTAGAACTGTGAGGTGAACCCAGACCACCTTCCCCCTGATCCTGTGGGATCTTCCCCACATTTTTGAATCCATGAAGCTATAAAGAAGCAACTAAGAGGAGGAAGTTTCAAGATGACAGAGAAATAGAGTGGTGAGACCACCTTCTCCTCCACAAATATATCAAAAAACCATCTGCTTGTGGAACAATTCCCACAGAACATCTACTGAACACTAACAGAGGACCCCAGACTTTCAGAAAGGCAAACCAATCTCCTTGGAATGAGGTAGAGCAAAAGATAAAGACAAAATGGGAGACAAAGGAGTTTGGGATGGAGACCTGCACCCCGGGAAGGGAGTCATGAAGGAGGAAAAATTGCCACAGACCAGGAAACTCCTTCACACGGGGCTCTGGGGGGATCTTCAGAGCCTCAGAGGGGAATGCAGTGAGACAGGTGCTCTGATGGCAAAATGGAGAAAATTCGCCACAGAGATCTTGCTGAATGTCACTTCACAGCTGAGAAGTAGCTCACATGCTCACATCAACCTGCAGCAAGTTGGAGCTAGGGGTGGAGGTTCAGGCCTCAGGGGTCTGTCCTTGGGGTAGGAACAGAGTTGACTGCTATGAGGTCATTCTGAGAGGGCTATGTGACACTGCAGAGGCAGACCAGGGAACACCCTGGGACTGCCCGAGAAGCAAAGAATAATTTCCATGGCAAGACTCTAACGCTGCTCTCTAACTCCACTCACTCACAGAACCAAGGATCCTGCCCTAGTGAATGCTGAAAGGGGGTGAGCTGGCTGCAGTCTACAGCCCTAGAGGCAGGGAAGCAGGTGTAAACACCAGAGATGGAAGACAGGGGGCTGCTAAAGTCCAGACCCCAGAGATCCGCAACTACTGTCAAGCTGTCAGTGGCCGTGTGCTGCTACCCATGTCTCCCTGGGAATCTGAATGAATCAACTCTGCCAAGGGTTTCACAACACTGAGACTAACTCCCCTGGAGAAGTGCATGACCAGCCTCAGGCTGGAGCAACCTCTTTCAGGAACCAGCCTCAGGGAGCACTCCCCAAGCACCTCAGTGGTATCTGCTGTACCCCTCCTCCTTCCCAGCACAAATGAGCCTTAATAAGCAGCTACTTTCACCCCCTTGTGTCTGGGCAGAGAACAGACACTGGAGAGAGACATAAGCAGAGGCAGGCCCCCAAACAAGGTGGAAAGCCAGGGGCTGCCTAAGCAAAGGAAAGAAGGGAAAACCACCCCAAGGTGGCAGGTGCAAGGATTTAAATTTCTGCAATTAGCCTGAGATTGTGCCCTTTAGATGAAACTGCAGACTTTGAAAAGAGGTACAAGCCAGAACAAGGAAAGATCTGAGTCTGAGCTGACTCAACACTACTCACAACAGATCCAGAGACCTTCCTAGATATATCAGAAGACTTTCTGAGTAGGCAAATTGACCGGAGCAGGAAAATGGAAGAATCACTTAGACATTCCTCTCAGTACCACTCACTATATAAACCCTGCTTTTTTTCCTTATAAAAATGTTTTTCTCATATTGTCTTGATATGATTTTTTGTTACTCTTTTAATTTTTATTTTTATAGCTTACCTTTACCTTAAAAAACCCTATTTTTAATAAATTCTGTTCTTTATTTTTGCTTTGAGGTTTTTGATTTTGTATTTTTGAGAGTCTAGTATTTTTATATTTTAATCTTTTGTTTTTAATATTGTATCTTTGAGAGTCTAATTAACAGTGTTGATTTTCACTTCAGGGTTTGATTATTGGCTTGATTGCTCTCTTCTCTTTTGACTCATCTTATCATTCTTTCCCCTTTTATTCTTTCTTCCCTTTTCTTTTCCATATATAAGTGTGTGAATCTCTTTGGGTGTTCTTGGCTATTGAGAGTTATTTCACTATTTAGTCTACAGGTTTTGTTTTCTGTGCTGTGTGGCCTGTGAAGTCTTGATACTACTGTAAGGGGTTGGGCCTGAACCTGTAAGGCAGGAGGCTTCACTCCAGGACTTTGGATTACCAGAGAACTCCCAACCCCATATAACGTTAATAGATGAGAGTGCTCCCAAAGGCCTCCATCTCAACATTAAGATCAGGCCCCAACCCAAAGCCAGAAAGCTCCAGTGCTGAATGCCCCATACTATTCCTTCAGCAAAACAGGGCACAACCCCTCACATTATCAGGCAAGCTGCCCAAAGCCATACTGAACCCATGGACACCCCAAAACACACCAGTGGACATGGCACAGCCATCCAGAAAGACAAGACCCAACTCCATCCACAAGAACACAGGCACAAGTCCCCCCAGCCATGAACACTTCACAAGGCACTGGCCCTACCTCACCCATAGAGGGCAGACTCCACAATTAAGGCACTATGACCTTACAGCCAGCAGAAAGGAGACCCCAAACACAGTAAATTAAACAAAATGAAAAGACAGAGAAACATGCACCAGTTGAAGGAACATGGTAAAAGCCCACAAGACCAAAAAATGAAGAGGAAATGGGCACTCTAACTGAAAAAGAATTCAGAGTAATGATAGTAAAGATGATCCAAAATCTTGAAAATAAAATGTAGGCATGGATAGACTGGAGGCACAGATTGAAAAGATGCAAGAAATGTTTACCAAGAACCTAAAGGAATAAACAATCAACAAAGAACAATGCACTAACTGAGAATAAAAATATACTGGAGGGAACCAAGAGTACAGTAACTGAGGCAGAAGAATGGATAAGTGAGGTGACATATAGAATGGTAGAAATAACTGAAGCAGAACACAATAAAGAAAAAAAGAATAAAAAGTCATGAGGACAGTCTCAGAGACCTCTAGGATAATACTGAGACACCAACATTCAAATGGGTTAAATACTCCAGACAAAAATACAAATTAGCTGAATGGATACAAATCAAGACCCCTATATATGCTGTCTACAACAGCCCTACCACAGACCTTGAGACACATAGAGACTGAAAATGAGGGCCTGGGAAAAGATGCTCTATGCAAACAGAAATCGAAAGAATATGGGAGTATCAATACTTATATCAGATAAAATAGACTTTAAAATAATGTTACAGGAGCCAATGAATTATACTTACTACTATGGGAAATAGATGGGGAAACAGTGGAAACAGTGTCAGACTTTATTTTTGGGGGCTCCAAAATCACTGCAGATGTTGACTGCAGCCATGAAATTAAAAGACACTCACTCCTTGGAAGAAAAGTTATGACCAACCTAGGTAGTATATTCAAAAGCAGAGACATTACTTTGCCAACTAAGGTCCATCTAGTCAAGGCTATGGTTTTTCCTGTGGTCATGTTTGGATGTGAGAGTTGGACTGTGAAGAAGGCTGACCGCCAAAGAACTGATGCTTTTGAACTGTGGTGTTGGAGAAGACTCTTGAGAGTCCCTTGGACTGCAAGGAGATCCAACCAGTCCATTCTGAAGGAGCTCAACCCTGGGATTTCTTTGGAAGGAATGATGCTAAAGCTGAAACTCCAGTACTTTGGCCACCTCATGCGAAGAGTTGACTCACTGGAAAAGACTCTGATGCTGGGAGGGATTGAGGGCAGGAGAAGGGGACAACCAAGGATGAGATGGCTGGATGGCATCACAGACTCGATGGACGTGAGTCTGAGTGAACTCCGGGAGATGGTGATGAACAGGGAGGCCTGGCATGCTGCGATTCATGGGGTTGCAAAGAGTCGGACACGACTGAGTGACTGAACTGAACTGAAAGATCAAGGGATCAATCCAAGAAGAAAATATACTTATTATAAATACATATGCACCCAACATAGGAGCACCTCAACACATAAGGCAAATATTAACAATATTAAAGGGGATATTGACAGTAAATAAAAATAATGGTGGGAGACTTTAATACCCTACTCAAACCAATGGACAGATCATCCAGACAGAAAATTAATAGGGAAACATGAACTTTAAATGATACATTGGACCTAATTGATGTCTACAGGGCATTTAATCCAGACCAATATATTTCACTTTTTTCTCAGGTTCACAGGGAACATTCTGCAGGATAGATCACATCTTGGGTCACAAATCAAGGCTTGATAAGTTTAAAAATATTGAAATCATTTCAAGCATCTTTTCTGACAGCTCTATTAGATATCACCTACAGGAAAAAAGGGCTTTCCTGATGTCACTAGAGGTAAAGAAACCCCTGCCAATGCAGGAGACATAAGAGACGCAGTTTCAGTCCCTGGGTCAGGAAGATTCCCTGGAGGAGGGCACCTCAACTCATGACAGTACTCTTGCCTTGAGAATCCCATGGACAGAGGAGCCTGGTGGGTTACAGTCCCTAGGGTTGCAAAGAGTTGGACCTGACTAAAATGACTTAGCACAGCATCAGTTCAGTTCAGTTTAGTTCAGTTGCTCAGTCGTGTCCGACTCTTTGTGACCCCATGAACTGCAGCATGCCAGGCCTTCCTGTCCATCACCATCTCCCGGAGTTCACCCAAACTCACGTCCATCGAGTCGGTGATGCCATCCCGCCATCTATCTCATCCTCTGTTGTCCCCTTCTCCTCCTGCCCATAGGGAAAGAAAAACAAAAACACAAAGCAGCTGAACAATATGCTTTTGAATAACCAACAGATCTCTGAAGAAATCAAAAAGGAAATAAAAATATGCCTAGAAACAAATGACAATGAAAACACGATAGCTCAAATCCTATGAGGTACAGCAAAGCAATGCTAAGACGAAAGTTTATGGTTATACAAGCCTAGCTTGACAAAGAAGAGAGGTATCAAATAAACAACCCAAACTTACACCTAAAGCAACTAGAAAAAGAAGAACTGCCATATCCTCAAGTTAGTAGAAGGAAAGAAATCATAAAGATCAGAGCAGAAAATAATGAAAAAGAAAGGAAGGAGATTATAGCAAAGATTAATAAAACTAAAAGCTGGTTCTCTGAGAAGGAAAACAAAATCTACAAGCCATTAGCCAGACTCATCAAGAAAAAAAAAAAAGGGAGAAGACTCAAATCAGTAAAATTGGAAATGAAAAAGGAGAAATTACAACAGACGTTACAGAAATACAAAGGATCATAAGAGACTACAATATGGAACTATATGCCAATAAAATGGATGTCAAAGAGACAGACAAAATCTTAGGAAAGGATTATCTTTCAAAATTTAACCATCTAGCAATAGAAAATATAGACGGACCAGTTCTGGTTCAAGATGGTAGAGTAGAAGGATATATGTTCATCAACTCCTGTAAGAACAAGAAAATTGCAATTAACTTTGGAACAACCATTGATGGGAGAATACTGGAACTCACCAAAAAAGGATATACTCCATGTCCAAAGACAAAGTGGAAGCTGTAGCAAGACAATGGGCGGGGCACAATCATGATGAAATCAAATCCCATACCCACTGGGTGGGTGACCCACAAACTGGAGAATAATAATACTCAAGAAGTTCCCCCACTGTTGTGAAGGTTCTGAACCCCACATCAGTCTCCTCAGCCTGGGGATTTGACAAAGGAACTGGGAATCCCCAGGGAATCTGATCATGAAAGCCAGCAGGATTTGATTATAGGACTTCCACAGGACGGGGGGAAACAAAGACTCCAGTCTTGGAGGGCTCAAACAAAATCTTGCACACACCAAGACTCAGAGGAAAGGAGAAGTGACCCAATGGGAGACTGAACCAGAACTACTTGTTATTGTTGGAGGGTCTCCTGTGGAGGCATGGGGCAGCAGGGGCTAACTATAGGGATGGGGGAATTGGAAGCAGCAGTCCTGGAAGGTACACCCTTATGTAAGCCCTCTGCAGTTCGCCATTAACCCTACCAAAGAACTTGTAGTCCTCAGGGCTGGGTTACTTCAAGCCAAACAACTAACAAGGAGGGAGCACAACCCCACCAACTGGCATATAATTGGATTAAAGTTTTACTGAATACTTTGGCCACCTGATGCGAAGAACTGACTCATTGGAAAAGACCCTGACGCTGGGAAAGATTAAAGGCAGAAGGAGAAGGGAACGACTGAGGATGAGATGGTTGGATGGCATCACCAACTCGATGGACATGAGTTTGACCAAGCACCAGAAGTTGGTGATGGACAGGGAAGCCTGGTGTGGTGCAGTCCATGGAGTTGCAAAGAGCTGGACATGACTGAGTGACTGAACTGAACTGAGCAAGGTCCTGCCACCAGAGCAAGACCCAGTTTTTCCCATGGCCAGTCCCTTTCATCAGGAAGCATATACAAATGTCAGGCTTCTCCATCAGAGGCAGACAGAAGAAGCAAGAACCACAATCCCAAAGAGGCTAGAACAAAAATCACATTATAGAGAGTTAATCAGGATGACAAGCAGAAAGTTATGTCCCAGATGAAGGGACAAGATAAAACCCCAGAAAAACAACCAAATGAAGTGGAGATAGGCAACTTTCCAGAAAGAGAATTTAGAATTATGATAGTGAAGATGATTCAGGATCTCAGGAAAACAATGGAGAAGAAGCAAGAAATGTTTACCAACAACCTAGTTAAACTAAAGAACAAGCAAACAGAGATAAATAATACACCAGAAGGAATCAATAGCAGAATAACTGAGGCAGAAGAACAGATAAATGACCTGGAGAACAGAATGGTGGAAATCATTGCTGCAGAACAGAATATTTTTTAAAAAATGAAGACTATGAGACCTCTGGGACAATTTTAAACACAACAATATTCACAACATAGGGGTCCCAGAAGAAGAAGAAAGAAAGGACCTGAGAAAATATTTGAAGAGATAATAGATCTTTCATTTCCTAACATGGGAAAGGAAATAATCAACCAAATCCAGGAAGCACAGAGTCCCAGGTGGGATAATCTCAAGGAGGAACACATCAAGACTGTGTTCTAAGGAGTCATACTGAGACATAGTAATCAAACTGACAAAAACTGAAGACAAAGATAAAGTATTAAAGGCACCAAGATAAAAATGTCAAATAACATACAAGGAAACGCTCAACAGTATATTAGCTGATTTCTCAACAGAAACTCTACAAGCCAGAAGGGAATAGCACAATATATTGAAAGTGATGAAAGGGAAGAACCTACAGCCAAGAACACTATACCCCAGCAAGGCTCTGATTCAGTTTTAATGGAGAATAAAGTTTTCCAGACAAGGAAAAGTTAAGAGAATTCAGCACCACCACACCAGATCTCCAACAAATACTACAGGAACTTCTTTAGGCAGGAAACACAAGAGAAAGAAAAGACAGAAAATAAACCCAAAACAATTGAGAAAATGGTAATAGAATCCTACACATCGATAATTACCTTAAATGTAAATGGATTAAATACACCAACCAAAAAACATATACTGGCTGAGCAGTCACTCTGCTTGACACCCCAAACTGTATGTAATTAGTTTTTATTGTTAGGTTAATCGTATTTTCATTATTGCTTGCAATTATAATTATCTTTTATTTTTTTGTCTGGCTATTAAATGTGCAAACTGACAAACATCTTTTACTATTGTGATTATGCAACTATTACTCACTCAACACCATTGTATCTCTTTTTTACAGTTCATGAGGTTCTCACAGCAAGTGTACTGAGTGGTTTGCCATTTCTTCCTCCAGTGGATCACATTTCATCAGAATTCTCAGCTATGACCCGCCCATCTTAGGTGGCCCTACAAGGCATGGCTCATAGCTTCATTGAGTTACACATACCCCTTCACCATGATTAGGCAGTGATCCATGAAGGGGCTCTAAAATCACTACAGATGGTGACTGCAGCCACGAAATCAGAAGACAATTGCTTCTTGGCAGGAAAGCTATGATGAACCTAGATAGTGTGTTGAGAAGCAGAGACATTACTCTGCCAACAAAGGTCCGTATAGCCGACTATAGTCTTCCCAGTGGTCACATATGGTTGTGAGAGCTGGACTGTAAAGAAGGCAGAGCACCAAAGAATTGATGACTTTGAACTGTGGTGCTGGAGAAGACTCCTCAGAGATGCTTGCACAGCAAGGAGATCAAACCAGTCAATCTTAAGGGAAATCAACCCTTAATAGTCATTGGAAAAACTGATGCTGAAGCTAAAACTCTGTATTTTGGTCATGTGATGTGAACAACTGACTCACTGGAAAAGTCCCTCATGCTGGGAAAGATTGAGGGCAGAAGGAAAAGAGGGTGCCAGAGGATGAGATGGCTGGATGGCATCACTGATGCAATGGACATGAACTTGGGTAAACTTTAGGAGATGGTGAGGGACAGGGAGACCTGGCATGCTACAGTCCATGGAGTTGCAAAGAGTTGAACATGACTGGGTGACTGAACTACAACAATAACCATTCCATCATGAGTGGCCAGCAAAAAAATATTATAATTCTATATCAACAAAACACCATTTATTAGAAAAATCTGTAATCACTTTTTGAAACCCAAATGCATCTCAGAATTATCTTAGAATTTTTTGAAAAATGCCCAGGTGTTGCTTTTTTCTCCAAAGCCACAGATATGTTTTTAATGTGCAGCTGTGGTTAAAAACAACTGCACTATATGATGATCTTTTACTTTTATCTAGTTTGTTTCACTTTTTGTATTTCATTTTCAGCACTCCCATTTCATTAGTTTATGTTGTTCAATTTATCCATTTTTTCTTTTTTTGATACTCGTTCTCAAACCTGTATCAAGCATAGTAGAAAAACTTTTGTGTATATATATATAGTAAACATAACATAACTATTTTTTTAATATGAATTTTTTTCTAGCTAAAATTTTCTGACATTTCAAATCCATTTATTTGGCTTACTATGAAAAGAATGCTACATTTATAATTTAAAAACTAGACATGCAACAAGAGCCAAAGATTTACTGTATAGCACAGGGACCTATAGTCAATATCTTATAATAACCTATAGTGGAAAATAATTTCAAAAATAATAAAATAATATATGTGTATATGTATAAATGAACCACCTTGCTGTGCACCTGAAACATTGTATGTCAACTATAATTCAGTGATATATATATTAAGAAAAACTGAATAAATTCTATCTTAAAAATAATTTCTATTTTAAACATTCTTCAAAAAGCTAATTATAGCTTTTAAAAAAGGAAAATATGAGCAGACCAATCACAAGCACAGAAATTGAAACTGTAATCAAGAATCTTCCAATGATTAAAAGCGCAGGGGCTGATGACTTCACAGTTAAATTCTATCAATGATTGAGACAAGAGCTAATACCTATCCTGCTCAAACTCTTTCAGAAAATTGCAGAGGAAGGAAAACTCCCAACAAGGCCACTCATTCAACAAGGCCACCATCACCCTATTACCAAAAGTGAACAAAGATGCCACAGAGAAAAAATTTACAGGTGAATATCACTGATGAACATAGATGCAAAAATACTCAACAAAATTCTAGCAAACAGAATTCAACTCATTAAAAGATCATATATCATGATCAGGGGAGCTTTATCCTAGGTATGCAAGAATTCTTCAATATATACAAATCAATCAATGTGATACACCATATTAACAAATTCAGAGACAAGAACCATATAAGCATCTCAATAGATGCTGAGAAAGCTTTTTAAAAATTCAACACCTGTTTATGATTAAAACTCTCCAGAAACTAGGCACAGAAAGAACATACATAAACATAATAAAGGTCATATATGACAGGAACAGGAACATCGCTCAGTCGTGTCCAACTCTTTGTGACCCCATGGACTGTAGCCTCCCAGGCTCCTCTGTCCACGGTATTTTCCAGGCAATAGTACTGGAGTGGATTGCCATTTCCTTCTCCAGTAGCTCTTCCCAACCCAGGGATCGAACCTGGGTCTCCCGCATTGTAGACAGAGGCTTTACCGTCTGAGCCACCAGGGAAGTCCCATATATGACAAACCCACAAACTCACAGCAATTATTATTCTCAGTGGTGAAAAATTGAAAGCATTTCCTCTAAATGTGGGAACAAGACAAAGATGCCCACTTTTGCCATTATTATTCAACTTAAGTTTGGAAGTCTTAGCAACAGAAATCAGAGAACAAAAGAAAAAAAAAATAAAACAATCCAGATTGGCAAGGAAAATAAAACTCTCTCTTTGCAGGTGACACGATTGTTTATATAAAAAAAACCCTCAAGATGCCACCAGAAAATTAATAGTGCCAATCAAAAAATATAGTAAAGTCTCAGGATAAACATTAACACACAGAAATTCCTTGCATTCCTATACACTAACAATGAAAAATCAGAAAGGTCAATTAAGGGAAAAATCCCGTTCGTCATTGCAACAAAAATTATATAATACTTAGGAATGCATGCGTGCATGCTAAGTAACTTCAGTCATGTCTGATACTTGGTGACCTATGGTCTGTAGCCAGCCAGCTATTCATGGGATTATTTAGGCAAGAACACTGGAGTGGGTTGCAGGGAATCTTCCCACCCCAGTGATTGAACCTGTGTCTCTATGTCTCCTGCACTGGCAGGTGGGTTCTTAACCACTGGTGCCACCTGGGAAGCCCATACTTAGGAATATATTTATCTAAAGAGACAAAAGATCTGTATGCAGAAACTATATGACACTGATGAAAGAAATTGAAGACGACACAGACAGATGGAGAGATATACCATGTTCTTGGATTGGAAGTATCAATATTGTGAAAATGATTATACTATCCAAAGCAATCTATAAATTCAATGCATCCCTATCAAACTAGCAGTGGTATTTTTCACAGAACTAGAACAAATAATCTCACACTGAAGAGCCAAAGCAATCTTTGAGAATGAAGAATGAAGCTGGAGGAATCAATCTTCCTAACTGGAGACTATACTACAAACCTACAGTCATCAAGAGAATATGGTGCTAGCACAAAAACAGAAATATAGATCAATGGAACAAGAAATAAAGCCCAGAGATAAATCCATGCACCTGTTGTACCTTATCTTTGACAGAGGCAAAAATATACAATGGGAAAAAGACAGTTTCTTCCATAAGTGGTGCTGGGAATACTGGGCAGTTCTTTAAACACATTTGCTAATGGACACCAGTTGGCTCAGACAGTAAAGAATCTGACTGCAGTGTGGGGGACCTGGGTTTGATTTCTGGGTTGGGAGGATCCCTTGGAGAGGGAATGGCAACCCACACCAGTATTCTTGCCTGGAGAATTCCATGGACACAGGAGCCAGGTGGGCTATAGTCCATGGGGTAGCAAAGAGTCAGACAAAACTGAGTGACTAAGACACACATATGTGTAAAAGAAAGAAATCAGAACACTTTCTAATATCATACACAGAAAGAAAATTAAAGTGGATTAAAGACCTAAATATAAGACCAGACACTATAAAACTCTTAGAGGAAACACTCTTTGTGTTTTCCTCTAACATTCTTTCCTCTAACACTCTAACAGCAGAACACTCTTTGACATAAATCACAGCAAGATCCTCTATGACCCACCTCCTAGAGTAATAGAAATAAAAACAGAAATAAACGAATTGGGGCTAATTAAAGTAAAAGATTTTGCACAATGAAGGAAATTGTAAGCAAGGTGAAAAGACAGCCCCCAGAATGGGAGAAGATAATAGGAAATGAAACAACTGACAAAGGAATAATTTCTAAAATATACAAGCAGCTCATGCAGCTTAATACCAGAAAAACAATCAACCCAATCAAAAAGTGAGCAGAAGACCTAAACAGACATTTCTCCAAAGAAGACATACAGATGGCCAATAAACACATGAAAAGATGCTCAATAATGCTCAGTTAGAGAAATGCAGATCAAAACTACAATAAGTTTTGATCATCTCACACCAGTCAGAATGGCCATCATCAAAAGTCTACAAATAATAAATGCCATAGAGGGTGCGGAGGAAAGAGAACTCTCTTACACTGTTGGTGGTGTTGCAAATTGATACAGACACTATAGAGAACAGTATGGAAATTCCTTAAGAAAACTAGAAATAAAACTTCCATCTGAGCGAACAATCCCACTACTGGGTATATACTCTTAGGATATCATAACTGAAATAGGCGCATGTACCCCAATGTTCATCAAAGCACTATTTACAGATGGTGGAATATGGAAGAAAATTATGTCCATCGACAAATGAATGGATAAACAAATTGTGATATATATACACAATGGAATATGACTCAGCTCTTAAAAGGAATGAATTTGAGTCAGTTCTAATGTGGTGGATGAATCTAGAGCCTATTATACAGTGTGAAGTAAGTCAGAAAGAGAAAGACAAATATCATATTCAGTTCAGTTCAGTCACTCAGTCATGTCCGACTCTTTGTGACCCCATGAAACACAGCACACTAGGCCTCCCTGTCCATCACCAAGTCCCGGAGTTCACTCAGACTCATGTCCATCGAGTCCGTGATGCCATCCAGCCATCTCATCCTCGGTCATTCCCTTCTCCTCCTGCCCCCAATCCCTCCCATCATCAGAGTCTTTTCCAATGAGTCAACTCTTCACATGAGGTGGCCAAAGTACTGGAGTTTCAGCTTTAGCATCATTCCTTCCAAAGAAATCCCAGGGCTGATCTCCTTCAGAATGGACTGGTTGGATCTCCTTGCAGTCCAAGGGACTCTCAAGAGTCTTCTCCAACCCCGCAGTTCAAAAGCATCAATTCTTCGGCGCTCAGCCTTCTTCACAGTCCAACTCTCACATCCATACATGACTATTGGAAAAATTATAGCCTTGACTAGACAGACCTTGGTCAGCAAAGTAATGTCTCTGCTTTTGAATATGCTATCTAGGTTGGTCATAACTTTCCTTCCAAGAAGTAAGTGTCTTTTAATTTCATGGCTGCAATCACAATCTGCAGTGATTTTTGGGGCCCCCCAAAATAAAGTCTGACACTGTTTCCACTGTTTCCCTATCTATTTCCCATGAAGTGATGGGACCGGATGCCATGATCTTCATTTTCTGAATGTTGAGCTTTAAGCCAACTTTTTCACTCTCCACTTTCACTTTCATCAAGAGGTTTTTTAGTTCCTCTTCACTTTCAGCCATAAGGGTGGTGTCATCTGCATATCTGAGGTATATTAGCACATATATATGGAATCTAGAAAGATGGTACTGATGGTCCTATTTGCAAGGCAGCAATGGAGATGTAGACACAAACAACATTTGTGGTCCCAGTTGGGGAGGGAGAGGGTGGTAAGATTTGAGAGAGTAGTCCTGAAACACATACATTACCATATGTAAAATAGCCAGTGGGAATTTGCTGTATGATGAGAGAATGCTGATGCTCTGGGACAATCTAGAATTGTAGGATGGGAGGGAGGTTTAGGAGGGAAGGGACATGTGTAAGCCTCTGGTTGATTTGTGTTGATGTATGGCAGAAACCATCACTATATTATAAAGTAATTATCCTCCAATTAAAAATAAAATAAAAAAATTTTAATGGAATTAAATACAGATATGAAAGTTGGACCATAAAGAAGGCTGAGTACCAAAGAATTGATGCTTTTGAACTGTGGTGCTGGAGAAGACTCTTGAGAGTCCCTTGGACAGCAAGAAGATCAAACCAGTCAATCCTAAAGGAAATCAACATTGAATATTCATTACAAGGACTGATGCTGAAGTTTAAACTCTAATACTTTGGTCACCTGATGCAAAGAGCTGACTCACTGGAAAAGACCCTGATGTTGAAGATTGCGGGCAAGAGGTGAAGGGGACAACAGAGGATGACATGGTTAAATGGCATCATTTACTCAATGGACCTGAGTTTGAGAAAATTCTGGGAGATAGTGAAGGACAGAGAAGCTTCTCACACTATAGTCCATGGAGCCACGAAGAGTTGGACATGACTGAGAGACTGAACAACAACAGGACCCTTGGCAGAAAGGGCTTAGGAGTATTACCATTTCCTTTTGAATTTATAGTAAATAAAGCACGTCTGGCAGTCTAAGGTGGCCCTGATTATATTAGAGGAAAGTGAATATACACAAAGTCTCAAGAGAGAAAATTTATCAAAGCTAAGGAAGTATTGATAGTGGCAAGATACTGGATTTATGACAAAATGAAAAGCAAGTTAATTATTGGACATAAGTTGTGCTTCTAGGCTTTCCTGATGCTTCTGCCCTTGCTACTTGGAGAAAATATGGATAACAGCTGAATATGTTGTTGGCTTGGCAGATTCTTCTCCAGGATGTTTATAGCTGAGATCTGTACAAGTGGCAGCAGTGATGTTAATGGAACCAGACTAGATTGGAACCAGGAGTGTTAGGTTGCCCAATCAGCCTATATCTCTGCGGGATACCAGGGATTTGGCAGTACCATCACTGCCAGGTGCTCTCCACCAATGAGCTATCTAGAGGCCCTTGGTGAAAAAATTATGTCTCCAAGGCAGTGGTCTCTGAATTATGTCCTTGTACATCTATATTGGTAAAAAGAAAATGAAAAGCATCAGTAAATATAAATATATATTTCTTTATAAATTAATAAATATTTTTCTTTTATAATTTATGAATAAATTATTAAAGAGATGGGAATACCAGACCACCTTACCTGCCTCATGAGAAACCTATACACAGGTCAAGATGGAATAGTCAGAATTGAATATGTAACAACAGACTGGTTCAAAATTGGGAAAGGAGTGCATCAAGGCTGTATATTGTTACCCTGTTTGTTTAGCTTATATGCTGAGTATATCATGCTGTGAAGAAAAATATTGCATAGGAACCTGGAATGTTAGGTCCATGAATCAAGGCAAATTGGAAGTGATCAAACAGGAGACGGCAAGAGTGAACATTTTGGGAAGTAATCAAACAGGCGATGGCAAGAGTGAACATTTTGGGAATCAGTGAACTAAAATGGAATGGAATTGGTGAATTTAACTCAGACGACCATTATATCTACTACTGTGGACAAGAATCCCTTAGAAGAAATGAAGTAGCCATCATAGTCAACAAAGGAGTCCAAATTTCAGTACTTGGATGCAGTCTCAAACATGACAGAATGAGCTCTGTTCATTTCCAAGGCAAACCATTCAACATCACGATAATCCAAAAATATTCCCCAACCAGTAATGCTGAAGAAGCTGAAGTTGAACAGTTCTATGAAGACCTACAAGACCTAGAACTAACACCCCCAAAAGATGTCCTTTTCATTATAACAGATTGCAATGCAAAAGTAGGAATTCAAGAAACACCTGGAATAACAGGCATATTTGGCCTTGAAGTATAGAATAAAGCAGGGTTGCCAAGAGAATGCACTGGTCATAGCAAACACCCTCTTCCAACAACACAAGAGAAGACTTTACACATGGGCATCACCAGATGGTCACATTGAAATCACATTTATTACAATTTTTGCAGCCAAAAATGGAGATGCTCTATACAGTCAGCAAAAATAAGACCAGCAGTGGACTGTGGCTCAGATCATGAACTCCTTGTTGCCAAATTCAGACTTAAATTGAAGAAAGTAGAGAAAGCCACTAGATCATTCAGGTATAACCTAAATCAAATCTCTTACAATTGTACAGTGGAAGTGGGAAATAGATTTAAGGGAATATATGTGATAGACAGAGTGCCTGATGAACTATGGATGGAGGTTCATGACACTGTACAGGAGACAGGGAACAAGACCATCACCAAGAAAAAGAAATGCAAAAAATCAAAATGGGTGTTGGAGGAGGCCTTACAAATAGCTGTGAAAAAAAGAGAGGCAAAAAGCAAAGGAGAAAAGGAAAGCTATACCCATTTGAATGCAGAGTTCCAAAGAACAGCAAGGAGAGATTAAAAAAAAAAAAAAAGCCTTCCTCAGTGATCAGTACGAAGAAATAGAGGAAAACAATAGAATGGGTAAGACTAGAGATCTCTTCAAGAAAGTTAGAGATACCAAGGGAATATTTCATGCAAAGATGGGCACAATAAAGGACAGAAATGGTATGGACCTAACAGAAGCAGAAGAGGTGGCAAGAATACACAGAAGAACTGTACAAAAAAAGATCTTCACAACTCAGAAAATCACGATGGTATGATCACTCACCTAGAGCCAGACATCCTGGAATGTGAAGTCAAGTGGGCCTTAGGAAGCATCACTATGAACAAAGCTAGTGGAGGTGATGGAATTCCAGTTGAGCTATTTCAAATCCTAAAAGCTGATGCTGTGAAAATATTGTACTCAACATGCCAGCAAATTTGGAAAACTCAGCAGTGGCCACAGGACTGGAAAAAGTCAGTTTTCATTCCAATCCCAAAGAAAGGCAATGCCAAAGAATGCTCAAACTACTGCACAATTGCACTCATCTCACACGCTAGTAAAGTAATGCTCAAAATTCTCCAAGCCAGGCTTCAATATTATGTGAACTGTGAACTTCCAAATGTTCAAGCTGGTTTTAGGAAAGGCAGAGGAACCAGAGATCAAATTGCCAACATCCACCTAATCATCAAAAAAGCAAGAGAGCTAAAAAAAAAAAAAACACAAACAAACAAAAAAAACCTCTACTTCTGCTTTATTGACTATGCCAAAGCCTTTGACTGTGTGGATCACAATAAACTGTGGAAAATTCTGAACGAGATGGGAACACCAGACCACCTGACCTGCCTCTTGAGAAACCTATATGCAGGTCAGGAAGCAACAGTTAGAACTGGACATGGAACAACAGACTGGTTCCAAATAGGAAAAGGAGTACATCAAGGCTGTATATTGTCACCCTGCTTATTTAACTTATATGCAAAGTAAATAATGAGAAACGCTGGGCTGGATGAAACACAAGCTGGAATCAAGACTACTGGGAGAAATATCAATGACCTCAGATACGCAGATGATACCACCCTTATGGCAGAAAGTGAAGAGGAACTAAAGAGCCTCTTGATGAAAGTGAAAGAGAAGAGGCAAAACGTTGGCTTAAAGTTCAACATTCACAAAACTAAGATCATGGCATCTGTTCCCATCACTTCATGGCAAACAGATGGAGAAACAGTGGCAGACTTTACTTTTTTGGGCTCCAAAATCACTGTAGATGGTGAATGCAGCCATGAAATTAAAAGATGCTTACTCCTTGGAAGAATAGTTATGACCAGTCTAGACAGCCTATTAAAAAGCAGAGACATTGCTTTGTCAACAAAGGTCTGTCCAGTCCCAGCCATGTTTTTTTCCAATAGTCATGTATGTGATGTGAGAGTTGGACTATAAAGAAAGCTGAGTGCCGAATGATTGATGGCTTTGAACTGTGGTGTTGGAGAAGACTCTTGAGAGTCCCTTGGGCTGCAAGGAGATCCAACCAGTCCATTCTGAAGGAGATTAGCCCTGGGATTTCTTTGGAGGGAATGATGTTGAAGCTGAAACTCCAGTACTTTGGCCACCTCATGCAAAGAGCTGACTCATTGGAAAAGACTCTGATGCTGGGAGGGATTGGAGGCAGGAGGAGAAGGGGACGACAGAGGATGAGATGGTTGGATGGCATCACTGACTAGATGGACGTGAGTTTGAGTAAACTCTGGGAGTTGGTGATGGACAGGGAGGCCTTGTGTGCTGCAGTCCATAGGGTTGCAAATAGTTGGACAGAACTGAGTGACTAAACTGACATGAACTGATATGCAAAATGCCGGGCTGGATGAAGCACAAGCTGGAATCAAGATTACCAGGAGAAATAACAACAACCTTGGATATGCAGATAACACCACCCTTGTGGCAGATAGCAAAGAGGAACTAAAAAAGCCTCATGGTGATGGTGAAAGAGGAGAGTGAAAAAAGCTGTCTTAAAATTCAACATTCAAGAAACTAAGATCACAGCTCTGAGTCTCCTTACTTTATGACATATAGATGGGAAGCAATGGAAACAATGAAAGGCTTTTTTCCTGGGCTCCAAAATCACTGTGAACAGTGACTGCAGCCATGAAATTAAAAGATGCTTGCTCCTTGGATGAAAAGCTATGACAAACCTAGACAGTACATTAAAAAGCAGGGACATTACTTTGCCGACAGAGGTCCATCTAGTCAAAGCTATGGTTTTTCCAAATAGTTGTGTATGGATGCGATAGCTCAAAGAAGGTTGAGCACCAAAGAATTGATGCTTTTGAACTGTGGTGCTGGAGAAGACTTTTGAGAGTCTCCTGGACTGCAAGGAGATCAAACCAGTCAATACTAAAGGAAATCATCCCTGAATATTCATTGGAAGGACTGATGCTGAAGCTGAAGCTCCAATACTTTGGTCACCTAATGTGAAAAACTGACTTCTTAGAAAAGACCATGATGCTGGTAAAGATAGAAGGAGGGAGGAGAAGGGGACAACAGAGGACGAGATGGTTAGACATTATCACCAACTCAATGGACATGAGTTTGAGCAAGCTCTGGGAGATGGTGAAGGCAGAGAAGCCTGGCATGCTGTAATCCATGGAGTGGCAAAGAGTCAGACCCAACATCAACAATCAGACGTCTTTTGCTGTTCATCTCCTGGAGCTTGCTCAGACTCATGTCCATTGAGTAGGTGATGATATCCAACCATCTTGTCCTCTGTCGTCCCCTTCTCCTCCTGCTTTCTGATTCAAAAATCTTCTCCAACACCACAGTTCAAAAGTATCAGTTCTTTGGTGCTCAGTCTTCTTTGTGGTCCAACTCTCACATTCATATATGACTACTGGAAAAACCATAGCTTTGACTAAATGGACTTTTGTTGGCAAAGTAATGTCTGCTCATTATGAAAATTAAAAACATAACCAAACTGTATTTTTCAATTAATGCAAGATAAAATATAAATATTATTAAATGTATCACCAAATATGATATCATAACAATTAATAGCTATATTAACTTGAATAAATTGACAATCTGTATTACAAATGGGTTTATTTATATATATAATCTGTTTTGTCTCTCAATATTCCTATGAGAGCTATACTATCTCTCTATATATCAATTCTACACAGGTACTTCAGCTCTGTTCAACATAGACAATTTGTATATTAAATATTGATAAAATTGGTTTCCTAATTTTAAGATGAATTTCAGTAAAAATTCGAAAGCTTTCTTTCTGTCTCTCACTAGAGCACCTTGTAAAACTCACTTTAGAGACAGCTCCCTTTAAACTCCTTTTTCATTTCGGAAACTGAAGCAAATTTATTTCAAGAAAGGCATTTCTGTTGACATCATACAGATCACTTGTTTTTTATGCTTGGATTACTATTAGAATTACAATACAGGTTCTACAAGTTTTAAAAAGAGTGTGATTGTTTTAGCTGGAGGGATTATGAGCCTGCATTGAGGAGATGGGATTCAAGTTATTCAAGAATGGAAGGGATGTTGACAGAAATGTAAGTATACCAGGTGAAGGAATTGGAATAAGTAAAGCAAGTACTGTTAGAGGGCATAAGGAAGCAGAGCTTACGACCACAGTCATGAATTTAATTTTAGATATAATGAGCTTGATTTGCTGCTTAGATATACAGGTGGTAATGTCTCTCAAGCAGATGTTTCTTCAGGGCTGGTATTTTGGAGCAGTTTTGACACTAGAGACATTGACTTAGGAATTATCTTCATAACGATATTTTCTAAAGTCATGGAAGTAATTTTCTAAAGGTTCATCAAGAGTGGGGAGACCATAAGGACTGCTTTTATGCATAATGAATATATTGAATGCCCTTTAGGAAGACTCTCTCATTTATTTTGGGGTTTTCTTCTCTTTCCAGAAACTTGAAGTTGTTGGAAGAATGAATAGCAGATCTGAGAGTCTTTGGAGTAGAATGAAGTTTGTCAAAGTTATTGGTAGATGTGGATATCCACAGATGTTACCTCTTCTCAGTGGAAAGAATAGGCTGGTCATGTGGGTAGCAGAACTAGAACCAGACTGGAACTTAAATTTGAGAAGATGAGCATGTGATGAATAATTAAGCTGTGTGATCATGAAAGGAATGGCTTTATATTAATATCAAAGCATGAGATCAAGAGGAGATGCTTTGAAGAATTAAGGAAATAATTTAAACAATTAAAGCAAAACTCTTATTTAATCAACAACTTTAGCTAAAGTAAAAGCAGCTAATGACACAGTCCTTTCTCAAAAGTACTTCACATTGTAGAGAAAGTAGAGAATCATTTCTCAATAAAAGAACATATAGAATCAAATAGTTAATTAACTTTGTGACAATTAAAAAATAACACACAGATAAACTCTTAGTCTGGTTGTCTTAGAGGAACAGCTTTATGGTATAGTGGAGTGAACACTGGATTTGGGATTAAACTTTTATTAATGTCAATTTCCAGTCTTTTAACAAATAACCTAACCTCTTGAAAAATAACCTTCATCTTCAAAGTAGAGATCCTAATATCTGTCGTGACTGCTTCATCATCAAGGTTCTCAAGAGGATGGAGTGAGATCTAGCACGTGCTACTTACTATGAAAACGGAAAGGTGCTAAACTGGCACCAGGCAAGATGTCAGTTTATATGCATCTTCCTTTATATGTAAACTTAGATGCATGTTTTAGTTCTTAAGGAATTTTTTTCACCAAGCTAAACATTATTTCTAGTAAGAGAAGCCTTTCAAGTGAGGTTGATAGTCTTACAAATTTCACCTTAATTCATAAACATTTTATGCCAAAATAATGCTATTTTAAAGACAATAATTTCCTGCTTTTGCCTGGGGCCACTGGAAGCTCTGCAAAAGAAGCAGGAGGAATTAAAGGCCTGTAATCATATTGTCTCATTTTTAACCATTAGTTTTTATTCTCTTGAACCACTTTTTTCCTCTGGCTGGGCCCTACTGAGGCCCATAAATCTTAATTAAAGATGCAAGTTTTTTCTTATGAAATCTGGACTGCAAGACACCATTTTTATTTTTTATTTTTAAGACTAGCTCCATGTGTCAGCTCATAAAACAAGTAAGACTTTTACACTCAAAGGATTTTGAAAGCTGATATTGCTACTATCATGTGACACTAGTCCCACAATTACTATTATTGCTATTTTAATATTTTACACACAAGCTTCTGATTTTCTATATAACACAATGGAAAAAATGGAACTTATAACAGGCTGCTCTTGGTTAAACCACTTTTTAAAAAAATGGGTGCTATGCCCCAAAACAATGAATTTCACCTTTTTCTCAAGTGTACATGGAACTTTCTCTAGGATAGATCACATCAGTCAGTTCAGTTCAGTCGCTCAGTCATGTCTGACTCTTTGTGACCCCCTGGGCCATAAATCTAGCCTTGGTAAATTCAAAAAAATTGAAATAATTCCAAGCATCTTTTCTGATCACAATGCAGTAAGATTAGATGTCAACTACAGAAAGAAAAAAAAAAACTATTAAAAATACAAATATATGGAGGCTAAACAACATGCTTCTGAATAACCAACAAATCACAGAAGAAATTAAAAAAGAAATCAAAATATGCACAAAAACAAATGAAAATGAAAACACAACAACAAAAAACCTATGGGATTCAGTAAAAGCAGTGCTAAGGGGAAGGTTCATAGCAATACAAGCCTACCTCAAGAAACAAGAAAAAAATCTAATAAATAACCTAACTCTACATCTAAAGCAACTAGAAGAAATGAAAAGCCCCAGGGTTAGTAGAAGGAAAGAAATCATGAAAATTAGGGCAGAAATAAATGAAAAAGAAACAAAGGAGACCATAGCAAAAATTAACAAAGCTAAAAGCTGGTTCTTTGAGAAGATAAATAAAATAGACAAAGCATTAGCCAGACTCATCAAGGAAAAAAGGGAGAAGAATAAAATCAACAAAATTAGAAATGAAAATGGAGAAATCACAACAGACAACACAGAAACAAAAAGGATAATAAGAGACTACTATCAGCAACTATATGCCAATAAAATGGACAACTTGGAATAAATGGAAAAATTCTTAGAAAAGTATAACTTTCCAAAACTGAACCAGGAAGAAATAGAAAATCTTACAGACCCATCACAAGCACAGAAATCAGAATTGTAATCAGAGATTTCCCAGCAAACAAAAGCCAAGGACCAGACGGCTTCATAGTTGAATTCTACCAAAAATTTAGAGAAGAGTTAACACCTATCCTACTCAAACTCTTTCAGAAAATTTCAGAGGAAGGTAACCTTCCAAATTCATTCTATGAGGCCGCCATCACCCTAATACCAAAACCAGAAAAAGGTGCCACAAGAAAGAAAACTACAGGCCAATATCACTGATGAACATAGATGCAAAAATCCTTTTAAAAAAAATTCTAGCAAACAGAATCCAACAACATAATAAAAAGATCATACATCATGACCAAGTGGGCTTTATTTCAAAGATGCAAGGATTCGTCAATATTCACAAATCAATCAATGTGATACATCACATTAACAGCTTGAAAGATAAAAACCAAATTATTATCTCAACAGATGCAGAGAAAGCCATTGACACAATTCAACATCCATTTATGATAAAAACCCTCCAGAAAGCAGGAATAGAAGGAACATTGCTATTGCTAAGTCACTTCAGTTGTGTCCGACTCTGTGCAACCCCATAGATGGCAGCCCACCAGGCTCCCCCATCCCTGGGATTTCCAGGCAAGAACACTGGAGTGGGTTGCCATTTCCTTCTCCAATGCATGAAAGTGAAAGGTGAAAGTGAAGTCACTCAGTCATGTCTGACTTAGCGACCCCATGGACTGCAGCCTACCAGGCTCCTCCACCCATGGGGTTTTCCAGGCAAGAGTATTGGAGTGGGATGCCATTGCCTTCAACGTACCTCATCATAATAAAAGCAAAATTTGATGAACCACAGCAAACATTATCTTCAGTGGTGAAAAATTGAAAGCATTTCCCCTAAAGTCAGGAACAAGACAAGGGTGCCCATTCTCACCACTATTATTCAACATAGTTAGGGAAATTTTAGCCACAGCAATCAAAGAAGAAAAAGAAATAAAAGGAACCCAGATTGGAAAAGAAGAAGTAAGATTTTCACTGTTTGCAGATGACATGATCCTCTACATAGAAAACCCTAAAGATTCCACCAGAAAATTAATAGAGCTAATCAATAAATATAGTAAAGTTGCAGGATATAAAATTAACACAGAGAAATCCCTTGCAGCCCTATACACTAACAATGAGAAAATAGAAAGAGAAATGAAGGAAACAATTCCATTCACCATTGCATCGAAAAGAATAAAATGCTTAGGAATAAGTCTACCTTAAGAAACTAAAGACCTATATATAGAAAACTATAAAACATTGATGAAAGAAATCAAAGATAACACAAATAGGTGGAGAAATATACCACGTTCATGGATCAGAAGAATCAATATAGTGAAAATGAGTATACTATCCAAAGCAATCTATAGATTCAATCCAATCCCTATCAAGCTACCAATGGTATTTTTCAAAGAACTAGAACAAATAATCTCACAATTTATATGGAAATATAAAAAACCCTCAAATAGCCAAAGCAATCTTGAAAAAGAAGAATGGAAATGGAGGAATCAACCTGCCTGACTTCAGACTATACTACAAAACTGCAGTCATCAAGACAGTATGGTACTGGCACAAAGACAGAAATATAGATCAATGGAACAAAATAGAAAGCCCAGAGATAAATCCACGCACCTATGGACACCTTATCTTTGACAAAGGAGGCAAGAATATACAATGGAAAAAAGACAATCTCTTTAACAAATGGTGCTGGGAAAACTGGTCAACCACTTGTAAAAGAATGAAATTAGAATACTTTCTAACACCATACACAAAAATAAAGTCAAAATGGATCAAAAATCTAAATGTAAGACCAGAAACTATAAAACTCCTAGAGGAGAACAGAGGCAAAGCACTCTCTGACACAAATCACAGCAAGATCCTCTATGACCCACCTCCCAGAATACTGGAAATAAAAGCAAAATAAACAAATGGGACCTAATTAAACTTAAAAGCTTTTGCACAACGAAGTAAACTATAGGCAAGGTGAAAAGTCAGCCTTCAGAATGGGAGGAAAAAGCAAACGAAGCAACTGACAAAGAATTAACCTCAAAAACATACGAGCAACTCATGTAGCTCAATTCCAGAAAAATAAATGACCCAATTAAAAAATGGGCCAAGGAACTAAACAGACAATTCCCTAAAGACATACAGATGGTTAACAAACACATGAAAAGATGCTCAACATCATTCACTATCAGAGAAATGCAAATCAAAACCACAGTGAGGTACCATCTCACGCCAGTCAGAATGGCTGCTATCTAAAAGTCTACAAACAATAAATGCTGGAGAGGGTGTGGAGAAAAGGGAACCCTCTTACACTGTTGATGGGAATGCAAACTAGTACAGCCACTATGGAGAACAGTGTGGAGATTTCTTTAAAAACTGGAAATAGAACTGCCTTCAGTTCAGTTCAGTTCAGTTCAGTTCAGTCACTCAGTCATGTCCGACTCTGCAACCCCATGAATCGCAGCAGGCCAGGCCTCCCTGTCCATCACCAACTCCTGGAGTTCACTCAGACGCACATTCATCAAGTAGTGATGCCATCTAGCCATCTCATCCTCAGTCGTCCCCTTCTCCTGCCTCCAATCCCTCCCAGCATCAAAGTCTTTTCCAATGAGTCAACACTTCACATGAGGTGGCCAAAGTACTGGAGTTTCAGCTTTAGCATCATTCCTTCCAAAGAAATCCCAAGGCTTTCTCCCTCAGAATGGACTGGTTGGATCTCCTTGCAGTCCAAGGGATTCTCAAGAGTCTTCTCCAACACCACAGTTCAAAAGCATCAATTCTTCAGCCCTCAGCCTTCTTCGCATTCCAACACTCACATCCATACATGACTACTGCAAAAACCATAGCCTTGACTAGACGGACCTTAGTCAGCAAAGGTATGGGCATACACACCGAGGAAACCAGAATTGAAAGAGACACATGTACCCCAATGTTCATCACAGCACTGTTTACAATAGTCGGGACATGGAAGCAACCTAGATGTCCATCAGCAGATGAATGGATAAAAAAGCTGCGGTACATATACACAATGGAATATTACTCAGCCATTAAAAATAATGCATTTGAATCAGTTTTAATGAGGTGGATGAAACTGGAGCCTATTATACAGAGTGAAGTAAGTCAGAAAGGAAAACACCAATACAGTATACTAATCAAGAAGACAATGGCACCCCACTCAAGTACTCTTGCGTGGAAAATCCCATGGACAGAAGAGCCTGGTGGGCTGCAGTCCATGGGATCGCTAGAGTCAGACACGACTGAGCGACCTCACTTTCACTTTTCACTTTCATGCACTGGAGAAGGCAATGGCAACCCACTCCAGTGTTCTTGCCTGGGGAATCCCAGGGATGGGGGAGCCTGGTGGGCTGCTATCTATGGGGTTGCACAGAGTCAGACAGAACTGAAGTGACTTAGCAGCAGCAGCAGCAGCAGCAGCAGCAGCAGCAGCAGCAGCAGCAGCAGCAATGCATATATATGGAATTTAGAGAGATGGTAACAATGACCCAAATGCAATACAGCAAAAGAGACATAGATGTAAAGAACAGTCTTTTGGACTCTGCAGGAGAAGATGAGGGTGGGATGATTTGAGAGAATAGCATTGAAACATGTATATTATCATATGTGAAATAGACCACCAGTCCAGGTTCGATGCATGAGACAGGGTACTCAGGGCTGGTGCACTGGGATGACCCTGAGGGGTGGTATGGGGAGGGAGGTGGGAGGGGGGTTCAGGATGGGGAACACATGTACACCCATGGCTGACTCATGCCAATGTATGGCAAAAACCATTACAATATTGTAAAGTAATTAGCCTCCAATTAAAATAAATAAATAAAATTTAAAAAGTGGGTACTATGGTCCATAAAGGGCTTCCCTGGTGGTTTAGCAGTAAAGAATCTGCCTGCAATGTAGGAGCCACAAGAAACATGAGTTGGATCCTGGGTTGGCAAGATCCCCTGGAGGAGGGCATGGCAACTCACTCCAGTAGTTTTGCCTGGAGAGTCCCATGGACAGAGGAACTTGGAGGGCTACAGTCCATAGGGTTGCAAAGAGTCAGATACAACTGAAGTGACAGAGTACACATGCAGGCACATGGTTCATAAAACATGAAGGAAACATGAATTCAAGATTCCAATGGGAACATGAGAACTTTTTGTGTGTCACCAGTTTATGGAGGCTTGTTGATGGGAATGGAGGCTTGTTGATGGGATCCCCACCAAGGAACACTTATTTGAAGAGAATATTCTCTTGTCTGGAGTCTGATAGGTAAAATGAACTGGGTGCTTGCAACTGTATTTCTTACCTCCTCAGATTAGGAGAATGGGCTTGACACCTGTAGGTCTTTGGACCTAATTTCCAGATGACAGAGCCTAGAGAACTTTAATCACAGATAGTAGCGGCAACTTGGAAATACCTATACCTGTTCTAGATGATGATATTTCTAAAGAATAAAAATGATTCTGATTTATTATGTAACCAATGGTGAATGAGGCAGTGCCAGGCACTATACCTAGAGGCCAGACTTATCAGATGTCAATTTGTCTGCCTTCTGTCATCATCCCTTCAAAACTTCAATAGTCTCCCATTGTCCACAAGGTTACATTTAAAAAAGTCTCAAGACCAGTTCTAGTTGGCCTCAACCTATCTTTTGAACCATTATCTCCAACTGTCACACCCCACTTAACTATACTTACTCTGATCACAGAGAAAGCAGACAGTGCTCTCCAATAAACCTTATTATTTTGCAACTTTATGACTTTGCATGTGTTGAGAGGAACAGTGGAAAAGCAAAAACTGCATTAATGGACATAGTGTAGGTTTTAGAGTTGAGAGTTGAGTGACCAGGCAAATTGTTTATGCGCTGAGCCTCCTCTTCCTCACTTGTAAGATAGGGATAATAATTATTTTTTACTGGTGGTGTTGTGTACTTTGCATGAGATGTATGCAATGCACCTAGCACAGCACCTGCAATGAAAGAGATGTTCCATAAAATAGATGCTCCTCTGTCCTTCTTCCTATTTGGAGTTCAATGGCCCCACCTGCTGTGAGTTCCTACTCATCTTTCAAGACTCTGTCAAATTACACCTTATTTCACAGCCCATAATAAGATACCCCAATGAGTACCTCACAGAATTAGGATGAATAACTTGACAACAAATAGAAGATGATTGGGAGGAAGGAGGGACCTAGAATGAACAGACCAGGTGACACCTTTCTCTCTTTGTGGCCAAAACACATTTTCTCACAGAAAAGGCTTCCTAGCCTAATTCTGTCTCCTCAGGCAACTCTCAAAATTTCTCTGGGATTTGCTTGCCTTCACTACTCTTTCATACACTTCCCATCCTGCTTCCTCTCTCAAATTTACCCATCTCATCTATGGTTTCTTTCAGTGCTCTTGTTGGCTGGTAGACAAGTCTTTCAGCTCCTGGTTTACACCTTGATGAATGAGATATCATTCCCCTTTTACTGCCTTAGATTTCCCATGCTATTTTTGTTCCTTTACTGGACTCTGTATGGCTTTGTTTTTTGACATTCTTGGACCAAAAACTGCAAGGTCACTTTGCATCATAGACTCACAAGATTGTAAAGATGGATCTAAATACATCTCTACCCACTTTGTTTTGTACACAAATAGGAAGCTCAGAGAGGTGAAAAGCCTTTATTGAGATAATACTTAGCTGTTGATTGAGGCTCTGACCCACATCTCCCTCAACCTTTTCAGTGCTTGTCTGTTGTCCTCTGACTTCTTTGATCCTACTGCTAAGCTGCTAAGTTGCTTCAGTCGTGTCTGACTCTGTGCGACCCCATAGATGGCAGCCCACCAAGCTCCCCCATCCCTGGGATTCTCCAGGCAAGAACATTGGAGTGGGTTGCCATTTCCTTCTCCAATGCATGAAAGTGAAAAGTGAAAGTGAAGTCACTCAGTCGTGTCCGACTCTTCGTGACCCCAAGGTACCTTGAAATTTCATAGAACTCCAATTGGAAGAGTGTCAAAATAATGCCCTGTAGCTGTGTGGGGGTATAACCCAAGGCTGGATGATTCTCTTTCTATACTGCTAAGCCACAGGGTCTTTTTAGTCAAGCCAACTAGGATGATGTATGCCAAGGACATCCATGACCATGTGGATGGGAGGAGGTGAATCTTTCAAGGCAGGCTGCTCTCGTAAAGACCTGTAGGTGAAGCAAGCTATCTAACAAAGTTGGGCAGGGCCATTCAGAGATGTCAGAATGCCCAGCAGACAGCCTCTCTCCACTGAATTTCCTACTTGATATGATTTCTTAACTTAATTTCTTCCTAGTTCTGGGTAGAAACTGATGGTGGTTTTGCAGATTCGTATTCAAAGGAACTGTGACAGTGTGACTAGGTCTTTCTTAAATAATGAAAGTAAGAGGAAAAGAGTGAATATTTATTGAGTACTTAAACAAGGTCTGGTAATTTTACATGCATGTTTTTACATAAATCTTCACAAAAGCATTAATGGAGTTGTGAGAAATGTTCCCATTTTATAGATGAGGAAACTGAGGCTTAGGAATGATAACTAATTTGCCAAATATTGCTCAGCAGACTAAGTGAAGTGAAGAAGTGAAGTTGCTCAGTCATGCCAGATTCAAATTTTGACTTAATCATTTGGACAATATGAGGTATAGAAAGACCTTGACTGAAATCTTGTAGAACTAATTTCTAGACTCTAATATTCTATTTGTGTTGACTTCAATAAGCCTCCTGAGTCCTGTCTGTATTTCTTTTTCTCATTTTAAAACCAGGTGTTAATTCTCTTTTACTATCTTTTAGAGATATTGGAAAATCAGGTAAAACAATGGATTTGACAGTGCTTTGGGAAATGAGGAAGTACACAAATACAAGTCATTATTATCATTTTATTACAAACTAAATATTTAATAGATGTAGAAAGCCTAAGAAGAAGTGTACATTGTTTTTCAAATTATTTTGGAAGATATCCAAATCCAAAATCCAGAGTGTCTCTTAGAATATTCTATTCCACTGTCAGATTAACCTCATTAACTGTTTTCAACTATGAATTAAAATGGTATAACTAAATTCAGAGGACTTCCCTGGTGGCTCAGTGGTAAAGATTCTGCCTGCCAATGCAGGAGATGTGGGTTCAATACCTGAGATAGGAAGATTTCCTGGAGAAGGAAATGGCAACATATTCCAGTATTCTTGCCTGGGAAATCCCATGGACAGAGGAGCCTCATGGGCTATAGTCCATGGGGATACAAAAGAGTCGAACACAACTTAGCAAATAAAACTAAATTCAGAAGTTCTGTTTCTTAGTATTCAAAAGCAATCTGACCTGTCTATATCCTGTGCTAAATGTTATGGGTGCATTGAAGGAAATTCTAACATTTATCTGACAATCACCTTATGTATATTCTTATAATGAATTAGTAGACATTGTCACTTTCATACCATGTTCACATCTTTTATTTTCAATAATGTTGAAATTCAATAATTTCAAATTCTATAATTCAAAAATTATTTAATAATTTCAAAATTCAATAATGTTGTAGATAAAGCTAACTTTCTGTTTGTCAGGACAGAAGAAATTATACACTCTTAACCATGAACAAACTAGGAAGAAAACCTTTCCTTTTGACTTCTGTTACCACTTGGATTCTGATTTAGTATACAGGAGCTCATTGATGTTTTTAAACATAGGTATAAACATAAATAAGTATATATTATTTTTTCTGAGAACAAAAATATAAAGGGTAACTGGAAAATGTAATTTTCCTGGTAAGCTTAAAGAAAGTCTCATTATTGTAAACTAGTTTGTGTCTATTATTTGTTACTATGAGCGTGTGCAATGGAGTACTTACCAAGTTACCTTGCCTGCACTGATGCTAGGGTTTAGGTGCAATCATGGTGATAAAAACAAAGTGAACTATAACAAATGTGTTCATTTACAGGGATAGAGGAACATCTTGTCAAAGTCTTGGGAAATGAAGATTCTGAATACACTGGGGCAGCTGAAATTGAGATTCGGCCTTGTACTCTTCTCCTGGGAAAAACTCGGTGTGTATGAGTTGAGGTTTGTATCACTAGAAGTTATTACACTTGTGGGTTCGTGACTCTTAATTTTGTACCTCCTTCTTACCAGCTCCCATTTCCACAAAGGCTATAAGTTAGAAAAGGTCACCTTCTGTCACAGTAGTTGCAACATGGATTTCCGACTGGAAAGTTTCAGCAGATTTGTTCTAGATCCAGAAACCTTGGGTTGAACATATTCTAATCTCTATCAACCATAGGAGCTTAATAGAGCTAAGGACACTCTGGGGAGCTAATGGAACCTGGAAGCCATGGGTGATCTTAATTTGGCTGGCTGACTCTTAATAGATATGTCTCTTCAGTGATTCCAAGCATTGCTTGAGGGAGAAGAAATCTGGGAAAACTTGGGCTTCTAGCCATTGAGATTTACTTGTAAAACTCAGCAGTGCCACACTGTGCTTGCTGACTTAAGAAAGCTGCTAGATTGCCAGTAAATAATTACATCATTCACAAATAAGCAGATACATAAGTAAACACTTTTATTCCCACAAATAATTTAAATAAAACTGCAAAACTACATCCTACAAATTTCTTTTTAAATGAAGCTAAATTACACAATTGATACCAATACTGCTTTTACCACCAGATACCTGGGGATTAACCTGGGGAAACTAGGGGAACAAGGGAAGTGGCAACTCAGGTACTTATTATAATGCAAAGTGAGTGAAGAGGAGTGTTAGGGGAGCTGAATCAGGCCAGAATGAAGGCTATATATGGTGACATTAATGTTCAAGTATGGTTGCTTTTAGTCAATATCAGATACAACTTCATAAATGTGCCCAGGTCTAGAAACAGGAGAGGGTCAGATCAAGAAACCATATAGAAAATGACATTTTACTGGCATGCTTGAAACTAGAAAGTCTGTTCATTAAACTCCTGTTAGCTGTCCTCGGTCCTGGGGAGCCAATACAACACCAAAAGCTCAGTCAGTTTCTCCCAATGCAAAAGAGATATTTTCTGCATTACTGGACTCCATAGATACCTAAGACCACTGCTTGTCATTCTTCACTCATCTGGCTTCCCAGGAATTAAAAACCAAGAGATAACATGGATTTCAAATTATTTGGGCCATGATGAGAGGAAAACTATTACATCAATCAAATCCAAAATAAAAGTCAAAATAAAGGGTGTAATTGTGGAAGGATTTCAAAGCACCACTCTGGTAGGTAGAGTTCTGAGTTGATACTGGCTATAGCATTTCTCCCAGTGAAAATCAATACATGGGCTCCTGAAATCTGCATACCAGTTTCTGTATGTATGGATATATTTGCATTATTCTGTTAGTGTGGAATGTATCTTCTATATTTTCAAAGAAATCTGTGTCAATCTGCCTGTCAAACCTCTGAAACAAACAACTCTAAAATCACCGTGGTGTAAAGATTGATCTCTATCCCTGTTCAGCTGGGGAGGTTGGGAGAGGGTGTGGGTTGTGAGTACTGAGAGCGGAACAGGTATGAAGGCCAGAAGTCCGCAAGCGGCAGGAGGAAATAAACTGCAAATGGAAGACTTTTTTTTTCCTTCTCTAAACAAAATTAAAAGAGGCTTCTTCTAACTCTGTGTTGACTGACACCTCTGCCTTGGGCTAACCAATGCATTTTTCTTATGGAGATTTTTTTTTAAGTTATGTTAATGAAACTATGTATTTGCTTTAAAGTCTGCCTTTCTTCAAAATGGTTCTGCCTAAACTAACTTTTTTTCTTTTCTCAAACCTTGGGCTGATAATGACTCAACAAACCAGTATCCATGTCAATTGTTTTATGGCCGGGGATGACACACTCCATGACATTCTATCTCAAAAATACATATTATGGGAGACAGGCCTGGTGAAACTCTCTCAGCCTGGACATGTCTCTCTTATCTAATTAATAGCTTGCTAACAGACATAAAACACCTTGCTGAAAACTAGCAAGGGGGCATTCTTTCTGCCCCCTTCTGATGTCTATGTCAGAAGTTTTCTCTGTCTCTCTTATACTTTAATAAAATTTTGTTACACAAAAACCTCCATTGGTCAAGCCTGGTCTCTGAACCAGGATCGAAATCCTCTTCTCTGGAGGTCACGAATCCTGGCGTAGCACACAGCTCTCAGCATCAACGTTTCAGTATTTGGGGGGGGAAGATCACAGACATAAAGTGCCATTTTCACTGAAGCATATCAGGGAAATATTTCATCAACATGGTTTATCATTGTTGGTGACCCTTACTCACTTGACTCAGGTGGTATTATCTTTCTCTACTGTAAAATTACTCTTCCTTGGCCACCTTTCCCTCTTTCTGTATTTACTGTACTCTTTGGAAGTTTCTATGTGTAGCCCAAATGCTTAAAGTATGGAGAGATATGCTTTAACTCTATCGAGGGTGCAGTATCTACATAAATTATTTATAACTCTTCTACAAGGGAGATTTATGTCTTTCCCTCTATTTATTTATTTATTCCTACCACTGTACTTTTTTGTGAACACTTCCATACTGGCTGTACAAGATGCTCCAGGCTCATGTTACGTATTTCTTGCCCCAGTCCTAGAATCCACCACTTGTCCAAGGGACCCTAGTTCTTTTTACTGGACAATGATATTAGAAAATAACATCTGGGTGCTAGGTGTGCTGTTGTTACAGGATCAGCTGACAGAGCAAGTGTATGTATGTATATACATACATAAATGTTTTTCTATATGTCACCACCTGTATTAGTCTAAATGCATATGGATTCTTCAACTCTCATCCATTACCATATGGATCTTTCTAGGCTTCTCTTCTTGTTTGTTTGTAATATCCTGCTTCAACATTGAGAAACCTGGCTCTCTTCAACTGTTACTCATTTTATTTATTTTTTTATTTTTTTTCTTTCTTTTTTTTCTAACTTTTTTTTAAATTGTTAAGTCTTCTATTTCTCTTCTAATTTTTATTTCTATAACCTACTATTACTTTTCAAAAAAAAAAAGACTCTATTTTTTTAAGGCAAACACCATATATAGTCTGTTACTCATTTTAATTGTACCATTATGTACAGTGGCACTAGAATTGTTAACCCAGAGAAGACAACTTTATCAGCAAGAGTTCAGTTATGTCAGTTTTTTTAAATTAGTCTTACAGATTCTACTCATTTCCAGTTATTCAAGTCAGCACTTTTTGTCCCTGATCTCTTCTGTAAGTTTATATCAGAACTTATAATATAGCTAGACTGTTTTGCCACATTTGGCTTTTCATCCTGAAATTCTTTTATTTCCTAAATTATGTTTAAAAATGTGTATACATTCACTCCTTGTGCTGTAAAAGGCTATGGATTTTGACAATTTCATAGTGTCATGTATCCACCATTACAGTAACATATAGGATGGTTTCAATGGCTTCAAGTATCCCTGGTGCTTTTCTTATTTAACCCATTTTCCCTCCATAACCACTAATCTTTTTACCATCCTATCAATTCTTCATTTTCTGGGATGTGATACAACAGCCCCCTCACTGGTTTCTTTAACCTGGCAACAGGCATCAAAGATGAACATATCTCCTTAAAGTTTCATAGACCATATTCTCTCTTAATCACCAAATAACATTCCATTACATGGATATATCAACATTTAATTATCTGTTTACAGACTGAACAATAGAACATGTCTAGTTTTTGGCAGTTGTGAATATAGTGCTATATACATTTATGTGCAGATTTTTGTGTGGACATACTTTTTCAGTTCCGTGAGTACTTAAGAGTATAATTATTGGATTGTATGGCAGAATTAGGTTTAGCTTTGCAAGAAGCTGCCAAAATATCTTCCAAAGTAGCTGTAAACAGCAATAAGGGATAATTCCTCTCACTTTATATCCTTGTCAGCAATTGATATTGTCAGTTATATTTTTTATGCTTATAGCAGCTTTATTTGTAATTACCCAAACATGGAAACAACCAAGATGCCACTTAACAGGAGAGAAGATACATGAAATGGGGGTGCATCCAGGCAATTTAGAGACAAAGGAAATGAACTACCTCGCCACAGGAAGACATGCAGAAAACTCCAAATGCATATTACCAATTGAAAGAAGCTATCTGAAAAGGTCACACCTCATATGATCCCCACCACATGGGGCACATCAGGGAAGACAAGCCACAGAGATGGCAAAAATATCAGTGGGTTGCCAGGGGTTCAGATGGAGATAGAAAAGAACACAGGTGCTTCTCATCCCAGGGTTCTCATGCCACCCCTATAGAGCCCCAAGATTCCTCAAGATGGGGCTACTTTGGGAAGAGTGACTGGGATAGCAGCCTCTGGAGCCTGATGCCACCATTTTTTGAGCTACCCGTGTAGTTCAGTGAATCTTTTCTGAATTTCAACCATTCTGATATGCATGTGCAAGTATCTCATTTTTGTTTCAATTTAAATTTCCTTAATGTCAGATGATATTGAACATTTTCTCATATATTTATTTGCCATCTTTGGTGAGGTGTCTGATCAGATCTTTAGTCCGTTTTTAAGTTGACCTGTTTGATTTCCTATTGTTGCTTTTTAAAGTTCTTTGTATATTTTATATATAAGTCCTTTATCAGATATTTATATTGCAAATATTTTCCCCCAGTCTGTGTTGTCTTTTCATTCTCTTAGTAGTGTCTTTTGCAGAGCAGAAGTTTTTAATTTTAATGAAGTCCAATTTATCAGTTTGTTATTACTTGAATTGTGACTCGGTTTCTTTATTTTTTTAGTGTTCTGTCTTTCCCCATGGCCTCTTTGGAGTCCTCCACTGGACACTTTGTAGCCACCACCTAGTGATAAAAGATATACTATTTAGATGATTCTGTAGGATGCTTTAGGTCCTAGCCTGCCAGGTTCCTCTGTCCATGGGAGTCTCCTGGCAAGAATACTGGAGTGGGTGAACTTTCTTGCTCCAATGTATCTTCCTGACCCAGGGATCAAACTTGCATCTCTTACATCTCCTGCACTGATAGGTGGGTTCTCTACCACTGCGCCACCTAGGAGGCCCTTATGATTAATATATTGTTGGGTAAACACCATCTGAGAGCTGGACCATAAAGAAGGTGGAGCACTGAAGAATTGATGCCTTTGAACTGTGGTGCTGAAGAAGACTCCTGAGAGTCCCTTGGATGGTAACGAGATCAAACACATCAATCTTAAGGGAAATCAACCCTGAATACTCGTTGGAAGGACTGATGCTGAGCTGAAACTTCATATTTTGGTCATCTGATGTGAAAAACTGACACATTGGAAAAGTCCCTGATGGTAGGGAAGATTGAGGGCAGAAGGGGAAGAGGCATCAGAGGATGAGATGGCTGGATTGCATCACTGGTGCAATGTACACGAACTTGGGCAAACTTTGAGAGATGGTGACGGGGTAGAGAAGCCTGGCATGCCGTAGTCCATGGCGTCACAAAGAGTCAGACATGACTGGTTGACTGAACAACAACAAAACGCCACCTTGGACACTAGTTTATGAAAGGATATGTTTTGCAAGTTACTATAACTTAGGTTGCCAAATCTGCTGGGCCACAGGAAAATTGTTAGAATGGAATCACAGTGAAAACATGTTTCTTCAAAGTAATCATGAAAGATTCTGATGTTTCTACGTGTCTCTGCAGAGATTTATGGGGCTTAACTCACTATGTTCCCTGTCAGTTCATTTGAGGTATTATAACAAAAATACCTTTGTTAGATTACACAACAAAGATTTATTTCTGACAGTTCTAGAAGCTGGGAAGTCCAAGATCAAGGTGCCAAAGTCAGTGCTGGATGAGGGCCAGTCTCCTGGTTATAGATGGCTGGCTTCTAGCTGTGTTTTCACATGGTGGGAGGGGCAAGGGAGCTCTCTGGCGTCTCTTTTTAAAATTTTATATATATATATATATATATATATATATTGGAGGGCTATTTTGTATGGGCACTAATCCTATTCATGAGGGTTCACTCTCATGATCTAATCACTTCTCAAAGGCCCCCACTTCCTAACATCATCACATTAGGTATCAGCATTCAACAGATGAATTAGGGGGTGGGACACAAACACTTAGTCTGTAACCTTTCATCACTGAACCGACCAGAGAGGGAAAATAAAAATGAGAAAGAAAATTCTCTGAAAGACTCTCGAATATCTGCCAATCTGAAATAGATTAACTTCCCTGAGGACCATGGAGAAGATGCTTCACAGTTTGTTTCTACATTTTTAGAGGGAAGGCAATGGGTCTAGAATCATCTGAGACTCAAAAGTGAGAACTGAACCATGCTTATGATGGCACTACCTAAAAGGAAGTTAGAGGGCAAACTAGTTACTTGGCTTTGGTATTTCTCTCTGCTTGTTCCACAAAAATTTGTGAAAATGTTGGCTAACACAGCTAATATTTGGTCCATTTGCTATGAAGCATGTCAAGATTTTCAGTGGGATTTGTGGTTTGGTTTTTCCATCAGCCCTTAGGAATATTTCCTTTGAATGCTGGTAGCATATTCCACCCATTCTCTGTACAGAGATCACAGTAAATATGAATTAGGTTTTATAAAGAGATATAGGGGACTGAACTGATTTTTATCAAATTTCAAATTCATACTGAAAAAATAGAATGACAGTATTATTAGTTTATAAATGAGCATAACTTTTCTTTTTTCTTTCATAGATAATGGTGAAGATTATCTATGGAAAATAGACCTGGAAATGACTGTGGTGCCTATTGCGAACTCCTTATTGCAAAATTCAGGCTTAAATTGAAGAAAGTAAGGGAAATCACTAGACCATTCAGGTATGACCTAAATCAAATCCCTTATGATTATACAGTGGGGGTGAAAAATAGATTCAAGGTCTTAGATCTGGTAGACTGGGTGCCTGAAGAACTATGGACAGAGATTCATAACACTGTAGAGGAGGTGGTGACCATAAGTATCCCAAAGAAAAAGAAATTCAAGAAGGCAAAGTGGTTGTCTAGGAGGCCTTACAAATAGATTAGAAAAGAAGGGAAAAAGCAAAGGAGAAAGGGAAAGATATACCCAACTGAATGCAGAGTTGCAGAGATGAGCAAGAGGAGATAAAAAAAGACTTCTTAAGCAAACAATGTAAAGAAATAGAGAAAAACAACAGAATGGGAGAGACTAGAGATCTCTTTAAGAAAATTGGAAATACCAAAGGAACATTTCATGCAAGGATAGGCAAAACAAAGGACAGAAATTGCAAGGACCTAACAGAAGCAGAAAATATTAAGAGGAGGTGCCAAGAATACACAAAGAACTATACAAGAAAGATCTCAATGACCCAGATAACCATGATAGTGTGGTCACTCACCTAGAGCAAGACATCCTAGAGTGTGAAGTTAAGAGAGCCTTAGGAAGCATTACTATGAACAAAGCTAGTGGAGGTATGGAATTCCAACTGAGCTATTTCAAATCCTAAAAGATGATGCTGTTAAAGTGCTGCTCTCAATATGTCAGCAAATTTAGAAAACTCAGCAGTGGCCACAGGACTGGAAAAGTTCAGTTTTCATTCCAACCCCCAAGAAAAGCAAAGTAAAGGATACTCAAACTACTGTACATTACTGTACATTAATTTCACATACTAGCAAAGTAATGCTCAAAATCCTTCAAGCTAGCATTCAGTAGTACATGAACTGAGAACTTTCAGATGTTCAAGCTTTAGAAGAGGCAGAGGAACCAGAGATCAGATTGTCAACATCTACTGGATCATAGAAAAAGCAAGGGGAATTTCAGAAATACTTCTGCTTCATTGACTACACAAAAGCTACCACGTGGATCATAACAAACTGTGGAAAATTCTTAAAGTGATGGGAACACCAGACCACCTTACCTGTCTACTGATGTACCTATATGCAGGTCAAGAAGCAACAGTTAGAACCAAACATGGAACAACGGACTGGTTCACAATTGGTAAGGGAATATGTCAAGGCTGTATATTGTCACCCTGCTTATTTAACTTATATGCAAAGTATGTACATGCTCAGTCCCTTCAGCCGTGTCCTACTCTTTGTGACCCCATGGACTAGCCTACCAATCTCCTCTGTCCATGGGGATTCTGCAGGCAAGAATACTGGAGTGGGTTTCCATGCCTTCCTCCAGGGAATCTTCCTGACCCAGGGATCAAACCTACATCTCATGTCTCTTGCATTGACAGGCAGCTTCTTTATGACTGGCGTCCTCTATGCAGAGTACATCATGTGAAATGCTGGGCTGGATGACTCACAGGTTGGAATCAAGATTTCTGGAAGAAATATCAACAAGCTCAGATATGCAGATGATATCGCTTTAATGGCAGAAAGTGAAGAGGAACTAAAGAGCCTCTTGATGAGGGTAAAAGTGGACAGTTGAAAAACTGGCTTAAAACTCAACATTCAAAAAGCTAAGATCATAACATCCAGTCCCATCACTCATGGAAAGTAGATGGGGAAAAATTGGAAACAGCAACAGTTTATTTTCTTGGGTGCCAAAATCATTTCAGAAAGTAGTGAAATTAAAAGACATTTGCTCTTTGGAAGCAAAGCTATGACAAACCTGCTGCTGCTGCTGCTAAGTTGCTTCAGTCGTGTCCGACCCCGTGCTACCCCTAGACAGCATATTAAAAAGCAGAGACATCACTTTACCAACAAAGGTCCATACAGTCAAAGTTATAGTTTTTCCAGTAGTCATGTACGGATATAAGATTGGACCATAAAGGTCCATAAAGGTTGAGCATCAAAGAACTGATGCTTTTGAATTATGGTGCTGGAGAGGACTCTTGAGTGTCTCTTGAACTGCAAGAAGATCAAACCAGTCAATCCTAAAGGAAATCAATGCTAAATATTCATTAGAAGGACTGCTCAAGCTGAAGCTCCAATACTTTGGCCACCTGATGCGAAGAGCTGACTCATTGGAAAAGACCCTGATTCTGGGAAAGATCAAGGACTGAAGGAGAAGGGAGAAACAGAGGATGAGATAGTTGGATGGCATCACCAACTCAATCAACATGAGTTTGAGCAAACTCTGGGAGATAATGAAGGACAGGGAAGCCTGGTGTGCTGCAGTGAATGGGGTCAGTCAGACATGACTTAGTGACTGAAGAATAAACACAGCAGTTTTATTTATTTATGTTTTTATTTTACTTTACAATACTGTATTGGTTTTGCCATACATTGACATGAATCCACCACGGGTGTACACGTGTTCCCAATCCTGAACCCCCCCTCCCACCTCCCTCCCTATACCATCTCTCTGGGTCATCCCAGTGCACCAGCCCCAGGCATCCTGTATCCTGTATCGAACCTAGACTGGTGATTCATTTCTTATATGATATTATACATGTTTCAGTGCCATTAAAACATCCCACCATCTCCCTCTCCCACAGAGTCCAAAAGACTGTTCTATACATCTGTGTCTCTTTTGCTATCTCACATACAGGGTTATCCTTACCATCTTTCTAAATTCCATATATATGTGTTAGTATACTGTATTGGTGTTTTTCTTTCTGGCTTACTTCACTCTGTATAATCGGCTCCAGTTTCATCCACCTCATTAGAACTGATTTAAATGTATTCTTTTTAATGGCTGAGTAATGCTCCATTGTGTATATGTACCACAGATTTCTTATCCATTCATCTGCTGATGGACATCTACGTTGCTTCCATGTCCTGGCTATTATAAACAGTGCAACACAGCACTTTTAAAACACCCACTAATCTTAGGCTTTGCATAAGATTCTAAAACCTTCTTGATTATATGTGTTAATTATAAGATTATGATCATAGACATCAAATATATGTAAACTTATTAATACATTCTATACATTTGAAATTGCAGTAACATTATTATGGACATTAAAAACCTTCCAAAGATAGCTGTTCAAATAGAAGATATTACATTAATATAAAAGTTAAAATTCCAATTTTTTTCTGCATTCCAATGGATGTTCTTGCCACATTATGGGTCATGCTCACTTAAAGAATTTGCTAAAATAATAAGGCATTTTATGTAATATACTTTAAATCAGAATTTTCTAAGCAATGGTGAGTAATCACTATAAAACTTTATTTTACAAGAATTTAATCTACATTTTTAGGATTAGATATCACACAGCCCATGCTGTTGAAATGGGAAGCTAACAAATAAGTTTTGTTCAAATTCTGGGAGAAAATAATCTAGCTTTCTCAGAAAACTTTGTCTTTAACTCAGGTATAGTCAATTAATTACATATTTAAATTTCTATGATGCAGAGAGATTAAGACCAACAATTTCCACTTTACTGAGGATGATTTAGATAATCATGAAAATAAATTTTCCTCTATGCACCTGAAGAAGTGAAAGAGTCTGAAGCAAAAAGATGCAAGGAGCTAAAGAGGATCAAAGAAAGGCAAAAAAATCAAAAACCAAAACAAAAGTAAACGAATTAAAACTATAGCATATGAGTAATAAGAATTAACATTTACTGAATACTTGCTATGTGCCAGAAATTGTCCTTGCTAAGTGATTTACAAACATACATTACCTATTTCATCTTTACAAAAGCTAGGAAATATGTGTTAATTATTATCTCTGTTATACAATGAGCAAACTGGCTCCTGAGATGAAAGATTAATCAAAAAAGATTTAAGTAATTGTCAGTTGTTAGGTATATCCTTCTGTCATAAGAGCTTCCTGAAGTATGTAAGAAGTTGAATTTGCTTACGCGTTAGATTTTTCCAGCACTATGTTTTTATAAGTATTTTTGTACTTACTTTGTGCTTACCATTCTTCTAGATGCTTACCAGGTATATAAACTTGAACAAGTCACCTAATTCCAATGAGTCTCACTTTGACCATCTGTAAGTTGGGGCTATCCTATCTTATGGGCTTTTCTTAAGAAAATCTCATAAAAATCCAACATGTGTATGTTTTGAGGACTTTCTGTGATATTCTATCTGCTTAAGGCACCCTTATCATTATTATTAAAATGTGATGTAAGCTCTGTGTTACAGGAGTTCTTCATTCATGAAAAAATTTTACTTACAGCATGAAGTCATATTCATACATGAAGCAGATAACATTTTATTTTCATTTTTCCTATTTGAGTCATCTGGCCTCAGGTGTGGATAGACAAAGAAAACATTAATTGATAAGAGGAAGTAGTTCTAGTTTTTTCATTGTGGTAGTAGAGACAAACAATCTCCGGTAAAGTCAAAAGTAAAATTGAGGTTTTCGATTCTCATTTCAAGAATTGGTTTTTCCTCCAACTTACAGTATTGACTATTGAGGCACTATATTCTCCTGTTAACACTGCCTTTGGGGTGTTGGTCACCAACTTGGATGCACCGTTTTACTTCCTCAGTCAACCTTTGGCTCACTTCATCAGCATGGTTACCTTTGCCTCTGTCCCTTCCCTTTCCCCCTCTCTTCCTTCCTGCCTTCCTTCCCCCCGCCCTTTGCCTCCATAATCCTATAAGGATTTAAGGATGCTCCATATGATAGGCACTATGCTAGGTGCTGAAAAGTGAAAGTCGCTCAGTCACGTCCAACTCTTTGCAACCCCATGGGCTGTAGTCCATGGAATTCTCCAGGCCAGAAAACTGGAGTGGGTAGCCTTTCCCTTCTCCAGGGGAATCTTCCCAACCCAGGGATCAAACCCAGGTCTGCGGATTCTTTACCAGCTGAGCCACCAGGAAGCCCAAGAATATTGGCGTGGCTAGCTAGGTGCTAGAGATCAGTAATTAAATAGATGTTATTGGTCTCATATAAGAGTCTTACTGAGGAGATATAAGAAAAAAGGCAATTACAATTCGCTGTGATGGTTATATGATAGTGGTAAGTCAGCAAGGTTTTGAGAAGTATCAGGGCCTGATCCCAATAAGGAGAAAGAGGGAGGTCAGGGAAAGCTTCTTGGGGCAGGCACAGCTGGGAGAATTAGCAGTCAGCCCAGTGTAGATCATGAGGACTTGCAGAGGGGACCAGTGATTAACTGAAGACAAAGGAAAGAGTACAGTGCTCTTAAATTAGAATGTTCCTGACTCCCAAATCAGGAATTCTCTAGAGTTTTGACTTGCAAAAGTAATCCTTGACTTCTGTGAAGTCTCAGTGACTGGCACCCCAAGCTTTCTAGACCCTCCTTTCCCACAGGCAGCCCCAAGGCACTCACTGAGCCACTGGCCCTCTCTACATCCCAGGGTTTGCCAGTGATTAAGGGCATTTTTGTCTGAGTGCCTAAGTGTTAGGGCAAACTGCCTAGCTCAAATGAATCAATGGACTAAAAATTGTCTGCCCAGCAGGCACTGCCAAAGCAACCTCCAGTCAATGCTCCAGGCAAATGAGAAAAGATCCATTGAGCTCAGCAGGAGGCTCTGTTTTGGCTGACTCAGCGCCCTGGAAGCACTTCTCCAGTCATTTATATCTCTGCTTTTCCTCTCTTAGCTCTGCTCTGGATCTCTAATCTTGATGAGATATGTTTGGTGCCAAAGAAGGGGGTGCTGAGATTTCAAATGAAAGTACCTCATCAACATCTCCATGTGCCTCTGACATGCACATAAAGTAGGCCCAGCTCAATTGTCCATTTTCATTCTCTATTAGTTTAATTCATTGTTGGGTTTGGCCCAAGTAATAAAGGTTTTAATTCAAGAAAAACATTTTAAAAAATGATGAATGAGATTAATTTTGTAAAAATCATGGGAAATAAAATAATATTTGTGGTTGAAACTAGAGTTTAAGAAACTTGTGAAAATTCATGCAATTGTCTTGCGGAGGAACTGGGCCTAGAACTCATGACTTTTGGCTAATTTCAGTTTTTAAAAATTATTGTTTTCCGTATTTTTAGAGAACATTAAAAATACACTTTAGCTTTTAAAGCTGAAATCCTACAAAGTAAGTAGGGCATTACCATACTTGCATAGAAGAGAGGAATTGGATAGACTTGCCAAAGGCAATCCAATGATAAGCAAAAGACCCGGAAATAGATTTCTCTTTTAGGACCTTTCCTAGCGTGCCATATTGGACAATATCCTATTTCTATAAATTCCAATGTAAGAGATCTGGTTGAAAGATTATAAATCAATGCTATTTCTATTTCTAGTAATCCATGCTAAGTCACTTCAGTGGTGTCTGTCTCTTTGGACACTATGGACCGCAGCCTGCCGGAGGCCTCTGTCCATGAGATTCTCCAGGCAAGAATATTAGAGTGTGTTGCTTTGTCCTTCTCCAGGGGTTCTTCCTGACCCAGGGATTGAACCTGTGTCTCTTATGTCACCTGCATTGGCAGGTGGGCTCTTTAGCTCTAGTACCACCTAGGAAATCCCTGTAACCCATGGGTTTTGAGCAAGTCTCTTTTGTCACTCTGCGGCCCAGGATGCTCTTCACATGTAAAACATGCACCTTGTACTGTAGCAGGCTTGCAAATCATTATACCTATAGGAGCTAGGTTTGAGATACCAATGAGTAATCAGGCCACACTGAGCCTTCTGCAAGGGAACAACTATGATGCAGTTGCAGCTAATTGTTGCTACACCAGAATGTTGGTCCATGACAGAAACAACTTCTGATTGTTTAAGGGAAGTTATAAACAGAGATTTTAATTAATTTTGAATTGTTGGTAAGAGGTTCAAAATAAAAATTAAAAATAAAAACCAGTGATGTTTGAGCCAGAGTGATGCCTACAGTTTAGAAGTAGCTTATAAGCCATCAATTGTAGTGTCTGAATTGCAGGATCTATAGAGAACTGGTAACTATTTTCATTTCATGTCCTTTTTGAAACTCAATTGTGTAATTATATGGTAAATTTCCATAGATATTATCATCATCAAAATACATACCTTAAGCACAGTTTGTAAGTAGCTTCTAAGTAGCTCAAGTAATAAACCTAATAAGAATGTAGAACAAATATAAACCTTAAATTATTGCATTTTATTCTCTTCTATTGGCTGCAAAGAATAGTTATTTTGCCTTTAAGATGACACTGCTCCTGCATTACTCTTAAACTGTTCTATGAATGTGTTCTGTCTTCAATTGTATGATAGCTTTTTTTAGATACCAGCAATTTTATTTTAAATCATTTCTTTTCCCCTTGGCTATCATAATACAAGAACACAGTTTGATACTTGATAGTCAACCCTTTGCTTCCTGCCCTCTTTCATCATTTACTGACTGTGATCCCAGAATATATGATAATTCTCTCTTGGTGACTGGTTTTCTATCCTTTCTGATGGAGTCACTCTTTCTCATGCTGCTATTATACATGTTCTCCTGAATTTTCTTTTTCACCTTCTCTTTTGTGCTTCAAATATCACTTCCATGTAGATGATACCAATACTGTCCTTCTTTATTCTACTCTTATTACTAGCTATGTGCCTTCAGAAAAGCCATCATTTCTCTTGGCTAAACCAAAACCAATATGTATAACCAGAATAGTAAAGGTAAAGGTAAAGGGAAGTTGCTCAGTCATGTCCTACTCTTTGTGACCCCATGGACTGTAGCCTACCAGGCTTCTCTGTCCATGGGATTTTCCAGGCAAGAGTACTGGAGTGGGTTGCCATTTCCTTCTCCAGGGGATCTTCCCAACCCAGGGATCGAATCCAGGTCTTCCGCACTGTAAGCAGACGCTTTACCCTCTGAGTCACCAGAATAGTAAGAAGAGGCAAAAAGACATGACAATGAAAGATGAAGACCCCAGGTCAGTAGGTGTCCAATATGCTACTGGAGAACACCAGAGAAATAGCTCCAGAAGGAAGGAAGAGGCTGAGCCAAAGCAGAAACAACACCCAACTGTGGATGTGTCTGGTGGTGAAGGCAGTTTGATGCTGTAAGAACAATATTACATAGGAACCTGAAAAATTCAGTTCAGTTCAATTACTCAGTTGTGTCTGACTCTTTGCAACCCCATGAACCACAGCACACCAGGCCTCCCTGTCCATAACCAACTCCTGGAGTCCACCCAAACCCATGTCCATTGAGTCGGTGATGCCATCCAATCATCTCATCCTCTGTCTTCCCCTTCTCCTACTGCGCTCAATCTTTCCCAGAATCAGGGTCTTTTCAAATGAGTCAGCTCTTCGCATCAGGTGGCCAAAGTATTGGAGTTTCAGCTTCAACATCAGTCCTTTCAATGAACACCCAGGACCGATCTCCTTTAGGATGGACTGGTTGGATCTCCTTGCAGTCCAAGGAACTCTCAAGAGTCTTCTCCAACACCACAAATCAAAAGCATCTATTCTTTGGTGTTCAGCTTTCCTGAAATATTGGGTCCATGAAATAAGGTAAATTAGAAGTGGCCAAACAGGAGACAGCAAGAGCAAACATTGACATTTTAGGAATCAGTGAACTAAACTGGAAAGGAAGGGGCAAATTTAATTCAGATGACCATTATATCTACTACTGTGGGCAAGAATCCCCCGGAAGAAATGATGTAACCCTCACAGTCAACAACAGAGTCTGAAATGCACTACTTGGGTGCAATCTCAAAAATGACAGAATGATCTTGGTTCATTTCCAAGGCAAACCAATGAATAGCACAGTAATCCAAGTCTAAGCCCCAACCACTAATGCTGAAGAAGCTGAAGCTGAAAGGCTCTAAGATGACCTTCAAGTCCTTCTAGAACTAACACCAAAAAAAGATATCCTTTTCATAACAGGGGAGTGGAATGCAAAAGCAGGAGTCAAGAGATACCTGGAGAAACAAGCAAGTTTGGCCTTGGAGTACAAAATGAAGCAGGAAAAAGGCTAACAGAGTTTTGCCAAGAGTTTTCTGGTCATAGCAAACACCCTCTTTCAACAACACAGTAGATGACTCTACAAGTGGACATCACCAGATGGTCAATATCAAAATCAGGTTGATTTTATTCTTTGCAGTTGAAGATGGAGAGGCTCTATACAGTCAGCAAAAAAAGACTGGGAGCTGACTGTGGCTCAGATCATGAACTCTTTATTTCAAAATTCCAACTTAAATTGAAGAACATAGGGAAAACCACTAGGCTATTCAGGTATGACCTAAATCAAATCCCTTATGATTATACAGTGGAAGTGACAAACAGAGTCAAGAGATTAGCTCTGATGGACAGACAGCCTGAACAACCATGGACGGAGGTTCATAGCATTGTACAGGAGGTGATGATCAAAACCATCCCTAAAGGAAAAAAAAAATGCAAAAAGGCAAAATGGTTGTCTGAGGAGGCCTTACACATAGCTGAGAAAAGAAAAGAAGCAAAAGGCAAAGGAGAAAAGGAAAGATATACCTATCTGAATGCAGAGTTCCAGAGAATAGCAAGGGGATATAAGAAAGCCTTTTTTAAGTGAACAATGCAAAGAAATAGAGGAAAACAGGAGATTGGGAAAGACTAGAGATCTCATCAAGAAAATTAGAGATACCAAGGGAACATTTCATGCAAAGATGGGCACAATAAAGGACAGAAAAGGACAGCAGAAGAAATTGAGAAGAGATGGCAAGAATACATAGAAAAATTATAGAAAAAGATCTTAATGGTTGGGATAACCACAGATAATGTGATTTACCCACCTAGAGCCAGCCATCCTGGAGTGTGAAGTCAAGTGGGTCTTGGAAATCATCACTATGAACAAAACTAGTGGAGGTGAGGCAATTCCAGCTGAACTATTTCAAGCCCTAAAAGAAAGTGCTGCACTCAATATGACAGCACATTTGGAAAACTCAGCAGTGGCTACAGGACTGGAAAAGATCAGTTTTCATTCTAATCATATAGAAGGGCAATGCTAAAAAATGCTAACGACCACACAATTGCACCTAGTTCACATGCTAGCAAAGTAATGCTCAAAATCCTTCAAGCTGGGCTCCAATAGTATGTGAACCAAGAACTTCCAGATGTTCAAGCTGGATTTAGAAAAGGCAATCCAGAGATCAGATTGCCAACATCTGTAGGATCATAGAAAAAGCAAGAGAATTCCAGAAAAGCATCTACTTCTGCTTCACTGACTCTGCTAAAGCCTTTGACTGTGTGCCTCACAACAAACTTTGGAAAATTCTTTAAGAGATGGGAGTTCCAGACCAGCTTAGAAACCTGTATGCCTCCTGAGAAACCTGTATGCAAGTCAAGAAGCAATAGTTAGAACTGGACACAAAACAGCAAACTGGTTCAAAATCGGGAAAGGAGTAGGTCATGGCTGTATATGGTAACCCTGTTTATTTAACTAGTATGCAGAGTACATCATGTGAAATGCTGGACTGGATGAAGTGCAAGCTGGAATCAAGATTTTGGGGAGAAATGTCAATAACCTTAGATGCGCAGATGACACCACCCTTACAACAGAAAGCAAAGAGGAATTAAAGAGCCTCTTGATGAAGGTGAAAGAGGAGAGTGAAAAAGCTGGCTTAAAACTCAGTATTCAAAAATAAAGACCATGGCATCTGGTCCCATCACTTAATGGCGAATAGATGGAGAAACAATGGAAACAGTGACAGACTCTATTTCCTCAGGCTCCAAAATCACACTGGATGGTGACTGCAGCCACAAAATTAAATGATGCTTGCTCCTTGGAAAAAAGCAATGGCAAACCTAGACAGCATATTAAAAAACAGAGACATTACTTTGCCAATAAAGTTCTGTGTAGCCAAAGCTATGGTTTTTCCAGTGGTCATATACAGATGTGAGAGCTGGACAATAAAAAAGCATGAGTGCCAAAGAACTGATGTTTTTGAAATGTGGTGTTGGAGAAGACTCTTGAGATTCCCTTGGACAGTAGGGAAATCAATCAATCCTAAAGAAAGTCAACCCTGAATATTCATTGGAAGGACTGATGCTGAAGCTGAAGTTCCAATACTTTGGCCACCTGATGGGAAGAGCTGACTCATTGGAAAAGACCGTGACTCTGGGGAAGATAGAAGGCAGGAGGAGAAGGGGATGACAGAGGATGAGATGTGTGGATGGCATCAACAACTCAATGGACATGAGTTTGAACAAATTCTGGGAGATGGTGAAGGACAGGGAAGCCTGGCATTCTGCAGTCCATGGGGTCACAAAGAGTTAGACATGACTGAGCAACTGAACAACAAGAAAACAAGCACCACATCCTTGTTTCAACTAGTTATATCACCATGGAAAGGAAAGGGTGGATGTCAAAATTTATTCGGGTGATATATCTAGGATTTGGTGGCTGAAATGACTGGAGAGTAAGATAGCAAATAGGCAAAAATAATTCTTAAGTTTCAAATCCAAATGGCTTGGAATATAGTAATATTAGCAACAGAAATGAATAACACATCAACCTATTGGTCAGCTAGCACGAGTCTGAACCTAAATCATTTCAGGATTTAAGATAAACCTAAAAGATACTTTGAAACTTAAATTGGAAATTGAGGCTAAGCCTGGGAAGGTTTCCACTTGAGCTTCTATGGACTATTTTTAACTCTCTCTCTGGTACTCTTTTGATCTGTATTTTTAGCATCATCTCCTTGACCAGGAGCAAATTTATTGTGCCTAACTCTGACATTTTTAGTCAGAGAAATTTTATCACCTTCCAATCCCAATCTAGTCTGTCTCCCATACCAGAAGATTCAATTAATTTATCCCCAGCTTCTCAACCCTTTCCACAAATCAAAAGCTATAGAAATGGACAAATTGTAAAGCAGGTAAATGAAGCTGCTTTGTTGAAGTTGAGATGGGGATTCTCGCTCTAAATCTCAGAAGCCCTGAAGAGACAGTCTTACAACCATGTAGAAAGCTACCCTTCTGACTGACTAGAAAACAGGGCAAAAGTTGTTCAAGTTTTTGGTTCTTGGTGAACTTTGTATATTAGTAATTTTTTTCATGAAGTTCCTTGGTCAAAAGGAACACTTCAACATTCCATTTATGAAGTACTTAGGTCCACACAGCTTGCATTTATGTCCCAATAATTTAGTAACCATTTGAATAGCTAGTATATATATATATATATATATATATATATATATATATATATATGTGTGTGTGTGTGTGTGTGTGTGTGTGTGTGTGTGTGTGTGTGTGTATAGGAAGAAAATGATATTTATTTTAATTTCTTTCTCAACCAACTATAACTACTTGCTGATGGAATAGGTGTGCTTGTCAGGCGCTGTGCAAATATTCAAACCTTGGAATCAGATTAGATATCATCTGAATTTCCTGTTTCACACTGACTTTTGTATGGCATTTGCTTTTAGTCACATGAATAGATGAAACCCAGCTTCACTTCAGTGTGATATAATCAAAAGAATTCAATACAATATAATTTTGAAATTGTGAACTACCTTGAGTTGGTAATTTGTATGGTTTCTGATTCATGTTAACCATTGTTTCCCTTAAAAATTAAAAATATCTTACAGCAAGCCTGTGAGATTGCTGTGGCACTTTGAGGTACCTTAGCTAATACAGTTAAGGAACCATGAGAATAGGGCACTCAACTATTTGAGTTATGACTCTAGCTCTGTTAACTACCTCTGATACTGGACTGGTCATGTAAGAACTCTCCACCATAGCTTCCTTGCTGTAATGGAGGATGTTGGGATTTGTTCATCCCTTGTGGTTTCTTCTTGCTTTCAACATTTGTGATTAAATGCATTCTTATTCCATCATACTGTTGAGGAAACTTTTAAATCATTTATTACCTTGAATGGAAAATAGCAAAAACAAACAAACAAGAAAAACAACAAATACCTTGAGTAGCAAATCACTTTTCTGGATCCTTGTTTAAAAGTGAGGACAAACATTGTCTTAAATTCAATCACCTATCCCTTGCCACCACTCTCCCAACCTCTGTTAGCTCTTCAAGTTCACCTTTTTTTCAAAGGAACTATCTAAGGAATTCCATGCATGCTTAGTATCAGGCCTGAGACAGTAGGAGAAAAAAATAGCTTTTATGTTCTGACACTCTGAAACAAGTGGACTATCTCCATGCACACATTCTTGCTTAATGCATCAGGAAACTCTCCAAGATTCCCTTTTCCCTTTTGAGTCTACTAGTTTGAGTCAGATTAAAAAGATAAGATGCTTCCAGTCAAAAATCTAGAAAACTATGAAGAGCTTGGAGAGAATGAAGGCTGACTTGTTCATCAGTTTTGAATGGAAGAATGAATGAGTGTTCTTTGGAATTTGGAGCAGATCAAGTGAAAAGAAGCGATAACAATTTCTTACTCACTATCCAAGTGGTAAATAGAAAATACTATTTTGTCACTGGTAGTTTTCACTGAACAGAAATTCTTAGTTGTTTACAAGTCATCACCTTTTTTTGGCACTTTGAGGTTTTCTTTGAAAACTGTTTACTCTTTCTTGTCTTCCCTGACAGCTCAGTTGGTGAAGAATCCGCCTGCAATGCAGGAGACCCCAGTTCAATTCGGGTTTTGAGGTTTTCTTTGAAAACTGTTCACTGTTCCTGGGCTACAAAGTTGCTGCTGCTGCACTGTAGTCACTAAATCATATTGGACTCTTTGAGATCTTATGGACTATAGGCCTCCAGGTTCCTCCCAGGCAAGAATACTGAAGTGGGTTGCCATTTCCTTCTCCAGATACCTATTTACTTCTCTATATATACTAAGCTAGATTTCTCACCACTACCTGTTATGCAATCTCCCCTTTCTTTAACCTTTATGACACTTTCTTTATGGTATATTATGTTTGTTTATATCAGGGATCTGTCTATTGGATCTCTGTTGACCTATTTGTCTCTTCTTGGTCTTAAATGTACTGTTTTATTTTGTGGCTTTGTAGTACATCTTAGGAGAAGTCAATGGCACCCCACTCCAGTACTCTTGCCTGGAAAATCCCATGGATGGAGGAGCCTCGTAGGCTGCAGTCCATGGGGTCGCTAAGAGTCAGACACGACTGAGCGACTTCACTTTCACTTTTCACTTTCATGCATTGGAGAAGGAAATGGCATCCCACTCCAGTGTTCTTGCCTGGAGAATCCCAGGGATGGGGGAGCCTGGTGGGCTGCCATCTATGGGGTCACACAGAGACGGACACAACTGAAGCGACTTAGCAGCAGCAGCAGCAGCAGTATGTCTTAATATTTGATAGGATAAATCCCCATTATTTATTTTTCTTTTAAAAGTTTGATTCAATTATTTCTGGACTTAGGAAACAACAGAGAACATTGGAGAGGTAAGAAGTGGTGAATGGACACAATAGAAACAGTAGATTAGCCACTCACAGTGCCATGAAGGAATCTTAAAAATAGAGTGAGGAAAAAAACAAGAAATAGTGAGATATATAATTTGATAATGTGTGTAAAAAAATTTAAATACATGTACTTATATAAAATATAGCAAACTTTAAGAATGCATAAAAACAAAAGAAACTCATTAAACACATTAGATGAGTTACCTTTGTTGAGATAATAATAGTTGTGGATTTTGAAAAGAAAATTGTAAAAAATCCACAATGTGTAGAATAAAAATGAGTTTATAATAGACTAAGCCACATTTGAAATAATAGTGTAATTATCATTATTTAAAATAAAATACTATAAATTACCTGACTTCTCAAACTAGAGTCAGTGAAAAAGCCAGTTTTTTCCCCATAGCATACCTTTTGGTGGATAATGGAAGAAAAAAAAAAAAACTGCGAGTACACCTAAGTTCAACTCTGTTAGTCAAGTCCTGTAAACAAACACATTAGAGGAAAAGCTAGAAATTCTCATCAGAAGAAGCTGGAATCATTCCATCTTGCCTTTCATGAACTATCAGTTTTGTGTGGAACCAGTTAGTAGGAAAATCTATCCCAGAAAACTCCAGCCCTTGACTCTGGTAGGCACTAAGGATAAACATGCACAGATCCCTGCCTGAGTCACTAAGCACTCCACCCTGCTTCAAAGAAAAGAGCACTTTGTCCAGGAGCATAGTGCCCTGACCAAGAGCTAAAAATGTCCTCTTTTCTAATTGTCAATTATCTCTACACTCCAAGATAAACATTTTTTTTTTTTAACATTAGACTGGCCTAATTTAGCTTCATTTAGGACAGGGCTATTTGAAGGTCTGGAGAAGAGGAAAAGGGGAAGAGGACAGAGAAAGCAAAAAGACAAAGTTTGAAAAAGCAAGATATACAACCTACTTCTTCTAATGCATCTCAAATACATTCCTAATTAGAGAATGGCTGAGCATTAGCCTGAGCCTGCTTTAGGGAAGCAGGGAGATGTCGCAAGGAAGTAAGACCTCATGTTTTAGAACTTCTATGGGATGAGGAGCTCTGAGAGGAAATTATTTTTCCAACAGTCCCCTTTATTTGTTGGTAGATGAAAAGCATTTCACATCTCTATTTTCCTTCCTAGCTGCCTTTCTATCCACACCTATCTATCTACCAATCTATCTATATATATCTCTCTATATCTGCATATATATATATATATATATATATTTGTGTGAATTTGTGTGCATAGATCTCTCTTTGCACACACCCACATACTTACACACAATTGGCATGCACACATATACTTTTGAATAAAGATGACTTTTCCTTTTTTCCTATGAGAGCAAAATTTAGCTCAGAAATGTTCCAAACAAAGACTTATTTTCTCTAGTTCATTTATATTAATATAATGGATAGAACTACAGTTGACTTGACTGCAGTTGACAGCAAGGCCAGAAATAATTTAATTCAGTACCTCCCTAAACCTGCTGTGTTTCCATGATTTAAAAGAGGAGAAGAGGATCTAGTAAGAATAGGAAGGTTTACTCCCATGCAGCAAATAAGTAAAGCTAAAACTGAAGGATTTTTCCTGAAGTCAATCCTCCAGGAGTATCTGCTTCAGAGGATAAAATAAGGCCATTTAAAATCCTTTTGCCCAGGTTCTCTTCCTTTCATTTACTTCCAACTGACCCTTTCCTCTTCGTTCTCTCCCCTACCTTACATCTCTCCTTGCCTGACATCCTTGAAATCCAGAAATCCATGTGCTAATTAGTGTGGTTCCGATCTGCACCCTGTCCAATGAAGCCAGGAAGTGAGATACAACCTTTTCAAGTTCAGTAGCAACCAGTTAATGTGAGTCAAAACAGAGAGAAATGTTCAGCTAATTTAGGGGAGGGGGGTAGTTGGGATTTGTATATTTAAAGTTCAGTGATGACAGGTCACATTCAAGGGGGACAGTCTCTGTGTTAAAATGAGCCAATAAAATTAGAAACTTTCTAGGTCAAGCAGAGAGAAGAGAGATTGTTTTTGTGAAATGAACTGTTAAACGTGGAAACCCAAGAGAATCAGGAAACCTGTTTTCAATCAGACACAAAGATTATTTCTACTTCTTTCAGCTCTAGAAATAAAACTTTTTAAAAGAGTTTGGAGGAGTAGTGAATGCTTGGTTTTCAATTATTAGCCTATTTAGAAACTGTTAGTTTGGGGACTTTTTTTTTTTTTTTGTAAAGGAAGAAAGAGAATATGTGGATTTTTATTTACTGTAAATTTTGTCTCTTTTGCTCCTGCCCTTTTGGCATGATCCTTTGCCCACCAATGTCCAGCTAGCATTCCACTGGTAAGGCCTAATTTTAGGGTTAATAATTAAATGACAACAATGACATTTCAAAAAGCAAAACTTCAACCATAAAACTATAGTTACTATTGTGTTTGGGCTGGGCTATCACAGAGAAACTCATCTTAATGATTCTTGAATGTTTGAACTATGATTATTCACTAGCAATAAATGTTTGGAGATATTTTCTATATGATATGTGATGTTTCTGAACAGTACATGTATTATTAATAAATAGATAGTCCAACTTTCCTAATATTAGCCCTGAATATTGGGTAAGCTGCTGATTCTATCTGATGATATCGACAATGCAGGATTAAGAAGATTAAATAAGATATCATGTAGTTCAGCTAGCATAGAGTGTGTTCTTAATTACCATTCTTTTCTGATTTCTTTATTCATAGACTGAAATTCCTTCAAAGGGATGAACTATGTCTTAATAAGTTTTTATCCTCAATTTATAATACAACATCTGGTCTATGGAAGCAGCTCAAGAAATGTTTATGGAATTTGTCATAAAATCCTGCAGGCTTTGAGTTCAGATTTTTCTGTCTCTTGCAGGCTCCATTCAGTTTTTGTGTTTTCTGCTATTTTATGAGATAGATGTCTAACTCCTCCTCTTTTTTTTTTCCACAGGATTTGTATCTATTCATGCTGTTTGTGAAACATCAAACCTCTTCACTTGTCTTGATTTTGTCTTTACTAAATTTTCTCCTTTCTGACTGAACTTCATAATGACCACAGATTCTGGTATTGGCTTAATAGAACAATGACCATTGACCAACCTATCACTGTGATGATACTGATGTGATAATAGCAGAAAACACAAGATTCCTTCACTTAAGAACAGCCTTCTGTAGACTCTTCACCACTTGTTCCTACTCTGGCTCCATTGTTGGGAGTTCTAGCTCGTGCCAATCAGCAAAGGAAGTGTTAAAAGTATGCAAGACATTTTGTATGTGGCTTCTCTCTCTCCCAGCACAAACACATGCACATATGTAGAGTTGGCCTTCGTTGCTAATTATGGCATAATTTGGGTTTTGTAGAACAAAAAATGCCAGCCAGGTGAGTCATATTCTGATTTATTGAATAAACATTTTCCATGTGGGAAGCAGAGAACAAAAATGAAACTGCTGCCTGTTCAAGTTGGAAAAGACTAGTGCTTCCAAGACACTGGACTGCAGATCGGAGCTGAGCTGGCTGTTGCAGAGTTACCTGGGGAACTTTATAAAGACATTGGCTTTCAAGTCCATCCTTGGAGATTTTCAGCCAAAGCTCTCTTGATGCTACTTGGATTTGACTAGTTTAGTAACCACTGCTTTTTCCCAATCCCCTCATTTTATAACAGAGACTTGAAAGCATAGTAAAAAGTGATTTGTCCAAGTTTCTTCAGGGGTAAGAGGAATAGCTTAGAGGGAGAAGGGATGAATTTTGAGTGAATGGGGAAGTTTAACGTGAGCTGTATACAGTGTTCAACAGATTTGGTCTCATGGCCTTGGAAGAGAGGCATTGGCATTTCCATTTGCAAAAGAGGCTCAGGGAGGCTAAGTAATTTGCCCAGGCTCACACAGCTAGGAAGTAGTGGGGACAAGCTAGAATAAATTTGTCTTATTTTGTAGCCTGCCAATTCAAATCTTGTTTCCTGAATCCTAATCCATGATAATACAGTAGGAATTAACTTATTTTAAGATAACTGGAAAAGGTCAGTTTTCATTCCAATCCCAAAGAAAGGCAATGCCAAAGAATGCTCAAAATACTGCACAGTTGCACTCATCTCACATACTAGTAAAGTAATGCTCAAAATTCTTCAAGCCAGGCTTCAGCAATACATGAACTGTGAACTTCCAGATGTTCAAGCTGGTTTTACAAAAGGCAGAGGAACCAGAGATCAAATTGCCAACATCCGCTGGATCATCGAAAAAGCAAGAGAGTTTCAGAAAAACATCTATTTCTGCTTTATTGACTATGCTAAAGCTTTTGACTGTGTGGATCACAATAAACTGTGGAAAATTCTGAAAGAGATGGGAATACCAGACCACCTGACCTGCCTCTTGAGAAGCCTATATACAGGTCAGGAAGCAACAGTTAGAAATGGACATGGAACAACAGACTGGTTCCAAATAGGAAAAGGAGTACGTCAAGGCTGTATATTGTCACCCTGCTTATTTAACTTCTATGCAGAGTACATCATGAGAAACGCTAGACTGGAAGAAGCACAAGCTGGAATCAAGATTGCCGGGAGAAATATCAATGACCTCAGATATGCAGATGACACCACCCTTATGGCAGAAAGTGAAGAGGAACTAAAAAGCGTCTTGATGAAAGTGAAAGAGGAGAGTGAAAAGGTTGGCTTAAAGTTCAACATTCAGAAAACTAAGATCATGGAATCTGGTCCCATCAGTCAGTTCAGTTCAGTTGCTCAGTCGTGTCTGACTCTTTGGGACCCCATGAATTGCAGCATGCCAGGCCTCCCTGTCCATCACCAACTCCCGGAGTTCACCCAGGGTCCCATCACTTCATGGCAAATAGATGGGAAAACAGTGGAAACAGTGTCAGACTTTATTTTGGGGAGCTCCAAAATCACTGCAGATGGTGACTGCAACCATGAAATTAAAAGACGCTTACTCCTTGGAAGGAAAGTTATGACCAACCTAGATAGCATATTCAAAAGCAGAGACATTACTTTGCCAACAAAGGTCTGTCTAGTTAAGGCTATGTTTTTTCCAGTAGTCATGTATGGATGTGAGAGCTGGACTGTGAAGAAAGCTGAGCGCCGAAGAAATGATGCTTTTGAACTGTGGTGTTGGAGAAGACTCTTGAGAGTCCCTTGGACTGCAAGGAGATCCAACCAGTCCATTCTGAAGGAGATCAGCCCTGGGATTTCTTTGGAAGGAATGATGCTAAAGCTGAAACTCCAGTACTTTGGCCACCTCATGGGAAGAGTTGACTCATTGGAAAATACTCTGGTGCTGGGAGGGATTGGGGGCAGGAAGAAAAGGGGACGACAGAGGATGAGATGATTGGATGGCATCACGGACTCAATGGATGTGAGTTTGAGTGAACTCCGGGGACATGGAGGCCTGGAGTGCTGCAATTCATGGGGTCTCAAAGAGTTGGACACGACTGAGTGACTGAACTGAACTGAAGATAACTGAACTGTTCAAACTGAGCAGATTATTTTTATACTGACATGCCACTGTTTAGTTTCATGAACTTGTTCAGAATCTGTGCTGGTTCTGTATGATTCCTTTGAGCTGACATCATCAATCTAACTCCCTGCAATTAGATTCACTTCAAAATATTTCAACAAATATTTATTTTAAAACTGCTATGTGCAATAGACAATATTAGGAACATAGAGATAAATATGAGGAACAAAGTTTTGGCATTTATAGAATTTATAATCTTTAGCAGGCTATGAGAAAATACATATACAAATAAAATGTGATGAGAATTATACCAAGGTAAGTAAAAGGTGCTTTTGGAATATATAGCAGGGAAATTTAACCCAGACACCGGGCCAAGTAAAGCCTTCCTAAAGCTGACAACTGACAGTTAATAGAAGTTAACTAGCTGAAATATGTTTGGGTAGGAACATGGGTAGTGGGGAGCGAGCAGGGGCAGGGAGACATTTCAGAAGAGGACACAGCTAGCCTGTGTGAATTCCAGGAGTCTAGACATTGTGTGAAGAGTTTGCATTTGACCAATTCAAGGAACTGAAAGGAACTTCTTATTTCTGGAAAAAGAGGAAAGAGTGACTAGATGTTAGAAGGGGATACAGAAACCTGCAGATGGAGAAAAGCCATGAAAACCCCATTAAGATCTTTGGATTTTATTTTAAAGCACACTGCTTGTTTAACTCATATGCAGAGTACTTCATGAAAATGCTGAGCTGGATGAAGCACAAGCTGAAATCAAGATTGCTGGGAGAAATATCAACAACCTCAGATAGGCAGATGACACCATCCTCAGATATGCAGATGATTCTACTCTAATGGCAGAAAGTGAAGAGGAACTAAAGAGCTTCTTCAGTTCAGTTCAGTTCAGTCGCTCAGTTGTGTCCGACTCTTTGCGACCCCATGAATCACAGCACGCCAGGCCTCCCTGTCCATCACCAACTCCCGGAGTTCACTCAGACTTGCGTCCATCGAGTCAGTGATGCCATCCAGCCATCTCATCCTTGGTCATCCCCTTCTCCTCCTGCCCCCAATCCCTCCCAGCATCAGAGTCTTTTCCAATGAGTCAACTCCTCTCATGAGGTGGCCAAAGTACTGGAGTTTCAGCTTTAGCATCATTCCTTCCAAAGAAATCCCAGGGTTGATCTCCTTCAGAATGGACTGATTGGATCTCCTTGCAGTCCAAGGGACTCTCAAGAGTCTTCTCCAACACCACAGTTCAAAAGCATCCATTCTTCAGTGCTCAACCTTCTTCACAGTCCAACTCTCACATCCATACATGACTACTGGAAAAACCATAGCCTTGACTAGACAGACCTTAGTCGGCAAAGTAATGTCTCTGCTTTTGAATATGCTGTCTAGGTTGGTCATAACTTTTCTTCCAAGGAGTAAGCATCTTTTAATTTCATGGCTGCAATCACCATCTGCAGTGATTTTGGAGCCCAAAAAATAAAGTCTGACACTGTTTCCACTGTTTCCCCATCTATCCCATGAAGTGATGGGACCGGATGCCATGATCTTCGTTTTCTGAATGTTGAGCTTTAAGCCAACTTTCTCACTCTCCTTTTTTACTTTCATCAAGAGGCTTTTTAGTTCCTCTTCACTTTCTGCCATAAGGGTGGTGTCATCTGCATATGAGGTGATTGATATTTCTCTGGGCAATCTTGATTCCAGCTTGTGTCTTGATGAGGGTGAAAGAACAGAGTGAAAAAGCTGGCTTAAAACTCATCACTCAAAAAACTAAGATCATGGCACTTGGTCCCATCACTTCATGGAAAATGGAAGGGGTAAAAGTAGAAGCAGTGACAGATTTTATTTTCTTGGATTCCAAAATCACTGTGGACAGTGACTGCAGCAATGAAAGTAAAAGATGCTTGCTCCTTGGAAGAAAAGGTATGACAAACCTAGACAACATCTTAAAAAGCAGAGACATCACTTTGCTGACAAAGGTCAGTAAGGTCAAAGTTATGGTTTTCCCATTAGTCATTTATGGATGTGAAGTTTGGACCATAAAAAAGAAGGCTGAATGCTGAAGAATTGATGCTTTCAAATTGCAGTGTTTGAGAAGACTCTTGAGAGACCCTTGGACATGAAGGAGCTCAAACCAGTCAATCCTAGAGGAAGTCAACCCTGAAAATTCATTGGACGGACTGATGCTGAAGTTCCAATACTTTGGCCACCTGAAGTGAAGAGCTGACTCATTGGAAAAGACCCTGACTCTGAGAAAGAGAGGAGGCAGGAGGAGAAGGGGAAGACAGAGGATGAGATGGTTGGATGGCACCAGTGAGTCAATGCACATGAATTTGAGCAAATCCTAGAGATAATGAAAGACAGGGAAGCATGGCATGCTGCAGTCCACAGGGTCACAAAGAGTTGGACATGATTTAGTGACTGAGCAACAAAAACAAAGGTAGATTGGAATGAGAAAGAAGCTGAAAAAAAAAAAAAGAAAGAAAGAAAGAAGCTGAGTAGGAAGTTCAATAAAGATGAATAATATAACAAGATCTCTGAATCTGGGTGTTGACAAGGGTAGATGTGTCTCAAGGAAATATTTAACAAACTGATATTTGATTAGACTTGATGGTTTATTATTAAGGTGGAGCAAGGAAATAACTTTAATGAGGCTTGTGAACTGGGGGAATGATAGATAAGGATTTAGCCAAAAAGTATTTGTATAATACCTATTGTAAGATATGGGGTACTTTGAACAATTGTAAATTTAATCTTTAATATATTATTTCAGGTGCCAGAAGCTTATACTCAATGCATAGTTCAAAATGTGGCATTGGTGCTGAAGAGAACCCAGGGCTGAAGGTATGGTTTGGGAGACGTTCACGTAGAGATTAGATGTAGTTCATTAACAAAGATCATTATAAACTTAGGCTCATATATGTCTGGGTCAGCTAGAGAGGAAATGAATAGTGTGAATCTTATCTTTAGAGTCACTGAACTAGATGTTAATCTCTATAAAGTTTGGTAATAATGAGGAGAGTGAGAAGGACTTCTCAAATTTAAAAACTAAGGTATACCAAAAAACTGTACTTTTTTCCTTGCCATGGTTTGGACAGCAAGTTTATCATTATGGCACTGGATAAAAATTCAGAATTCAAATAGCTTTAATCTTATTCTAAGATAGTTCCCCACATTGGAGCAAAGGGTCCTGTCTTGAAGCTAGAAGCAAAAGAGACAGTCCTCATTATATGTATTCAATATAGTTTTAGGACTTCGGTGGGACAATTGGCAAGCAACTGGGACCAAAGAACCCATTTATATGTTCCCAGTGATTACATTATCAAAGATCCTAAAGAATTATCTGAGTTTCCTAAGGAGACTTCTTTTCCTCTGAGAGTGAGCAAACAGTCCTCTCTTTCCTCTCCCTGTCAGTTCCTCAGCTTGGCTCAGGGCATATAATTATTGGCACCTCAGTATCTGATCGCATGAAGATGAACCATGGAGGGACAGGGGCATAATTTCCTTGGGTGCCTCTTCCATTTAAGATTTCTAAGTCTTTGGATTCTAACTCAAGAACTTCTATTGACTCATCCAGGGTCATGGATTGATTAACCCATTGATATATGTCCTGGTTATGTGATAGGGGATACACAGGGCTATCTGCACATGGTTTCATCATCTCACAGTGGTGAGCCTGATTGGATTAGAGATTTAAAAACCTCATTGTTAATACTTTAAAAGATAGTACACCAATAAATAAATATCAGATAACTTATGCAAAGCACTGTTGAATGATCAGTGATTACCTGTGGGAAATAAAGAAAAGCTTAAGCTAGAACACATCCATTTGATCCTGAGTCAAATGATTAAATAGATTGAGTAAGATCATACGGTATTGGGAAATGAGAACTCAGTCTTCATGGAAATCTTATTTTACAGAGTGGGTAGTAGAATTTGGGAAATATTTTCCCTTGTGAAAGGAATAAGCTATGTGGAATAGATCTATAGGGAAATCAGAGGTGCTTAGTATATGTACATATCCTGACATATGTGAGCATGATGACAAAGAAAGAATACTAGCCTGAAATCCGAAGATTTATAGTCTTGGCTCTGAGACTTCTTAGCTGTATATTTTTGAGCAAGGTGCCCCATCTTTGAATTATGGTTTATTCACATATAAATCATATGTAAACTTTGGGCACTTGATATGAAGAGCCGACCCATTGAAAAAGACCCTGATGTGGGAAAGACTGACAGTGAAAGGAAAATGGGGCAGCAGAGGATGACATAGTTATATAGCATGACTGACTCAATGGACATGAATTTGAGCAAACTCCAGGAGACAGTGAAGGACAGGGAAGCCTGGTCTGCTGCAGTTCAAGGGGATGCAAAGAGTCAAATGCAAATTAGTGATTGAATAACAACAATAACAATACAAATAAGAGGTTTAAATTAAATATAATTATTTTCTGAATTATTATTTCTTTTATTGATTCCAAATCAATCTAATTTTCAGATCTGAATTTAAACTATTAAGTACCTAAATTTATGCTAAAAATTTTACATAAATTATCTCACTTACTCCTATAGTAATATTCTGAAGATTGTATTAATTATCTCATAAAAATAAGAAAATTAAGCCTCAAAGAGAATAAGTGACAGACACAAGGTCACACAACTAGTATGAGATTAAGTTGGGATTCAAATTCACTTTTGACTCCAAGTCCCATGCTCTTGGCCTTCATGTAATGATTCTCCTGTGGGAATACATGAATCTTTCAGAATTACAGCCACAAGCAGCATATTTCTTGGTTCTTGTTGTATTCAGAGATTAGCTGGAGATATTTTGTTCTTTAAATCAGAATTTCTTAAGGGTGGAAAGTTTGTTCTTTGAACTTATGCCTATCCTTTGCATCATCACAATGTAGAATACCTCTTGACTTCCCCAGTAGCTCAGACAGTAAAGAATCTGCCTGCAGTATAGGAGACATAGGTTCCATCCTTGGGTTGGGAAGATCCCCTGGAGAAGGGAATGGCAACCCACTCCAGTATTCTTGCTTGGAGAATTCCATGGACAGGGGAGCCTGGGGGGCTGCAGTTCATAGGGTCACAAAGAATCAGACAGATTGAGTGACTTTCCTGGTAGCTCAGCTGGTAAACAATCTGTCTGCCATGCAGGAGATTGCATTTCAGTCCCTAGGTTGGGAAAATCCACTGGAGAAGAGAACAGCTACCCACTCCAGTATTCTGGCCTGGAGAATTACATAGACTGTGTAGGCCATGGGGTCATAACAAATAGGACACAAGGGACTGACTTTCAGTTTCACTCTTAGATTGCCATACCACTATGCCACCCCCTTTTCTTCCCCAAAGAAGTTTCCTCTAGTGAACATCCTAGCCATAGAAAGGCCATCATCTGGTCAACTTTAAACTGCTCCCAGTCATTATTCGTTTCTATCATAGCCAAAAGGAAGGTCAAGGGAGCCTGTTGTCACTCTTTTCTTACGCCCCTTAATTGGAAGTGGATGATGGTTCCTAAAGAGCCTAATCTTCTCTTAAGAGTTTGTTATGAGTTTGTAAGCTGCCACTATCTCTATATTTTGTATATATCTATCTGTATCCCATAAACTGAGGCTTAGAATAGTTTGGGTAAAACAATTTGCTAATCTGAAATTTGTTTGCCCTATGAACCATTCACCTTAATTAAAAGATGATACTGTTTTACAAACCAGACACCTCATATCTTGCTTTACAAAAGTCACAAGTTGGAATGAGAACACCTGGTTTCCATTCACAGCCTAGCTAGAGTGTCTGTCACATTTCATTAGCCAAAGTCTCTCAGAATGATTGAATGTTAACTTGGAAAAAGCCTTAAAGATCTTCTACTCCAACTTTCCATTGATTATCATCTGCCTCAGAGGTGTTCTCTTTTATGCTTCTATAAATGGAACCTAGCCCACCCGGCCCTCCCTAGGGAAACTGTGGGCTTTGAGTTGGGCATCTGTTTGGGTATTGGTTACAGTGCCCACTTAGTACACAATTTGGAAGGAAATGGATGTGATTTAGCAGTGAAAATTACAAATTAGATTTTGGCTTTCAGAACACTGTAGTTTTAGAACCAGAGAAGTATAAAACAAACATTATTTTAAGTCTAGTAAAAATTATTAATATTATGTTCTGGAGAAAAAAAAAACTTTCCTGCTGATTGGTTTAGATAACTTTTTCTAGATATAAAATTTTCTAATAATGCTAATTTCTCTGAGGTAACACTATGCATCATTTTATTCACAATCTCCCCTTTTTTTTAATACCCTCCCACGGAGACCAAGAGATGGGGGTGCTGTTTATTTCAGTGTTTATGTTTCAGAGAGCTGGTTCCCCTGTCCTTGAGAAAGACATTGCCTGGATTGTAGAACTGGCAAGAGACTGGGAGAAGATATTCCAGACAAAGCTTGCAACAGGTACAAATATTATAAAATAAAAATGAGCTTATCGTGTTTAAAGAACAGGGAGAAAGCTAAAGTTTTAAGATTGAGGACAGAAGAGTAAGTACTGACAAAGAAGGACTAATCATTTCCCTGAGCTTAACTAAACTTTGGACAGGATTCTTTCTGACTCTAAGTCCCTGACCTCCCTTTTCTAAAGGCATTTATTTTAGAAAACTTACAATTGTAAATTCTTTCTGTTCTTCTTTGAAATATATGTAAATCTTCTCCCTCCTTTTTAAACACAGATTTCTCAGGAATTCAACAAATTCACTTTATAATTGCTACATGACCTAGCTTAGCTAACTGAAAGCTGCTTGAGAGAGTAGGAATACTTTTCTTCATATTTACATCACCTTCCATGTAGTACAGTGCCTGGAACTCAGTAGGAGCATAAAGCATGCTGGTAGAATGAGTGGACAATCAGAAAATTTATGTACTGATAATAGAAGTTAATGACAGTTGCCTTTGCTATGTGCTCATATGGCCTTTCGTTGGTGTGTGTGCATAGAGAGGAAAAGACCTGGCATCTTTTTGTCATTTTCTTTTATCAGGGTATAGTTGCTTTCCAATGTTGTGTTAGCTTCTGCTGTATGGCAAAGTGAATCAGTTATACATATATAGCTTCCCAGGTGGCACTAGTGGTAAAGAATCCACCTGCCGATGCAGGAGATACAAGAGATGTGGGTTCAATACCTGGGTTGGGAAGATCCCCTGGAGTAGGAATTGACAAACTACTCCAGTATTTGTGCCTGGAAAATTCCATGAAGAGAGAAGAATTCCTTGTGTTATACAATCAATTCTCATCAGTTACCTATTTTGTACATAGTAGTGTACATATGTGAATATTCCAATCTTCCAGTCCATCCCACCTCCCCCTCCCCCACTTCCTTTTTGGTGTCTGTAAGTTTGTTCTCTACATCTGTCTCTATTGCTGCTTTGCAAAAAGATCATCTATACCATTTTTTTCTTGATTCTACATTTATGCCTTGTTGTTGTTCAGTCACTCAACTGTGTCTGACTCTTTGCGACTCCATGGACAGCAGCACACTAGGCTTCTCTGTCCTTCACCAATTCCCAGAGCTTGCTCAAATTCATGATTTTTGTTTTCTTTGCTTTGCAAAAGCTTTTAAGTTTAATTAGGTACCATTTGTTTATTTTTGTTTTTATTTTCATTACTCTAGAAGGTGGGTCAAAAAAAAAAAATCCTGCTGTGTTTTATGGTAAAGAGTGTTCTGCCTATATTTTCCTCTAGGAGTTTTATAGTATCTGGTCTTACTTCATTTTGGTCTACTTCATATCTGGTCTTTAATCCATTTTGAGTTTGTTTTTATGTTAAAAACTGTTTTAATTTCATTCTTTTACACATAGCTGAGCAGTTTCCCCAGCACTATTTATTGAAGAGACTATATTTACTCCATTATATATTCTTGCCTCCTTTGTCAAAAATAAGGTGTGTGGGGTTATCTTGGCTTTCTATCTTGTTCCATTGATCTATATTTCTGTTTCTGTGCCTTTACAATCCTGTCTTTATGACTGTAGCTTTGTAGTACAGTCTGAAGCCAGAAAGGTTGATTCCTCCAGCTCCTTTTTTGTTTCTCAAGATTGCTTTGGCTATTTGGAGTCTTTTGTGTTTCCAAACAAGTTATAAAACATTTTGTTCAAGTTCTGTAAAAGACACCACTGGTAATTTAATAGGGATTGCATTAAATCTGTATGTTGCTTTGGGTAGTACGGCCATTTTCATATTATTTCTTCCAATCCAATAATATGGTATATCTCTCCATGTGTTTGTGTCATCTTTTATTTCTTTCATCAGTACTTTTGTCTTCTTATAAGGGCACTAATTCCATCTTGAATACTCCATCCTCATGCTTCACAAACCTAAATATCTACCAAAGGTATTACTTCCAAATACTATTATGTTGGTGGTCAGAGCCTCAACATATGTATTATGTGTGATATAAACATTCATCACATAACAGGTTAAATAGCTTTGCCCAAATCACTCCTGTAGTATTTAGACAAGTAAAGGCTGAGGATTCAGGGCTTCAACTCCCCACACCCAGGTTCCCAACAACACAAATCAAAACCTCCTGAAGGGAAGGGGTGTTCCCCTGTGATACCTTCTTCTCTGGCTATTGAACATATAATTAAAGGGAACAGCTTGGGGAAGCCTGTTCCATGTTTCTAGACACTCTCCTACTTCATCCCCCTCTTCCCATGTTTTCAGTTGTTTCTGTATGCTTTGGGTTATTGGTTACCAAAACAAACAAACAATAACTTAGGGTGATGCCTAAGTCCTTAAGCTTTTGTTTCCAGGAAATATGAAAGAAATCAAAGATGATGCAAATAGATGGAGAAATATACCACGTTCATGGATCAGAAGAATCAATATAGTGAAACTGAGTATACTACCAAAAGCAATCTATAGATTCAATGCAATTCCTATCAAACTACCAATCGTATTTTTCACAGAACTAGAAGAAGTGCATTCACAATTTGTATAGAAACACAAAAAAACTTGAATAGTCAAAGAAATCTTGAGAAAGAAGAATGGAACAGGAGGAATCGACCTGCCTGACTTCAGACTATACTGCAAAACTACAGTTATTAAGATAGTATGGTACTGGCACAAAGACAGAAATATAATCAATGGAACAAAATAGAAAGTATAAATCCATGTACCTTATCTTTGACAAAGGAGGCAAAAATATACAATGGAGAAAAGAAAATCTCTTTAAAAAGTGGTGCTGGGAAAATTGGCCAACCACCTGTAAAAGAAAGAAACTAGAACACTTTCTAACACCATACACAAAAATAAACTCAAAATGGATTAAAGACCTAAATGTAAGACCAGAAAGTATAAAATTCCTAGAGAAAAACTTAGGCATAACACTCTCTGACATAAATCACAGCAAGATCCGCTATGACCCACCTCCCAGAGTAATGGAAATAAAAGCAAAAATAACCTCTAATTAAAATAAATAAATTTATATTAAAAAATAAATAATTTAAAATTTTAAAAATAAACAAATGGGACCTAACTAAACTTAAAAGCTTTTGCACAATGAACAAAACTATAAGCAATGCAAAAAGACAGCCTTCAGAATGGGAGAAAATAATAGCAAATTAAACAACTGACAAAGAGTTACTCTCCCAAATATACAAGCAGCTCATGCAGCTCAATAACAGAAAAATAAATGACCCAATCAAAAAATGGGCCAAAAAACTAAACAGACATTTCTCCTAAGAAGACATACAAATGGCTAACAAACACATGAAAAGATACTCAACATCACTCATTATCAGAGAAATGCAAATCAAAACCACAGTGAGGTACCATCTCACGCCAGTCAGAATGGCTGCTATCTAAAAGTCTACAAACAATAAATGCTGGATAGGGTGTGGAGAAAAGGGAACCCTCTTACACTGTTGGTGGGAATGTAAACTAGTACAGCCACTATGGAGAACAGTGTGGAGATTCCTTAAAAAAACTGGAAACAGAACTGCCATACAACCCAGAAATCCCAGTGCTGGGCATACACATGAAGGAAACCAGAATTGAAACAGACACATAGCTAGGACATGGAGGCCACCTAGATGTCCATCGGCAGACAAATAAATAAGAAAGCTGTGGTACATATACACAATGGAATATTACTCAGCTATTAAAATGAATGCATTTGAATCAGTTCTAATGAGGTGGATGAAACTGGAGCCTATTATACAGAGTGAAGTAAGTCAGAAAGAAAAACACCAAAACAGTATATTAATGCATATTATATATATGGAATTTAGAAAGATAGCAACAATGATCCTATGTGAGGGACATCAAAAGAGACACAGATATAAAGAACAGACTTTTGGACTCTGTGGGAGAAGGCGAGGGTGGGATGATTTTAGAGAATAGCATTAAAACATGTACACTACGATATGTGAAATAGATGACCAGTCCAAGTTCAATGCATTAAACAGGGCACTCAAAACAAAACAAAACAAAACAAATCAAAACAAAACAAAAAAAAACAACAGGGCACTCAAAGCTGGTGCACTGGGATGACCCGGAGGGACGGGATGGGGAGGGAGGTGGGAGGGCATTTTGGGATGAGGGGACACAGGTATGGCTGATTCATGTTAATGTATGGAAAAACCACCACAACATTGTAAAGTAATTAGCCTTCAAAAAATAAATAAAAATCTTGAGATTAATTGTGGTGAAAAATCATAGCAAGAGTTGACTTTTCTTTTTTAACCTTGCTCTGATAAGGCTTGGTATCTGAGTAGTCCTGCTGCTGCTGCTGCTGCTAAGTCACGTCAGTCGTGTTCAACTCTGTGCGATCCCATAGACGGCAGCCCAGCAGGCTCCGCCGTCTCTGGGATTCTCCAGGCAAGAATGCTGGAGTAGTCCTAGTCAAAAGCAAAATGAGGGAGGACAAGATGGCAGAGGAGTAGGTGGATGTGGAGTTCATCCCTCTCCATGGATACATCAGGAATACACCTTCAGACACAGAAGTGCATGCAGAACACCAGCCGGGAGCAGACAAGATTACCTGACCAGTGGAAAAGAATATACAGAACCACACAAAACTCAGTAGCATGAAGGGACTAGGGGGAAAAAACAGAAGTGTTAGTAGGACTGGACCTGCCCTTGGCAAGTGGGAGACCTGAAGCAGGGGTCTAATCCCCACATCGGGGCAATTGTCTGAGTCAGAGGAGAAACATTTACGGCTGAGACTGAAACAGCTGATCTGTGGCAGCCTAACTGGAACGAGACTCAGACAGTCCTTGCCACAGCCAAACATACCCCAGACAGGGATGCAGGTCCCCTGGAAGGCGTATCACCTGGGAGCTGGAATTTTGAGATTGTGGAGCAATCCCAGGGCAAGGGCTGCTATTGACTATGGAGAGACGGATCAAGGCGATGTGAGGGAGGAGACTGTGGTGGGAAATGCCTGTGAAGGAAAGCTGGGCAGCTATGGAAGCAAGGCGGTACTGCTGAGTCACATGTAGTGGTGGGGCCATCACCATAGCCTCTCCCTCCCCATACGCCAGCGTCCACAGCTGAACAATAGAGAGGCTGGCTCATCAAACGCCTGACGCACTGAACTACAGGGTAGGACCCCCCGTCCCTCCCCACCAGAGTGGTCCTTTAAGTGACTGATGTGTCAAACTACAGAGTAGGACCCCTCACAAGGTGCCCCTTTAAGTGCCTGATGTGTTTATCTACAGAGTAGGACTCCAGACAGGGGGGCCCCCTCTATGTACCTGATGCACCAAACAACAGAGAAGGACCCCAGGCAAGGGAACCCTGTAAGTGCCTGAACTGGTGGAGCTCTGGAGAAAGACTGGCCAAAGAGGCCATCTGATCGCCAGCTACAAGAGGCTCAAAAAGAGACTCTGTTAAGGCCATAACTCCTGCAGCAGAGGCAGTCTGTGTCCCTGCACACTGCACTGCCAGGGGCCTCACAAGGCAAAGAGTGGTGCCAGCTTCATGCTCATCCATCACTGGGGCAGAGCTGCCAAAGGCAAAATAAGTCTTGCATCTATGCACGCAGAGTTGCTTTGGTTCTGTCCGACTCTTTGCAACCCTGTAGACTGTGGCCTGCTAGGCTTCTCTGTCATGGGAGTTCTCCAGGCAAGAATTCTGGAGTGTATTGGCCAATACTGGTTGCCATAACCTTATAGAGCACTGTATTTCCTGCTGCCCTAGCCTCAAACTCCCCTGGGTACCTGGTGCTGCCAGAACCCCTAAGACCCGAGCAGCTGCACCACCGCCATACCTGGCCCTCACAGAGGCAAACCCAAGTCCTCCAGGGCAGCTACAGGAGCAAACCCAGTGGACAACCCACATGCAGAGGTGGAAATAAAACCACAATTGAAACCCAGGGGCAGTGTGGCTAAGGAAGAAGACCCAAAACCTTCCCACCAGCTGTACAAGCTGCAAATTGAATCCACACAATCAACTAGGCAGACCTGTGTCTATGGAATATATAAAAAGACATTGAGAGCTCCCACAAAAGTAAATACTGTGCTCTGACAGCTAGTTCTGATAGCTGTGGACACTGGAGAAAAGAACACATACGCTGCTGCTGCTGCTGCTAAGTTGCTTCAGTTGTGTCTGACTCTGTGCAGCCCCATAGACAGCAGCCCACCAGGCTCCCCCATCCCTGGGATTCTCCAGGCAAGAATACTGGAGTGGGTTGCCATTTCCTTCTCCAATGCATGAAAGTGAAAAGTGAAAGGGAAGTTGCTCAGTCATGTCCGACTAGGCAACCCCATGGACTGTAACCTACCAGGCTCCTCCATCCATGGAATTTTCCAGGCAAGAGTACTGGAGCGGGTTGCCATTGCTTTCTCTGAAAACACACAGGAGTAGGGCTATATTAAAATCTGAGCTGACCCCACAGCAGGTCTAGAGATCAGCACAGTGATGGAAGGTACCCTAGGGAGGTGAGGTGGACTGTGCCTCCCAGCGAGGGAAAGGACTCTGACAGCAGTGACTCAAGCAAAACATGTATTATTCTCATGTCTTGACTTGTTCTGTAGATTCTTTTCGATTTTTTTCTTTTTTCCCCTTTTTTCTCCTCCTCTGTTTTAGTTGTTGATTTTATTGGCATTATGAAATCTAATTAAGCTTTTGAGCTTTTTTTTTTCCTCAGTCACATTTTTTATTGTTTTTGTAAACCTCTGCCTCTAGGATTGGCTTTGAAGTTCTGTGGAGTTTTCCTTTCTTTTTTTCTCTTTTCTCTCTTTTTAATTTTAATTTTTTAAACCTATGGTTATTTATTCTACATTTATTCCCTTCTTTGCTTTTCCTACTGTTCTTTTCCCCTTGCAGTTAATCTTTAATGTATATAAATCTTCTTTATCTACCTCTGTTTAACTTTGCTATCTATTCTTTCTTTCTTTCCTTTCCTCTCAACATATTTGTCATTTTTATTTTCATCGCTTTATCCCCCAATTGGCACCTTGCTTTGGTTTTGTTTTCCAGCTTGTGCTTTAGTTAATTTTGTTCTTAACTGGTAAATATAATTATTTCCTTTACTTGCTGGGTCAATCTTCTGTATTTTTGTTGGACTGTTTTCACTTTGCTTATGGGTGTATATGTATATCTGTATATTCCATTTTAATTTTTAATTATCATTAAATTTTAATTATCTAATATTATCTAAATTATCTAAAATTAATTATTTAATTTTAATTATCATTTGCCTGATTTTGTAACTGCCACTTGTCTAGGGTTCATCTTTGGTTTCTCATTTTGGGGTATTTGTTTTAATCTCACTCAATGCCATAACACACCACTTGTGAATTCTTCACTCCTGAGCAGAGATCAATCCCTGAGCCTTTGGAGTGGGAGCACTGACTCCAAGATCCTAGATTACCAGAGAAGTAACCCTAAAGGAAACCACTAGAATACAAGACCCAGCACCACCCAAACACCAGTAGCATCCTGTGCAGGATGCCTCATCTAAACAACAACAACAACAAAAATGCAAACCCAATCATCAACAGACAGGATTACACCTCACTCAGCTTTGCCCATGAGAAGAAAAACAAACAAAGAAACAAAACTCAGTACAAACAACAAACTCCTCCACCCTATAGGAGGCTTACAGGAATCACTGGACCAAGCTTAGGAGGGCAGAAACAAAAAAGAAGAAAGAATTCAACCTTGAAGCCTTGGAAAAGGAGATCTCAACATTATATGTATATATTTAAATAAATATAATATATATATATATAATAAAAAGGTAGAGAAATACTACAAGAATGAATGAACAAATTGGAAACACAGAAGTCCAAATAAGTGAAGAGGAAATAAGCAAACTACCTGAAAAAAATTCATAATAATGACAGTAAAGATGATCAAAAGCCTTGAAAACAAAATGAAGAAAATTCAGGAATCAATTAACAAAGACCTAGAAGAATTAAAGAATAAACATATAGAGACAAACAACACAATTACTGAAATTAAAAATACCCTGGAAGGACTCAATAGCAGAATATCTGAAGCAGAAGAATGAATCAGTGAGTTGGAAAATAAAATGGCGGAAATAACTTCTGAAGAGCAGAATAAAGTAAAAAAATGAGAACTGAGGATATTCTTAGAGACCTCTGGGACAATATCAAACACACAAATTTTCAAATTATAGGGGTCCCAGAAGAATAAGAGAAAAAGAAAGGGTATGAGAAAATTTTTGAAGAGATTTTCATAGTTGAAAATTTCCCCAACATAAAACAGGAAATAGTCAATCAAGTCCAAGAGGAGCAAAGAGTTCATAAAGGATAAACCCAAGGAGAAACATGTCAAGACACATAATAACCAAAGTAACAAAGACTAAACACAAAGAAAGAATATTAAAAGCAGCAAGGGAGAAGAAACAAGTAACATATAAGGGAAACCCCATACACTTAACAGCTGATCTTTCAGCAGAAACTCTTCAGGCCAGAAGACAATGGCAGGATATATTTAAGTACTGAAAGGGAAAAATCTGTAACCAAGATTACTGTACCTGGCAAAGATCTCACACAAAATTGATGGTGAAATAAAAGGCTATTCAGACAGGCAAAAGTTAAGAGAATTCAGTATCACCAAATCAGATTTACAACAAATGTTAAAGGGACTTGTATAGTCATGAAATATAGGAAAAGGAAAAAGATCTACAGGCTCAATTCCAAACAATTGCTCCAATTAAAATAAATAAATTTAAATTAAAAAAATGAATAAATAAAAATTAAAAAAAGAAAATGGCAATAGGGATATATATATCAATAATTACTTTAAATGTAAATGGTTTAAATCCTCCAATCAAAAGACACAAACTGGCTGAATGGCTGCAAAAATAAGACCCATATATATTCTGTCTACAGGAAACCCATTTCAGACCTAAAGACACATAAACTGAAAGTGAGAAGATGGAAAAATATATTCCATGCAAATGGGAAGCAAAAGAAAACTGGAATAGCAATCCTCATATCAGACAAAATAGACCTTAAAATAAAGACGATTATAAGAGATAAGGAAGGACACTACATAATGATCAAGGGATCAATCCAAGAGGAAGACATAGCAATTGTAAATATCTATGCACCCAATATAGGGCTTCCCTGGTGGCTCAGAGTTTAAAGCATCTGTCTACGATGCGGGAGACCTGGGTTCGATCCCTGGGTAGGGAAGATCCCCTGGAGAAGGAAATGGCAACCCACTCCAGTACTCTTGCCTGAAGAATCTCATGGACGGAGGAGCCTGGTGGGCTACAGTCCATGGGGTCGCAAAGAGTTGGACACGACTGAGGGACTTCACTTCACTTCACTTCACTTCACTTCAACATAGGAGCACCTCAATACATAAGACAAACACTAACAGACAGAAAAGGAGAAATTGACAGTAACACCATAATAGTAGGAGACTTTTTAACACCCCACTCACACCAATGGACAGATCATCAAAACAAAAATTAATAAGGAAACACAAGTCTTAAATGATACATTAGATGAGATGGATCTCATTGATATCTTCAGGACATTCCATTCAACTGCAGAAGAATATATCTTCTTCTCAAGTGCACATGGAACATTCTCCAGGATAGACCACATCTTGGGTCACAAATCAAACCTCAAATTTAACAAAGTTGGAACAGTATCAAGTATCTTCTCCAACCACAACACTATGAGACTAGATATCAATTACAACAACAACAAAAAACTGTAAGAAACACAAGCACATGGTGATTAAACAATACATTTTAAAATAACCAACAGGTTACTAAAGAAATCAAAAGGGAAATAAAAAAATTTCTGGAAACAAGTAACAATGAAAACACAACTCAAAACCTATAGGATGCAGCAAAAGCATTTCTAAGAGGGAAGTTTATAGCAATACAATCCTACCTCAAGAAACAAGAAAATAATCAAATAGACAACCTAAATTCACACCTAAAACAACTGGGAAAAGAAGTACAAAAACCCCCCAAAATTAGTAGAAGGAAAGAAATTATACAGATCAGAGCAGAAATAAATGAAAAGGAAATGAAACAATCAATAGTAAAGATTAATAAAACTAAAAGCTGGTTCTTTGAAAAGATAAACAAAATTAACCAACCTTTGGCCAGACTCATCAAGAAAAAAAGAGATGAGAATCAAATCAACAAAATTAGAAATGAAAAAAAGAGAGGTTACAACAGATAATGCAGAAGTACTAAGGATTATAAGAGACTATTATGAACAATTATATGACAATAAAATGGATAACCTGGAAGAAATGGACAGATTTTTAGAAAAGTTCAATCTACCAAGACTGAACCAGGAAGAAATAGAAATTATGAAGAACTCAGTTACAAGCACTGAAATCGAAGATGTGATCAAAAATCTCCCCCAAAACAAAAGCTCAGGACCAGATGGCTTCACAGGAGAATTCTATCAACATTTAGGAAAAAGCTAATGCCTATCTTCAGTTCAGTTCAGTCCAGTCGCTCAGTTGTGTCTGACTCTTTGCGACCTCATGAATCGCAGCACCCCAGGCCTCCCTGTCCATCACCAACTCCCGGAGTTCACTCAGACTCACGTCCATCGAGTCAGTGATGCCATCCAGCCATCTCATCCTCGGTTGTCCCCTTCTCCTCCTGCCCCCAATCCCTCCCAGCATCAGAGTCTTTTCCAATGAGTCAACTCTTCACATGAGGTGGCCAAAGTAATGGAGTTTCAGCCTATCCTTCTAAAACCCTTTCAAAAAACTGAGGAAGGGACACTTTCAAGCTTATTTTTCAAGGCCACCATCACCCTCATACCAAAACCACACAAAGACAACACAAAAAAAGAAAACTACAGGCCAATATCACTGATGAACATAGATGCAAAACTCCTCAAAAAAATTTTAGCGAACAGAATTCAGGAACAGATCAAAAAGCTCATACACTACAATCAATTGGGTTTAATCCAGGGATGCAAGGATTCTTTAATACATGCAAATCAGTCAATGTGATATGCCATATTAACAAATTGAAAGATAAAAACCATAAAGTGAAGTAGCTCAGTCATGTCTGACTCTTTGCAACCCCATAGACTGTAGCCTACCAGGCTCCTCTGTCCATGGGATTTTCCAGGCAATAGTACTGGAGTGGATTGCCATTTCCTCCTCCAGGGGATCTTCCCAACCCAGGGCTCGAACCCTGGTCTCCCTCATTGTAAACAGTCACTTTACCATCTGAGCCACCAGGGAAGTCCTAAAAACCATATGATCATCTCAATAGATGCAGAAAATGCCTCTGACAAAATTCAGCATTCATTTATCATTAAAACTATTCAAAAAATGGGCATAGAAGGAACCTACTTCAACATAGTAAAGGCCATATATAAGCCTGAAGCAAACATTATTCTCAATGGTGAAAATCTGAAAGCATTCCTCCTAAGATCAGGAATAAGACAAGGGTGTCCACTTTTACCACTATTATTCAACATAGTTCTGGAAGTCCTAGCTACAGCCATCAGAGAGGAGAAGAAATAAAAGGAATCCAGATCATAAAGGAAGAAGTAAAGCTCTCGCTGTCTGCATATGACATGATACTGTACATAGAACACTCTAGAGATAGTATCAGAAAATTACTAGAGCTAATCAGTGAATTGCAGCCATGAAATTAAAAGATGCTTACTCCTTGGAAGAAAAGTTATGACCAACCTAGATAGCATATTCAAAAGCAGAGACATTACTTTGCCAACAAATGTCCATCTAGTCAAGGCTATGGTTTTTCCAGTAGTCATGTATGGATGTGAGAGTTGGACTGTGAAGAAAGCTGAGCACTGAAGAATTGGTGCTTTTTAACTGTGGTGTTGGAGAAGATTCTTGAGAGTTCCTTGGGCTGCAAGGAGATCCAACCAGTCCATCCTGAAGGAGATCAGCCCTGGGATTTGTTTGGAAGGAATGATGCTAAAGCTGAAACTCCAGTACTTTGGCCACTTCATGGGAAGAGTTGACTCACTGGAAAAGACTCTGATGCTGGGAGCAATTGGGGGCAGGAGGAGAAGGGGACGACAGAGGATGAGATGGCTAGATGGCATCACTGACTCAATGGACGTGAGTCTGAGTGAACTCCGGGAGTTGGTGATGTACAGGGAGGCCTGGGGTGCTGCGATTCATGAGGTTGCAAAGAGTCAGACACGACTGAGTGACTGAACTGAACCGAATCAGTGAATTTAGCAAAGTTACAGATACAAAGTCAATAAGCAGAAATCACTTGCAGTTCTATATGCTAACAATAAAAAATCAGAAAGAGAACTTAAGTAATCAATCCCATTCACCATTGCAACAAAAGGAACTAGCTATCTAGGAATAAACTTACCTAAGGAGACAAAATAACTGTACACAGAAAATTATAAGACACTAATGAAAGAAATCAAAGATGACATAAACAGATGGAGAGATAATCCACGTTCCTGGGTGGAAGAATCAATATTGTGAAAATGACTATACTACCAAATGCAATCTACAGATTCATTGAGATCCCTACCAAATTATCAATGGCATTTTTCACAGAACTAAAACAAAAAATTTCACCATTCATATGCCAACTTTGAAGAGAGCTTTTACCATATGGATGTTTACAACATAAGTACATTTACGAAAAACCCACAGCTACCATCATACTCAATGGTGGAAAGATGAAAGCCTTTCCTCTAAATTCAGGAACAAGACAAGAATGCCCACTCTTGCCACTTCAATTTAACATAATATTGGAAGTCCTAGACAGAGCAACCAGACAAGAAATATAAAGTGGCAGATTCATGTAGATGTATGGCAAAACCAATACAATATTATAAAGTAATTAGCCTCCAATTAAAATAAATAAATTTAAATTAAAAAAAAGAAATACAAAATGCCTCTAAATAGGAAGGGAAGAAGTATAAGTGTCACTACTTGTAGATGAAATGATACTACATATAGAAAACCCTAAGGTCTCCACTAAAAAAATCATTTAAAGTAGTAAAAGAATTCAGTAAAGTTGTAGGATACAAGATTAATGCACAGAAATAAGTTGCTTTCCTTTTTCAAAATTGATTACTTAGCTAAATTATTTTTAACTGCACTGGCTCTTCATTGCTGCATGTGAGCTTTCTATAGCTGCACTGAGCAAGGGTTACCCTCTAGTTGCAGTGATCAGGCACCTAATACAGTCCCTATCAAAATATCTATGATACTAAAAGAAAAAAAAAAGCTTCCCTGTTCTATGTTCAATTGCCTTAGAACCTCGGTGTCTTTTAGGTGACAAAAACTAAGAATGAACAATTCAGTTTTACTTACTTGAATTTTAATTGTTAAAAGTGTTCTTGTCTTTTCCCCAATGGAGTTTTAGTATTTATCATTATTTGCATACCACTGTGCTGGGGCTTGGGATGAAGGTGAAAATGGGGGGGTGGGGTGGGGAGTTTGAACAAAAATATGAGAAAAGTAATCTTTGTCTTCAAACTTTCTCTAGTTGCAAAGAAAGAGTATACCTTTATGATTTTTAAGTTAATAGAATTATATTAGATGTCATGCTTTCAGTTCAGTTCAGTTCAGTCCAGTCGCTCAGTCGTGTCTGACTCTTTGTGACCCCATGAATCACAGCACGCCAGGCCTCTGTGTTCATTACCAACTCCTGGAGTTCACTCAGACTCATGTCCATCGAGTCAGTGATGTCATCTAGCCATCTCATCCTCTGTCATCCCCTTCTCCTCCTGCCCCCAATCCCTCCCAGCATCAGAGTCTTTTCCAGTGAGTCAACTCTTCACATGAGGTGGCCAAAGTACTGGAGTTTCAGCTTCAGCATCATTCCCTCCAAAGAAATCCCATGGTATAATGTACATCAATTAATAATTAATTCATGATTAATAGCCAGATGAGAGAAAAAGTGATACATTGATTTTATCAAAAGTGTGCAAATCTCTAAAAATTCTTAAGAAGTAATTTTAATGTTGGATATGTATATTTGATGGTTCCTTCAGAATTTCCTGCAGGTATGTACAAAAAGGTCACAATGATTTTGGTCAGAGTGGCTTTTCAATTCAGTTCAGTTCAGTCGCTCAGTCGTGTGCAACTCTTTGCGATCCCATGAATTGCAGCACGCCAGGCCTCCCTGTCCATCATCAACTCCTGGAGTTCACCCAAACTTACATCCATCCAGTCAGTGATGGCATCCAGCCATCTCATCCTCTGTCGTCCCCTTCTCCTCCCACCCCCAATCCCTCCCAGCATCAGGGTCTTTTCCAAGAGTCAGCTCTTCACATGAGGTGGCCAAAGTATTGGAGTTTCAGCTTTAGCATCAGTCCTTCCATTGAAAACCCAGGACTGATCTCCTTTAGAATGGACTGGTTGGATCTTCTTGTAGTCTAAGGGATTCTCAAGAGTCTTCTTCAACACCACAGTTCAAAAGCATCAATTCTTCAGCACTCAGCTTTCTTCACAGTCCAACTCTCACATCCATACATGACCACTGGAAAAACAATAGCCTTGACTAGGCGGACCTTTGTTGGCAAAGTAATGTCTCTGCTTTTGAATATACTATCTAGGTTGGTCATAACTTTCCTTTCAAGGAGTAAGAGTTTTTTAATTTCGTGGCTGCAATCACCATCTGCAGTGATTTTGGAGCCCTGAAAAATAAGGTCTGGCACTGTTTCCACTGTTTCCCCATCTATTTCCCTTGAAGGATGGGACCAGATGTCATGATCTTCGTTTTCTGAATGTTGAGTTTTAAGCCAACTTTTTCACTCTCCTCTTTCACTTTCATCAAGAGGCTTTTTAGTTCCTCTTCACTTTCTGCCATAAGGGTGGTGTCAGCTGCATATCTGAGGTTATTGATATTTCTCCTAGCAATACTTGATTCCAGCTTGTGCTTCTTCCAGCCCAGCATTTCTCATGATGTACTCTGCATAGAGGTTAAATAAGCAGGGTGACAATATACCCTCTAATCTCATCAAACAGACTTATAGCTAAATCACAAATCATACAAAATCTGCTGAGCTGAGAATACTGGAGATGTTTAAATGATGTTTGCCAAAAAGCTCTCCATCTACAGTATCGTCAGTAAGAAGGCAGAAGTGAAGCAACAGGCGATGAAGTCAATGACAGCAATTAATGTCCGCACACAAAGGGAACCCCTAGTGGGGAAAAAAAGTTAACGCATTTTCTTGACTTAAAACCTAATTAATCAGATGCTACTAATTTGAAACTCTTGTCTTATTTGGATCAGAAAGAGATGGGAATACCAGACCACCTGACCTGCCTCTTGAGAAACCTATATGCAGCTCAGGAAGCAACAGTTAGAACTGGACGTGGAACAACAGACTGGTTCCAAATAGGAAAAGGAGTATGTCAAGGCTGTATATTGTCACCCTGCTTATTTAACTTCTATGCAGAGCACATCATGAGAAATGCTGGGCTGGAAGAAGCACAAGCTGGAATCAAGTTTGCTGGGAGAAATATCAACCACCTCAGATATGCAGATGACACCACCCTAAAGGCAGAAAGTGAAGAGGAACTAAAAAGCCTCTTGATGTAAGCAAAAGAGGAGAGTGAAAAAGTTGGCTTAAAGCTCAACATTCAGAAAATGAAGATTATGACATCTGTTCCCATCACTTCATGGGAAATAGATGGGGAAACAGTGTCAGACTTTATTTTTTTGGGCTCCAAAATCACTGCAGATGGTGATTGCAACAATGAAATTAAAAGACGTTTACTCCTTAGAAGGAAAGTTATGACCAACCTAGACAGCATATTCAAAAGCAGAGACATTACTTTGCCAACAAAGGTCTGTCTAGTCAAGGCTATGGTTTTTCCAGTGGTCATGTATGGATGTGAGAGTTGGACTGTGAAGAAAGCTGAGCACCAAAGAATTGATGCTTTTGAACTGTGATGTTGGAGAAGACTCTTGAAAGTCCCTTGGACTGCAAGTAGGTCCAACCAGTCCATCCTAAAGGAGATCAGTCCTGGGTGTTCATTGGAAGGACTGATGCTAAAGCTGAAACTCCAATACTTTGGCCACCTCATGAGAAGAGTTGACTCATTGGAAAAGACCCTAATGCTGGGAGGGATTGGAGGTGGGAGGAGAAGGGGATGACAGAGGATGAGATGGTTGGATGGCATCACCAACTAGATGGACAGAAGTTTGGGTATACTCCGGGAGTTGGTGATGTCCAGGTGATGGACAGCACGGAGGCCTGGTGTGCTGCGATTTGTGGGGTTGCAAAGAGTTGGATACGACTGAGCAACTGAACTGAACTGAACTCTAGTGTTGTTTCTACTCCAGCTATGAAAGAAATGGTTTTCTATGCAAATAACAAATAAACAAGATTGCAGAGAATTAAAATGTTTAATAGAAAAGTAGAGACTGAGTTTGCCAGAAAACAATTATTGTGCTAATTTTAAACTGTGTTTACCTGTTCATTAAAGCAGCTCATTAAAGACCTCTGCCTCTTAAAAGTTTGCTTTGCTAGATAGTAAACAGAAAATTTAATTCAGACTTCTCTAATTCATACTGGCCATTTCATAGACTAGTTAGTCTGAACTAATGAAATTTGTTTATGGTGAGGGCAACCTTAGAAAGTCATTTTAAGGAGATCACTAGAGTCCTTGGAATTCATTGCTTTCTTTTGAAGACTGAATTGTGAGTCAGCAGCAGTCACATGGAGAAGGCAATGGCATCCCACTCCAGTACTCTTGCCTGGCAAATCTCATGGATGGAGGAGCCTGGTAGGCTGCAGTCCATGCGGTCGCTAGGAGTCAGACACAACAGAGCGACTTTAGTTTCACTTTTCACTTCCATGCGTTGGAGAAGAAAATGGCAACCCACTCCAGTGTTCTTGCCTGGAGAATCCCAGGGACGGGGGAGCCTGGTGGGGTGCCCTCTCTGGGATCGCACAGAGTCAGACACGACTGAAGCGAGTTAGCAGCAGCAGCAGCAGCAGCAGCAGTCACATACTTCTAGTTGTACACAGATTTTTATATAGCTACATAAAGGAAAAGCTTATGGTCGTGATCTTCTGAATAGAGACAAGTAGTTAAGATCTATAAATGAGAATCACTTTCATATGTATTTTTGACTCCTTGATCCCTAGGAAGAGAATGAAAGGAAAGAGCAGGGTAGGTCTCTGCTGAAGAAATTTTAGCTAATTGTGAGAGAACCAGAAGCAGTGATAGTTGGCACTTTTTAAACGACTACAAGGAATTAAAGAGATCTGCAGACAACCTCTGGTGTTTGTGGGTTCTTTATTATATTTTTTTTACTTCACATATGTGTATACATATATATTTCAATTTTAGTCTAATATAATCTAAAGAAAAGACAAACTCTCTGAATCTTTTGGATGGCTATTTAATAACCTACCCACAACTGTCATAGCTTTGTCTGTGTTTATTATTCCATGATACAAAGGAGAACTATCAAGTGCTTACCAGTAATAGGAGAATAGCAGTGATACAAGAAATACATAAATGATGAGTTCCTAGCATGAGGAAGCAACACTAGGAGATGTGCAAATAAAGTATTCCTGAAATTTGAATAGAAAAAACTGGTGGGAGAATCAAATCAACTGTGGCATGTTTTGCCAAATTTTTGAATTACCCCAGGACAGAACATACCAATTATGCATTGGAACAGTGATATAATTCCAGCAAAATGATTACATTTAAATTAGTGTTAATTTTAAATTTAATTGATTTTCTTTGAAATTACCTTGCATATTTATTTGCATTTCATAGTTTTCTAAGAGAAGTATAAGGGATTTATACATAGTTTTATGTTTTTTCATATTTAAATAATATGATAAATCTAATTTGAAGTAAAACTAGAAGTCTATGAGGAGTTTATTCTTTAAGAGGAGGTTGGAAAACTAATGATTGATAAAACCATAGATTATTGGAAATTGAGTACTCCTTAGAGATCATTGTCTAGTGTTTCTAAGACTGAGTTCCAGGGAACTCTGGGTTGGGAGGTCACCATAGGGAAGGCAAGAAAAATAGAAGATGGAAGTTTCTGTGATCAATAAGCCCTGGAAAATCATAGTTGCTGTCTCATCTCCTGAAGACTCACAGTGCTCTTTTATGACATAAAGACTCAGCAAGAATTAGTGGTAAAGAAACCTAATTGTTTTCAAAGCAGCATTTCCCAATCTTATCAGCACCAGCAGTCTTAGACGACGTGCCTCCAACCTCCAGAAAAATTCTCCAACAGAACTGTAGCATGAGCAGCATTCCTCAGCATCCAGGCCCTCATTTCACAGAATGGGACACGAAGAGGGTATAACGGGCAGAATAGCATCCTACCAAAACTCGTGTCTACCTGAAACCTCAGAATGCGTTCTTATTTGGAAATATGGTCTTTGCAGATGTAATTGGTTAAGATGAGATTGTGATAGTTGATTTCAGGTGTCTAATTAACTGGGCCATGGAGTGCCCAGATATTTGATCAAACGTCAGTCTGCATGTTTCTATAAGGGTGTATTTTTCTTTTTTTAAATTTGTCATTGGAAGATGATTGCTTTACAATGTTGTATTGGTTTCTGCCATACATTAGTATGAATTAGTCATAAGTATACATGTTTCTCCTCCCTCTGGAAACTCCCTTCCACCTCCCACCCCATCCCACTCCTTTAGATTGTCACAGAGCACGGGGTGAGCTCTCAGACTCATATAGCAAATTCCCACTGGCTATCTAACTTACATATGGTAATGTACATGTTTCAATGCTACTATCTCAATCTGTTCCACCCTCTTCTTCCCCCACTGTTTCCACAAGTCTACTCTCTATCTGTGCCTCTATTGCTGCCCAACAAATAGGTTTTTCAGTATCCTTGTTTTAGATTTCTTATATAAGCATTAATATATGATACTTGCTTTTCTTTTTCTGACTTAACTTCATTCTGTATAATAGGTTCAAGGTTCAGCCACCTCACTAGAATTGACTCAACTTCATTTCTTTTCATGGCTGAGTAGGCTATGGTTTTTCCAGTAGTCATGTATGGACGTGAAAGTTGGACTGTGAAGAAAGCTGAGCACCGAAGAATTGATACTTTTGAACTGTGGTGTTGGAGAAGACTCTTGAGAGTTCCTTGGACTGCAAGGAGTTAACCAATCCATTCTAGAGAAGATCAGCCCTGGGTGTTCTTTGGAAGGAATGATGCTAATGCTGAAACTCCAGTACTTTGGCCACCTCATGTGAAGAGTTGACTCATTGGAAAAGACTCTGATGCTGGGAGCGATTGGGGGCAGGAGGAGAAGGGGACGACAGAGGATGAGATGGCTGGATGACATCACTGACTCGATGGACGTGAGTCTGAGTGAACTCCGGGAGTTGGTGATGGACAGGGAGGCCTGGTGTGCTGTGATTCATGGGGTCGCAAAGAGTTGGACACTACTGAGCAACTGAACTGAACTGAATATTCCATTATATATGTGTACCACAACTTTTGCTCCTGGACAGCCTATCGGGTCCAGGGTGGCTAGTGTCAGTGGTGAAGCTGGAATGCCCTCTGCTCCTGGGCATTCTCCAACATCAGCTCTAGCTTCCCTGGACCCCCTTCCCAGCCACTCCAGCAGGGCCTTTGCCTTGACCGCTGGCTGCACGTTGACTGACACCAGATCACCAGTGAAGGTTTACATGCTCAACAAGGACAAACAGTGGGACAGCCAGGGCACCAGGGATATCATCCAGCAATGTTTAGCAGCTGAAGGGCCTGTCCCTGCTGGTAAGGGCCTGACAAAATGTGGTCCACTGGATTAGGGAATGGCAAGCCACTTCAGTATTCTTGTCATGAGAACCCCATGAACAGTAAGAAAAGGCAAACAGATATGACACTGCAAGATGGCCCCGCAGGTTGGTAGGTGTCCAATACACTACTGGGGAAGAGTGGAGAAATAGCTAAAGAAAGAGTAAAGAGGCTGAACCAAAGCAGAAATGATGCCCAGTAGTGGTTGTATTTTGTGCTAAAAGTAAAGTCCAATACTAGGAAGAAAAATATTGCATAGAAACCTGGAATGCTAGGTTCATGGATCAAGGTAAAGTGGATGTCGTCAAACAGGAGATGGTAAGCGTGAATATTGACATTTTAGGAATCAATGAACTAAAATGGACTGAAATGGGTGATTTTTATTCAGATGACCATTATATCTACTACTGTGGACAAGAATTCCTTAGAAGGAATGCAGTAGCCCTCATAGTCAACAAAAGAGTCCAAAATTAAGTATTTGGATGCCACCTCAAAAATGACAGAATGATCTCTGTTCGTTTCCAAGGCAAACCACTCAACATCACAGTAGTCTACACCCCAACTACAATGCTGAAGAAGATGAAGTTGAATGATTCTATGAAGACCTACAATACCTCCTAGAACTGACACCAAAAAAAAGATGTCCTACTCATCATAAAGGACCGGAATGCAAAAGTTGGAAGTGAAGAGATACGTGGAGTAACAGGCATGTTTGGTCTTGGAGTACAAAATGAAACAGGGCAAAATCTAACAGTTTTGTCAACAGAATGCACTCACAGCAAACACCCTCTTCCAACAATACAATAGATGACTCTACACATAGACATCACCAAATGGCCAATACCAAAATCAGATTGATTATATTCTTTGCAGCTGAAGATGAAGAAACTCTAGACAGTCAGCAAAAACAAGACCGGGAGCTGACTGTGGCTCAGATCATGAACTACTTATTACAAAATACAGACTTATATTGAAGAACATAGGGAAACCACTAGGCTATTCAGCTTTGATGTAAGTCAAATCCCTTTTGATTATATAGTGGAAGTGACAAATAGATTCAAGGAATTAGATCTGATAGACAAAGTCCCTGAAGAACTATGGATGGAGGTTCAATATTCAGGATTGATTTCCTTTAGGACTGACTGGTTTGATCTCCTTGCAGTCCAAGGGACTCTCAAGAGTCTTCTCCAACACTGCAGTTCAAAAGCATCAGTTCTTTGGTGCTCAGCTTTCTTTATAGTCCAACTCTCACATCCATACATGACTGCTGGAAAAACCATAGCTTTGACTAGATTAACTTCTGTCAGCTAGGTAATGTCTCTGCTTTTTTTTTTCTTAAATATAAATTTATTTTTTTAATTTAAATTTATTTATTTTAATTGGAGGTTAATTACTTTACAATATTGTATTGGTTTTGCCATACATCGACATGAATCCGCCACAGGTATACATGTGTTCCCCATCCTGAACCCCCCTCCCTCTGCTTTTTAATATGCTGTCTAGGTTGGTCAGAGCTTTTATTCCAAGGAGGAAGCATCTTGTAACTTCATGGCCGCAGTCACAATCTACAGTAATTTTAAGGTGAGGTAAGGTGAAGTTGCTCAGTCATGTCCGACTCTTTGCGACCCCGTGGACTGTAACCTACTAGGCTTCTCCGTCCATGGGATTCTCCAGGCAAGAATACTGGAGTGGATTGCCATTTCCTTCTCCAGGGGATCTTCCCAACCCAGGGATCAAACCCGGGTCTCCCACATTGGAGGCGGACGCTTTAACCTCTGAGCCACCAGGGAAGCCCAAAGAAATAAAGTCTGTCATTGTTTCCATTGTTTCCCCATCTATTTGCCATGAATAGTGATGGGACTGGATGCCATGATCTTAGTTTTTGAATGTTGAGTTTTGAGTCAGTTTTTTCACTCTCTTCTTTCACTTTCATCAAGAGGCTCTTTAGATCCTCTTCACTTTCTGCCATGAGGGTGGTGTCATCTGCATATCTAAGGTTATTGATATTTCTCCCTGCAATATTGATTCCAGCTTGTGCTTCAACCAGTCCAGTATTCCACATAATGTACTCTGCATATAGGTTAAATAAACAGGGTGACAATATGCAGCCTTGATGTACTCCTTTCCCAATTTGGAACCATGTCTGGTTCTAACTGTTGCTTCTTGACCTGAATACAGGTTTCTCAGGAGTCAGGTAAGGTGGTCTGGTATTCCCATCTCTTGAAGTATTTCCACAGTTTGCTGTGATATACACCATGAAAGGCTTTAGCGTATTTAATGAACCAGAAGTAGACGTTTTTCTAGAATTCTCTTGCTTTTCTGTGATCCAATGAATGTTGGCAATTTGATCTTTGGTTCTTCTGCCTTTTCTAAGCACAACTTTTACATCTGAAAGTTCTTGGTTTATGTAGTGTTGAAGCCTGGCATGGAGAATTTTGAACATTATTTTGCCAGCATGTGAAATGAGTGCAATTGTGCAGTAGTTTGAACATTCTTTGTCATTGCCCATCCTTGGGAATGAAATGAAAAGTTACCTTTTCCAGTCCTGTGCCCACTGCTCAGTTTTCCACTGCTTAGTTTTCCAAAAACTAAAGGCAAAATACAGACAATATAAAAAACTAAATAAATTCATTTCTAGAAGGAGTATGCTGCTGCTAAGTCACTTCAGCCGTGTCCGACTCTCTGCGACCCCACAGATGGCAGTCCACCAGGCTCTCCCGTCCCTGGGATTCTCCAGGCAAGAACACTAGAGTGGGTTGCCATTTCCTTCTCCAATGCATGGAAGTGAAAAGTGAGACTAAAGTTGCTCTGTTGTGTCCGACTCCTGGCGACCCCATGGACTGCAGCCTACCAGGCTCCTCCATCCATGAGATTTGCCAGGCAAGAGTACTGGAGTGGGTTGCCATTGCCTTCTCCGAGAAGGAGTATAGCACTAATTATCTATGTAACTGCTATTTACACTGCTATAAGAAAAAGAGTCTATCTATAGATGTCAGAACTGAAAGGGACCTTTGAGGACATCTAAAACAATTATTTTATTTTACAGATATAAACATTTTTCTTAAGCTAGTATATTAGTGTACTATTTCTGTTGTAATAAGGGAGAAGACTGTGATTTGTTTTACCAAAATCTTAGTGGTTTAAAAGCAACACAAATTAATTTTCTTATGGTTCTGGTGATCAAAAGTCCAAAATTAGCTTCAGTAGGCTTCCCTGGTGGCTCAGACATCAAAGAATCCACCCACAATGTGGGAGACCTGGGTTTGATCCTTGGGTTGGGAAGATCCCCTGAGGGGGGTGGTCATGGCAACCCCCTCCAGTACTCTTGCCTGGAGAATCCCCAGGGACAGAGGAGCCTGGCAGGCTATAGTCCATGGGGTTGCAAAGAGTCAGATACAATTGAGCAACTAAGCACAGCACAGGCTAAAATCAAGGTGTCAGAGGATTTGCTATGTCCTTTCTGGGGCTCTTGGGAAAACTCTGTTCCTTTGCCTTTTCCAGTTTTTACAGGCTGTCTGCATTCCTTGCCTCTTGGCCCTGTATTACTCTGACTTCCATTTTTGTCATCATCTATTTTATACCTCTGACTCTCCTGCCTTCTTTTTATAAAGAACTTGACATTTATCTTGGGCCCACCTGGACAATTCAGGGAAATTTTCCTATCTCAAAATTTTTAATGTTACACATCTACAAAATTTAATTTATGTTTAAGATAATACACTTACATGTTCTGGGGTTTAGGATGTGAGTATCCTTAGGAAGTCATTATTCAACTTACCATAGCTGTCCAGTGTGATTAGAATTTAGACTGGCATACCCCTATCCCATTTCTTCATCAATAATTACATAAAGCATGGTATCATAAGAGTGATTATGTAGTTTTGTATTTTCTCAGACTTCCATACTTTAGAACAATATCAAATTATTTTTCAAACTATGCATAGTAATTACAATATAGAAAATAGTTTATGAAATATATTATTACAAATAGGAAACTGCTTCAATTCATAAATTACTACTGCTTTAGTCACTCAACAGAAAGATGGAACTTGGTCCCATTACCATAGTTCTGTGATGCCCCTGACTACTCAGTGGTCACAACAGTGAATACCTTGTGAATCTGGGAAGGAATTCAATCCCAATTTGCTCGTTAAAAACAGAATAAGGATATTTTTGTTTGCCCATAAATTTGTGTAAGGATAGTAATGCTTTATGTTTATTTAGAAATATTTATAGGTCACTAAGCATGTTAATGTAGGATATCTCAGGCAATAAGCTAGAGAGGTAAGCAGGAGTAACAACTTTATCTTATTTTAGATATGGAGAAACTGAGGCTCAGAGAAGCCATGTGAATTAGCCAAGGTAATTTATAAATCAGTGGATCTAGGACTTAAATCCAGATTTTCTTATTCTAGCTTTCAGGTTGTTCTGAGATCGATCTAGATAAGGAAAACAAAAATCAACCAACAAACCAATTAATCAGGCCCATCAAAAGGGATAGTGAATAATAAGACATTATTTTCTAAGTTAAAGAGACTGTTAGAGAATGACAACTTTGTGTTTTGACTGTTGAAATTTTAACTTTTAAATGTATCAGGAATTTCTGACTAGACTCATGAAAACTCGAAACTCAAATAAATTCAGCCTCTCACTTACCTTCTGTTGAATATTAGAAACTAAGTGGAACTTAATTTATGGCTTAAGAAAGTATATTTCTATTAAAAATCCTTATGTTTCATACCTCAATCTTTTATTTTAGCCACACTTTACAGAAAAATAGTATGTATACTTCTTTGATTGCAGAAACTGACACTGTGCAATGTCTAATTTATTGTTAGAAATGTGAAATATAACATGGAAGAAACATTTCAGGCTTTTTGCTTTAAACAGTTAGGAAAATGAACAATTTTCAGTCAGTCATTTCAGTCACTCAGTCCTGTCTGACTCTTTGTGACCCCATAGACTGCAGCATGCCAGGCTTCCCTGTCCATCACCAACTCCTGGAGTTTGCTCAAACTCATGTCCATTGAGTTGGTGATGCCATCCAACCATCTCATCCTCTGTCATCCGCTTCTCCTCCCACCTTCAATCTTTCCCAGCATCAGGGTCTTTCCAAATGAGTCAGTTCTTCACATCAGGTTGTCAAAGTATTGGAGTTTCAGCTTCAGCATCAGTCCTTCAAATGAATATTCAGGACTGATTTCCCTTAAGATTTATTGGTTTGATCTCCTTGCAGTCCAAGGGACTCTCAAGAGTCTTCTCCAGCACCACAGTTCAAAAGCATCAGTTCTTCGGCACTCAGTTTTCTTTATAGTCCAACTCACATCCATACATAACTACTGGAAAAACCATGGCTTTGACTAGATGGACTTTTGTTGGCAAAGTAATGTCTCTGCTTTTTCATATGCTGTCTAGGTTGGTTTTAGCTTTTCTTCCAAGGAGCATCGTTTAATTTCATGGCTGCAGTCAGCATCTGCAGTGATTTTGGAGCACCCCCCCCCCACAAAAAAATAAAGTTGGCCACTGTTTCCACTGTTTCCCCATCTATTTCCCATGAAGTGATGGGACCAGATGCCATGATATTCGTTTTCTGAATGTTGAGCTTTAAGCCAACTTTTTCATTCTCCTCTTTCACTTTCATCAAGAAACTGTTTAGTTCCTCTTCGCTTTCTGCCTTAAGGGTGGTATCATCTGCATATCTGAGGTTATTGGTATTTTTCCCAGCAATCTTGATTCCAGCTTGTGTTTCATCCAGCCCAGCATTTTGCATTATTTACTCTACATATAAGTTACATAAGCAGGGTGACAACATACAGCCTTGACATACTTCTTTCTCAATTTGGAACCAGTCTGTTGTTCCATGTCCAGTTCTAACTGTTGCTTCTTGACCTGCATACAGATTTCTCAGAAGGCAGGTCAGGTGGTCTGGTATTCCTATCTCTTGAAGAATTTTCCAATTTGTTGTGATCCACACAGTCAAAGCCTTTGGCATAGTCAATTAAGCAGAAGTGACCCCACAAGAGACTGACCCAGATTTGCCCATGAGTGTCCAGGAGTCTCTGGTGGAAGCATGGGTCAACAGTGGCCTGCTGCAGGTTTGGGAGCACTGAGTGTGGCAGTGCATGCATGGGAGGTTTTGAAAGAGGCCTCCATTATCTTCATTACCTCCACCATAGTTTGGTCTTAGGTCAAACAACAGGGAGGGAACACAGCCCTGCCCATCAACAGAAAATTGGATTAAAGATCCCACTGCTGGGCATACACACCAAGGAAACCAGAATTGAAAGAGACATGTGTACCCCAATGTTCATCGCAGCACTGTTTATAATAGCCAGGACATGGAAGCAACCTAGATGTCCATCAGCAGATGAATGGATAAGAAAGCTGTGGTACATATATACAATGGAGTATACTCAGCCATTAAAAAGAATACATTTGAATCAGTTCTAATGAGGTGGATGAAACTGGAGCCGATTATACAGAGTGAAGTAAACCTGAAAGAAAAACACCAATACAGTATACTAACACATATATATGGAATTTAGAAAGATGGTAAGGATAACCCTGTATGTGAGAGAGCAAAAGAGACACAGATGTATAGAATAGACTTTTGGATTCTGTGGGAGAGGGAGAGGGTGGGATGATTTGGGAGAATGGCATTGAAACATGTATACTATCATGTAAGAAATGAATCGCCAGTCTATATTCGATACAGGATACAGGATGCTTGGGGCTGGTGCCCTGGGATGACCCAGAGAGATGATATGGGGAGGGTGGTGGGAGGGGAGTTCAGGATTGGGAACTCATGTACACCCATGGTGGATTCATGTCAATGTATGGCAAAACCAATACAGTATTGTAAAGTAAAAAAAAATAAAAAATAAAAAAAGATTTACTGTGAAGAAAGCTGAGCACCAAAGAATTGATGCTTTTGAACTGTGGTGTTGGAGAAGACTCTTGAGAGTCCCTTAGACAGCAAGGAGATCCAACAAGTACATTCTAAAGGAGATCAGCCCTGGGTGTTCTTTGAAAGGAATGATGCTAAAGCTGAAACTCCAGTACTTTGGCCACCTCATGCTAAGAGTTGACTCATTGGAAAAGATTCTGATGCTGGGAGGGATTGGGGGCAGGAGGAAAAGGGGACAACAGAGGATGAGATGGCTGGATGGCATCACCTACGTGATAGACGTGAGTTTGAATGAACTCTGGGAGATGGTGATAGACAGGGAGGCCTGGCGTGCTGCAATTCATGGGATCACAAAGAGTCGGACACAACTGAGCAACTGAACTGAACTGAGCATGGCCCTGCCCATCAAAACAAGGCCCAGTTTCCCCCTCAGTTAGTCTCTGCCATCAGGAAGCTTCCATAAGCCTCTTATCCATCAGAGAGCAGACAGAATGAAAACCACAATCACAGAAAACTAAGCAAACTGATCACATGGGCCACAGCCTATCTAACTCAATGAAACTATGAGCCATACCATGTAAGGCCACCCAAGATGGATGGGTCATTGTGGAGAGTTCTGACAAAACATGGTCCACTGGAAAAGGGAATGGCAAACCACTTCAGTATTCTTGCCTTGAGAGCCCCATGAACAGCATGAAAAGGCAAAAAACGATGAATTTTTCTGATGTAGGTAAATTCTAAGTGGAATTTTATTGTGACTGAGTCTGTTTAAGATAGAAAAGTAGGCCAGATGATGATTGAGAAGACTTTCTGTATAAAAGTCCAGATAATATGGTTTTGATGAAAAATCCTGATCAATTCAGATGAGAAAGGACTGGCTCCAGCTGCCAATTAAGACAACTCCCTTCCTTCCTTCCTTCTATTACCTTGTGTCAAGAACAATACTAGACACTGAATTTTCAGAAATAAGTCATTTCTTCATAAAATCAACAATTTCAATTTGTATAGCTCCATGTATCAGAAATTTCTCACTTATATGCAACAAAATGGTTATGTCCAACAGTTTCTAACAAGTGAACTTGGTTAGGTCTTTTGGAGTCACAGACAAATATCTCTTTTTTTTCTCTCCCCTACAAGAACAATTTTATTATTTCTATCCTCCAGTCTAGAAATCCCTGTTTACAGGTCTCACTTGACAAGATATTTAGACTTTTTGTAGTCTTGATTGGCATTAAAAAGAATACATTTGAATCAGTTCTAATGAGGTGGATGAAACTGGAGCTGATTATACAGAGTGAAGTAAGCCAGAAAGAAAAACACCAATACAGTATACTAACACATATATATGGAATTTAGAAAGATGGTAAGGATAACCCTGTATGTGAGAGAGCAAAATAGACAGATATATTGAACAGTCTTTTGGACTCTGTGGGAGAGGGAGAGGGTGGGATGATTTGGGAGAATGGCATTGAAACATGTATAATATCATATAAGAAATGAATCGCCAGTCCAGGTTCAATGCAGAATACAGGATGCTTAGGGCTGGTGCACTGGGATGACCCAGAGGGATGGTATGGGGAGGGAGGTGGGAGGGGGGGTCCAGGATGGGGAACATGTGTACACCCATGGCAGATTCATGTTCATGTATGGCAAAACCAACACAATTTTTAAAAAAATAGATATATCTCATTATCACAGTAGAGTCAATTTATATTGTCTCAGGATGTTGGATTCATAGATACATAAATGTGACTGACCTAATTTTGTGTTAGCTTTTGAAATACCCCTAGCTTGGGTCAGTTAACACTGTCACATATTTTGCAGGTGAGTATTATCAAAACAAGCATCACATTCTATTTATAAAACTGGTATTTTGATCCTAAGTGTATGACTTTATTGTGCTAAAATACATCTTGTTGGCTTTGACCCCCATGACAAGGTCACTATTAACTCACTATTAGTCACCTATGCAGAGGAAATTTAAGAAATTTAAGGCTACCTTGGGATTCCCTGGTGGCTGAGCAGTAAAGAATCTGCCTGCAATGAAGTAGCCACAGGAGATGTGGGTTCAGTCCCTGGGTTGAGAAGATCCCCTGGAGAAGGGCATGGAAACCCACTCCAGCATTCCTGCCTGGAAAATCCCATGAATAGAGGAAACTGGTGACCAACAGTCCATAGGGTCGCAAAGAGTCGGACTTGACTGAAGGGACTTAGCATGCATGCACAGATGTTTTTAAACCTAAACTTTCTCTCCTGCTGGCTTTCTACCAGCTTAGATTTACCAGTTTTATAATTTTTAAGAATATTAAGATTAAATATACTCCTAAGGGCAAGATATCCTAGTAAGATATACTAGTTTAAGATGGAAATATTTTATTACAGAGGAGTGTTCTGTTAAAACACCAGAATGAAAAATTATGTTATTAGATAAATACTGGACTCTAAGAGGATGACAAAGGAGAAAGTTACCTTATAATAGAAGAATGGAATTAAAAAGGTTTAGAGCAATAGGCTTTCTTGGAGATGACAGATCTGTTTCCCTAGGGAAAGAACTGAGATGTTATTTTAGATGAAATCCTATTAGTACTTAGGTTAAAAATACATACATATATAGCTGAAACTGACGTATAAAAAGGTTTCCACTACAATGTACAAAAATGTAGAGTAAGCTTTGTTATTGAAATTTTACAGATGAAGAAACTGAGACTTAGAGGACATAATTTGTCCAAAATTGCAGGATCAGTAGGTGACAGAGATACTGTTTGAAGTCAGACTTCCTTGCCTCTTCCTCCTCTTTCACAGAGCTCAAATTCAGCATGTGAGTCTTCTGAAGGATGCATTATAATTGATACACAGATATTTTAGTTAGAAAAAAGGGACTGAAAGATTGTTAATAAAAGGATTTTTCAGGGACAGGGTACATTCTAAAGTTCTGTGATTATTAAGCTTTCCATTCCATTTTAATTCATGTCCAAGAACATGACTCATTAATTGGCTACCAGTGTAGCCTGGGAGTAGGGGTTTTGGAATAGCACTGGAGAGGTGAAGTTGATATCATAATAAATACCCTCCAGAGGAGAAACTTCATTAAATTTATCTTTGTAGTGTTACATTGGAGAAATATTCACATTATCTTGGATCCTGTACATGAGAGAGAGGCCAACTTGTGGCTAGCACCAGGATGTCAGCAAGGTGCAAAAGATCAGTTCATCTCTGGAATGAACGGAGCAGACAGTAGTTAATTCATTTGCTTATTTATTCTTCACACAATTAAAGCACACACTGAGCTAACACAACTGAGGATATCAAGAAAAATAGACTGAGAACTGTACTCTCACATGACTTGCTATCTAATAAAGAAGCCACAAAAAATGTTAATATTATTTAGAATGTTATAAATGTCTCCACAACCAGCCTCAAGTTCTCATCCTGGCTTTCTGGGCTCTTCATAATTTGAGACAGTACTGCTCATTTGTCCCAATATCCTCAACACAGATGCACATTGTTCTCATTAGTCAAGTTTCTTCACCATTCCACAACAACGCCTGGCCCCCTTTTGCTTTATTCCTTTCTTCCCTTCTTCCCTTTTTCCTTTCCACTGCTTGTCCTTTCTTTCCTCCTTCCTTCTTGTCAGGGACCCATCAGAACAGATGTCCAGATTTGCTACTCTCCTGGGCTGAAAGTAGGTGTTTTAGGCTTTAACTTAGGCCACATTTTCCTTTCTGAAGTCTTTTCTTGATTATTTTTGTTCGGAGTAGTCAATGACTGTTCTGCAAATGGGTAACTCTTATATAGTGTGCACCTTGCAATTAGAAATGTATCCATTTTCAGAGTGAGAGTATTACAAGAGTTTAAAGAGTGGAAAGTGTCAAGGCCCGAGACTGCCTGGAAAAGCTTTGTGGAGGAGGTGTGACTTGAGATGACCCATAAGGGAAGAACAATTGAACTTCATAACTGAGATGGAGAAAAGATTTAAGAAGGGGAAAGAATAAGAGTCAGCAAGAGAGCAAGCCCAAGACAGGCATTCTTTTCTTCAAGTTATGATAGTTGCTTTTGTTTCTAAACTATTGTTTTAAGAAATTGATTAGCTTCCAGCCAGTGTGGAGTCACCATGGAGGGCAATGCTTGTCAAAGGCTGTACTCACTTGCCATTTACTCAGATCTGTTGGTTATCAAATTGTAAAATTTCAGAATAGCCATAATTTTAGGGACTCAGGACAGAAAGCCCCCTTGAAACTAAGCAAAACCCTGTGGAATTCCGGGGCACAGAAGCCTCTCTGTGTTCCTTGTTTGTAGTAAATAGGCTTCAGTCTCCATGACTTTCCCTGAGTTCCAAAGGGCAGGTTCAAACTGTTGCTAGTCAGAGAAGGGAAGGGATGCAGAGACAAGGGAGGAACAGTCAAGAAACAATAGTGCAGTCTTGGGGTAGGGTCCTGATTCTGACTCAAGGGATACATGTAACAATATTTTTGAGCTCTTCTGCGGTGAGTCGGACACGACTGAGCAACTTCACCTTCTCTTTTCATTTTCATGCATCGGAGAAGGAAATGGCAACCCACTCCAGTGCTCTTGCCTGGAGAATCCCAGGGACGGGAGAGTCTGGTGGGCTGCTGTCTGTGGGGTCGCACAGAGTCGGACACAACTGAAGCGACTTAGCAGCAGCAGCAGCAGCAGAACTAAAACCTACGACACATGGAAGATGTTAACTACTTGATGAAGCATTATTTATTTCAGAGAGAAGGTCATAGTTTGATAACGTCAAAAACCACAAAAGCTCACCAGAAGACCACCTAGGCCAGATTAAAGAAATGCAGGCCTTGCACACAGTCTGATCCTTAACAGTAATACTGCCCTTGAACCATTGCAGTAAATCTCCCCACTAAAGCCCTGAGTTTTTTCATGGCATGAGCCCACTGTGTACCCCTTTGCCTGGCAAAGAAATAAAGCTGTTCTTTTCTACTTCACCCAAAACTCTGTCTCCAAGTTTCAATCTGGTACTGGAATATAGAGGCAGAGTTTTTGGCATCACAACCTCTGTTTGAACAATAACTTCTGCTTGCTATATTCATAAAATAGCTGGTTCCATTCATTGCAGCGTTCCAATGAATACAAAATTCATTCCCACATTAAGCTAAAATCTGGCTGTTGATATTTTTCAGCCATTGAGCCTCATTTTTCCTGGTAAAGCCATACAGAGTAAATTTGATTTCTCATCAACACAAGGGTTTATTAAATATTTGTAAAAGTAGTATTGTGCACTTGAAAAGTAACTTGAGTGATTCATTCCCTGGAACAGGTGGCTTGAAATTGTAGCTTAAGATAATGAAACAGTTTGGCAGAACATAGGAAAGCAATATGGCAGGGTGCTAAAAGTTCAAGCTCTAGCCTTTTATTTTTTTTTTTAATTTGAGGAAAAATTGATTTACAATGTTGTGTTGGTTTCTGCTGTACAACAACACAGTTCAGTTCAGTTCAGTCGCTTAGTCATGTCCGACTCTTTGCGACCCCATGAATTGCCTCCCTGTCCATCACCAACTCCCGGAGTTCACTCAGACTCACATCCATCGAGTCAGTGATGCCATCCAGCCATCTCATCCTCTGTTGTCCCCTTCTCCTCCTGCCCCCAATCCCTCCCAGCATCAGAGTCTTTTCCAATGAGTCAACTCTTCGCATGAAGTGGCCAAAGTACTGAAGTTTCAGCTTTAGCGTCATTCCTTCCAAAGAAATCCCAGGGCTAATCTCCTTCAGAATGGACTGGTTGGATCTCCTTGCAGTCCAAGGAACTCTCAAGAGTCTTCTCCAAGACCACAGTTCAAAAGCATCAATTCTTCGGCACTCAGCTTTCTTCACAGTCCAACTCTTACATGCATACATGACCACTGGAAAAACCATAGCCTTGACTAGACGCACAAATCAGCCATAATTATACATATAGCACCTCCCTCTTGAGCCTTCATCCCATCTTCCCATCCCTCCCCTCTGGGTCATCACAGAGTGCCAAGCTGAGCTCCCTGTGTTATACAGCAACTTCTCACTAGCTGTCTATTTTATACATGGTAGTATATATGTGTTGAGGCTACTTTCTTCATTTGTCCTTTCTTTTCTTCCCCCACTGTGTCCACAAGTTCAGTCTATATATTTGCATCACCATTTATTCCCTACAAATAAGCTCATTAATACCATTTTTCTAGATTTCATATGTGTGTGTGTGTGTGTGTGTGTGTGTGTAAACGTATGACATTTGTTTCCCTTTCTGACTTACTTCACTCTGTATAACAGATTCTAGGTTCATCCACCTCACTAGAACTGACTCAAATTCATTCTTTTTTTATGGTTGAGTAATATTCCATTGAATATACATACCAAAGCTTCTTTATATGTTCATCTGTAGATGGACATCTACGTCGTTTCTATATCCTGGCTATTGCATATTGTGCTTCAATGAATATTGGGGTACTTGTGTCTTATTCAGTTATGGTTTTCTCAGAGTATATGCCCAGGAGAGGGATTTCTGGGTATATGGTAGTTTTAGGTGGCTCAGACAGTAAAGAATCTGCTGGCAATGTGTGAGACCTGGGATCAATACCAGAGTGGGGAAGATCCCCTAGAAAAGGGAATGGCTACTCACTCCAGTATTCTTGCCTTGAGAATTCCATGGACAGAGCAGCCTGGTAGACTGCAGGCCTTGGGGTCAAAATGAATCAAACATGACTAACACTTTCTCTTCACTTTCATGGTAGTTTTATTCCTAGTTTTTAAAGGAATCTCCATACTGTTCTACATAGTGGCTGTATCAATTTACATTCCTACCAATAGTATAAGAAAGTTCCCTTTTCACCACATCCTCTCCAGCATTTGTTGTTTGTAGGTATTTTGATGATGCCCATTCTGACTGGTGTGAGTCAATACCTCATTGTAGTTTTGATTTGAATTTCTCTAATAATCAATAACATTGAGCATTTTTTCATCTGTTTGCTAGTCATCTGCATGTCTTCTTCAGAGAAGTATCTGTTTAGGTCTTCTGTCCATGCTATGATTAGGCTGTTTGCTTTTCTGATATTGAGCTGTATGAGCTGCTTATGTACTTTGGAGATAAAGCTTTTGTCAGTTGTGTCATTTGCAATTATTTTCTCCTGTTCAGAGGGTTATCTTTTCATCTTACTCATTGTTACCTTTGCTGTACAAAAACTTTTAAGATTAATTAGGTCCTATTTGTTAATTTTTGTTTTTATTTCCATTACTTTAAGAGATGTGAGCTATTTCAAATGCTGAAAGATGATGCTGTGAAAGTGCTGCACTCAATATGCCAGCAAATTTGGAAAACTCAGCAGTGCCCAGAGGACTGGAAAAGATCCGTTTTCATTCCAATCCCAAAGAAAGCCAATGCCAAAGAATGCTCAAACTACTGCACAATTGCACTCATCTCACACACTAGTAAAGTAATACTCAAAATTCTCCAAGCCAGGCTTCAGCAATATGTGAACTGTGAAATTCCTGATGTTCAAGCTGGTTTTAGAAAAGGCAGAGGAACCAGAGATCAAATTGCCAACATCCACTGGATCATGGAAAAAGCAAGAGAGTTCCAGAAAAACATCTATTTCTTCTTTATTGACTATGCCAAAAATTTTGACTGTGTGGATCACAATAAACTGTGGAAAATTCTTCAAGAGATGGGAATACCAGACCACCTAACCTGCCTCTTGAGAAGTCTGTATGCACGTCAGGAAGCAACAGTTAGAACTGGACATGGAACAACGGACTGGTTCCAAATAGGAAAAGGAGTACATCAAGGCTGTATATTATCACCCTGCTTATTCAACTTATATGCAGAGTACATCATGAGAAACGCTGGGCTGGAAGAAGCACAAGCTGGAATCAACATTGCTGGGAGAAATATCAATGACCTCAGATATGCAGATGACACCACCCTTATGGCACAAAGTGAAGAGGAACTAAAAAGACTCTTGATGAAAGTGAAAGAGGAGAATGAAAAAGTTGGCTTAAAGCTCAACATTCAGAAAACGAAGATCATGGCATCTGGCCCCATCACTTTTTGGGAAATAGATGGGGAAACAGTGGAAACAGTGTCAGACTTTATTTTTTGGGGCTCCAAAATCACTGCAGATGGTGATTGCAGCCATGAAATTAAAAGACACTTACTCCTTGGAAGAAAAGTTATGACCAACCTAGATAGTATATTCAAAAGCAGAGACATTACCTTGCCAATAAAGGTCTTTCTAGTCAAGGCTATGGTTTTTCCGGTGGTCATCTATGGATGTGAGAGTTGGACTGTGAAGAAAGCTGAAGAATTGTGAACTGTGAACTGTGGTATTGGAGAAGACTCTTGAGAGTCCCTTGGATTGCAAGAAGATACAACCAGTCCATTCTAGAGGAGATCAGCCCTGGGATTTCTTGCAAGGAATGATGCTAAAGCTGAAACTCCAGTGCTTTGGCCTCCTCATGCAAAGAGTTGACTCATTGGAAAAGACTCTGATGCTGGGAGGGATTGGGGGCAGGAGGAGAAGGGGACGATAGAGGATGAGATGGCTGGATGGCATCACTGACTCGATGGACGTGAGTCTGAGTGAACACTGGAAGTTGGTGATGGACAGGGAGGCCTGGGGTGCTGCGATTCATGGGGTCACAAAGAGTCGGACATGACTGTGCAACTGAAGTGAATTGAATTGAAGAAATGTGACAAAGAGGATCTTGCTGCAATTTATGTCAGAGTATACTATCTATGTTTCCCTCTAAGAGATTTATAGTTTCTGGCCTGACATTTAAGTCTTTAATTCATTTTTAGTTTATTTTTGTGTATGGTGTTAAGAAGTGTTCTAGTTTCACTCTTTTAAGTGTAGTTGTCTGGTTTTCACAGCACAACTTATTGAAGAAACTGTCTTATCTCCACTGTATATTCTTGCCTCCTTTGTCAAAGATAAGGTGCCCATAGATGTAGAGGTTTATTACTTGGTTTCTCCCTTGTTTCATTGGTCTATATGTCTGTTTTTGTGACAGTACCATACTGCCTTGATGATTGTAGTTTGGTAGTGTAATCTGAAGCCAGAAAATATGATTCCTCCAGCTTCATTCTTCTTTCTCAGATGTCTATGGCTGTTTGGGGTCTTTTGTGTTTCCATACGAATTTTGAAATGTTTTGTTCACTAGTCCTGTGAAAACTACTCTTCTTTTCTCAGCTATTTGCAAGGCCTCTACAGACAACCATATTACCTTTCTGCATTTCTTTTTCTTGGGGATGGTTTTGATCCCAGCATCCTGCACAATATCACGAACCTCCATCCATAGTTCTTCAGGCACCCTGTCTATCAGATCTAATCCCTTGAAGCTATTTCTCACTTCCACTGTATAACTGTAAGGGATTGGTTTTCCCTGCTAAGTCACTTCAGTCGTGTCTGACCCTGTGTGACCCCATAGACAGCAGCCCACCAGGCTCCCCCATCCCTGGGATTCTCCAAGCAAGAACACTGGAGTGGGTTGCCATTTCCTTCTCCAATGCATGAAAGTGAAAAGTGAAAGTGAAGTCGCTCAGTCGTCTCCGACCCTCAGCGACCCCATGGACTGCAGCCCACCAGGCTCCTCCATCCATGGGGCTTTCCAGGCAAGCGTACTGGAGTGAGGTACCATTGCCTTCTCCAATGGTTTTCCCTACTTTCTTCAATTTAAGTCTGAATTTGGCAATGAGTTCATGATCTGAGCCACAGTCCACTCCCAGTCTTGTTTTTGCTGATTGTATAGAGCTTTTCCATCTTTGGCTGCAAAGAATATAATCAATCTGATTTCAATATTGACCATCTGGTAATGTTCTTGTGTAGAATCTTCTCTTGTGTTGTTGGAAGAGGGTGTTTTCTATGAACAGTGCGTTCTCTTGGCAAAAGTCTGTTAACCTTTGTCCTGCTCATTTTGTACTCCAAGGCCAAACTTGCCTGTTACTCGAGGTGTTTCTTGACTTCCTACTTTTGCATTCCAGTCCCCTATGATGAAAGGACATTTATGTATGTGTGTGTGTGTGTGTGTGTGTGTGTGTGTGTGTGTGTGTGTTAGTTCTAAGAGGTCTTCTGTGTCATCATAGAACTGTTCAGCTTCAACTTCTTCGGCATTAGTGGTTGGGGCATAGACTTGGATTACTGTGATATTGAATAGTTTACCTTGGAAACAAACCAAGATCATTCTGTCATTTTTGAGACTGCACCCAAGTACTGCATTTCAGGCTCTTTTACTGAATACGAGGGCTACCCCATTTCTTTTAAGGTATTCTTGCCCACAGTGGTAGCTATAATGATCATCTGAATTAAATTTGCCCATTCCAGTCCATTTTGGTTCATTGATTGCTAAAATGTTGCTCTTCACTCTTGCCATCTCCTGTTGACCACTTCCAACTTACTTTGATTCATGGACCTAACATTCCAGGTTCCTATGCAATACTGTTTTTTACAGCATTGGACTTTACTTCCATCATCAGTCACATCCATAACTGGATGTTGTTTTCACTTTGGTTCTGTCTCTTCATCCTTTCTGGAGTTATTTCTCCACTGTTCCCCAGTAGCATATTTGGCATCTACTGATCTGGTGAATTTCTGGGGAATTCATCTTTCAGTGTCCTATCTTTTTGCCTTTTCATACTGTTCATGGGGTTGTCAAGGCAAGAATACTGAAGTGGTTTGCCATTCCCTTCTCCAGTGGACCACATTTTGTCAGAACTCTCCACCATGACCTGTCCGTCTTGGGTGCCCCTACAAAGAATGGCTCATAGTTTCATTGAGTTGGACAAGGCTGTGATCCATGTGATTAGTTTGATTAGTTTTCTGTGATGCTTGCCATAAAGCACAACAAATATTTAATCAAGAAGAGACTCCAGAAAACCCAAGTCACAGGTGTTTTGCTCTGCATTCTTCAAAAACATAGTGAAAAATAAGGAGTAGTAATGGCTGCGACCGACCGGTGCACTAAGCGCAGTGGAGAGGAGCTACCCCGCGTCGGAGGCAGGGGCAGAAGCCGGGAGGACCCCATGTCTGAAGGGCGGCAGCCAGGAGGAGTTATCCCACATCCGAGGTCAGGGGCAGCAGCCGAGAGTGCCAGGCTGCAATGGCGCAGGAATGGCCAAGAAGAGCTACCCTGCATCTGAGGTCAGGGGCAGCGGCCAGGAGGAGCTACCCCGGGTCAGAGGTCGGGGGGGATGGCCGAGAGGAGCCACCCCATGCCCAAGGCCAGGGGTGACGGCTGGGAGGAGCCACACCACGTCCAAGGAGCCGTGGCTATGAGGGCACAGGAGGGCCTAGAGGAGCTATCCCACGTTGAAGGTCAGGAAGGGCGGTGGTGAGGAGATACCCCTCATCCAAGGTAAGGAGCAGTGGCTGCACTTTGCTGGAGCAGCTGTGAAGAGATACCCCAAGCCCAAGGTGAGAGAAACCCAAGTAAGGTGGTAGGTGTTGCAAGAGGGCATCAGAATGCAGACACACTGAAACCATACTCACAGAAAACTAGTCAATCTAATCACACTAGGACCATAGCCTTGTTGAACTCAATGAAACTAAGCCATGCCCGCGGGGCAATCCAAGATGGGTGGGTCATGGTGGAGAGGTCTGACAGAATGTGGTCCACTGGAGAAGGGAATGGCAAACCACTTCAGTATTCTTGCCTTGAGAACCCCATGAACAGTAAAAAAGGCGAAATGATAGGATACCAAAAGAGGAACTCCCCAGGTCAGTAGGTGCCCAATATGCTCCTGGAGATCAGTGGAGAAATAACTCCAGAAAGAATGAAGGGAGGGAGCCAAAGCAAAAACAATACCCAGCTGTGGATGTGACTGGTCATAGAAGCAAGATCCGATGCTGTAAAGAGCAATATTGCATAGGAACCTGGAATGTCAGGTCCATGAATCAAGGCAAATTGGAAGTGGTCAAACAAGGGATGGCAAGAGTGAACGTCGACATTCTAGAAATCAGTGAACTAAAATGGACTGGAATGGGTGAATTTAACTCAAATGACCATTATATCTACTACTGTGGGCAGGAATCCCTCAGAAGAAATGGAGTAGCCATCATGGTCAACAGAAGAGTCTGAAATGCAGTACTTGGATGCAATCTCAAAAACAGAATGATCTCTGTTAGTTTCCAAGGCAAACCATTCAATATCACGGTAATCCAAGTCTATGGCCCAACCAGTAACGCTGAAAAAGATGAAGTTGAACGGTTCTATGAAGACCTACAAGACCTAGAACTAACACCCCAAAATATGTCCTTTTCATTATAGGGGATTGGAATGCAAAAATAGGAAGTCAAGAAACACCTGGAGTAACAGGCAAATTTGGCCTTGGAATGCAGAATGAAGCAGGGCAAAAACTAATAGAGTTTTGCCAAGAAAATGCACTGGTCATAGCAAACACCCTCTTCCAACAACACAGGAGAAGACTCTACACATGGACATCACCAGATGGTCAACACCGAAATCAGATTGATTATGTTCTTTGTAGCCAAAGATGAAGAAGCTCTATACAGTCAGCAAAAACAAGACCAGGAGCTGACTGTGGCTCAGATCATGAACTCCTTATTGCCAAATTCAGACATAAACTGAAGAAAGTAGGGAAAACTGCTAGACCATTCTGGTATGACCTAATCAGATCCCTTATGATTATACAGTGGAAGTGAGAAATAGATTTAAGGGCCTAGATCTGATAGATAGAGTGCCTGATGAACTCTGGAATGAGGTTCGTGACATTGTACAGGAGCCAGGGATCAAGACCATCCCCATGGAAAAGAAATGCAATAAAGCAAAATGGCTGTCTGGGGAGGCCTTACAAATAGTTGTGAAAAGAAGAGAAGTGGAAAGCAAAGGAGAAAAGGAAAGATATAAGCATCTGAATGCAGAGTTCCAAAGAATAGCAAGAAGAGATAAGAAAGCCTTCCTCAGCAATCAATGCAAAGAAATAGAGGAAAACAACAGAATGGGAAAGACTAGAGATCTCTTCAAGAAAATTAGAGATACCAAGGGAATATTTCATGCAAAGATGGGCTCAATAAAGGACAGAAATGGTATGGACCTAAAAGAAGCAGAAGATATTAAGAACAGGTGGCAAGAATACACAGAAGAACTGTACAAAAAAAAGATCTTCATGACCCGGATAACCACGATGGTGTGATCACTCATCTAGAGCCAGACATCCTGGAATGTGAAGTCAAGTGGGCCTTAGAAAGCATCACTACGAACAAAGCTAGTGGAGGTGATGGAATTCCAGTGGAGCTGTTTCAAATCCTGAAAGATGATGCTGTGAAAGTGCTGCACTCAATATCCCAGCAAATTTGGAAAACTCAGCAGTGGTCACAGGACTGGAAAATGTCTGTTTTCATTCCAATCCCAAAGAAAGGCAATGCCAAAGAATGCTCAAACTACCACACAGTTGCACTCATCTCACATGCTAGTAAAGTAATGCTCAAAATTCTCCAAGCCAGGCTTCAGCAATACGTGAACCGTGAACTTCCTGATGTTCAAGGTGGTTTTAGAAAAGGCAGAGGAACCAGAGATCAAATTTAACATCCGTTGGATCATGGAAAAAGCAAGAGAGTTCCAGAAAGACATCTATTTCTGCTTTATTGACTATGCCAAAGCCTTTGACTGTGTGGATCACAATAAACTGTGGAAAATTCTGAAAGAGATGGCAATACCAGACCATCTAACCTGCCTCTTGAGAAGTCTGTATGCAGGTCAGGAAGCAACAGTTAGAACTGGACATGGAACAACAGACTGGTTCCAAATAGAAAAAGGAGTATGTTAAGGCCGTATATTGTCACCCTGCTTATTTAACTTCTATGCAGAGTACATCATGAGAAACACTGGACTGGAAGAAACACAAGCTGGAATCAAGATTGCCGGCAGAAATATCAATCACCTCAGATATGCAGATGACACCACCCTTCTGGCAGAAAGTGAAGAGGAACTAAAAAGCCTTTGATGAAAGTGAAAGAGGAGAGTGAAAAAGTTGGCTTAAAGCTCAACATTCAGAAAACGAAGATCATGGCATCTGGTCCCATCACTTCATGGGAAATAGATGGGGAAATGGTAGAATCAGTGTCAGACTTTATTTTGGGGGGCTCCAAAATCACTGCAGATGGTGATTGCAGCCATGAAATTAAAAGATGCTTACTCCTTGCCAGAAAAGTTATGACCAACCTATATAGGATATTCAAAAGCAGAGATATTACTTTGCCGACTAAGGTCCATCTAGTCAAGGCTATGGTTTTTCCAGTAGTCATGTATGGATGTGAGAGTTGGACTGTGAAGAAGGCTGAGCACCAAGGAATTGATGCTTTTGAACAGTGGTTTTGGAGAAGACTCTCTAGAGTCCCTTGGACTGCAAGGAGATCCACCAATCCATTCTGAAGGAGATCAACCCTGGGATTTCTTTGGAAGGAATGATGCTAAAGCTGAAACTTCAGTACTTTGGCCACTTCATGCGAAGAGTTGACTCATTGGAAAGACTCTGATGATGGGAGGGATTGGGGCAGGAGGAGAAGGGGACGACAGAGGATGAAATGGCTGGATGGCATCACTGACTCGATAGACGTGAGTCTGAGTGAACTCCGGGAGTTGGTGATGGACAGGGAGGCCTGGCGTGCTGAGATTCATGGGGTTGCAAAGAGTCGGACACGACTGAGCGACTGAACTGAACTGAAGATATTAGGATATATGAACTTTTTCTATTAATATTTTTTTCAACATTTTTCTGACAGTTCTAGTCAGTGTGATAAGGAAAGAAAAATCAATAGAAGGTGTGAATATTGGAAAAAATATATGAAACTGTCCTTATCTGCAAATACCATGATATTGCATGTTTAATACAATGATCAAATTATCATCTGCTCTGCTGGAACTCTGTTACTGTTATAGCCCTTGGGCTTTTGGGAGCTGTCATTAAAAGCTGTCTCCAAAACTTAGACCTAGAATGATATATGTGAGTAAATATTGACAGACCAAGGTGCTCAAAACTTGTTGAATTCAACAGAATCTATTTTCACTGATTAATGTGGACTGCATGAACAAAGGAGAAGCATTTTAGTAGAGGCACTTGAATATGAATAATGAAATAATCTATTATATTATTTACTAGGAAGTTCTTCCAAATTATCTTGAGTCTCATAGCAGTCTTGTAAGGTGGATAAGAAATATACTGATATTCTCATTGTCAGATGAAAAACTACCATTCAGAGAGCTTGAAGTGGTTTTCTTAAAGCACACTGTTAAATGGTTATGCAGTTGGGAGCAGGTCTATAGGTCAAGAATTCTTTCTTTATTCTTCACTTATTTGCTGTATGAATCAGCACCAGATTCCCCAAACCACTTCTGAAATATCAAAGTTAACTAGATAACGAGTATAAAAGAAGACTTTTTGCTGAAATTGTTTTATGTCTAGTTAAATTGCCTTATGTAGGACCCAACAGAATGTTGTTTATGGAGACATAAAAGCTTAGAAATAAAATATAAAATTATAAATGTCACCCAAAGAATATTTAGTCTTTTTTATATCTAAGACTCAATATTCTCCATTACCTTTTAAAAATAACTTCAGTTTCCTAAAGCTATCTGGGGAGCCTTTGAGTAATTCACTCTACCAAAATTGAGAATTTTATAAGCATTTTAAATCAATCCTGAGGAGGAGGGAAAGATGGCGGAGGAATAGGACGGGAAGATCACTTTCTCCTTCACAAATTCCTCAAAAGAACATTTCAACGCTGAGCAAACTTCACAAAACAAATTATGTAGGCTGGCAGAGGACATCAGGCAACCAGAAAAGCAGACCTTTGTCTTCAAAAACAGGTAGGATAAAATATAAAAGACGAAAAAGGAGACAAAGGAGGTGGGGAGGGAGCTCCGTCCCGGGAAGGGAAGCCCGTCCTGGGAAGGGAATTTTAAGAAGAGAGGTTTCCAAACACCAGGAAACACTCTCCCTGCCGAGTCTGTGGCGAACCTTGGAAACACAGAGGGCAACATAACAGGAAGGAAAAATAGATAAATAATTAAAACCAACAGATTACAAGCCCAACAGTAACTCCCCCAGCGGAAAAGCAGCACAGACGCCTGCATCCGCCATTGGGAAGTGGGGGCAGGGCAGGGACGCGCGGGCTGCAGAGCTTTGTAAGAATCGGGCAGGAACGCCCCACGCGCAACCAGAACGACCTAACCTGGGCTAGCAAATCAGACTGTGGGATAGCTACCACGCGAAAAGCTCGAACATAAGACCCCGCCAGGACCGAGCACAGAACAAAGGACGGAACGGAAAAAGCCGGCTGCAGACCATCCCCCGCCGGGGACAGGCAGCCAGAGCCGTAAGGTCTGGAAAGGGGCAACTGCAGACCCGGAGAGACTTTGCTTACCTAACTGCAAGCAGGCTCCTTTGCTAAGACTTCTGGGGGAGCTGGACAGTCACAATTTGCCTCACGGGGTGCGCCAGCAGTCCGCCCAGAAAGCTGAGCAGCAGCGGCAGAAAAGGTGACAAGCCGCGGCGACCGCGCTCGCCAAACTCGCCAAACTCCTGAGCTACTCGGACCTGGGAAGGGCACAAAGCGCAGTTCCAGCCGAATCTGTGCCTCTGAGGGCTGCCTGAGCGCCGAACCTGAGCGGCTTGGACCGGGGAAGTGCACGCAGCCTAGGGCCGGCCCCAGACGGTTCCCAGCTGAGCATCGTAGAACCGGAGCGGTTTGTGCGCCGCGAGAAAGGACAGGTCAAGCGGAGCAGAGATACTGTGTGCACACGACAGTGCTATTTGTTTGCAGCATCCCCCCTCCCCACAGCGCGACTGAACTAGTGATCCTAAAAAACCAGCAAACAGAAGAAGTTAATCAGAGGGAACCACCTTGGAAGTGATCCCACACGGCCCATAATACCAGAAAGGGCAAGATATATATATATATATTTTAATATTTTTAAAAGCACTCCTTTTTTTTTTTTTTTTTTGCTTTTTTTTCTAACTTTTTTTTTAATTGTTGTCTTCTTTTTCTCCTTAAATTTTTATTTCTATAACCTATTATTACTAATTTTTTTTAAAGACATTTTTTTTTTTTTTTTTTAAGGCAAACACCATATATAGTCTTTGGATGGTTGTTGATGGTTTTTTTTTTTTTTTTTTTTTTGGATTGTCTGTTTGTTTTTTAATAATCCTTTTTTTTCTTTCTTCCTTTTTCCTTCTGCTTCTCTTTAATATTGTATCTTTGAAAATCCAAACTCTACTCTAGATTTTTAATCTTTGCTCTTAGGTGTTTATTGCCAATTTTGTACATTTAAAAACCCAAACTTCACTACCCCAGTTTACCTGAGAGCGAGATTACTGGCTTGACCACTCTCTCCTCCTCTGGACTCTCCTTTTTCTCCACCAGGTGGCCTCTGTCTCTTTCCCCCCCCATCTCTCCTCTATCCAACTCTGTGAATCTCTGTGTGTTCCAGACGGTGGGGAACACCTAAGGAACAGGTTACTGGCAGGATTTGTCTCTCTCCCACTCATTCCTCTCTCTGATCCTCCTGGTCACCTCTGTCCACTTCCTCCCTCTCCTCTTCCCCGTATAACTCTGTAAATACCCCTGAGCGGGCCAAACTATAGAGCGCACATAAGGAAGTGACTACTGGCTAGTTTGCTCTCTTCTCTTTTGATCTCACCGCATCTCATTCCAGGTACCTCTAACTACCTCCTCCATCTTCTCTTCTCCTTATAACCCAGTGAACCTCTCTGAGTGTCCCTCAATGTGGAGAAACTTTTCATCTTTAACCTAGATGTTTTATCATCGGTGCTGTATAGATGGAGAAGTCTAGAGGCTACTGTAAAAATAAAACTGAAAGCCAGAAGCAGGAGGCTTAAATCCAAAGCCTGAAAACATTAGAGAACTCATGAATTCAGGGAACATTAAGCAATAGGAGCCCATCTAATGCCTTCATACCTACACCAAAACCAAGCTCCACCCAAGGGCCAACAAGTTCCAAAACAAGACATACCACGCAAATTCTCCAGCAACACAGAAACAATCCCCTGAGCCTCAATATACAGGCAGCTCAATATTATCCCAAAACCTTTGATGTCTTGTAACCCATTACGGGTTACTCCACTGCACTCGAGAGAGAAGAAACCCAGCTCCACCCGCCAAAACTCCAACACAAGCCTCCCTAACCAGGAAACCTTGACAAGCCACTGATAGAACCCCACCCAAAGTGAGGAAGCTCCAAAATAAAGAGAACTCCACAAATTACCAGAATATAAAAAGGCCACCCCAAACGCAGCAATATAACCAAGATGAAGAGACAGAGGAATACTCAGCAGGTAAAGGAACAGGAGAGCTGCCCACCAAACCAAACAAAAGAGGAAGAAGTAGGGAATCTACCAGAGAAGGAATTCCGAATATTGATAGTGAAAATGATCCAAAATCTTGAAATCAAAATGGAATCACAGATAAATAGGCTAGAGACAAAGATTGAGAAGATGCAAGAAAGGTTTAACAAGGACCTAGAAGAAATAAAAAAGAGTCAAAATATAATGAATAACGCAATAAATGAGATCAGAAACACTCTGGAGGCAACAAATAGTAGAATAACGGAGGCAGAAGATAGGATTAGTGAAATAGAAGATAGAATGGTAGAAATAAATGAATCAGAGAGGAAACAAGAAAAACGAATTAAAAGAAATGAGGACAATCTCAGAGACCTCCAGGACAATATGAAACGCTCCAACATTCGAATTATAGGAGTCCCAGAAGAAGAAGACAGAAAGAAAGATCATGAGAAAATCCTTGAGGAGATAATAGTTGAAAACTTCCCTAAAATGGGGAAGGAAATAATCACTCAAGTCCAAGAAACACAGAGAGTTCCAAATAGGATTAACCCAAGGCGAAACACCCCAAGACACATATTAATCAAATTAACAAAGATCAAACACAAAGAACAAATATTAAAAGCAGCAAGGGAAAAACAACAAATAACACACAAGGGGATTCCCATAAGGATAACAGCTGATCTTTCAATAGAAACTCTTCAGGCCAGGAGAGAATGGCAAGACATACTTAAAGTGATGAAAGACAATAACCTACAGCCCAGATTACTGTACCCAGCAAGGATCTCATTCAAATACGAAGGAGAAATCAAAAGCTTTACAGACAAGCAAAAGCTGAGAGAATTCAGCACCACCAAACCAGCTCTCCAACAAATTCTAAAGGATATCCTCTAGAAAGGAAACACAAAAAGGGTGTATAAACCCGAACCCAAAACAACAAAGTAAATGGTAACGGGATCATACTTATCAATAATCACCTTAAACGTAAATGGGTTGAACGTCCCAACCAAAAGACAAAGACTGACCGAATGGATACAAAAACAAGACCCCTCTATTTGCTGCTTACAAGAGACCCACCTCAAAACAAGGGACACATACAGACTGAAAGTGAAGGGCTGGAAAAAGATATACCACGCAAATAGAGACCAAAAGAAAGCAGGAGTGGCAATACTCATATCCGATAAAATAGACTTTAAAACAAAGGCTGTGAAAAGAGACAAAGAAGGCCACTACATAATAATCAAAGGAACAATCCAAGAAGAAGATATAACAATTATAAATATATATGCACCTAATATAGGAGCACCGCAATATGTAAGACAAATGCTAACAAGTATGAAAGGGGAAATCAACAATAACACAATAATAGTGGGAGACTTTAATACCCCACTCACACCTATGGACAGATCAACTAAACAGAAAATTAACAAAGAAACGCAAACTTTAAATGATACATTAGATCAGTTAGATCTAATTGATATCTACAGGACATTTCACCCCAAAACAATGAATTTCACCTTTTTTTCAAGTGCTCATGGAACCTTCTCCAGGATAGATCACATCCTGGGCCATAAATCTAAACTTGATAAATTCAAAAAAATCGAAATCATTCCAAGCATCTTTTCTGACCATAATGCATTAAGGTTAGATCTCAATTACAGGAGAAAAACTATTAAAAATTCCAACATATGGAGGTTGAACAACACACTTCTGAATAACCAACAAATCACAGAAGAAATCAAAAAAGAAATCAAAATATGCATAGAAACTAATGAAAATGAAAACACAACAACCCAAAACCTGTGGGACACTATAAAAGCAGTGCTAAGAGGAAAGTTCATAGCAATACAGGCATACCTCAAGAAACAAGAAAAAAGTCAAATAAACAACCTAACTCTACAACTAAAGCAACTAGAAAAGGAAGAGTTGGAGAACCCCAGAGTGAGTAGAAGGAAAGAAATCTTAAAAATTAGGGCAGAAATAAATGCAAAAGAAACAAAAGAGACCATAGCAAAAATCAACAAAGCCAAAAGCTGGTTCTTTGAAAGGATAAATAAAATTGACAAACCATTAGCCAGACTCATCAAGAAGCAAAGAGAGAAAAATCAAATCAATAAAATTAGAAATGAAAATGGAGAGATCACAACTGACAACACAGAAATACAAAGGATCATAAGAGACTACTATCAGCAGTTGTATGCCAATAAAATGGACAACGTGGAAGAAATGGACCAATTCTTAGAAAAGTACAATTTTCCAAAACTGAACCAGGAAGAAATAGAAAACCTTAACAGACCCATCACAAGCACGGAAATTGAAACTGTAATCAGAAATCTTCCAGCAAACAAAAGCCCAGGTCCAGACGGCTTCACAGCTGAATTCTACCAAAAATTTCGAGAAGAGCTAACACCTATCCTCCTCAAACTCTTCCAGAAAATTGCAGAGGAAGGTAAACTTCCAAACTCATTCTATGAGGCCACCATCACCCTAATACCAAAACCTGACAAAGATGTCACAAAAAAAGAAAACTACAGGCCAATATCACTGATGAACATAGATGCAAAAATCCTCAACAAAATTCTAGCAATCAGAATCCAACAACACATTAAAAAGATCATACACCATGACCAAGTGGGCTTTATCCCAGGGATGCAAGGATTCTTCAATATCCGCAAATCAATCAATGTAATTCACCACATTAACAAATTGAAAAATAAAAACCATATGATTATCTCAATAGATGCAGAGAAGGCCTTTGACAAAATTCAACATCCATTTATGATAAAAACTCTCCAGAAAGCAGGAATAGAAGGAACATACCTCAACATAATAAAAGCTATATATGACAAACCCACAGCAAACATTATCCTCAATGGTGAAAAATTGAAAGCATTTCCCTTAAAGTCAGGAACAAGACAAGGGTGTCCACTTTCACCGCTACTATTCAACATAGTTCTGGAAGTTTTGGCCACAGCCATCAGAGCAGAAAAAGAAATAAAAGGAATCCAAATTGGAAAAGAAGAAGTAAAACTATCACTGTTTGCAGATGACATGATCCTCTACATGGAAAACCCTAAAGACTCCACCAGAAAATTACTAGAGATCATCAATGAATATAGTAAAGTTGCAGGATATAAAATCAACACACAGAAATCCCTTGCATTCCTATGCACGAATAATGAGAAAGTAGAAAAAGAAATTAAGAAAACAATTCCATTTACCATTGCAACGAAAAGAATAAAATACTTAGGAATATATCTACCTAAAGAAACTAAAGACCTATATATAGAAAACTATAAAACACTGATGAAAGAAATCAAAGAGGACACTAATAGATGGAGAAATATACCATGTTCATGGATCGGAAGAATCAATATAGTGAAAATGAGTATACTACCCAAAGCAATTTACAAATTCAATGCAATCCCTGTCAAGCTACCAGCCACATTTTTCACAGAACTAGAACAAATAATTTCAAGATTTGTATGGAAATACAAAAAGCCTCGAATAGCCAAAGCAATCTTGAGAAAGAAGAATGGAACGGGAGGAATCAACTTGCCTGACTTCAGGCTCTACTACAAAGCCACAGTCATCAAGACAGTATGGTACTGGCACAAAGACAGACATATAGATCAATGGAACAAAATAGAAAGCCCAGAGATAAATCCACACACATATGGACACCTTATCTTTGACAAAGGAGGCAAGAATATACAATGGAGTAAAGACAATCTCTTTAACAAGTGGTGCTGGGAAAACTGGTCAACCACTTGTAAAAGAATGAAACTAGATCACTTCCTAACACCGCACACAAAAATAAACTCAAAATGGATTAAAGATCTAAATGTAAGATCAGAAACTATAAAACTCCTAGAGGAGAATATAGGCAAAACACTCTCAGAAATAAATCACAGCAGGATCCTCTATGACCCACCTCCCAGAATTCTGGAAATAAAAGCAAAAATAAACAAATGGGATCTAATTAAAATTAAAAGCTTCTGCACAACAAAGGAAAATATAAGCAAGGTGAAAAGACAGCCTTCGGAATGGGAGAAAATAATAGCAAATGAAGCAACTGACAAACAACTAATCTCAAAAATATACAACCAACTTATGCAGCTCAACTCCAGAAAAATAAACGACCCAATCAAAAAATGGGCCAAAGAACTAAATAGACATTTCTCCAAAGAAGACATACGGATGGCTAACAAACACATGAAAAGATGCTCAACATCACTCATTATTAGAGAAATGCAAATCAAAACCACAATGAGGTACCACTTCACACCAGTCAGAATGGCTGCGATCCAAAAATCTGCAAGCAATAAATGCTGGAGAGGGTGTGGAGAAAAGGGAACCCTCCTACACTGTTGGTGGGAATGCAAACTAGTACAGCCACTATGGAGAACAGTGTGGAGATTCCTTAAAAAATTGCAAATAGAACTCCCTTATGACCCAGCAATCCCACTTCTGGGCATACACACCGAGGAAACCAGAATTGAAAGAGACACATGTACCCCAATGTTCATCGCAGCACTGTTTATAATAGCCAGGACATGGAAACAACCTAGATGTCCATCAGCAGATGAATGGATAAGAAAGCTGTGGTACATATACACAATGGAGTATTACTCAGCCGTTAAAAAGAATTCATTTGAATCAGTTCTGATGAGATGGATGAAACTGGAGCCAATTATACAGAGTGAAGTAAGCCAGAAAGAAAAACACCAATACAGTATACTAACACATATATATGGAATTTAGGAAGATGGCAATGACGACCCTGTATGCAAGTCAGGAAAAAAGACACAGATGGGTATAACGGACTTTTGGTCTCAGAGGGAGAGGGAGAGGGTGGGATGATTTGGGAGAATGGGAATTCTAACATGTATACTATCATGTAAGAATTGAATCGCCAGTCCATGTCTGACGTAGGGTGCAGCATGCTTGGGGCTGGTACATGGGGATGACCCAGAGAGATGTTGTGGGGAGGGAGGTGGGAGGGGGGGTCATGTTTGGGAACGCATGTAAGAATTAAAGATTTTAAAATTAAAAAAAAAAATAAAATAAAATAAAATAAAATAAAAAAGAACAGAGGAAAAAAAAAAATCAATCCTACATTTCTAAACTAATCAACGGCTTTATATCCAGAAGATATATAAAAATAAAAACAATTGCTTGTTTTTCATTTTCTTCACAGCTTTCAAGTTTTTAAATTATTTCCTCCACATCCTTATAATATTCAACATCTTATTCATGTTTTATATGTAAGATGCTTAGCAACTGTTTGAAGATACTTCTTGATCAAAAGCCTAGGTGGGAGAATCTGACCCAGGGGAGAAACACATTTTTGTTATGAGAATGCAGCAGTCTAGCTCTGGACCAAACCTCACATCACCCGAGTCTGTCACTGTCAGACACAAATAGGAAGGTGCCTTCCTATTGGGCGCTGGTGGCAGAGAGGTTCTTCCTGTGTTTCCAACACTGGGTGGACTGAGCTGCCTCAGAGCACAAAGCCCAAGGCACCCAGGAGAGACCCATAGGCTACCACCTCTGCTGTACTGCGGTCTGATTTTTGTTTTTGACAGATTCATCCTGGAGTTTGTGTGATCTAACTTCTATTTTCCATATATTTGCGAAATGTCCAGTTAGGGAGGGTTCCTTAATGTCAGTGTTGACAAATGTAAAACTGCATATTTTACTCCAAATGACTTAATACTCAAAAATTTACACAAAGAGAATTGAAGTATTATCACAACATTGTGTGCATTTAGTAAATCTTAAGTGAGGCTTAAATTGTACCAATGATGGTTATTGTAATTGTAGACAGCAGAGCTGGAGCTAGAAGGCTGACATTAAGTTAAGGAGAATTTTTTCTCTCTCTCTTTTATAGCTCCTGGATAAAAGGCAAGACATTTAGGGGACTATCCTATTTGTACCTCAGCTGTGAGATAAGTGTTATATTTTCTGGCACGAATACATACTCTTAAGGCCTGAACAGTGATAAAGAGATGGAGTTTAGTGACAAAGAAAATACTAAATTGGAATTCAGTGAATCTCTGGATTATTGTAAGCCCTGGAACAATAAATAAGTGAAATAATGTTTGGAAAAAGAGTGAGGAACTAACTTGACAGGGACATTACTGTTCTCAATACTTCAAGAAGGTAGGGAACAAGGAGCCAAAAAGTGGAAACAAGGTGAGTGAATATGAGATAAACTTGGGAAAATATCAAGAAGAGTTTTACTGGCGACACAGACGGACAAAATGATACTTGGTTGTTATTTTGTACTTTTGATGGAATGCTCTCTAAGCAAACACTTTAATTGCATACACAGTTGAGCTAGGCTAATGTTTCTGGCTGGGGTGATGTTAAAATGTGGGCAGCCAGAGGGGACTACCAAGATACTATGACAGATTCTTGGAAGAACAACTATTTTGGAATGAAATACATCAGGAAAAAAATGTAAAAACCATCCAGAAACTCCAGACTTCCTCTTCTTTCTTCACATGTGTGGTTAAACTGGGTTTCAACAAGAAACATAAAAGAATAGGATGCCTTCTTTGATGTGTGAAGGAAATTATTTAAAACAAATTAAAGGGAAGCCCTCAGTATGAGGTAGCATTCTTTGTATGCAAGGAACAACATTCGTTGGGACACTCACTTTATTCTTTTTTCAGAATAGTGTGATATGAAACCATCTAATGGAAGACATTTATTGGCTAACTGGGGCTAGACATTTAATCTCTGGAAAAAGAACCATTTCTACATGCAGTCATGGGACTCATGATTTTGCCTGTTACTTGTGAGGTGACAGTTAAGGTGAGGAGAAATAAACAACATCTTTAATACATTGGAGGATTGTCTGGCTGCCGAGGGGAATATAATGCAAAATACTGCCCTCAAGGAACTTAGAAAGGATGATAAAATGATAAATATATCTGAAATGGCAAAACATGCTAATTATTGTTATTGTCAAGTTGCTAAGTCGTGTCTGATGCTTCACGACTCTGTGGAATGCAGAGTGCCAGGATTCCCTGTCCTTCACTGTCTCCCAGAGTTCACTCAAACTTATGTTCACTGAAGCGATGATACCGTCCAAACATCTCATCCTCTGTCACCCTCTTCTCCTTCTGCCCTCAATCTTTCCCAATATCAGGGTCTTTTCCAGTGAGTAAGCTTTTTGCATCAGGTGGCCAAAGTACTGGAGCTTCAGCTCCAGCATCAGTCCTTCCACTGAATACACAGGGTTGATTTTCTTTTGGATTGACTGGTTTGATCTTCTTGCTCTCCAAGGGACTCTCAAGACTCTTCTCCAGTACCACAGTTTGAAAGTATCAATTTCTCGGCACTCAGCCTTTTTTATGGTCCAACGCTCACATTCTTACATGACTACTGGAAAAAAACCCTAGCTTTGACTATACAGAACATTGTCAGCAAAGTGATGTCTCTGTTTTTTAATATGCTGTCGAGATTGGTCATAACTTTTCTTCCAAGGGGCAAATGTCTTTTAAATTCATGGCTACAGTTACCGTTCACTGTGATTTTGGAGCCAAAGAAAATAAAATCTGCCACTTCCATTTCCCGCCCCCCCCCCCACCCCCGCATCTATTTGCCATGAAGTGATGGGACCAATGCCATGATCTCAATTTTTTGAATGTTGAATTTTAAGCCAGCTTTTTCACCCTCCTTTTTCAACCTCATTAAGAGGTTCTTTAGTTTCTCTTCACTTTCTGCCATTAAGATGGTATCATCTGCATAGCTGAGGTTGTTGCACTCTCTTCCAGCAATCTTGGTTCCAGCTTGTGCTTCATCCAGCCCAGCATTTCACATGATGTATTCTGCATGTAAGTTAAATAAGCAGGGTGACAATATACAGCCTTAATGTACTCCTTTTCCAATTTGGAACCAGACTGTTGTTTCATGTGCAATTCTAACTGTTGCTTCTTGACTTGCATACAGATTTCTCAGGAGGCAGGTCAGGTGGTTTGGTATTTCCATCTCTTGAAGAATTTTCCACAGTTTGTTGTGATCCACATAGTCAAAGGTTTTAGCATAGACAATGAAGAAAAGTAGATGTTTTCTGGAATTCTCTTATTTTTTCTATGATCCTATGGATGTTGGCAATTTGATCTCAGGTTCCTCTGCCTTTTCTAAATCCAGCATGCATATTTGGAAGTTTTCAGTTCACAAACTGTTGAAGCCTAGCTTGATGGACTTTGAGCATAATATTACTGGCATGTGAAATGAGTGCAATTGTACCATAGTTTGGACATTCTTTGGCACTGCCTTTCTTTGGGATTGAAATGAAAACTGCCTTTTTCAGTCCTGTGGCCTCTGCTTAGTTTTCCAAATTCACTGCATATTGAGTATATCATATTGACTGTAATAGCATCATATTTTAGGATTTGAAATATCTCAGCTGGGATTCCATCACCTCCATTAGCTTTGTTTGTAGTAATGCTGCCTAAGGCCCACTTCACACTCCAGGATGTTTGGCTGTACATGAGTGACCACACCATTATGATTATCCAGTTCACTAAAACCTTTTTTATTAATTCTGTGTATTCTTGCCTCTTCTTAATCACTTCGGCTTCTGTTAGGTCCTTGCTTTGTCTGTCCTTTACTGTGCCCATCTTTGCATGAAATGTTCCTTTCGTGTCTCCCAGTTTCTTGATGCAATCTCTAGTCTTTCCAATTTTATTGTTTTACTCTATTTCTTTGCATTGTTAACTAAAGAAGACTTTCTTATCTATCCTTGCTATTCTCTGGAACTCTGCATTCAGTTGGGTATATCTTTCCTTTTCTCCTTTATCTTTTGCATCTCTTCTTTTCTCCACTATTTGTAAAGCCTCCCCAGACAACCATTTTGCCTTTTTTGCATTTCTTTTCTTGGGGATGATTTTGCTTACCACCTCCTGAACAATGTTATGAACCTCTATCCATAGTTCTTAAGGCACTCTGTCTATCAGATCTAATTCCTTGTCTATCAGATCTAATCTATTTGTCACTTGCACTGTATAATTGTCAGGGATTTGACTTAGATAATACCTGAATGGCCTAGTGATATTCCTACTTTCTTCACTTTAAGTCTGAATTTTGGAATAAGGAGCACGTGATCTGAGTCACAGTCTGAGTCACATGCCTTGTTTTTGCTGACTATATAGAGCTTCTCCATCTTTGACTGCAAAGAATATAATCAATCTGATTTGGGTATTGACTATCTGGTGATGTCCATGTGTACAGTCATCTCCTGTGTTGTTGGAAGGGGGTGTTTGCTATGACCAGTGTGTTCTGTTGACAAACTCTGTTAACCTTTGCCCTGACTCATTTGTCCTCCAAAGCCAACTTGCCTGTTACTCCAGGTATCTCTTGACTTCCTACTTTTGCATTCCAATGCCCTATGATGAAAATGACATCTTCCCCCGCCACCTGCCCCCGCGGTGGTCATTCTAGAAGGTCTTGTAGGTCTTCATAGAACTGATAAACTTCAGCTTCTTTGGCATTAGTGGTAGGGGCATAGACTTGGATTACTGTAATATTGAATGGTTTGCCTTGGAAATGAACCAAGATCATTCTGTTGTTATTGAGATTTCACCCAAGTACTGCATTTTGGACTTTTTGTTGACTACAAGGGCTACTTCATGTCTTCTAAGGGATTCTTGCCCATAGTAGTAGATATAATAGTCATCTGAATTAAATTCACCATTTCCATTCACTTTAGTTCACTGATTCCTAAAATGTTGATGTTCACTGTTGCCATCTCCTGTTTGATCACATCCTCAATTACTTTGATTCACAGACCTAATATTCCAGGTTCCTATGTAATACTGTTCTTTATGGCACTGAACTTTACTTTGACCACTACATACATCCATAACTGGGTGTGGTTTCTGCTTTGGCTCAACCTCCTCATTCTTTCCGGATCTACTTCTCTACTCTTCTCCAGTACCACATTAGGCATCTACTGACCTGGAGGGTTCATCTTTCAGTGTCATAGCCTCTTGCCTTTTCCTACAGCTCATGTTAATTATTAACCAATATTAATTCCAACCCTGTGCCAGGCACTGAAGTTACAATCAAGCAAACTCATTTCTTCTTGCTGCCTAGAATCTACTGGAGAATACAATGAAGAACTTGAAAATTCATGGCCATGTGGAAAAAAAAACCCATAAATTTGTGCATTTGAATCAGACTCATTTTCAGCTGATTTATTGTTCTTCTATTGGTTTTGAAGATGGCCAAAAGACTTAACTTTTTTTAGCCTCATTTATCTCCTCTGTTCACTTGAGTGTGTGTGTGTTTAAAAATCAAAGATGATCCTTGAAATGTTTTAAAAAGTGTAAAATACAAAGTAGATCCTCAGAAAATAGCAGCTCTTAGGATAAGCGAGGCAATGTTTCATATACATGTGGAAACACTCCAATGGCTAGGATTCCACAGAAGTGATGGACCTCTTCTTTCATCTCTTGTGACTGCTAAGATATAGATAGGTAAGATGGCAGCATATTTGGCTCTCTGCAGTATCTCAGACCCATCCTTTTTCACAGATGGACTATTCAGGAAGGAAGCATTCTTTTTCAGGTTGAATAGACTTTGCCAATAATGAGAGAGAACTTCTCTGAATGGAACCCAAGGTTGGTGGGCACTGATGAAGTGCAATGGGAACAGAAAAGCCTAGTAAGTAACACTGAAAACATGCCAATGGGAAGGGATATATAATGTTTAGCTCTGTCCACTTCCACAACAGGTTGTACATGCATTAATCTCCCCAAAGCTTATAGGAGTATCACCAAAGAAAAGAAAAGGAGGAGTAAAAATAAATTTTATCTCATAAATTTATTAGTCCTAAGCCTAAGTCCCACTAACATTATTAATAGAAATAATAATTATAACCATTTAACTTTACAAAGAAGCAACAGTTAGAACCAGACATGGAACAACAGACTGGCTCCAAATTGGGAAAGGAGTACATCAAAGCTGTCACCCTGCTTATTTAACTTATATGCAGAGTACATTGTGCAAAATGCCAAGCTGGATGAAGCACAAGCTGGAATCAAGATTGCTGGGAGAAGTATGAATAACCTCAGACATGCAGATGACACCACCCTTATGGCAGAAAATGAAGAGGAACTGAAGAACATCTTGATGAAAGTAAAAGAGGAGAGTGAAAAATCTGGCTTAAAACTCAACATTCAAAAAACTAATATCATGGCATCCAGTCCCATCACTCCATGGCAAATAGATGGGGAAACAATGGAAACAACGACAGACTTTATTTTCTTGGGCTCCAAAATCACCCCAGATGGTGACTGCAACCAAGAAATTAGAAGACACTTACTCCTTGGAAGAAAAGCTATGACCAACTTAGACAGCTTATTAAAAATCAGAGACATTACTTTGCCAACAAAGGCTCATCTAGTAAAAGCTATGGTTTTTCCAGTAGTCATGTGTGGATGTGAGAGCTGGACTATAGAGAAAGCTGAGTGCTGAAGAATTGATGCTTTTGAACTGTGGTATTGGAGAAGACTCTTGAGAGTCCCTTGTACTACAAGGAGAACAAACCAGTCAATCCTAAAGGAAATCAGTCTTGAATATTCATTGGAAGGACTGATGCTGAAGCTGAAACTCCAATACTTTGGCCACCTGATGTGAAGAACTGACTCCTTGGAAAAGACCCTGATGTTAGGAAAGATTGAAGGCAGAAGCAGTAGGGGGTGACAGATGATGACATGGTTGGATGGTATCACCAGCTTGATGGACATGAGTTTGAGCAAGCTCTGGGAGTTGATGATGGACATGGAGGCCTAGTGTGCTGCAGTCCATGGGGTCACAAAGAGTTGGACAGACACGGCTGAGAAACTGAGATGAACTGAACTTTGAATAGCTATCATTTTCTCTCTTGTAAAGCATTTTCATTTTTCAGATTGCTGTAGATTATCAGATCTTTGTTGAAGTAGAACTGAACAGAACCCTCCACCCATCACCCTCAAATAGAAAGTTTCCTCCCAGTACCCTGCCTCTTGTTGGTAGAAAAGCTGAAGTCTCCAAACCTCCCAACTATAATAGAATAGTAGGTTTAAAGAGTTAATGATTAAGACAGGAAAGTCACAGATTCAGTATTTGATGCACATTTCTGAGTCATTTTATAAATGCTATAACTGCCACCAGAGGGAAAAAGCTAACCGCAAGATAACCAGATTTCAACCATGATAAAAGCTGTGCTATCTTGAGCAGTACTGACTATATTACTTTCATGATTCCAAGAAATGACCTTAAGAGAATAGTATCAGCACTACTGCTCATAATAATAATTAACATATTTTGTGGGCATCAAAATAATTGTACCTTGTTCTACCTTTACAAGGGCTTCCCAGGTGGCACTAGTGGTAAAGAACCTGCCTGCTAAAGCAGGAGAGGTAAGAGATGCAGGTTCAATCCCTGGGTCAGGAAGATCCCCTAGAGAAGGGCATGGCAACCCACTCTGGTATTTTTGCCTGGAGAATCCCATGGACAGAGGAACTTGGTGGGCTATAGTCCATAGGGTCGCAAAGAGTAGGGCAATTTTGAAGCAACTTAGCGAGCAAGCACACATTGCCCTTATATGTAATGGCAAGTAAGTTCCATTCAGTTCAGTTCAGTCATGCAGTCATGTCCAACTATTTGCGACCTGATGGACTACAGCACGCCAGGCTTCCCTGTCTATCACCAACCCCCAGAGATTGCTCAAACGCTAATCCCATAGAAATGAAATGATGTCTGATGAGGGGGTGGGGTGTGGGCACGCCTGTGTGCTTAGTCGCTCAGTCACATCTAACTCTTTGCCATCCCTTGGGCCATAGCCTGCCAGGCTTCTCTGCCCATGGGATTCTCCAGGCAAGAGTACTGGAGTGAATAGCCATTCCCTTCCCCAGGGGATCTTCCTGACACAGCGACTGAACCCAGGTCTTCTGCATTGCAAGTGGATTGCTTACCATCTGAACCACTAGGGAAGCCTGGGGTGTGAGAGTAGGGGTGTAAGCATTTCATTGCAGGAAGCCATTTTCAGCAAGAAATCCCTTTTCATATTAATTTAGCAAAGCTACATTGTAACTCGCTTTTAAATCAGGTCCTTTCATGCTCTACTCATTCTTGGCCCTAGCATATCTTTCCAATCTTTTAATCAAAGTATAGCTTGCCAAATCTGTTGATACTTTCCATAGATTATAGAAGTATAAATGAAGAATAAGTAATTAACAGATGACCAGATCTCTCTCCTAGCTTCCCCTTTAGTAATCTGGCAAACTGTGAGATTTAAAAAAAAAAAAAAAAACTGTATGAACAAGATAGGAACTAAAGAAAGGTTATAAGGAGTCAACAAACCTATATGCAGTGTGAGACAGAGACTAGTCTGATCCCCTAACTCAAAGATTAAATGAGATTACTTCCCTTTTCCCATTAAAATCTTTCATGGCTGAGCAGAAACTTTGGAGCTGAGTTTGGGGGACAGTGAGTCTACCATCTCTCCAGATTGCCAGTATTCTGATTAAAATCAGCTTTCCTTTCTGCCAACATTTGCCTCTTTCTTGGGTATTGATTTTTGAGTGGCAAGCAATTGGACCTGTGTTCTGTAACAGAGGGAGAAAGACAACCCCTGAATTACTAATCCCGTTTAACAGATGTAGATACTTAGGTAGGCTGCTGAGTCTCTATTAAATAATTTTTACCACCAGGTGTTATGTGCTCTGGGGAAACACATTTAAGCCTACAAGACCTTAGTTCTGTTATTTTCAAATATGGAAATCAAGTAACATCTTAGAATACTTCTAGGATTCTAATATCTTTATTAATAGCTGAAATTAGCTGCTTCTTACAGGCTTAAAGCTCAACATTCAGAAAACTAAGATCATGGCATCTGGTCCCATCACTTCATGGGAAATAGATGGGGAAACAGTGGAAACAGTGGCTGACTTTATTTTGGGGGGCTCCAAAATCACTGCAGATGGTGACTGCAGCCATGAAATTAAAAGATGCTAACTCCTTGGAAGGAAAGTTATGACCAACCTAAACAGCATATTAAAAAGCAGAGACATTACTTTGCCAACAAAGGTCAGTCTAGTCAAGACTATGGTTTTTCCAGTGGTCATGTATGGATGCGAGAGTTGGAGTATAAAGAAAGCTGAGCACCGAATAATTGATGCTTTTGAACTGTGGTATTGGAGAAGACTCTTGAGAGTTCCTTGGACTGCAAGGAGATCCAACCAGTCCATCCTAAAGGAGATCAGTCCTGGGTGTTCATTGGAAGGACTGATGTTGAAGCTGAAACTCCAATACTTTGGCCACCTGATGTGAAGAGCTGACTCATTGGAAAAGACCCTGATGCTGGGAAAGATTGAGGACAGGAGGAGAAGGGGACGACAGAGGATGAGATGGTTGGATGGCATCACCGACTCAATGGACATGGGTTTGGGTGGACCCAGGAGTTGGTGATGGACAAGGAGGCCTGGCGTGCTGTGGTTCATGGGGTCACAAAGAGTCAGACACTACTGAGCAACTGAACTGAACTGAACAGTCTTCCATGATCTTGGCCTCCTGATATTCACATTATTCTGCAATCTGCTCCCCTTGTGCGTGAGCTGAACCTAGTAACTCACTTCTAGCAAATAGCATACACCAAAGGTGATAGAATGCTGTTTCTGGGATTAGGTTATAACTACTGTGACTTCTACTGTGACTTCTGTCTTGTTTGTTCTCTCTCTTTGGCTCTTCTCATGTACTTGCTATAATGAATCAAGTTGCAGAAACATCTTTATATGTTTCTCATTGGGTTTACCTTATATGGGAGTGAAAAACTAGCAAAACAGGAAAACAACCCTACCCTTTAGCAGACAGGCTGCCCAAAGGCAAACAAAACTGAGAGACACCTCTAAACACACCACTGGGTGTGGCACTCCCCTTAAGAGTGTCACACCCCTCTTAAAAATGCACTCCCCTTTAAAGAGACTTTTTATATGGGAATCTCTGGGCTTCCTAGGCTTGGGTGGCTATTTCCATTCCCATGTTAGAGAAGTTCTCAACTCTAATTTCCTTAAATATTTACTCATATCCTTTCTTTTTCTCTTCTTCTTCTTAAACCCTATAATTCAAATGTTGGTGCACTTCTGGCTTTTCCAGCGGTCTCTGAGGCTGTCCTCATTTCTTTTTATTCTTTTATCTTTATCCTGTTTTGCTTCAGTTATTTCCAGTATTCTATCTTCCAGCTCACTAATCTGTTCTTCTACCTCAGTTATTCTGCTATTAGTTCTTTCTTGCATATTTTTTAATCTCTGTTATCATGTTGTTCATTGGTGACTGTATATTATTTATTTATTCCAGTCCTTGTTAAACATTTATTGTAACTTCTTGATTCATGCCTCATTCTATTTAGCTGCACCTCCATTTTATTTCTGAGATTTTGGATCATCTTTACTATCATTTTTCTGAATTCTTTTTCAGGTAGATTGCATATTTCCATGTCATTTGTTTGGTCTTGTGGAATTTTACCATGTTCCTTCATCTGCTCCTTGTTTCTCTGTCTTTTCATTTTATTTAATTTACTGTGTTTGGGGTCTCCTTTCTGCAGGCTAGAAGGCTGTAGCTCCTCTTATTTGTGGGGTCTACCACAAGGGTGGGGTTGGACTAGTGCCTTGAGAAGGTTTCCTGGTAGTGAGGACTATGCCTGTATTCTGGTGGGTAGAGCTGGATCTTGTCTTTCTTAAGAGGAGTGCCACATCCAGTGGTGTGTTTTGAGGTGTCTCTCGGTTTTGTGTGTCTTTGGGCAGCCTGTCTGCTAACGAGCGGGGTTGTTTTTCTGTTTTGCTACTTTTTCACATGAAGCATTTGGCACTGGAGCCTGTTGGCCTTGGTATGGGGCCAGATCTTAGTGTTGAGAGGGAGCCCTTTGGGAAAGTTCTCACTGATTAACATTCCACGGGGCCAGGAGATCTCCGGTTGCCAACATCCTGAATTTGAGTCTCCCAATTCAGTACTCTTGCCTGGAAAATCCCATGGGCGGAGGAGCCTGGTAGGCTGCAGTCCATGGGGTCGCTAAGAGTCAGACACGACTGAATGACTTCACTTTCACTTTTCACTTTCATGCATTGGAGAAGGAAATGGCATCCCACTCCAGTGTTCTTGCCTAGAGAATCCCAGGGACGGGGGAGCCTGGTGGGCTGCCGTCTATGGGGTCGCACAGAGTCGGACATGACTGAAGCGACTTAGCAGCAGCAGCAGTAGTTCAGAGGTTCAGGTCTGCCCCCTGGTGGAAACTGAAGACTCCACAAGCCACACATTATAGAAGAAAAAGGGGAAGAAATACACAGAAGAAAGAAATCAAACCAACATACAAGCAAAAACAGAACAGACAGATAAAACTCCAAAACACATGGTAAAATAAAACTAAACAGACAAAAGCACACTAAGAAACTTACATAATCACACTCACAAAAAGAGAGGGAATAAAAGAAATAACAAAAAGAGGAATCAAAAAGAAGGAAGCAATCAAAGCAATATACAAACCCATAAATGAAAACAAACACCAAAAAGTAGACCAGCAAAAATACAAAATCAAAAATATGGAAAAAATGCAATATAACAAAAAACTTCTATGAATATAAGAAAAAAATGTATTTAAAAATAAAAGCATAAAAAACAAAAAATTATGAAAATAGACTAGTAAAAAAGAACAATAATAGAAAAAAACGAAAAGAAAGAAAAAAATCAAAAGATATACGAAGACTATTTTCCTGTGTCCTCAGTTGTATCCTTTCCCTCGCATTGATCTAGAGGTAATCTGCCTACTCAGGAATACAACCAATATTTCTAGGAGAGGCTTTGGACCTGCTGCAGGCACTGTGGGGTCAAATCAGATTGAGTTTTGACTGTGTACACTCCAGCTTGCACTTGCTTCCAAAGTCATCCATTGCCCCCAAAGTCCTCCGTATCAAGTCAACAGCTGTGAGTTAATCTGTTGCTTCTGTGGCTACAGGAGTGAATTTCCTTCCTCTTCTTTTGACTCACAGCTCCTGGTGTTCAACTTTGGTGTTGACCCCACTTCTGTTTGTAGGCTGCCCTCTGGGGTCTGCTTCCCATTCAGACAAGAAGGGGTGAAAGCCATGGCTGCTTATAACTCACTTGGTCAGTTGGGCTGGTAGAGGGAGGGATGTGACAGATAAAATTAGGATGTGTTGGGAATGCCTGATATTTCATAGGCCTGTGGGAAGTTGCTGCAGCCTGAGATGGAAAGTGTGCTTTCTCAGGGAATTTGGCTCTGGGTCATCAGTCCCTCAGTTCAGTTAGTCAGTTCAGTCGCTCAGTCCTATCTGACTCTTTGTGACCCCATGGCCTGCCACACACCAGGCTTCCCTGTCCATCACCAACTTGCAGAGCTTGCTCAATCTCATGTCCACTGAGTCGGTGATGCCATCCAACCATCTCATTCTCTCATCCCCCTCTCCTCCTGCCTTCAATCTTTCCCAGCATCAGGGTCTTTTCCAGTGAGTCAGTTCTTCACATCAGGTGATCAAAGTATTGGAGTTTCAGCTTCAGTGTCAGTCCTTCAAATGAATATTCAGCTGATGTCCTTTAAGATTGACTGGTTGGAACTCTTTGTGGTCCAAGGGATTCAAGAGTCTTCTCCAACACCACAGTTCAAAGGCATCAATTCTTCTGCACTCAGTTTTCTTTATAGTCCAACTCTCACATCCACACATGACTACTGGAAAACCATGGCTTTGACTAGACAGACCTTTGTTGGCAAAGTAATGCCTTTGCTTTTTAATAAGCTGTCTAGGTTGGTCATAGCTTTCCTTCCAAGGAGCAAGCATCTTTTAATTTCATGGCTGTAGTCACCTTCTGCACTGATTTTGGAGACCAAGAAAATAAAGTCTGTCATTGTTTCCATTGTTTCCCCATCTCTTTGCCATGATGTGATGGGACTCTGATATGGCCATAATTCTTGCAGCAGAGGCTGTCCATCTCCCTGCACACTTTGTGCTGCCGGGGTCCCTGCAAGGCAAGCAGCAGTGCCAGCTTCACACTCAACTCTCATGGGATCAGAGCTGCCACAGGCAGGAAAGAAAAAAAAATCTTACATCTATGTGTGCAGGGTCGTTTCAGTCATGTTCAACTCTTTGCGACCCTATAGACTGTGGCCTGTGAGGCTTCTCTATCAGGTGAGTTCTCCAGGCAAGAATACTGGAGTGTATTGGCCAATACTGGTTGCCATACTCTTCTAGAGCACTTATTTCCTGCTGCCCTAGCCACCAACTCCCCTGAGTACCTGGTGCTGCCAGAACCCCTACAACCCAAGCAGCTGCACCACCTCCACACCTGGCATTCACAGGGGCAAACTCAAGTCCTCCAGGGCAGCTATAGGAGCAAACCCCTGTGGACAACCCACATGCAGAGGTGGAAATAAAACCACAATTGAATCCCAAGGGCAGTGTGGCTAAGGAAGAAGACTCAAAACTTTCCCATCAGCTGTACAAGCTGCAGATTAAATCCACACAATCAACTAGACAGACTCTGTGTCTATAGTATATATAAAAGAACATTGAGAACTCCCACAAAAGAAAACACACTAGTTCTGATACCTGTGGACATTGGAGGCAAAAACACACAGGAGTAGGACCAGATTAGAATCTGAGCTGCTCTCACAGCAGGTCCAGAGATCAGCACAGTGTTGGAGGGAATCCTAGGGAGGTGAGGTGGACTGTGTCGCCAAGGGAGGAAAAGGACACTGATAGCAGTGACTCAAGAAAAACATTTATTATTCTTATGTTTTGATTTATTCTATAGATTCTTTTGGATTGCCCCCTCTTTCCCCCCCTTTATTTTCCCCTCTCTGTTGTAGTTGTTGATTTTATTGGCACTATGAAATCTAATTAAGCTTTTGAGTTTTAAAAATTATTTTTCTCAGTCACATTTTTTATTGTTGTTATAAACCTCTGCCTCTACATTGGGCTTTCGCAGTTCTGTGGAGTTCCCCTCCCTCCCCCCCATGGAGTTCCCCTCGCCCCCTTTTTTTCTTTCTTTTCTCTTTTTTTAATTTTTAATTTTTAAACCTGTTATTATTATTTCTACATTTATTCCCTTGTCTGCTTTTCCTATTGTTCTTTTCCCCTTGTATTTAATCTTTAATATATATAAATCTTCTTTATCTACCTCTACTTAACTTTGCATATCTATTTTTTCCTTCTTTTTTTTCTTTCCTTTCCCCTCAACATATTTGTTAATTTTATTTTCATTGCTTTATCCCCCAGTTGGCACCTTGTTTTAGTTTGTTTTCTAGTATGTGCTTTAGTTAGTTTTGTTCTTAACTGGTAGAACAATTTTTGGTTTCCTTTGTTCATTGGGCAAATCTATTGTACCTTATTTTTGTTGGACTGTTTTGATTTTGCTTATGGGTTTATATGTTTACATGTATATTCAGTTACACTGTTTATTGTTGTTATAAACCTCTGCCTCTACACTGGGCTTTGCAGTTCTGTGGAGTTTCCTTTTTTTTTCTCTCTCTCTCTCTTTTTTGAATTTAATTTTTAATTTTTTAAACCTATTATTTTTTTTCTACATTTATTTCTTTGTTTGTTTTTCCTACTGTGCTTTTTTCCTTGCAGTTAACATTTAATGGCAAAACCAATACAATACTGTAAAGTAAAAAAAAAATAATAATAATAAATTTTAAAAAATAATGTGTATATATATATATATTTTTTTTTTTTTACCATTCCTTACTTTATTTTATTTTTTTAAATTTTACTTTTACTTTACAATACTGTATTGGTTTTGCCATACATCAACATGAATCCGCCACGGGTATACATGAGTTCCCAATCCTGAACCCCCCTCCCACCTCCCTCCCCATACCATCTCTCTGGGTCATCCCAGTGCACCAGCCCCAAGCATCCTGTATCCTGCATCGAACATAGACTGGCGATTCGTTTCTTACATGATATTATACATGTTTCAATGCCATTCTCCCAAATCATCCCACCCTCTCCCTCTCCCACAGAGTCCAAAATTCTGTTCAATAATGTATATAAATCTTTATCTATCTCTATTTAACTTTCTGGTGGCTCAGACAGTAAAGTGTCTGCCTGCAATGCATGAGAGCCAGGTTCAATCCCTGCGTTGGGAAGATCCCCTGGAGAAGAAAATGGCAACCTACTCTAGTACTCTTGCCTGGAAAATTCCATGGACTGAGGAGCCTGGTAGGCTACAATCCATGGGGTTGCAAAGAGTCAGACACAACTGAGCAACTTCACATTTAACTTTCATATCTATTCTTTATTTCTTTTCTTTCCTTTCAACATATTTGTTAGTTTTATTTTCATTGCTTTATTCCCCAATTGGCACCTTGCTTTAGCTTTGTTTTCCAGTTTGTGCTTTAGTTTTTTGTTCTTAACTGATAGATATAATTTTTGGTTCCTTTGTTCACTGGGTCAATCAATTGTACTTTATTTTTGTTGGACTGTTTTGATTTTGCTTATGAGTGTGTATGTATATTTTCAGTCACACTTTTTACTGTTATAAACCTCTGCCTCTACATTGGGCTTTTGCAGTTCTGTGAAGTTATCCTTTTTTTTCCTTTATTTTGTTCATTTCTCCTTTTTATAATTTTAATTTTTAAAAACTTATTATATTTTTTCTACATTTATTCCTGTTTGCCTTTCCTCCTGTTTTTTTTCTCTTGCAGTTAATCTTTAATGTATATACATTATCTTCATCTACCTCTATTTAGCTTTACAAATTTATTTTTTATTTCTTTTCTTTCCTTCTTTCCTTTCCTCTCAACATATTTGTTAGTTTTGTTTTTGATGCTTTATTCCCCACTTAGCACCTTGCTTTAGTTTTGTTTTTCAGTTCATACTTTAGTTAGTTTTGTTCTTAACTGGAAAATATAATTTTTGATTTCCTTTGTTTGCTGGGTCAGTCTACTGTATTTTATTTAAGTTGAATTGTTTTGACTTTGCTTATGGGTGTATATGTATATGTGTATATTCTATTATTTTAATTACCATTTGCATGATTTTATAACTGCCATTTGTCTGGGGTTCATCTTTGGTTTCTCATTTTTGGGTATTTGTTTTAATCTTACTTAATGTTATAACAAACCACTTCTGGAATCTTCGTTCCTGACCAGAGATCAAGCCCTGAACCTTTGGAGTGGGAGTACTGACTCCAAGACCTGAGATTACCAGAGAACTAACCCTAGGGAGTATCAAATAGTGAGAATTCACATAAAGGAAATCACTTGAATACAAGACCTGGAATCACCCAACCACCAGTAGCACCCTGTGCAGGATGCCTCATCTAAACAACAAACAAAACAAACAAGCAAAAAACCCAATCATCAGCAGACAGGATTACTACCACACTCAGCTTTGCCCATCAGAGGTAAAAACAAACAAACAAAACTCAGCACAAATCTCACCATATAGGAAGCTTACACAAACCACTGGACCAAGCTTAGGAGGGCAGAAATGAAAAGAAAGAAAGAATTCAGCCTTGAAGTCTGGGAAAAGGAGACCTCAAACACAGTAAATTTTATATATATATATATATATATATATATATATATATATATATATATATATGTATATATATAATACACAAATGAATGAAGAAATTGGAAACACAGAAATCCAAATAAGTGAAGAGGAAATAGGCAAACTACCTAAAAAAGAATTCAGAATAATAAGAGTAAAGATTATCAAAAACCTTGAAAACAAAATGGAGAAAATGCAAGAATCAATTAACAAAAACCTAGAAGAATTAAAGAACAAACATACAGACAAACAACACAATTACTGAAATCAAAAATACTCTGGAAGGACTCAATAGCAGAATATCTGAAGAAGAAGAATGAATCAGTGAGTTTGAAGATGAAATGGTGGAAATAACTTCTGAAGATCAGAATAAAGTAAAAAAGAATGAGAAGAACTGAGGATATTCTTAGAGACCTCTGGAACAATACCAAACACACCAACATTCAAATTATAGGGGTTCCAGAAGAAGAAGAGAAAAAGAAAGGGTATGAGAAAATTTTTGTAGAAATTATAGTTGAAAATTTCCCCAACATGGAAAAAAAAAATAGTCAATCAAGTCCAAGAGGCACAGAGAGTCCCATATAAGATAAGCCAAGGAGAAACATGCCAAGACACATACTAATCAAACTGCTGCTGCTGCTGCTAAGTTGCTTCAGTCGTGTCCGACTCTGTGCGACCCCATAGACGGCAGCCCTTCAGGTTCCGCCGTCCCTGGGATTCTCCAGGCAAGAACACTGGAGTGGGTTGCCATTTCCCTCTCCAATGCATGAAAGTGAAAAGTGAAAGTGAAGTCACTGAGTTGTGTCCAACTCTCAGTGACCCCATGGATTGCAGCCTACCAGGCTCTTCCGTCCATGGGATTTTCCAGGCAAGAGTACTGGAGGGGGTGCCATTGCCTTCTCCGCAAATCAAACTAACAAAGACTAAACACAGAGAAAGAATATTAAAAGCAGCGAGGGAAAAGCAACAAGTATCATACAAGGGAAACCCCGTATGTTTAACAGCTGATCTTTCAGTAGAAATTCTGCATGCCAGAAGGGAATGGCAGGATATATTTAAAGTACTGAAAGGGAAAAACCTACAACCAAGATTACTGTACCTGGCAAGGATCTCATGCAAAATTGATGGAGAAATCAAAAGCTTTTCAGACAAGTAAAAGTTATGAGAATACAGAATCGCCAAACCAGCTTTACAACAAATGTTAAAGGACTTATATAGTCATGAAATACAAGAGAAGGAAAAAGATCGACAGAATCAATCCCAAACAATTAAGAAAATGGCAATAGGAACATATATATATCAATAATTACTTTAAATGTAAATGGATTAAGTGCTCCAAAAGACACAGACTGTCTGAATGGATGCAAAAACAAGACCCATATATATGCTGCTTACAGGAAACCCATTTCAGACCTAAAGACACATATAGACTGAAAGTGAGAGGATGGAAAAATATATCCCATGCAAATGCGAAGCAAAAAAAAAAAAAAAAAAAACCTGGAGTAGCAATCCTCATATCAGACAAAATAGACCTTAAAATAAAGAAGATTACAAGTGATAAGGAAGGAAACTACATAATGATCAAGGGATCAATCCAAGAGGAAGACATAAAAATTGTAAATATCCATGCACCCAACATAGGAGAACCTCAATACATAAGACAAACACTAACAGACAGAAAAGGAGAAATTGACACTAACACCATAATAGTAGGAGACTTTTTAACACCCCAATCACACCAATGGACAGATCATCAAAACAGAAATTAATAAGGAAACACAAGTCTTAAATGATACATTAGATGAGATGGATCTCATTGATATCTTGGACATTCCACCCAACTGCAGAAGAATACATCTTCTTCTCAAGTGCACATGGAACATTCTCCAGGATAGATCACATCTTGGGTCACAAATCAAGCCTCAGCAAATTTAAGAAAGTTGAAATAGTATCAAGCATCTTCTCCAACCACAACACCATGAGACTAGATATCAATTACAAGAAAAAAACTGTAAGAAACATAAACACATGGTGATTAAGCAATACATTTCTAAATAACCAACACATTACTGAAGAAATCAAAAGGAAAATTAAAAAATTTCTAGAAATGAATGACAAAGAAAATACAACAACTCAAAACCTATCAGATGCAGCAAAAGCAGTGCTAAGAAGGAAGTTTATAGCAATACAATCCTACCTACTATACATGGTGAAGTGAGTCAGAAAGAAAAATATAACTATTGTATTCTAACGCATATATATGGAATGTAGAAAAATGGTACTGAGGAATTTACTTACAGGCCAGCAATGGAGAAAAAGACAGAGAATATGGACATGGGGAGAGGGGAGGAGAGCATGAGCTGTACGGAAAGAATAACATGGAAACTTACACTACCATATGTAAAATAGATAGCCAACGGGAATTTGCTGTATGGCTCATGAAACTCAAACAGGGGGTCTATATCAACCTAGAGGGGTGGGATGGGGAGGAAGATGGGAGGGAAGTTCAAAAGGGAGGGGATATATGTATACCAATGGCTGAATCAGTTTTCATTTGACAGTAAAAGAAATTTTGTAAACCATTATCCTTCAATAAAAAAATAAATTTAAAAAAAGACATCACTTTGCTGACAAAGGTGCATATAGTCATTGCTATGGTTTTTCCAGTAGTCATATATGGATGTAAGAGTTGGACCATAAAGAAGACTGAGTGCCAACGAATTGATACTTTTGAATTTGGTGCTGAAGAAAACTCTTGAGAGTACTTTGGACTTCAAGGAGATCAAACCAGTCAATTTTAAAGGAAATTGCAGGCAAACAGCAAACTAGCCAAGATGGCATTGTCAGGCTTTCTTGCCCCATGGCCTCTTGCTCTTGTCCCACTTTGTGTAAATATTGATTATGTAACAGCTGAGATCACTTATAGCACTGCTCATGCATGTCACAAGGTTAATGTTACAGCTGAAATCTCTTTTAGTACTGTGTATATGCATCACAAGGTACTTACTTGGTCATAGGCTACTTTGTGTGGTATACCTGTGTGAGCTTCACCATGAAAGCCCTGGCTGCTGCTCCATTGGGGTACATTAGAGCAACATCATGGTTATGGTATGTGAGGTTATGCTATGGCTCCGTTAAGGCTGTGTTATGCTTATGTTACAGCTGCTGCTATGGCTGCTGTGTCAGCTAGGAGAGAAGCTGTGTTATAGCTGCTGTGCCAGCCAGGAGAGAATAAATGTCTCTGCAGTTCCTATAGCTCCTCGAGACTTATTCCAGCCTTTTAGCTCACGCCTTGCCCACTCTGAGTTCAGCGAACAGTGCAGACAGTGTGAACAGGGTCAGCAATGCAGAAATCAACCCTGAATATTCATCAGCCGGACTGATGTTGAAGCCAAAGCTTTAATACTTTGGCCACCACATGTGAAGAGCTTACTCATTGGAAAAGACCCTGATGCTCGGAAAGATTGAGGGTAAGAGGAGAAGAGGGTGGCAGAGAAGAGATGGTTAGATAGCATCACTGACTCTATGGACATGAGTTTGAGCAAACTCTGGGGGATAGTGAAAGACAGGGAAGCCTGGTGTACTGTAGTTCATGGAGTCACAAACAGTCAGACACAACTTAGGGACTGAGCAACAATGACACCATTCCCTCCATAGTGCTAGGCTGCACAGGCTCCCAAGAAGGTGTGGTCAGTGATGTGCACATGTTCATTACTTGGTAGCAGTTGTGGTGGCCATTACAATACCAGCATGTCCACCTCTTGGATTGGAGACTGACCACAGCTGTGTCCTGCCCTGCCTCTGGCACTTGAACGGTGCAACCTGTGTGCCCACCTCTATGGTTGAAGACTGACTGCAGCCATATCCCTCCTTGCCTCTTGCACTTGTGCTTATGACTAGTGCTTTCATCTTTGGGGGTTGGAGACTTACTGTAGCCATGTCTCACCCTGCCTATATGGCACTCATCAAGGTGGTGTTTTGCCATCTGTGAGTACATGGAGTTAGAGCATCCCTGTGACAATGATCTCTTGCCTCTCTGGCAGGCTTAGCCTTTTTACTGGACCCCCTCAGTTGTGTCATATTAGTCCTCTCAGACTGTCTTCACGACACTTAACCCCAGTGCCCTCCCTGGGTTGTGACCTCCAAAGCCTTGGCCTTAGCACTCAGCCCCCCCACCCTCCCTGGTAGGCATGCAGACACACATTTCAGGATGGGTATTGGAGGTCGGCTTTGATCTCTGTTCAGAATTCTCTCCATTTTGCCTTCTGCACACCAGTTATTGTGCTCTCCTCTGGGTTTCCGAGCTGCACCCTTGTCCCTGCACAAGAGAGGGTTTCCATGTGTGCAGAAACTTTTCCTCCTTCACAGCTCCTTCCCAGATATTCAGGTTCTGTCTGGATTCCTTTGTCTCTCTCTCTCTTTTTAATTTTTTTTCCTCATTTATTTTACCCTATCCTTTTATGTGGGGATTAGTGTGCCTTTTTGGAAGACAGACATCTTCTGCCAGCATTCAGTAGGTGTTCTGTAGGAATGGTTCACATGCATATGTATTTTTGATGTAGGGAGAAAGGTGATCTCTGTGTCTTACTCCTAACCATCTTGCCTGAAATCCCTCTGAAATGCCTCAGAAGATTTTTCTACATCTACTGAGGTGATCATATTGTTTTTATCCTTCAAGTTGTAATATGGTGTATCACATTGATAGATTTATGTATTAAAAATCCCTTGGATATGTCCCACTTGATTGTGGTCTGTGATCCTTTTAATGTGTTGCTGGATTTGGTTTGCTACTATTTTGTTGAGGATTTTTGCATCTATATTTACCAATGATATTGGCCCATAATTTTTTTGAGATATCTTTGTCTTTTGGTATTAGGGTGATAGTGGCCTCACAAAATGAGTTTGGGAGTGTTTCTCCCTCTGCAATTTTTTGGAAGAGTTTGAAAAAGATAGGTGTTAGCTCTTTTCTAAATGTTTGATAGAATTTCCCTGTGAAGCCATCTAGTCCTGGACTTCTGTTTCTTGAAAGATTTTTAAACACAGTTTCAATTTTAGTGCTTGTGATTGGTCTGTTCACATTTTCTATTTCTTCCTGCTTCAGTCTTGGAAGATTGTTCTTTTCTAAGAATTTTTCCTTTTCTTCCAGGTTGTTCATTTTATTAGCATATGATTATTTATAGTAGTCTCTTATGATTCCTTGCATTTCTTGCAGTGTCAGCTGTATTTTCTTTTTCATTTCTAATTTTATTGATTTCAGGCTCCTTCCTTTTTTCTTGATGAGTCTGGCTAAAGGTTTATCAACATTGTTCATCTTCTCAAAGAACCTGCTTTTAGTTTCATTGATCTTTGCTATTGTTTTCTTAATTTCTATTTCATTTATTTTTGATTCTTTTGAGATGAGATGTTTGAGATGTGTATAAAAATCAATACCAAGGTACATGTCAAGGAAATTTTTTTCCTATATTTTCCCTCAGAGTTCATGTCTTCAGATCTTACATTTATGTTTTTATTTAGAGTTAATTTTTGTGAGTGGTGTAAGATATGAACCAACTTTTATTATTGTGCATGTGAATATCCAATATTCCCAGCACTATTTACTGTCTTTTCCCCATTAAGTATTCTTGACTCCCCTGTCAAATATTAGTTGATTGTATATGCTTGAGTTTATTTGGGGGCTCTTGATTTTGTTCCATTTCTTTTCTTGTTTTTATGCCAGTATCATACTATTTTAATTACCATAACTTTATAGTTATGGGGCTTCCTTGGTGGCTCAGACTGTAAAGAATCCTCCTGTCAATGCAGGAGAGCATAGCTTTATAATATGACTTTAAAAAAATACCTCCTGCATTGATCTTCTTTCTCAGTATTTTTCTGGGTATTTGGGGTAATTTTGTGGTTCCATAAAAATTGTAGGAGTGTTTTTTCTAATTAAAAAAAATGCCATTGGAATCTTTTTTTTTCACCTTTTAAATTATTTTATTAAATCTTCAATGTACGATAGCTTCTTTACACATGAACTAAATTTTTTTAGAAGAATGATGTTAGGTCTTATTACATGATGATTCTAGCTAGTAGTTTTTCCAAATGTTGGGGAAAATCTTGAAAAAGGATTTTCACATCTCACCCAAAACATTGAAATTTAACATTATCAAAGAAAGAGATGCTTCTACACTCTTGAACAGTGGCCACTGGAAAGACATTTCAAAAAGAAAGAATTGTATCTCGAAAGCATTTTTTTATATGATTTTTTCCTCCAAAGACGGTAATGTTTTTTACATAGTTAAGTCCATTCACAAAATGGCTTTCTGCACGTGCTCTCATGCCTTGAGCCACATCACCAAATATTTATGCATGACTGAAATGAGTTTCCTTGACATTGTTATTTCCATAGCCTGAAGCTGTTCTGTTACCTCCAGACTCTCATTCTCCCTGATTTATACAATCAAGCCCCTGTCAAATAACAAGCTCAATATCGCCATCTCTCCATAATCCCCACTTTCTCCATGGCCTCCTGGACAATAGTTTCCTCCACCATATGATCCTTCCATATTCCTCCTACCATTCAGTTTCCCACTCTTTAGTAACTCGTACTTTGAAGGTTTCTGCTTATAATTTCTCAAATTATAGCAATTCTGACTTCCATCGTTCCTTCCTCTCGCTCTGCAGCCCCTATTCTGGTGGCCATGTCCAGGTCCTCCTCCATAACCAAGACTAACCCTCAAACTACCACCTCCTGGTCCCCCTCCATACCCATGGTCACCATCCCCAGATTCACCACTGCTCCCACCTCCATCAGATCCTCCTCTAAAGTCCCTTCCTTGTCCAGCTCCAAAATTTCCACCACCACTATGCAAGTATAGGAAATCAACCTTACCTCCTCCCTTTCCTATTCTAGAATGCTGGAGTGCCTGCATTTCTTGTCTAGACAAGGCCTTTCTTACTTCTGCATGATAACCATTGATGGTATGGTATTTCTGCAATACAAGCTTATCCACAGGATCGTGGTCATCAAAAGTCACAAACCCAAAGCCTCTTTTCCTTCCAGACTCCCTATCACTAATGATCTCAATGGCATTGATGTTTCCATATTTCTCAAAGTAATCTCTAAGATGATGCTTCTCCGTGTCTTCTCCAATTCTACAAACAAACAGCTTCTTCACAGTGACAAGAGCCCCTGGTTTTCCATAGTCCTCTCTTGGGACAGCGCGTTTGGGGGCGACCCTTTTCCCATCGATGGAATGAGGTCTGGCTGCCATGGCAACATCCACCTCAGCCGCAGAGGAAAACGTGACAAAACCAAATCTTCTTGATGTCTGGCTGGCAGGATCTCTTATGACCACACAGTCTGTAAGATATCCCCACTGCTGGTAGTAGTTCCATAGAGTTTCTTCTGTGGTTTCAGAGCTCAAGCCACCAACAAAGAGTTTGCGGAATTCTTCATTATCTCTCTTATTCCTCTCCAAAGGATCAGATGTTGACATTTTTTTCATCACGTGCTTGGGCGCTTGAGCCATTTTTCTGAAGCTGAGGAGGATGAAGGAGATCTCAGAGACTAACAGGAACCTGACCAATCCCAGCTCCTGGCTTCCACTCCTCTGGAAAGAGAGCCTCCAGGAGAACCTCCAAGTCCTGGCTTCAGGGATGCTATTACTGCCTCTGGAGCCTCTGCCGCCCTTGAATCAGTCTTGAGCCCCTTTCAATTTTTCAGAACAGGCTGATCTGTGAAAGAGGCTGATGCTGGTTCCCCCTGACCCGATCCTGATGCTGACCTGTGACTCGATCCTGAGATGTAGACCACCTGTAGCTTGCCAGAGAAAGCCTCCATTGGAATCTTGATAGGAGTTGTATTGAATCTGTAGATGGTTTTTTTTACTATTGACGCTTTAACAGAATTCTTCCAACCATGAGTACAGGATAACTTTTCATTTATTTTCTCTCTTTCAATTTTTTTCCATCAATATCTTGTAGTTTTCATCAATGTTTTGTAGTTTAACTTTTTTGCTTAAATTTATTCCTTGGGGTTTTTTTTTTTGATGCTGTTGTAAATGAGATTTATTTCTCTATTTCTTTTTCAGAAAATTTCCTTTTAGTGTATGAAGACACTACTGATATTTATATGTTAAATTGTATACTGCAACTTTACTAAATTCATTGATTAATTTCAACAGGGTTTTTTTGGTTTAAATTTTTGTTAAAAATTTCTAGGAAAGAGGTGACAAAATAAGGCCAATTGAGGATCCTGTGATTTCTGGAATTTTTTTATTTTTATTTTTACTTTATTTTGCTTTACAATACTGTATTGGTTTCGCCATACATTGACATAAATCCACCACGGGTGTACATGAGTTCCCAATCCTGAAGCCCCCCCCCCCCCACCTCCCTCCCCATATCATCTCTCTAGATCATCCCCATGCACCAGCCCCAAGCATCCTGTATCCTGTATCAAACACAGACTGGTGATTCGTTTCTTACCTGATAGTATACATGTTTCAATGTCATTCTTCCAAATCATCCCACCTTCTCCCTCTCCCACAGAGTCCAAAAGTCCGTACTAAACATCTGTATCTCTTTTGCTGTCTCACATACAGGGTTATCATTACCATCTTTCTAAATTCCATATATATGTGTTAATATATTGTATTGGTGTTTTTCTTTCTGGCTTACTTCACTCTGTCTAATAGGCTCCAGTTTCATCCACCTCATTAGAACTGATTCAAATGTATTCTTTTTAATGGCTGAGTAATACTCCATTGTGTATGTGTACCACAGCTTTCTTATCCATTCATCTGCTGATGGACATCTAGGTTGTTTCCATGTCCTGGCTATTATAAACAGTGCTGCGATGAACATTGGGGTACATGTGTCTCTTTCAATTCTGGTTTCCTTGGTGTGTATGCCCAGCATTGGGATTGCTGGGTCATAAGGCAGTTCTATTTGCAATTTTTTAAGGAATCTCCATGCTGTTCTCCATAGTGGCTGTACTAGTTTGCATTCTCACCAACAGTGTAAGAGGGTTCCCTTTTCTCCACACCCTCTCCAGTATTTATTGCTTGTAGACTTTTGGATCGCAGCCATTCTGACTGTGTGAAATGGTACCTCATTGTGGCTTTGATCTGCATTTCTCTGATAATGAGTGATGTTGAACATCTTTTCATGTGTTTGTTAGCCATCTATATGTCTTCTTTGGAGAAATGTCTATTTAGTTCTTTGGCCCATTTTTTTATTGGGTCGTTTATTTTTCTGGAATTGAGCTGCATGTGTGGCTTGTATATTTTTGAGATTAGTTGTTTGTCATTGCTTCATTTGCTATTACTTTCTCCCCTTCAAAAGGCTGTCTTTTCACCTTGCTTATAGTTTCCTTTGTTGTGCAGAAGCTTTTAATTTTAATTAGATCCCATTTGTTTATTTTTGCTTTTATTTCCAGAATTCTGGGAGGTGGATCATAGAGGATCCTGCTGTGATTTATGTCGGAGAGTGTTTTGCCTATGTTCTCCTCTAGGAGTTTTATAGTTTCTGGTCTTACATTTAGATCTTTAGTCCATTTTGAGTTTATTTTTGTGTGTGGTGTTAGAAAGTGATCTAGTTTCATTCTTTTACAAGTGGTTGACCAGTTTTCCCAGAACCACTTGTTAAAGAGATTGTCTTTTCTCCATTATATATTCTTGCTTCCTTTGTCGAAGATAAGGTGTCCATAGGTGTGTGGATTTATCTCTGGGCTTTCTATTTTGTTCTATTGATCTATATTTCTGTCTTTGTGGCAGTACCATACTGTCTTGATGACTTTGGCTTTGTAGTAGAGCCTGAAGTCAGGCAGGTTGATTCCTCCAGTTCCATTCTTCTTTCTCAAGATTGCTTTGGCTATTTGAGGTTTTTTGTATTTCTATACAAATTGTGAAATTATTTGTTCTAGCTCTGTGAAAAATACCGCTGGTAGCTTGATAGGGCTTGCATTGAATCTATAGATTGCTTTGGGTAGTATACTCATTTTCACTATATTGATTCTTCTGATCCATGAACATGGTATATTTCTCCATCTATTAGTGTCCTCCTTTATTTCTTTCATCAGTGTTTACCCTTGCCATCTCTTGTTTGACCACTTCCAATTTGCCTTGATTCATGGACCTGACATTCCCGGTTCCTATGCAATATTGCTCTTTACAGCATCGGATCTTGCTTCTATCACCAGTCACATCCACAACTGGGTATCGTTTTTGCTTTGGCTCCATCCCTTCATTTTTTCCAGAGTTATTTCTCCACTGATCTCCAGGAGCATATTGGGCACCTAACGACCTGGGGAGCTTCTCTTTGGTATCCTATCATTTTGCCTTTTCATACTGTTCATGGGGTTCTCAAGGCAAGAATACTGAAGTGGCTTGCCATTCCCTTCTCCAGTGGACCACACTCTAAGTCTATGCCCCAACCAGTAACGCTGAAGAAGCTGAAGTTAAAGGGTTTTATGAAGACCTACAAGACGTTTTAGAACTAACACCCAAAAAAGATGTCCTTTTCAGTATGGGGGTCTGGAATGCAAAAGTAGGGAGTCAAGAAACACCTGGAGTAACAGGAAAATTTGGCCTTGGAATACGGAATGAAGCAGGGCAAAGACTAATAGAGTTTTGCCAAGAAAATGCACTGGTCATAGCAAACACCCTCTTCCAACCACACAAGAGAAGACTCTACACATGGACATTACCAATGGTCAACACTGAAATCAGATTGATTATATTCTTTACAGCCAAAGATGGAGAAGCTCTATACCGTCAACAAAAACAAGACCAGGAGCTGACTGTGGCTCAGATCATAAGCTCCTTATTGCCAAATTCAGACTTAAATTGAAGAATATAGGGAAAACCGCTAGATCATTCAGGTATGACCTCAATCAAATCCCTTATGATTATACAGTGGAAGTGAGAAATAGATTTGAGGGCCTAGATCTGATAGATAGAGTGCCTGATGAACTATGGAATGAGGTTCGTGACATTGTGCAGGAGACAGGGATCAAGACCATCCCCATGGAAAACAAACGCAAAAAAGCAAAATGGCTGTCTGGGGAGTCCTTACAAATAGCTATGAAAAGAAGAGAGGCAAAAAGCCAAGGAGAAAAGGAAAGATATAAGCATCTGAATGCAGAATTCCAAAAAATAGCAAGAAGAGATAAAAAAGCCTTCTTCAGCGATCAATGAAAAGAAATGGAGGAAAACAATAGACTGGGAAAGACTAGAGATCTCTTTAAGAAAATTAGAGATACCAAGGGAACATTTCATGCAAAGTTGGGCTCGATAAAGGACAGAAATGGTATGGACCTAACAGAAGCAGAAGATATTAAGAAGAGGTGGCAAGAACACACAGAAGAACTGTACAAAAAAGATCTTCAATACCCAGATAATCATGATGATGTGACCGCTAATCTAGAGCCAGACATCTTGGAAAGTGAAGTCAAGTGGGCCTTAGAAAGCATCGCTACGAAGAAAGCTAGTGGAGGTGATGGAATTCCAGTTGAGCTGTTTCAAATCCTGAAAAATGATGCTGTGAAAGTGCTGCACTCAATATGCCAGCAAATTTGGAAAACTCAGCAGTGGCCAGAGGACTGGAAAAGGTCAGTTTTCATTCCAATCCCAAAGAAAGGCAATGCCAAACAATGCTCAAACTACCACACAGTTGCACTCATCTCACATGCCAGTAAAGGAATGCTCAAAATTCTCCAAGCCAGGCTTCAGCAATACGTGAACCGTGAACTCTCTGATGTTCAAGCTGGTTTTAGAAAAGGCAGAGGAACCAGAGGTCAAATTGCCAACATCCGCTGGATCATGGAAAAAGCAAGAGAGTTCCAGAAAAACATCTACTTCTGCTTTATTGACTATGCCAACGCCTTTGACTGTGTGGATCACAATAAACTGTGGAAAATTCTGAAAGAGATGGGAATATTGACCACCTAACCTGCCTCTTGAGAAATCTGTATGCAGGTCAGGAAGCAACAGTTAGAACTGGACATGGAATAACAGACTGGTTCTAAATAGGAAAAGGAGTATGTCAAGGCTGTATATTGTCACCCTGCTTATTTAACTTCTATGCAGACTACATCATGAGAAATGCTGGACTGGAAGAAACACAAGCTGGAATCAAGATTGCCGGCAGAAATATCAATCACCTCAGATATGCAGATGACACCACCCTTATGGCAGAAAGTGAAGAGGAACTAAAAAGCCTCTATGAAAGTGCAAGAGGAGAGCGAAAAAGTTGGCTTAAAGCTCAACATTCAGAAAACGAAGATCATGGCATCCAGTCCCATCACTTCATGGGAAATGGATGGGGAAACAGTGGCAACAGTGTCAGATTTTATTTTGGGGCGCTCCAAAATCAATGCAGATGGTGATTGCAACAATGAAATTCAAAGACGCTTACTCCTTGGAAGAAAAGTTATGACCAACCTAGATAGTATATTCAAAAGCAGAGACATTACTTTGCCGACTAAGGTCCGTCTAGTCAAGGCTATAATTTTTCCAATAGTCATGTATGGATGTGAGAGTTGGACTATGAAGAAGGCTGAGCACTGAAGAATTGATGCTTTTGAACTGTGGTGTTGGAGAAGACTCTTGAGAGTCCCTTGGACTGCAAGGAGATCCAACCAGTCCATTCTGAAGGAGATCAGCCCTGGGATTTCTTTGGAAGGAATGATGCTAAAGCTGAAACTCCAGTACTTTGGCCACCTCATGCGAAGGGTTGACTCATTGGAAAAGATTCTGATGCTGGGAGGGATTGGGGGCAGGAGGAGAAGGGGACGACCGAGGATGAGATGGCTGGATGGCATCACGGACTCGATGGACGTGAGTCTGAGTGAACTCCGGGAGATGGTGATGTACAGGGAGGCCTGGCATGCTGCAATTCATGGAGTGGCAAAGAGTTGGACTCGACTGAACGACTGAACTGGACTGAACTGAATTATCCGATTTGCCTCATCTCCCTGTTTATACTCAAGGTAATCTGAACAACATCCACTTCTATAGAAGCATTGCATTTTCTTATATTCTCCCTTCCTTTGCTCATAGTTCTGCCTTTGTCTGAAGCCTTTCCTTTTATTGTCTAGTTACTTACTAATCTAGCTTCTACCCATAGTCTAACATGAAGCTTACACTTCAACTCCATTGGGAAGCCTTGTTTTTGCTCTTCATTTCTCTGAATAGAATCTCTCATAATATACTTTCTATAAGAAATTATTTATTTATTTTTATTATTGGCTACAGTCTGGGTCTTCATTGCTGCCCATGGGCTTTCTCTAGTTGTGGCAACTAAGGGCTATTCTACATTTTGATGCATGGGCTTCTTATAGCAGTGGCTTCTCTTGTTGGGGAAGACAGGCTCTAGGTGCATGGGCTTCAGTATTTGTGGCACATGGGCTCAGTAGTTGTGGCTCATGGGCTCAGTAGTTGTGGCTCATGGGCTCTAGTGTGCTGACTCAATAGTTGTGACAACAGGCTTAGTTGCCCCAAGGCATGTGGGATCATCTCACACCAGGGATTGAACCCATGTCCTCTGCGTTGGCAGATGATTCTTAACCACTAGGCCACCAGGAAGGTCCTCTCTCATAATCTATTATAACTCTATAATAGAGATGAGTCTCAAGTAGTTAGATGTGTGAAGGCTATATAAGCAAGGATTCTATTTGAGGAAGGCAGTATTATGAAGCCCATATTTGAAATCTACCAATTTAAAATTTTCATTTACATTTATGTAATATTGAGCTGGAAGTAGGAGCTGAGGTTGAATACATGGTAGAGAGAAGAGGTGGGGTGTGAGGTTGAAATCCATTTCCTAAGATCAAGAGTTTCTGTGTGTGTTAGTCACTCCATAGTGTCCAATTCTTTGCAACCCCATGGACTATAGCCAGGATTCTCTGTCCATGGAATTCTCCAGGAAAGAATATTGAAGTGGGTTGCCATTCCCTTCTCCAGGGCAAGAGTTCCTAGACACTGTCATCTAGTATCTTCATTAGGTAAAGAGAGAAGTACTAGATGAGACTATAGATCTTTTGCCTGTTAGACTAGGATATTTCATATCAGTCTAGGCTGATTATTTTTTGTGAAGATGGTTAAGACTAATCATTAGTCTTTCCAAGTAAAGAAATACATATTTTCCATGAAAAATAAATAAAAGAATCTGTCTTCACAGCATTATTGAATCAACCAATTCAAATTAATTAACTATTAGGCAACCAGAAATAGAGTTAAGCAATTTACACTTGCCAATGAATCAATGAATTGGTGGGCTACACAGCATAAGTAGTCCAGTCATGTGGGTTTTGTGTAGACAGATACAGCCTGGCTTTCTCTGAGGTGGTAATCTAACAAACAAACAAACCCGAGGGAATCCTGTGCACACAGGCTAGTTCCCACACATTTCCCACCAACTGAAGCAGATTAAATTAATAAATTTGATCTGTTTATGGACATTATAAGCAATGTAGACATCTCAAGTGACAATCAGCCAGGCAGAGAAACCAATTAACTAGTGGATCTAAATCACAAGGGAAAGGAACCATTTCTTAAATGACCTGAATACATTCTGGGTACAAATTACTAAGTTAAATAATGAATAAATTCCAAGCCTTTGTTGTTTGTAACTTCATTCATTCATTTATCAAAAATTTTAACTTCTTTTTCTGCATTAGACTTTAAGAAACAATGATAAGTAAATTGTGCTTCTTCCAACATAAAAGAGAGAGTAGCTCTAAGTAGATATTTTGAAGTTGTTTTGAGCATTTCTTAGATCAAAATCTTGGAAAGTGAAAGAGAAGTAAAGGGAAAGAGAATCATCTTTTTTACACCTACTTGGTGATTTTATATTCAGAAGCTTTGGCCTTGCGTGAAAGAGAGTTGAAAAACAAGTAACTCACATGAGTGTCACACACATTTTTAGGTAACAGCTGCAATTCCTTCTAATATAGCAGACAAATAAGATAATAATTTCTTACACTTACCCCAGTTCTTTCCCAGTGTTTCACATATATTATCTCATCTGACCTTCATCTTCACCCTAAGAGAGACAGGACAAGCATCATTATTTCAGTTGTAAAGATAAGGAAATCAAGGGCTAGGAAGTTTAATTGATTTTCCAAAGAGATATAACTAGTGTCTTTAATAGCATTCCTTTTAAAGGTGTGGTCATCCTCACATTGAAACATTTTTACCAAATGGAGACGATTTATTGGTTGAACAATATTTATAGAGATTATCTTGATTTATTTAGGGTAGTGTTGGTGAAATAGGCTACAACCTCTTTGAAGACACTGAATAGACATTTTATCAGTATTTTTGTCTGTGCAATTTTCTGTAATGCCCTCCTTCCTCTTCCTATCTTTTATTCAATGGAGATACACTGGGATCTGGGATCTGGGATTATTTACTGCAGTGCTTGCACCTGAACAAATGTCTTCTCAAGCAACAAAATACAAAGACACTATAAGGGACTGAAAATGACTGTGTGCATGAGCAGTTGGGGCAAATTATGGACAAGAAGATATAAAAAGGCCAAAAACTGAACTACCACTTCTCAAAAGCCAGGAACAAAACCAGGGTACTGCACATGCCCTCTGCACATAACACCACCAAAGGGGTGGGCAAACCACCTAAGCTGTCCCTCTGGCCTGCCCCTGGACTCATCCCCTATCTTCATCATATATAAGGAAACCAGCTTTCCCCTGTCTTGGGAAATAAGCAAGGGAAACTGTTACTTGTTTCTGCTCCCTGCTACTGCAACAGGGATCCCAGTAAAACTTCTTAATTTTTTTGTCTGGCCTTTTATCAATTTCTGTTGATTAACAAAGGCCAAGAACCCTGGTCAATAACACAACCACTGAAGTCTATTTCAAGTCCTTTGTGAGCTATGAAGCCTTGTCTGGCTTCTCAAATCTAGTTTATTCAACATCTTCTCTGAATTCTTTTAGCATTGCAACAGAAACAATTTTTAAAGAGCTAATTTTTTTATTTTGGATTTACTAATTAAGATGTTATACTGGGTCTTGATGTAAAGAAGAAAGAGTAATGCCTGTTACCTGTCCAGCCAGGCAGGGATGAGGCAACTCACTGCTACAGGATCTAGGGCCATGCTTTGCTGGAGTTCTCAACACAATGGGGCTCTAAAGGGAAAAGACCTGTTCTGAATATGGAGTGAAGAATATAAAGACATTCAACAATTTTGTTATGTACCTTTTAGGCTACCATCTAATATTTCACTTGGCTCACTATTATAATCCCAACTAGAATGCTTCAGGCTGGAAGGATTCCTAACCAGGAAAGTATCCTGAGTCTACTGGTTAGGACAAACATAGGAAAGGAAAAATTATTTAACACAGAATAAAGTAACCATCAGCTATCTCCCCCATAAAGGATAAACCTACCTGGGAGAAGAATAGTTTTCAAGGGCAGCAATTTGCTAAGCTTTTCATAAGAATTCCTTGGAAGCGAAGAGTGTTTGTTTGCATTGTTAAGTCCCACCATATTTATATGAATCATTCACATTGTCATTTTTCACTTGGCTACCATCCTGTGCCAGATCTTCACATTGGTTGAGGATGAGGATAGAGTAAGAAGTGGAGTGGGGGTGGACATAAAAAGAATTTTAAATGGACAGTCCTTGTCCTTTCATTTTAATTTGGAGACAGGTATGTGCAAGGAGGTATATTTCTTCACAGAGAAATATCAACAACCTCAAATGTGCAGAAGATACCACTCTAATGGAGGAAAATGAAGAGGAACTAAAAAGTCTCTTGATGAGGGTGAAAGAGAAGAGTGGAAAAGCTGGCCTGAACTCAACAATATAAAAACTAAGATCATGGCATCCAATCCCATCACTTCATGGCAAATAAATGGGGGAAAAGTGGAAATGGTAGCATATTTCTATTTCTTGGGCTCCAAAATAACTGTGGATGGTGACTGCAGCCATGAAATTAAGAGATGCTTGCTCCTTGGAAGGAAAACCATGACAAGCCTAGACAGTGTGTTAAGAAGCAGAGACATCACTTTGCCAACAAAGGGCCATATAGTCAAAGCTATGGTTTTTCCAGTAGTCATGTATGGATGTGAGAGTTAGCCCATGAAGACAGCTAACTGCCAAAGAAATGATGCTTTCAAATTGTGGTGTATAGAAGAGTCTTGAGAGTCCCTTGGGACAGCTGGGAGATCAAACCAGTCAATCCTAAAGGAAATCAGTCCTGAATATTCATTGGAAGGACTGATGCTGAAGCTGAAGCTTCAATTCTTTGGCCACCTGAAGCAAACAGCTGACTCATTGGAAAAGAAACTGATGTTGGGAAAGACTGAGGGCAAAAGGAGAAGGGGCAGCAGAGGATGAGATGGTTAGATAACATCACTGACTCAATGGACATGAGTTTGAGCAAACTCCAGGAGATAGTGAAGGACAGGGAAGACTGGTGTGCTGCAGTTCATGTGGTTGTAAAGAGTTAGACACAACTTGGCGACTAAACAACAACATATGCAAAGGATGTAATTAAATAACAGTGAAAATTAGGATACGATTTAGGGCTAAAGAATCATATGAGGGATTCTATTAAACTCAGAAATCAAACTGGCATATTCAGGGCAAGCTTCATGGAGAAAGTTGAACTGATTTGACACTGAAGAACAGGTTGAATTTGGCCTGTCAGGAAGTTAGGGAAATCCATACTCACCCAGTAGCTGCTATAAATCAGAATCCAACCCTTGTAAACCAAGGCAGTTTCCAATATAACATATTGTTTTTCCTCTTTTGTGACCCTAATGACATCTTTATGCTCATTAGTACCAAATGAGCCAATCAGTCCAGTTATGTGGGACATAGAAGACCCTGTCTCTGCCCTCACAGTATTTACTATATAATCAGTCAGAAAATGTGAGGGTAAGAGAAGGAAGGAAATGCTTTCAAGGGCAAAGTGATTTGCGGGGTGTGGGGAGAGTAGCTATCTACAGGGATCAGCCTCATAGGTAATTACCCAATCCCCTTTCCTATTTGTCAGAGCAGATGTGGCCTTGGCCTCAAGTTGTAAATTGCCTGAAAGATGCTTCCTGTTGTCATTCTCTGTGGTTGTCCTCCTTCACATTAAGAACAACTGTTCTCTACCCTATCCACATACTGGAAAACAGTTGTAATTAATGTATATAATTTTAATTGAGAAAAATGTTAGTCCAGGCTTAGAGGCTGCCTGGTTTAGAAGAAAGAAGATGGATAATATTTTTCCACTTGCAAAGTGAGAATGGTAACTGATCCTTATTGAGGGAGAAGAAATACTATATTTAGAAATTAAAGATTTCTTTAAAAGCAACAGTGATTCATATTTATTAAGCACATACTAGGTGTCCAGATTTATGCTACAAATTTAAATGTGCACAAAAGATTTTAAAAAGGATAAAGAACAAGAATAAACTATAATTTCTAAATTTGCAATCAATTTTACAAAATAACAATAGAAAAAGTAACAATAATAATCTTATAAAATCTATGCAATGCCTATAATTTTTTATTCCCTGTACTAAATTCTATATGTACTAAAATTTTGCAATTTAAGTTTGCAATCCAAACTCTTCATGAACATTCAACTAGAAAAGAAATATACAGGGATTATTTCACTCTTGGTGGTAGTAAATTATTATGTTTGGAGGAAGCATTGGATATTTATAAACAATGACCATTTGTAAACAAATATGGTAAAACTATTTCTGTTGAGAATAGAGGGGCTATTACTAAGATGTCGATTCTCTACAAAATTAATCTAAGACATGTAGTAAATAAACGGAAAATTGGTTCCATGTCACTAACTTTAATTCTTACCCATAAATGGCAACTTCTCATTTTCTAGCATTATAGGATTTAATGTTTGTAAAGATTTTTAGCTTACCTTGTACCTTCACATTCAATATCTATACCCATATCTTTGAAACAACAGTAATAGTACTTTTGTTACTTTAGATACTACATAAGTTCCTTAGCTTCAAATTCTCTCTGAATAATACTGAGGGAATGATTAGCTTACTATTTTAAAGAATAATATGAAATTATATATTAATATATAAAGTTTATAGCCATTCTTGACATGTTATAAGAACACAATGGTCATGGAAATATATCAGTTATCTTTTATTCTACCTTAAACACACATTATTGTGATAGCCTCTTACTGCTTTGTCTTATTTCAAAGTTTTCCATCATCAGTACATCCTGAACCCTCCCACCAGATGAACATTTCTAAGTTAATGCTTTGCTCATATGATTTGCCTGTTTAGAAAACTTCTCTGTTTTGCTTTCAGGATGAGTGTTACCATTTTTTGAAGTCGTTAATCATGTATCCTTAGCATATTTAGCTAACCTGACTTTTAAAAACTCCTTTATACAATAGCATATCTGAACTCCTGCTTCCGCTGTTTCTGTCACATTAACAAAAATAACAACAAAATTTGTCACATCACATTTAGCCTTCCTCCTCCCCATCTCCTTCCCTCCAAAAGAGAAGGACATAGTTTTATTCCTTGAGAGGATTACTATAATTTTATTGAAGGTCAAGACTAAAATAAGCCTAAGCCTAAGCACATGTGAGATAGAAAACAATGCAAGTTAGCCAGATTCATGCATATATTGACAATTCAAATATTGTTGAATGATTACTATGTTAACTTATGCAGATCAGATGCTCACTACATTGGGCATTCATATATTGAAGTGATTCTCAGGATGAGAAAGGAAAAGAGGGTGGAAGAAAGTTAAGATTTAAATAAAGCTTGTAAAATATATAGATTGTACATTGAGAGGAGAGAGTTAAAAGTCAAAAAGGTAGAGGAGAGAACATATATACCAAATACAATACATCCAATTCTTTTTTTTCTAATTGAGGTATCGAAAAGACAATCTCTTTAACAAGTGGTGCTGGGAAAACTGGTCAGTCACTTGTAAAAGAATGAAACTAGAACACTTTCTAACACCACACACAAAAATAAACTCAAAATGGATTAAAGATCTAAACATAAGACCAGAAACTATAAAACTCCTACAGGAGAACATAGGCAAAACACTGCCTGACATAAATCATAGCAGGATCCTCTATGACCCACCTTCAAAAGTAATGGAAATAAAGCAAAAATAAACAAATGGGACCTAATTAAACTTAAAAGCTTTTGCTTCAGTTTTTTTTTGTTTGTTTGTTTGGTTTTTTTTTTTTTGCTTAAAAGCTAAAAAAACCTTAAAAGTTTTTCCACAACAAAGGAAACTATAATCAAGGTGAAAAGACAGACTTCAGAATGGGAGAAAATAATAGCAAATGAAGCAACTGAAAAAGAATTAATCTCAAAAATATACAAGCAACTCCTGCAGCTTAATTCCAGAAAAATAAACGACCCAATCAAAAAATGGGCCAAAGAACTAAATAGACATTTCTCCAAAGAAGACATACAGATGGCTAGCAAACACATGAAAAGATGCTCAACATCACTCATTATCAGAGAAATGCAAGTCAAAGCCACAATGAGGTACCATCTCATGCCAGTCAGAATGGCTGCGATCCAAAAGTCTACAAACAATAAATGCTGGAGAGGGTATAGAGAAAAGGGAACCCTCTTACACTGTTGGTGGGAATGCAGACTCGTACAGCCACTATGGAGAACAGTGTGGAGATTCCTTAAAAAGCTGGAAATAGAACTGCCATATGACCCAGCAATCCCGCTGCTGGGCGTACACACCGAGGAAACCAGAACTGAAAGAGACCGGGAATCCCAATGTTCGTCGTAGCACTGTTTATAATAGCCAGGACATGGAAGCAACCTAGATGTCCATGAGCAGGCGAATAGATAAGAAAGCTGTGGTACATATACACAATGGAGCATTACTCAGCCATTAAAAAGAATACATTTGAATCAGTTCTAATGAGGTGGATGATACTGGAGCCTATTATACAGAGTGAAGTAAGCCAGAAAGAAAAACACCAATACAATATATTAACACATATATATGGAATTTAGAAAGATGATAACAATGACCCTATATGTGATACAGCAAAAGAGACACAGATGTATAGAGCAGTCTTTTGGACTCTGTGGGAGAAGACGAGGGTGGGATGATTTGAGAGAATAGCAGTGAAACATGTATATTATCATATGTGAAACAAATCACCTGCCCAGGTTTGATGGATGAGACAGGGTGCTCAGGGCCAGTGCAGTGGGATGACCCTGAGGGATGGGATGGGGAGGGAGGTGGAAGCAGGGTTCAGGATGGGGAACACATGTACATCCATGGCTGATTCATGTCAATGTATGGCAAAACCCACTGCAATCTTGTAAAGTAATTAGCCTCCAATTAAAACAAATAAATTTAAATAAAATCCAAAATAAATAAATAAATAAATTGAGGTATAATTGACAGACAACATTATATTCGTTTTAGTTGTATGGCATAATAATACAATATTATTGTGTTAGTTTATTGTGTTAGACCAGACTCAGTCGGGTCTGACTCTTTGTGACCCCATGAACTGTAGCCCACCAGGCTCCTCCATGGAGGAAGAATGGAATTCTCCAGGCAAGAATACTGGAGTGGGTTACCATTCCCTTCTCCAGGGGATCTTCCTGAACCAGGGATCAAACCTGGGTCTCCTACATTACAGGAAGATTCTTTACCATCTGAGCCACCAGGGAAGCAATTTGTATTGTTAATTGATCATACAAGGTTAATCAACATCTGTTACAATACTTAGTTAAAATTTTTTTCTCATAATGGCTTTTAAGATCTGCTCCCTTAGCAACTTTCAAATATAAAATATAGTATTATTAACCACAGTCACCAAACTATACATTGTATCCCTATCACTTATTTATTTTTATAACTGGAAGTTTTTACCTTTTGACTTCCTTGGCTCTTTTTTCCCATCCCTCACCCTCCATCTCTGACAACTACCAATATGTTCTCTGTATCTATAAGTTTGGGGGTTGGTTGCTTTTAAAATTCTCCATATAAGTAAGATGTACAGTATTTGTCTTTCTCTGTCTGACTTATCTTACTTAGGTTCCTATCATGTTGTTGCAAATGTAGGACTTCCTCATTTTTTAAAAAAATTATATATATAATATATAAATTATATATATTATATATTAAAAATTAAATATATATATAATAATAATTAATTTAAAATTTAAATATATATAATATATATTATAATTAAAATTATATATAATATATTATATATATTAATTATATATATAATTATATATATAGAGAGAGAGATTACATTTTCTTTATCCATTAATCCATCAATGAACACTTAGATTCTTTCTGTATCTTGACTACTGTAAATAAGGCTGCAATAAACATAGAACTGTATATGTCTTTTTGAGTTAGTGTTTCATTTTCTTTGGATAAATACCCAGAAGTGAAATTCCTGGATCATACGGTAGTTCTATATTTAGTTTTCTGAGAACTCTCCATACTGTTTTTATTTCCCATAGTGGCTGCACCAGTCTACATTTCCATCATGCTTTTGAGTGGTATGTTTTCTATATAAATATTTTGGATGTGTGATTTGCAAACATTTTCTCTTATTTATAAATTACTTTTTCATTTTGTTGATGGTTTCTTTGCTGTGCACTCAGTTCTTTTCATTGTCACAGACAAAACTTTAGTCTGCATAATAAACATCTCTCCTTCAGGACACTGCATAGATCCAATATGTCCCCTTCCACTACTGCCACCTCTGCAGTCCATTCTCCACATAACACACAGAAAGGCTCCTATAAAAATGGAAAACCTAGCTTAACATCTACTACTCTCCCTACCAGCACTGAATACAGCTCATGCTTCTTCTTTTGATTTATAAACTCCAGGTAATCGAAATCTGGGCTTCCCAGATGGTGCTAGTCGTAAAGAACCAATCTGCCAGGGCAGGAGAAATAAGAGACACAGGTTGGATCCCTGGGTAAGGAAGATCCCCTGGAGGAGGGCATGGCAACACACTCCAATATTTTTGCCTGGAGAATCCCATGGACAGAGGAGCCTGGTGGGCTACAGTCTATAGGGTTGAGAGCATCAGATACGACTGAAGTGACTTAGCACACAAACATACTTCCCTTTACCACAACCACCTATTATCAATAGATTGGCTTTGTTATGAGCTAGATGAGCAGAGACAAGTTTGATTTAGCAACACTAGTGCACAGTTGTTCTCTTGATTTGAAATATATTCTCCAAATATCATTATGGCTGACTCTTGCATTATTTTGGTCTTATCCGGAGATGCCACGTCTTCTGACAGTCCTTTCCTGCTTACTAAGGCTAGAAACGAATCAATCAGAAAACTAATCAAACTGATCACATGGACCACAGGCTTGTCTAACTCAATGAAACTATGAGCCAAGCTGTATAAGACTACTCAAGATGGACAGAGAGTTCTGACAAAATGTGGCCCCCTGGAGAAGGCAATGGCAAACCACTTCAGTATTCTTGCCTTGAGAACTCCATGAAGAGTAGGAAAAGGCAAAAAGACATGACACTGTGAAAGATGAACTCTCCAGGTTGGAGGGTGCCCAAAATGCTACTGGAGAACAGTGGAGAAATAACTCCAGAAAGGATGAAGAGACAGAGCCAAGGCGAAAACAACACCCAGTTGTGGACGTGACTGGTAAAGGAAGTAAAGTCCGGTGATGTAAAGAACAGTATTGCATAGGAACCTGCAATGTTAGGTCCATGAATCAAGGTAAATTGGAAGTGGTCAAACAGGAGATGGCAAGAGTGAATGTTGACATTTTAGGAATCAGTGAACTAAGATGGACTAGAATGGACAAATTTAATTCAGATGAACATTATATCTACTACTGTGAGCAAGAACCCCTTAGAAGAAATGAAAGAGCCATCATAGTCGACAAAAGAGTCCAAAATGCAGTACTTGGATGCAGTCTCAAAAATGGCAGAGTGATCTCTGTTTCCAAGGCAAACCATTCAACACCATAGTAATCCAAGTCTATGCCGTGATAAGTAATACTGAAGAATCTGAATTTGAACAGTTCTATAAAGACCTACAAGACCTTCTAGAACTAACACCCAAAAAAGAAGTCCTTTTCATTATAGGGGACTGGAATGCCAAAGTAGGAAGTCAAGAGATACCTGGAGTAACAGGAAAATTTGGCCTTGGAGGACAAAATGAAGCAGGACAAAGGCTAATAGAGTTTTGCTAAGAGAATGCACTGGTCATAGCAAACACTGTCTTCCAACAATGCAAGAGAAGACTCTACACACACACATAACCAGATGGTCAGTATCGAATTCAGATTGATTATATTCTTTGCAGCCAAAGATGAAGAAGCTCTATATAGTCACCAAAAATAACACTGGGAGCTGACTGTGGCTCAGATCTTGAACTCCTTATTGCCAAATTCAGACTTAAATTGAAGTAGGGAAAACCACTAGACCATTCAGGTATGACCTAAATCAAATCCCTTACGATTTATACAGTGGAAGTGACAAATAGATCCAAGGGATTAGATCTGATAGACAGAATGCCTGAGGAACTATGGACAGAGGTTCATGACATTGTACAGGAGGCATGGATCAAGACCATCCCCAAAAAAAGCAATGCAAAAAGGCAAAATGGTTGTCTGAGGAAGCCTTACAAGTAGCTGGGAAAAGAAGTGAAAGGCAAAGTAGAAAATGAAAGATATACACATTTGAATGCAGAGTTTCAAAGAATATCACAGAGAGATAAGAAAGCCTTCCTCAGTGATCATTGAAAAGAAATAGAGGAAAACAATAGAATGGGAAAGACTAGAGATCTCTTCAAGAAAATGAGAGATACCAAGGGAACATTTCATGCAAAGATGGGCACAATAAAGGACAGAAATGGTATGGACCCAACAGAAGTAGAAGATACTAAGAAGAGGTGGCAAGAAGACACAGAAGAACTATACAAAAAAAAGATCTTCACAATCCAGATAATCACGATAGTGTGATCACTCACCTAGAGCCAGACATCCTGGAGTGTGAAGTCAAGTGGGCCTTAGGAAGCATCACTACAAACAAAGCTAGTGGAGGTGATGGAATTCCAGTTGAACTATTTCAAATCTTAAAAGATGGTGCTGTGAAAGTGCTGCACTCAATATGCCAGCAAATTTGGAAAACTCAGCAGTGGCCAGAGGACTGGAAAAGGTCAGTTTTCATTCCAATCCCAAACAAAGGCAATGCCAAAGAATGCTCAGACTACTGCAGAATTGCACTCATGTCACATGCTAGCAAAGTAATGGTCAAAATTCTCCAAGCCAGGTCAACAGTACATGAACCATGAACCTCCAGATATTCAAGCTGGATTTAGAAAAGGCAGGGGAATCAGAGATCAAATTGCCAACATCCATTGAAAAATTGAAAAAGCAAGAGAGTTCCAGAAAAATATATACTTCTTCTTTATTGACTACACCAAAGCCTTTGACTATGTGGATCACAAAAAACTTTGGAAAATTCTTCAAGGGTTGGAAATACCAGACCACCTGACTTGCTGCCTGAGACATTCTGTATGCAGGTCAAGAAGAAACAGTTAGAACCAGATATGGAAAAACTGACTGGTTCCAAATTGGGAAAGGAGTATATCAAGGCTCTATATTGTTATCCTGCTTATTTAACTTATATGCAGAGTGCATCAGATGAAATGCTGGGCTGGATGAAGTAAAAACTGGAATCAAGATTGCCAGGAGAAATATCAATAACCTCATATGTGCAGATGACACCACCCTTATGGCATAAAGTGAAGAAGAACTAAAAAGCCTTTTGATGAAAGTGAAAGTGGAGAGCGAAGAAGCTGGCTTAAAACTCAACATTCAAAAAGCTATGATCCTCTCTGAGTGTCCCTCAATGTGGAGAAACTTTTCATCTTTAACCTAGATGTTTTATCATCGGTTCTGTATAGATGGAGAAGTCTGGAGGCTACTGTAAAAATAAAACTGAAAACCAGAAGCAGGAAGCTTAAACCCAAAGCCTGAAAACATTAGAGAACTCTTGAATTCAGGGAACATTAAGCAATAGGAGCTCATCAAATGCCTTCATACCTACACCGAAACCAAGCTCCACCCAAGGGCCAATAAGTTCCAAAACAAGACATACCACCCAAATTCTCCAGCAACACAGGAACACTCCCCTGAGCCTCAATATACAGGCAGCTCAAAATTATCCCAAAACCTTTGATGTCTCATAACCCATTACGGGTCACTCCACTGCACTCCAGAGAGAAGAAACCCAGCTCCACCCACCAAAACTCCAACACAAGCCTCCCTAACCAGGAAACCTTGACAAGCCACTGATAGAACCCCACCCAAAGTGAGGAAGCTCCATAATAAAGAGAACTCCACAAATTATCAGAATATAAAAAGGCCACCCCAAACGCAGCAATATAACCAAGATGAAGAGACAGAGGAATACTCAGCAGGTAAAGGAACAGGAGAGTTGCCCACCAAACCAAACAAAAGAGGAAGAAGTAGGGAATCTACCGGAGAAGGAATTCCGAATATTGATAGTGAAAATGATCCAAAATCTTGAAATCAAAATGGAAACACAGATAAATAGCCTAGAGACAAGGATTGAGAAGATGCAAGAAAGGTTTAACAAGGACCTAGAAGAAATAAAAAAGGGTCAAAATATAATGAATAACACAATAAATGAGATCAGAAACTCACTGGAGGCAACAAATAGTAGAATAACGGAGGCAGAAGATAGGATTAGTGAAATAGAAGATAGAATGGTAGAAATAAATGAATCAGAGAGGAAACAAGAAAAACGAATTAAAAGAAACGAGGACAGTCTCAGAGACCTCCAGGACAATATGAAACGCTCCAACATTCGAATTATAGGAGTCCCAGAAGAAGAAGACAGAAAGAAAGACCATGAGAAAATCCTTGAGGAGATAATAGTTGAAAACTTCCCTAAAATGGGGAAGGAAATAATCACCCAAGTCCAAGAAACACAGAGAGTCCCAAATAGGATAAACCCAAGGCGAAACACCCCAAGACACATATTAATCAAATTAACAAAGATCAAACACAAAGAACAAATATTAAAAGCAGCAAGGGAAAAACAACAAATAACACACAAGGGGATTCCCATAAGGATAACAGCTGATCTGTCAATAGAAACTCTTCAGGCCAGGAGGGAATGGCAAGACATACTTAAAGTGATGAAAGACAATAACCTACAGCCCAGATTACTGTACCCAGCAAGGATCTCATTCAAATACGAAGGAGAAATCAAAAGCTTTACAGACAAGCAAAAGCTGAGAGAATTCAGCACCACCAAACCAGCTCTCCAACAAATTCTAAAGGATATCCTCTAGACAGGAAACACGAAAAGGGTGTATAAACCCGAACCCAAAACAATAAAGTAAATGGCAACGGGATCATACTTATCAATAATTACCTTAAACGTAAATGGGTTGAACACCCCAACCAAAAGACAAAGACTGGCCGAATGGATACAAAAACAAGACCCCTCTATATGCTGCTTACAAGAGACCCACCTCAAAACAAGGGACACATACAGACTGAAAGTGAAGGGCTGGAAAAAGATATACCACGCGAATAGAGACCAAAAGAAAGCAGGAGTGGCAATACTCATATCCGATAAAATAGACTTTAAAACAAAGGCTGTAGAGGAGAACATAGGCAAAACACTCTCAGACATAAATCACAGCAGGATCCTCTATGATCCACCTCCCAGAATGCTGGAAATAAAAGCAAAAATAAACAAATGGGATCTAATTAAAATTAAAAGCTTCTGCACAACAAAGGAAAATATAAGCAAGGTGAAAAGACAGCCTTCTCAATGGGAGAAAATAATAGCAAATGAAGCAACTGACAAACAACTAATCTCAAAAATATACAAGCAACTTATGCAGCTCAACTCCAGAAAAATAAACGACCCAATCAAAAAATGGGCCAAAGAACTAAATAGACATTTCTCCAAAGAAGACATACGGATGGCTAACAAACACATGAAAAGATGCTCAACATCACTCATTATTAGAGAAATGCAAATCAAAACCACAATGAGGTACCACTTCACACCAGTCAGAATGGCTGCGATCCAAAAGTCTGCAAGCAATAAATGCTGGAGAGGGTGTGGAGAAAAGGGAACCCTCCTACACTGTTGGTGGGAATGCAAACTAGTACAGCCACTATGGAGAACAGTGTGGAGATTCCTTAAAAAATTGCAAATAGAACTACCTTATGACCCAGCAATCCCACTGCTGGGCATACACACCGAGGAAACCAGAATTGAAAGAGACACATGTACCCCAATGTTCATCGCAGCACTGTTTATAATAGCCAGGACATGGAAACAACCTAGATGTCCATCAGCAGATGAATGGATAAGAAAGCTGTGGTACATATACACAATGGAATATTACTCAGCCATTAAAAAGAATTCATTTGAATCAGTTCTGATGAGATGGATGAAACTGTAGCCGATTATACAGAGTGAAGTAAGCCAGAAAGAAAAACACCAATACAGTATACTAACACATATATATGGAATTTAGGAAGATGGCAATGACGACCCTGTATGCAAGACAGGGAAAGAGACACAGATGTGTATAACGGACTTTTGGACTCAGAGGGAGAGGGAGAGGGTGGGATGATTTGGGAGAATGACATTCTAACATGTATACTATCATGTGAATTGAATCGCCAGTCTATGTCTGACGCAGGATGCAGCATGCTTGGGGCTGGTGCATGGGGATGACCCAGAAAGATGTTCTGGGGAGGGAGGTGGGAGGGGGGTTCATGTTTGGGAATGCATGTAAGAATTAAAGATTTTTAAAAAAATAAAAAACTAAAAAAAAAAACAAAAAAAAAACAAACAAAAAAAAATAAAACAAAGGCTGTGAAAAGAGACAAAGAAGGCCACTACATAATGATCAAAGGAACAATCCAAGAAGAAGATATAACAATTATAAATATATATGCGCCCAATATAGGAGCACCACAATATGTAAGACAAATGCTAACAAGTATGAAAGGGGAAATCAACAATAACACAATAATAGTGGGAGACTTTAATACCCCACTCACACCTATGGACAGATCCACTAAACAGAAAATTAACAAAGAAACGCAAACTTTAAATGATACATTAGATCAGTTAGACCTAATTGATATCTATAGGACATTTCACCCCAAAACAACGAATTTCACCTTTTTTTCAAGTGCTCATGGAACCTTCTCCAGGATAGATCACATCCTGGGCCATAAATCTAAACTTGATAAATTCAAGAAAATCGAAATCATTCCAAGCATCTTTTCTGACCATAATGCATTAAGATTAGATCTCAATTACAGGAGAAAAACTATTAAAAATTCCAACATATGGAGGTTGAACAACACACTTCTGAATAACCAACAAATCACAGAAGAAATCAAAAAAGAAATCAAAATATGCATAGAAACTAATGAAAATGAAAACACAACAACCCAAAACCTGTGGGACACTATAAAAGCAGTGCTAAGAGGAAAGTTCATAGCAATACAGGCATACCTCAAGAAACAAGAAAAAAGTCAAATAAACAACCTAACTCTACAACTAAAGCAACTAGAAAAGGAAGAGTTGGAGAACCCCAGAGTTAGTAGAAGGAAAGAAATCTTAAAAATTAGGGCAGAAATACATGCAAAAGAAACAAAAGAGACCATAGCAAAAATCAACAAAGCCAAAAGCTGGTTCTTTGAAAGGATAAATAAAATTGACAAACCATTAGCCAGACTCATCAAGAAGCAAAGAGAGAAAAATCAAATCAATAAAATTAGAAATGAAAATGGAGAGATCACAACAGACAACACAGAAATACAAAGGATCATAAGAGACTACTATCAGCAGTTGTATGCCAATAAAATGGACAACGTGGAAGAAATGGACAAATTCTTAGAAAAGTACAATTTTCCAAAACTGAACCAGGAAGAAATAGAAAATCTTAACAGACCCATCACAAGCACGGAAATTGATACTGTAATCAGAAATCTTCCAGCAAACAAAAGCCCAGGTCCAGATGGCTTCACAGCTGAATTCTACCAAAAATTTCGAGAAGAGCTAACACCTATCCTCCTCAAACTCTTCCAGAAAATTGCAGAGGAAGGTAAACTTCCAAACTCATTCTATGAGGCCACCATCACCCTAATACCAAAAACTGACAAAGATGTCACAAAAAAAGAAAACTACAGGCCAATATCTCTGATGAACATAGATGCAAAAATCCTCAGCAAAATTCTAGCAATCAGAATCCAACAACACATTAAAAAGATCATACACCATGACCAAGTGGGCTTTATCCCAGGGATGCAAGGATTCTTCAATATCCGCAAATCAATCAATGTAATTCACCACATTAACAAATTGAAAAATAAAAACCATATGATTATCTCAATAGATGCAGAGAAGGCCTTTGACAAAATTCAACATCCATTTATGATAAAAACTCTCCAGAAAGCAGGAATAGAAGGAACATACCTCAACATAATAAAAGCTATCTATGACAAACCCACAGCAAACATTATCCTCAATGGTGAAAAATTAAAAGCATTTCCCCTAAAGTCAGGAACAAGACAAGGGTGTCCACTTTCACCGCTACTATTCAACATAGTTCTGGAAGTTTTGGCCACAGCAATCAGAGCAGAAAAAGAAATAAAAGGAATCCAAATTGGAAAAGAAGAAGTAAAACTCTCACTGTTTGCAGATGACATGATCCTCTACATGGAAAACTCTAAAGACTCCACCAGAAAATTACTAGAGCTAATCAATGAATATAGTAAAGTTGCAGGATATAAAATCAACACACAGAAATCCCTTGCATTCCTATACACGAATAATGAGAAAGTAGAAAAAGAAATTAAGGAAACAATTCCATTCACCATTGCAACGAAAAGAATAAAATACTTAGGAATATATCTACCTAAAGAAACTAAAGACCTATATATAGAAAACTATAAAACACTGATGAAAGAAATCAAAGAGGACACTAATAGATGGAGAAATATACCATGTTCATGGATTGGAAGAATCAATGTAGTGAAAATGAGTATACTACCCAAAGCAATTTACAAATTCAATGCAATCCCTATCAAACTACCAGCCACATTTTTCACAGAACTAGAACAAATAATTTCAAGATTTGTATGGAAATACAAAAAACCTCGAATAGCCAAAGCAATCTTGAGAAAGAAGAATGGAACTGGAGGAATCAACTTGCCTGACTTCAGGCTCTACTACAAAGCCACAGTCATCAAGACAGTATGGTACTGGCACAAAGACAGACATATAGATCAATGGAACAAAATAGAAAGCCCAGAGATAAATCCACACACATATGGACACCTTATCTTTGACAAAGGAGGCAAGAATATACAATGGAGTAAAGACAATCTCTTTAACAAGTGGTGCTGGGAAAACTGGTCAACCACTTGTAAAAGAATGAAACTAGATCACTTTCTAACACCACACACAAAAATAAACTCAAAATGGATTAAAGATCTAAATGTAAGATCAGAAACTATAAAACTCCTAGAGGAGAATATAGGCAAAACACTCTCAGACATAAATCACAGCAGGATCCTCTATGATCCACCTCCCAGAATACTGGAAATAAAAGCAAAAATAAACAAATGGGATCTAATTAAAATTAAAAGCTTCTGCACAACAAAGGAAAATATAAGCAAGGTGAAAAGACAGCCTTCTCAATGGGAGAAAATAATAGCAAATGAAGCAACTGACAAACAACTAATCTCAAAAATATACAAGCAACTTATGCAGCTCAATTCCAGAAAAATAAACGACCCAATCAAAAAATGGGCCAAAGAACTAAATAGACATTTCTCCAAAGAAGACATACGGATGGCTAACAAACACATGAAAAGATGCTCAACATCACTCATTATTAGAGAAATGCAAATCAAAACCACAATGAGGTACCACTTCACACCAGTCAGAATGGCTGCGATCCAAAAGTCTGCAAGCAATAAATGCTGGAGAGGGTGTGGAGAAAAGGGAACCCTCCTACACTGTTGGTGGGAATGCAAACTAGTACAGCCACTATGGAGAACAGTGTGGAGATTCCTTAAAAAATTGCAAATAGAACTACCTTATGACCCAGCAATCCCACTGCTGGGCATACACACCGAGGAAACCAGAATTGAAAGAGACACATGTACCCCAATGTTCATCGCAGCACTGTTTATAATAGCCAGGACATGGAAACAACCTAGATGTCCATCAGCAGATGAATGGATAAGAAAGCTGTGGTACATATACACAATGGAATATTACTCAGCCGTTAAAAAGAATTCATTTGAATCAGTTCTGATGAGATGGATGAAACTGGAGCCGATTATACAGAGTGAAGTAAGCCAGAAAGAAAAACACCAATACAGTATACTAACACATATATATGGAATTTAGGAAGATGGCAATGACGACCCTGTATGCAAGACAGGGAAAGAGACACAGATGTGTATAACGGACTTTTGGATTCAGAGGGAGAGGGAGAGGGTGGGATGATTTGGGAGAATGACATTCTAACATGTATACTATCATGTGAATTGAATCGCCAGTCTATGTCTGACGCAGGATGCAGCATGCTTGGGGCTGGTGCATGGGGATGACCCAGAAAGATGTTATGGGGAGGGAGGTGGGAGGGGGGTTCATGTTTGGGAATGCATGTAAGAATTAAAGATTTTAAAATTTAAAAAATAAAAAACTAAAATTAAAAAAAAAAAAGCTATGATCATGGCATCCAGTCTCATCATTTCATGGCAAATAGATGGGGATACAATAGAAAGAGTGAGAGACTTTATTTTGGGGGGCTCCAAAATCACTGTAGATGGTGAGGGCAGCCATGAAATTAACAGACACCTGCTCTTTGGAAGAAAAATTATGACCAACCTAGACAGCATATTAAAAAGCAGAGACAGTACTTTGCCAACAAAGGTCAATCTAGTCAAAGCAGCCATGTATGGATGTGAGAGCTGGACCATAAAGAAAGCTGAGCACTGAAAAACTGATGCTTTTGAACTGTGGTGTTGGAGAAGACTCTTGAGAGTCACTTGGTCTGCAAGGAGATCAAACCAGTCAATCCTAAAGGAAATCAGTCCCGAATATTCATTAGATGGACTGAAGCTGAAGCTCCAATATTTTGGCCACCTGATGTGAAGAACTGACTCATTTGAAAAGACCCTGATTCTGGGAAAGATTAAAGGCAGGAGGAGAAGGGGATAACAGGATGAGATGGTTGGATGGCATCATCAACTCAATGGACATGAGTTTGAGCAGCTCCAAGAGTTGGTGATGGACAGGGAAGCCTGCGTGCTGCAGTCTATGGGATCGCAAAGAGTCGGACACAACTGAGCGACTGAACTGAACTGAAGGCTAGAACAATAATCTCCCCTAATGTCATTCTCTATCAGCCCATTCTATTTTATCTTCTTTGTAACACCTTTACATTCCCCCCCCACATTTTTCTTATTTACTTGTTCATAAAGCACAGTTGTCATTCTGTAATCGTGGGGAATTAGTTCCAGTTCTCCTGGATACCAAAATCTGCAGATACTCAAGTGCCTTATATAACCTGTTTCAGTATTTGCATATAACCTATGCAATCTTCCTGAATTCTTCAAATCATTTCTAGATTATTTTTAATACCTACTACAATGTAAACAACTATATAATAAAATAATGCAAATACTATATAAATAGTTGTGTGTACAATATAAATGTTATGTAAACAATTTCTAAACGGTGGCAAATTTTTCTTTTTGAAGTTTCTGGAATTAAAAAAAATATTTTTGATCTCCAATTGTTTGAATCCACAAATGTGGAAACATTGGATATGGATAACATGCTTTAATTACTAGTGTCTCCTACTAAAACAAATCTCCCCACGTAGTGAATTGCTAATGAATCCACTTGCCAATGCAGGAGACACAAGAGATGCGGGTTCAATTCCTGGGTTTGGAAGATACCCTGGAGAAGGAAATGGCAACCCACTCCACTATTCTTGCCTAGAAAATTCCATGGTCAGTGAAGCCTGGAAGCTACAGTTTACAGGATCTCAGAGAGTTGGACACAACTATGCATGCACACATACATGCAGCTAAAATGAAAGCTCTTCAAGGACAAGAACTCTTTTTATTTTGTCCACACCTGTTGTCTTAGAGCCTAGAAAAGACCCTGCCTAACAGTTGGTTTGTGTTCAACAAAATATTTTTGCACTCTTGTGGGCAAGTATGTGTGTGTGTGAATCTGGGCTCTGAAAAGAATGGAGAAAGAAAGTTTCAGGGACAGAGAAGAAAGAAGAGTTGTTGGACAAGAATGTCACAAGGTGATCAAACGATGCAGGAATATCAGGAAATAAAATTTATATATTCTCTCTCTGAAGAGAGATATATATATATTCTTTTTATGTCTTTATATTAATTTATATATATCATATATTTTTTCATCTATCTACACACATACATATTATACACACCCAGAGAAAAGTAGGGTTGAAATGGCTGTTTAATATAGCCAAAGAGATGTCTATGGAATATACTAAGGACACATGTGAATTTTGCTGGAAAATAGGAATATGTTTCAACGTGCAGTAGAGAGCCATTTTGAGTTCTTGAATATAGGAAAGGGTGGAGTCACAAGAGGAGTTTCTACTAAAGACTAACAAATGGATTCAGGGACTTTTTATTATTATTCCAATGGCACTATAATATTAACCAAAATGTCAGACTCTGAAGTTACATATGCCAGGATTTGAATTTTGTCCCTTCCACTGAAGACTGCAAATAAAGACAAGTTACTTTACCTCTCTAAGCCTTAGTCTCCTTATTTTTTATGTGTAGGAAAAAAATAACATCTACTACATAGAGTAGTTGCAGGAGTAAAATAATATGTGTAAAAAGTATTCCCTGATAGCTGAGCTTCCCTGATAGCTCAGTTGGTAAAGAATCAGGCTGCAATGCAGGCAACACCAGTTTGATTGCTGGGTTGGGAAGATCCACTAGAGAAGGGAGAGACTACCAATTCTAAAATTCCTGGGCTTCCCTGGTGACTTAGCTGGTAAAGAATCTGCCTACAATGCGGGAGACCTGGGTTCAATCTCTGGGTTGGGAAGATTCTCCAGAGAAGAAAAGTTACCCATGCCAGTATTCTGGCCTGGAGAATTCCATGGACTGTATAGTCCATGGGTTGCAAAGAGTTGGACACAACTGAGTGACTTAAAAAAAAGTATTTAGCAGAGATTCTAGCACTTAGTAAATATTCAGAGGAAGATAACTATTCCTATATGAAAACAATATTTTAGGGCATCTACTTTGGTAGGTGGAACAGAAAGAAAATATTTGAGCTAAGAGCAATTAAAAATATTTTTCTTTTAGAAATCTGGACATGGGGCTTAAAGTGTTTGTCTGGATGTTGGATATTGAAAATGGAAAACAAATGATGGGATTCAGAAATAGTGTGAAACTAAAAACAACTGGTCAAGATTCAAGCTAAATTTTGAAAGCCTAGTAGTGATGCCATTAGCTGAAATGGAAAATCTGAGAATGTTTAGATTATGAATTATCATGAAAGTGTTTGTCACCATTGTGTTGCTTAGATTAAGATGTTCTGGAAGAGCTGACTTTGAAATGCATCACCAATTTACAAATAAAGGTATTAACCAAAAAAAAATACTTTTAGAGTCTTATTCCATGTACTGTTATTTGAAGAACTGAGAAGCAATTCTCTCTGCCTTGTCAAAATCCAGTGCTATAGAAAATGGTGACAGTTCTTGGAAACTTCTGCACAAATTCTTTGATTAGATATTTTAGGTCTGCTTCTTTCATTTGGTCAAGATTTACACTAGCCAGTCAGTATAAAGACTGGAAATTTTGTTTATATAATTTGTTTCAAATCTGATTTATTTCTGAAATCATAAAAACACTGAAGGAATTTTATATCCATTACCTGAGAAATTTTATATTTAAAATTCTATTCCTATTTATTAGCATAAAGGGTTATTTTATAGTAATGTGTCTTTTTTTAAAAACATGCAAAGTCAGGGTAAAAGGACAATTTATTTATATGTAATTCTGACAAATTATCCCCCTCTGATCTTTATCATATTCCTATAATTTTCAAAGTAAGTTTCTACTTTATGTCAATCTTGCAACATGGAAATGAGTTTTGATTGGTTAGGACATATTAACCTACAGTAACAAATAGCTTCTCAAATTTCAGTGGATTACATGTTAACAACTTCTAGGGCTAATATTTAGGTTGGCAGGATGATTCTTTTATACCCAATCATTCAGGAACTCAGGTCAATGGCAACTCTGTCACCTTCAACCCATGGTTTCTAGAACTATTCTGATATCATTTTTCCAAAAAGACATACACATCTGTCAACAGGCACATGAAAAGATGCTCAACATCACTAATCATCAGGAAAATGTAAATTAAAACCACTGTGAGGTATCACCTCACACCTGCCACAATGGCTATTATCAAGAGGACAACTATTGAGTATTGGCAAGGATGTGCAGAAATAGCAGCCCTTGTGCACTGTTGGTGGAAATGTAATTTGGTGCAGCCACTGTGGAAACTAGTATGGAGGATTCTCAAAAATGTAAAAATAGAACTATCATATGATCCAGGAATTCCAGTTCTGGGCATTTATCCAAAGAAAATAAAAACACTAATTTGAAATGATACATGCAACCTTCTGTTCATTGCAGCATTATTTACATATACTAAATAAAGAGCAATAAATTTATAATAAGAGCAAATATTTATGTTGATAAATAATTATATATAACATGTAAATAATATATATATAATGGAATGTTGTTGTTTATATGCTAAGTCGTGTCTGATTCTTTTGTGACCCCATATACTGTGGCCTGCCAGGCTTCTCTGTCCATGGGATTCTCAAGGGAAGAATACTAAAGTAGGTTTGCAGGCCCCCCTTCAGGTAAGTGATGCCAGTCAAAGACCAATATTATACGATCTCATATGAGAAATCTAAAAAACCAAAACAAATGAATAAACATAACTAAACAGAAACAGAGGACATAAATACAGAGAATAAATAGGTGTTTGTCAGAGGAGAGGAGGCCAGGTGGTAGGAGTGAAATAAGTGAGGGAGATTAACAGGTACAAACTTCTGTTATGAAAGAAATGAGTCACGTGTCTCTTTCTTTCATTTGTTTTTGTCAGTAAAATAACTCTTCTTCCACTCTTTGCCTCTTTGAACTGGGAGCAAAAATCTAATCTATAGCTTAACATTCCCAGTATTAGAAAGTTAAGCCAGATTCTGGAATGAGGACTGTGTCAGCAACCTCCAGAGACCTTGGATATAGCTGAAGTTCTTTTAGACTCTCCAGAGAAGTATTTCTTTTCATTTACCTCTAATCAAATTACCTCTCCTCAAGCACCAGTATTTGAGATAAATTTTTTATAAAATTACTATGACAGTCATAAAAAATGATGTAAGACACACACCACAACTTGAATGGGTCTTGAAGACATTATGCTAGATTAGAGAAGCCACAAAAGTCTACATATTATAATTTCATTTATATAAAAGGTCCAGCACAGGGAAATTTATAGAGAATGGAAGTAGATTAGTGGTTGTTTAGGGAAGTAAGCAGGGAATGAGGGGTGGTAAGTAGAAGGGTAATAGCTAAAGGTCTTTCTTTCTGAGGTGATGAAAGTGCTCTAAAATAGATCGAGGTGTTGGTTGCACATACTAGTTCATATGTTGGTCACATGTGAGTATACTAAAAACTACTGAATTGTATGCTTCAAATTAGAGAATTGTAATGTGAATTATATCTCACTAAAACTATTTAAAGAAACAAAATATTTATCAGATATTCTCTGTGGGAAAGATATTGAGCTATGTATAAAGTGTTAATTCATTCAATGGATTATTCTGCAATTATTTTTAAAAGTATTATTTTGAAGCCTATATGATAATCTAAAAATGCATTTATGATTTTTTCTTTATTTTTTAGTTTAGTAACTTGAATTTTTTTAATCTGGAAAGACTATTTTTAATGAATTTCAGACATATAGGATAAAATGATGGATACTCATGTGCCCATCACCCAAATTAAGAAACAAAAATCAAAAACACAGATGAAGTCCCTTTTGAAATTCCTGAGATAGTTCAATGTCTTTAAAATCCTAGCTAGGCAGACTTCACATAGGGCATGTCTTGGTTTGGGCTGCTATCACATAGTATCAAACACTGGGTGGCTTTTATATAACAGAAATTTATTTCTCATAGTGCTGGGGGTAGGGGAGTTCAAGATCAAGGTGCCTGTACAATCAGTGTCTAGTGAGGGCCTTCTTCCAGGTTCATAGGTGGCAGTCGCCTCTTCTCACTATATTCTCACTAGATGGAATGGATGAGGGAGCCCTTTGGGTTTTCTTTTAAAAGAGCACTAATCCCATTCTTTTGTTGTTCTTTAAATTTTATTTTTAACCGGAGGATAATTACTTTACAATATTGGATGGTTTTGGCCATATGTCAATATGAATCTGTCACAGGCATAAACATGTCCCCTTCCTCTTAAAAACTCCTTACTGCCTCCCTCCCCTTCCCACTCCTCTAAGTTGTCACAGAACACTGGCTTTGGGTTCCCTGCATCATACAGCAAATTACCACTGCCCCACGTCAGGGGCGGTGGCCGAGAGGAGATACCACACGCCTGAGGTCAGGAGAGGCAGCTGAGAGGTGCTACCCCAAGTCCAAGGAGCAGTGGCTGTGTGGGCGCAGGAGGGCCAAGTGGAGCTACTCTACGTTCAAGGTCAGGAGGGGCGGCCGTGAGGAGATACCCCTCGTCCAAGGTAAGAGAAACCCAAATAAGACTGTAGGTGTTATGAGAGGGCATCAGAGGGCAGACACACTGAAACCATAATCACAGAAAACTAGCCAATCTGATCACACAGACCACAACCTTGGCTAACTCAATGAGACTAAGTCATGTCGTGCGGGGCCACCCAAGATGGGAGGATCGTGAATGAGAGGTCTGACAGAATGTGATCCACTGGAGAAGGGAATGGCAAACCACTTCAGTATTCTTGCCTTAAGAACCCCATGAAGAGTATGAAAAGGCAAAATGATAGGATATTGAAAAGGGAACTCCCCGGGTCGGTAGGTGCCCAATATGCTCCTGGAGATCAGTGGAGAAATAACTCCAGAAAGAATGAAGGGATGGAGCCAAAGCAAAAACAATACCCAGCTGTGGATGTGAGAGGTGATAGAAGCAAGATCTGATGCTGTAAAGAGCAATATTGCATAGGAACCTGGAATGTCAGGTCAACGAATGAAGGCAAATTGTAAGTGGTCAAACAGGATATGGGAAGAGTGAACATCAACATTCTAGGAATCAGCGAACTAAAATGGACTGTAATGGGTGAATTTAACTCAGATGACCATTATATCTACTACTGCAGGCAGGAATCCCTTAGAAGAAATGGAGTAGCCATCATGGTCAACAAAAGAGTCTGAAATGCAGTACTTGGATGCAATACAAAAAATGACAAAATGATCTCTGTTCGTCTCCAAGGCAAACCATTCAATATCACAGTTATACAAGTCTATGCCCCAACCAGTAACGCTGAAGAAGCTGAAATTGAATGGTTCTATGAAGACCTACAAGACCTTTTAGAACTAACACCCAAAAAAGATGTCCTTTTCATTATAGGGGACTGGAATGCAAAAGTAGGAAGTCAAGAAACACCTGGAGTAACAGGCAAATTTGGCCTTGGTGTATGGAATGAAGCAGGGCAAAGGCTAATAGAGTTTTGCCAAGAGAACGCACTGGTCATAGCAAATACCCTTTTTCAACAACACAAGAGAAGACTCTATACATGGACATTACCAGATGGTCAACACTGAAATCAGATTGATTATATTCTTTGCAGTCAAAGATGGAGAAGCTCTATACAATTAGCAAAAACAAGACCAGGAGCTGACTGTGGCTCAGATTATGAACTCCTTATTGTCAAATTCAGACTTAAATTGAAGAAAATGGGGAAAACCATGAGACCAATCAGGTATGACCTAAATCAAATCCATTATGATTATACAGTGGAAGCAAGAAAAATATTTAAGGCACTAGATCTGATAGACAGAGTGCCTGATGAACTATGGATGGAGGTTTGTTACATTGTACAGAAGAAAGGGATCAAGACCATCACCACAGAAAAGAAATGCTAAAAAGCAAAATGGCTGTCTGGGGAGGCCTTGTAAATAGCTGTGAAAAGAAGAGAAGCGAAAGCAAAGGAGAAAAGAAAAGATATACACATTTGAATGCAGAGTTCCAAAGAATAGCAAGGAGTGATAAGAAAGCCTTCCTCAGCAATCAATATAAAGAAATAGAGGAAAATGACAGAATGGGAAAGACTGTACTGAATGGGAAAAGGAAAAGTATCCTTTTCATGCAAAGTTGGGCTCGATAAAGGACAGAAATGGTATGGACCTAACAGAAGAAGAAGATACTAAGAAGAGGTGGCAAAAATACACAGAAGAACTGTACAAAAAAGAGCTTCATGACCCAGATAATCACGATGGTGTGATCACTCACCTAGAGCCAGACATAATAGAATGTGAAGTCAAGTGGGCCTTAGGAAGCATCACTACGAACAAAGCTAGTGGAGGTGATGGAATTCCAGTTGAGCTATTTCAAATCCTGAAAGCTGATGCTGTGAAAGTGCTGCACTCAATATGCCAGCAAATTTGGAAAACTCAGCAGTGGCCACAGGACTGGAAAAAGTCAGTTTTCATTCCAATCCCAAACAAAGGCAATGCCAAAGAATGCTCAAACTACCGCACAATTGCACTCATCTCACATGCTAGTAAAGGATTGCTCAAAATTCTCCAAGACAGGCTTCAGCAGTACGTGAACTGTGAACTTCCAGATGTTCAAGCTGGTTTTAGAAAAGGCAGAGGAACCAGAGATCAAATTGCCAACATCTGCTGGATCATGGAAAAAGCAAGAGAGTTCCAGAAAAACATCTATTTCTGCTTTATTGACTGTGCCAAAGCCTTTGACTGTGTGGATCACAATAAACTGTGGAAAATTCTGAAAGAGATGAGAATACCAGACCACCTGACCTGCCTCTTGAGAAACCTATATGCAGGTCAGGAAGCAACAGTTAGAACTGGACATGGAACAACAGACTGGTTCCAAATAGGAAAAGGAGTACATCAAGGCTGTATATTGTCACCCTGCTTATTTAACTTATACGCAGAGTACATCATGAGACACGCTGGGCTGGAAGAAGCAGAAGCTGGAATCAAGATTGCAGATGATACCACCCTTATGGAGAAAGTGAAGAGGATCTAAAGAGCCTCTTAATGAAAGTGAAAAGAGGACAGGTAAAATGTTGACTTAAAGCTCAACATTCAGAAAACGAAGATCATGGCATCTGGCCCGATCACTTCATGGGAAATGGATGGGGAAATGGTGGAAACAGTGTCAGACTTTATTTTAGGGGGCTCCAAAATCACTGCAGATGGTGACTGCAGCCATGAAATTAAAAGACGCTTACTTCTTGGAAGGAAACTTATGGCCAAACTAGATAACATATTGAAAAACAGAGATATTACTTTGCCAACAAAGGTCTGTCTAGTCAGGGCTATGGTTTTTCCAGTGGTCATGTATGGATGTGAGAGTTTGCCGGAGTCCAGCTCCAGCAGCCAGGGAATCAGCCTGAAGGGGTGAGCGGTGTCGGCGGATGATGATGTAGCCTCTGACTCATAGTATGGAACTACATGTTTATTTCAAGCTTCAGGTTTTCTTTTATATTTTGACAAAAGCATTAGGTCAGAGGTTTGACATTTTTAGTTTCCCCCACCCAGATTTACTGTCTCCAGAAATCATTGTTGCCCTACAAACAGAGTTCCTGCTTCAGGGATTCTCTCAGAATCGGCTTTACTATCTATTATCTACTTTCTCTTATGTGTCCTACACTTAATTTGTGATTACATTGTAACTCATGCTACATTCCTCAGTTTATTTCTTATCTTTCTAAATCATGTTTGCCCCTAGCATCTTAAGATCACTATCTCCTTAAAAGGCTTCTTGCTATTCTTAATTATTCCTAAACCCTAAGCATTTGATTTCTCCTTCAAACCTGAATGTGATCCTTGCTGGATAGAGTAATCTTGGTTGTAGGTTTTCCCCTTTAAGTATATCCTGCCATTCCCTTCTGGCCTGCAGAGTTTCTATTGAAAGATCAGCTGTCAGTCTTATGGAGATCCTTTTGTATGTTATTTTTTGCTTTTCCCTTGCTACTTTTAGTATTGTGTGTGTGTGTGTTTAATTTTTGTTAGTTTGATTAGTATGTGTCTTGGTGTGCTTCTTCTTGGGTTTATCTTATATGTAACTCTCTGGGCTTCTTGGACTTGGTGGCTATTTCCCTATCCCATATTTAGGAAGATTTTCACTATAATCTCTTCAAATATTTTCTCGTGCCCTTTTGTCTTCTTCTCTGAGACTCCTATGATTCAAATGTTGGGGATGCTTAATATTGTCCCAGAGGTCTCTGAGACTCTACTCGTTACTTTGTATTCTTTATTGTGCTCTGCTTCAGTTATTTCGACCATTCTATATTACAGCTCACCTATCCATTCTTCTGCCTCATTTACTCTACTGTTGGTTCTCTCCAGTTCAGTTCAGCCAGAGTCATGTCCGACTCTTTGTGACCCAATGGACTATAGCATGCCAGGTTTCCCTGTCTATCATCAATTTCCAGAGCTTGCTCAAACTCATGTCCATCAAGTCAGTGATGCCATCCAACTATCTCATTCTCTGTTGTCCCCTTCTCCTCCTGCCTTCAATCTTTTCCAGCATCAGGGTCTTTTCCAATGGGTCAGTCCTTCATATCAGATGGCCAAAGTATTGGAGTTTCAGCTTCAGCAACAGTCCTTCCAATGAATATTCAGGACTGATTTCCTTTAGGATGGACTTGCTTAATCTCCGTGCACTCCAAGGGACTCTCAAGAGCCTTTGCCAACACCACAGTTCAAAAGCATCAAAAAGGAGACCCCAAACACAATATACTGTTTCTCTCCAGTGTATTTTTAACCTCAGTCTTGCATTTTTCATTGTTCATTGTTTATTCTTTAATTTTTCTAGGTTATTCCTAAACATTTCTTGCATCTTCTCCATCCATGCCTCCAGTCTATTTATCCATGCTTCTATTTTATTTTCAATATTTGGATCATCTTTACTATCATTCCTCTGAACTCTTTTTCAGTTAGACTGCCTATTTCCTCTTTGCTTGGTCTTCTGGGTTTTTGTGACATTCCTTCATCTGCTGCATATTTCTCTGTCTTTTCATTTTAATTTACTGTGTTTGGGTGTCTCCTTTCTGTTTGCTGGAAGGTCATAGTTCCTCTTAGTTGTGGAGTCTGCTCCCTATGGGTGTGGTTAGGCCAATGCCTTATGAAGGTTTCCTGGTTGGGGAGACGTGCCTGTGTTCTGGTGGATGGAGCTGGTTCCAATCTTTCTGAAGAGCAGTGCCATGTCCAGTCATGTGTTTGGGGTTGTCTATGGGTTCAGTACAGCTTTGGGCAGCCTGTCCACTAATGTGCAGGGTTGTGTTCCTGTTTTCCTGAAGGATTGGCCTGGGGCAGCTGGCACTGGAGCTTGCTGCCTTTTGGGTGGGGCTTGGTCTTAGCTTGAGATGGATATTTTGGGAAGGGCTCTTGCCTATTCATGTTACATGGGGTCAGGTGTTCCAAATTCCTGAAGTCGAGGCTCTTTCCTCTACTGTTCAGGCCCAACCCCTACTGTAGCATCAAGACTTCACAGGCCACACAGCACAGAAGACAAAACCCCAGACAAACAGTGAAATGAATCTCAATATCCAAGAATACCCAAAGAGGTTCACACACTTATAAAGAAAAGAGAGAAGGAGAGAAAAAGGGGGAAAAAGATAATAAAAGAGGGGTCAAAGAGAAGAGTAATAATCAAATCAGACCAATAATCAACTCCTAAGTGAAAATGGATACTAAATATTAGACTCTCAATCATAGAAAATTATAAACAAAAGATCAAAAACCAAAGACATGGAAAAAAATTAGACTCTCAAAGATGCAAAATCAAAAACAAAATATCTAATCATGAGATTTATTTTAAAAATAAGATGTTTTCTTAAAGTAGGAAGAAGTAGGTTATACAAAATAAAAATTAAAGGAGTAATAAAGAAGCATATTAGGACAATATGAGTAAAAAAGGAAAAAAAGTGGAGGGACTATGTATAGATTTGTAGTGAAAGAAATGTCCAAGTGATCCCTGTTTTCTATATTTGCCTACTCAGAAAGTACTCCCATATATTTAGGAAGGTTTCTGGACCTCTTGTGGGCAGTGTGGGTTCAGCTAAGACTCAGGACTTCCCTTGCTCCAGCTTGTGCATTCATGCATGCAAAGTCACTTCAGTTGTGTCCAACTCTTTGTGACCCTCCAGCCGATAGCCCACCAGGCTCCTTTCTCCATGGGATTCTCCAGGCAAGAATACTGGAGTGGGTTTTCACACCCTTCTCCAGGGGGTCTTCCCAACTCATGGATCGAACCCACATCTCCTATGGCTCCTGTATTGCAGGCAGATTCTTTACTACTGAGCCACAGGGGAAGCCCCACTCCAGCTTATACTGGTTCTCAAAGTCTACAGTTGCCCCTAAAGCACGCAGATTCAGGCTAATTGTGGGAATTTAAACCTGTCACTTTCAGGGCGTTTTCCCCTTCTTTACTTTGCTCATGCAACCCCTGGTGTTTTGCTTAGGTTTGGATGCCAGTTCTGTTTTAAGTCTCTCTCCGGTGTTGGTTCTCTGCCCAGACACCAGGGGGCAAATGTTGCTGTTTATCAGGGCTTACTTGCTAGTTGAAGTTGAATGGTTCTATGAAGACCTACAAGAACTTCTAGAACTGACAACAAAAAAAAAGATGTCCTCTTCATTATAGGGAACTGGGATGCAAAAGTAGGAAGTCAAGAGATACCTGGAGAAACAGGCAAATTTGGCCTTGGAGTACAAAATGAAGCAGGGCAAACCCTAATAGAGTTGTGCCAAGAGAACACACTGCTCATAACAAACACCCCCTTCCAACAACACAAGAGAAGACTCTACACGTGGACATCACCAGATGGTCAACACCAAAGTAATACTGATTATATTCTTTGCAGCCAAAGATGGAGAATCTCTATACAGTCAGCAAAAACACGACTGGGAGCTGACTGTGGCTCGATCATGAATTCTTTATTGCCGAATTCAGATGTAAATTGAAGAAAGTAAGGAAAACTACTAGACCATTCAGGTATGACCTAAATCAAATCCCTTATGATTATACAGTGGAAATGAGAAATAGATTCAAAGGATTAGATCTGTTAGACAGAGTACCTGAAGAACTATGGACGGAGGTTTGTGACATTGTACAGGAGGCAGGGATCAATACCATCCCCAAGAAAAAGAAGTGCAAAAAGGGAAAATGGTTGTCTGAGGAGGCCTTAAAAATAGCTGTGGAAAGAAGAGAAGCAAAAAGCATGGGAGAAAATGAAAGATATACACATTTGAATGCAGATTTCCAAAGAATAGCACAGAGAGATAAGAAAACTTTCCTCAGTGATCAATGCAAAGAAATAGAGGAAAACAATAGAATGGGAAAGACTAGAGATCTCTTCAAGAAAATTAGAGACACCAAGGGAACATTTCTTGCAAAGATGGGTACACTAAAGGACAGAAATGGTATGGACCTAACAGAAGCAGAAGATATTAAGAAAGGTGGCAAGAATACACAGAAGAACTATACAAAAAAGATCTTCACGACCCAGATAATCACGATAGTGTGATCACTCACCTAGAGCCAGACATCCTGGAATGCGAAGTCAGGTGGGCTTTAGGAAACATCATTACAAACAAACCTAGTGGAGGTGATGGAATTCCAGTTGAACTATTTCAAATCCTGAAAGATGATGCTATGAAAATGCTGCACTCAATATGTCAGCAAATTTGGAAACCTCAGAAGTGGCTACAGGACGTCTTTTCAAGGTTCTTACTATAATACTTCAGTTACATTTTGCAGAGTAACTGGTGAGAAGAAATGGTTTCCCAGAACTATTAATTCTGAGTGGCTGTTGATTTGATACAGTTTGCAAGACAAAGCTACTCAGGTGTTTTTCTTGGTTTAAGATCATTACCAACCTGAAGTAACTCTAATTTTCTATTAAACATGAAACAAAGAAATGCAACAACTTTCTTATTATCCATGATTGATCTCACATTTTTCTATTGTTTAAAGCTGAAATTTTTAAATTAGAAAAGAAATATGCCATTTAACAAAACTCATCAAATATCAGCTAGAATCTGCCCTGTGCACATGGAGGGGTTGGCACTCCACAAGTCTTTCAGGAATGACAGCCTCCTGATATAGGTAAGATCAAGTTATGACAGAGGTGGCATTTTGCAAAAACTATGTTCATTTCTAGTCTTGGTTGTGATGTACTATGTACATTTGTATAAATGATACATTTTCTTTGGCTTTAGATTTCTCAATTATGAAAAAAGAAAGAAAGAAAGCATTGGTCCATCTAAAGTTTCTTAAATTCCTAACATTTTCCAAGTCAAGAGTTAGAAACACATGAGTTCTACAGCAAAATTAGACTTTTTTTTTTTAAGGTCAATATAGTCAAGAATGGCCTATGAAAATCTTTCAAGAGAGGCAAAAGTTTAATCAGAGTCTTGGGGACTAGGAAAATAAATAAATAGGAGGAAACAAATATTTATTTTAGAGAACAAAAGGTCACAAGCAATTTTATTTATTGTTTCAGTAAATATTAAGTGTGCACTAGTCAGGTACTGTGCTTAATGCTAGGGATATGAGAGTTAGAAAGACAAATTTGGCTTCTGCCCTTACAGAGATTATATCCAGCAAGTGAAGGACAGTAACAATTATGCATATTTAACAGTGAGGCATTTTGCCTCCTTAAACAGTGTTAAAATGAAGATAATAAGAGATGGGGTTAGATATATGGAGGGTGCCTAATGGTGAAAATCTCAAATCCCAGGTGGAATAAAGTCTCAGTTTTTGCGGGCTGCTATAGAAGATTTCTGAATTGAGATAAGGTATAATAATGTGAATATTGAGAGAAAGAAATATGTAGGGTGAACTAGAATATCTTTTCCTCAAATTTTAAGTTAACATATTGACCTATTCTAGAGTTTACATGTATAGGATTACTCAGAGACATATGCAGTGGTTCCAATGTGTTCTCTTTACCCATCATCACATAACAACCAAAGTTATGACTGATAATCTACAACTTGGTCAGTATTAGGCCTGCTTTTTGCAATCTGCAGATATGGCCTAGTAGGCAGATGCAATTCACAACACAAGCAGATTGATCTGTTTTACTGAGTGGAACCACTCCTGTTTCATGGCAAAGATTAAAGGGTGATTCAGCATTCATGATAAAATGTAGCAACAAAAGGTTAGTGTAACAGTCCTAGAAGTAGAATCATATTGGGAGCAATTGCGGAAGGAAATGGTTTGGATTTATTATCTACATTAAAGATATTGTGGGTCCCATGGATACCAGGAGTGTCATAGAGACCCAGCTAATAGGTTTTTTATTGGATTATTGTCAGATTGCTGCACCTGCTTTGAAAGAGGGAACATTTGCTTTGTTTCCTGGCAGAGACCACAAGCTGTGAAACTGAGAACAATCACTCGGGTTGGAAATGGTACTTATTATTTTTTAGAACTTGTTCAAGGATTACAGGGCTGATCTCCAAAACTGTGGAAGTATATGAAATATTTAAAAATCCAGAAAATAAAAATGCAGTTTAGAAGTTCACATTATATTTTGGATTCATAATATTCACATAGAAGAAGATTGTCTGGTTAAGAACCTGAAGCACTAAATTCGGTCAGCCAGTCCATTGATTTTTGAGCACATATAGTTCTAGTCCATGTACCTTCTTCTTACCCACCCAAATAATGACAGTTTTTATTTTACTGTAACTGAGTTCGATCACTACGTTTTGTAGATAGCCAAGGTACAGTTTCTATATGAGTCCTTTTTGGAATTTGGGGATTAATATGCATGAAGAAGGTTGTGTCACAACTGAACTGGAAGTCTGAAGTTTGTTCAATAATTCTAGCACTGGTCCAGAAAAACTACAGAAGCAATTGTAGCTTTTTGTCTAGTCTAGTAATTATATGAGGTAATTATCTAAGTCACCTAATTACTTAAACGAAGTGATAGCTCAGGTACCACATTCTTTTTCCTTTTCACTAATTAGCAAAAGTCTTATTAAAATCCATTGGTTCAATGGATGAATGAACACATAAATAAAGAAAGAAGGTAGTGACAAGTCATGCAGCAACTGAAAGAGGGACTGATGGCTTTTTAAGTCATTTTCAGACCTAGTCACAAACTGGTACCTGGAAAAAGGCTAATTTCAAATGAGGCCCTACTTCAGGGACAGTCAGTGCTACCATAGGTTTCCATATAGGAGAAGTTGATCTCACAGTTTTCTACCTCCTGTGGGATCTTTCTTAATAAGTAGAGACATTACTCTACCAACAAAAGTCCGTCTAGTAAAAGCTATGGTTTTTCCAGTAGTCATGTATGGATGTGAGAGTTTGACTATAAAGAAAGCTGAGCACCGAAGAATTGATGCTTTTGAATTGTAGTGTTGGAGAAGACGCTTGAGAGTCCCTTGGACAGCTAGGAGATCCAACCAGTCCATCCTAAAGGAAATCAGTCCTGAATATTCATTGGAAGGACTGATGCTGAAGCTGAAACTCCAATACTTTGGCCATCTGATTTGAGGAACTGACTCATTGGAAAAGACCCTGATGCTGGGAAAGATTGAAGGTGGGAGGAGAAGGGGATGACAGAGGATGAGATGGTTGGATGGCATCACCGACTCAATGGACATGAATTTGAGTAAACTCCGGGAGTTGGTGAGGGACAAGGAGGCCTGGCATGCTGCAAGGAGTCAGACATGACTGAGCAACTGAACTGAATGGGATCTTTTAACTTCTGTCGAAAGCTTCAGGGGAACCTATGTAGGTTTGCACTGACAGAATTTTTGTTTGTGGAACAGTCTGTTGTTAGGTAAGTGATTTCACCTAACTTTGCTTTTTAATAACTTCCACAGACATATAGAAGGATGGAGTTTTGAACTACAACATATACCACAGCATATTTAGGTAGCTGTTATCTATTTTCTCAGAATAACACTATGTACTTAACTGAAATACTTAAAAACTTAGTTGAAAAGTGTTTTGATTTTTCACATCTCTTTCCCCCGCTTGGCTAGTGACCCTTGGACATGAGAGCAGAGACCATGCCTTATTAATTTTGTATCCCCTGAATCTATCTTAGTGCCTCATATATATTAAGTGTTAAGTAAAAGTTAATAACAGATAAAGCATATGAATGGGGTTTCTGATGGTTCTGTCCTTTTCCACTGCTATTTACCTTTTTATTCCAGTGGCCTCTGCTTTCTTGGGTTCATCTCATTTCCCTTTTTAGAGAATTTATGGTTCATCAGGAGGTTCTTAAAAGACAAAGACCTTTTAAGAATTAAAAGAATCAAATTTCTTATTTGAAATTTTAGACACTTTGATTTTATACTGGTGGGGATATTTGGGAGCAAGAGTATATATTCCTTAGGCTACACCATGATAGGGAATTTCCTATTTGTACTTCTTTTAAATGAGGTACAGGTGAATGTGTGCATGCTAAGTCACTTCAGTTGTTTCAGTGGTGTCCAATTCTGTGCAACCCTATGGACTACAGCCTGTGAAGCTCCTCTATCTATGGGATTTTCCAGGCAAGAATACTGGAGTGGGTTGCCTTGCCCTCCTCCAGGAGATCTTCCCAACCCAGGAATCAAACCTATGTCTCTTAGGTCTCTTGCATCCGCAGGCATGTTCTTTACCAACAGTGCCACCTAGGAAGCCCTACAGGTGAATAGAAGGAATATAGTCAATTCAGTTCAGTTCAATTGCTCAGTCAGGTCCGACTCTGCAACCCTATGGACTGCAGCACAGCAGGCCTCCCTGTCCATCACCAACTCCTGGAGTTTACTCAAACCCATGTCCATTGAGTTGGTGATGCCATCCAACCATCTCAACCTCTGTCGTCCCCTTCTCTTCTCTTCTCTTCTCTTCTCTTCTCACCTTCAATCTTTCCCAGCATCAGGGTCTTTTCCAATGAGTCAGTTCTTTGTATCATGTGGTCAAAGTATTAGAGTTTCAGCTTCAGCATCAGTCCTTCCAATGAATATTCAGAACTGGTTTCCTTTAGGATGGACTGGTTGGATCTCCTTGCAGTCCAAGAGACTCTCAAGCATCTTCTCCAACACCAAAGTTCAAAAACATCATTTCTTCAGCACTCAGCTTTCTCCATAGTACAACTCTCACATTCATACATGCTGCTGCTGCTGCTGCTAAGTCATTTCAGTTGTGTCCAACTCTGTGCAACCCCATGGACAGCAGCCCACCAGGGTCCTCTGTCTCTGGGATTCTCCAGGCAAGAATACTGGAGTGGGTTGCCATTTCCTTCTCCACATCCATACATGACAACTGGAAAAACCATAGCTTTGACTAGATAGAACTTTGTTGCCAAAGTAATGTCTCTGCTTTGTAATATGTTGTCTAGGTTGGTCATAACTTTTCTTCCAAGGAGCAGGCATCTTTTAATTTCATGGCTGCAGTCACCATCTGGTTTCCCCATCTATTTGCCAGGAAGTAATGGGACCAGATGCCATGATCATAGTTTTCTCAATGTTGAGTTTTAAACCAACTTTTTCACTTTCCTCTTTCACTTTCATCAAGAGGCTCTTTAGTTCTTTGCTTTCTGTCATAAGGGTGGTGTCATCTGCATATCTGAGGTTATTGATATTTCTCCCAGGAATCATGATTCCAGTTTGTGCTTCATCCAGCCCAGCGTTTTGCATGATGTACTCTGCATATAAGTTAAATAAGCAGGGTGACAATATACAGCCTTGATGTACTCCTTTCCTGATTTAGAACCAGTCTGTTGTTCCATGTCCAGTTCTAACTGTTGCTTCCTGACCTGCATACAGATTTCTCAGGAGGCAGGTCAGGTGTTCTTGTATTCCCATCTCTTGAAGAATTTTCCACAGTTTGTTGTAATCCACAGTCAAAGGCTTTGGCATAGTCAATAAAGCAGAAGTAGATGTTTTTCTGGAACTCTCTTGGTTTTTCGATGATCCAGCAGATGTTGGCAATTTGATCCCTGGTTCCTCTGCCTTTTCTAAATCCAGTTTGAACATCTGGAAGTTTATGGTTCATGTATTGCTGAAGCCTGGCTTGGAGAATTTTGAGCATTACTTTGCTAGCATATGAGATGACTGCAATTTTGAGGTAGTTTGAGCATTCTTTGGCATTGCCTTTCTTTGGGGTTGGAATGAAAACTGCCCTTTTCCAGTCCTGTGGACACTGCTGAGTTTTCCAAATTTGCTGGCATATTGAGTGCAGCACTTTCACAGCACCATCTTTTAGGATTTGAAATACCTCAACTAGAATATCATCACCTCCACTAGCTTTGTTCGTAGTGATGCTTCCTAAGGCCCACTTGACTTCACATTCCAGGATATCCGGCTCTAGGTGAGTGATCACACCATCATGATTATCTAGGTCCTGAAGATCTTTTTCATATAGTTCTTCTGGGTATTCTTGCCACCTCTTCTTAATATCTTCTGCTTTTGTTAGGTGCATGCCATTTCTGTCCTTTATTGTGGCCATCTTTGCATTAAATATTCCCTTGGTATCTCTAATTTTCTTGAAGACCTCTAGTACTGTGAACACAGAGCTACAGTCATCTGGGAAGTCAACTTATATTGAACATGTTACCCTAATCAAACCAAAAAGTTCTAAGAGGAAGGAAAGAGCCTGAACATGATTCTGTTGCTGTTCAGTCAGTCAGTCATGTTTTACTATTTGTGACTCCATGGACTGTAGCACACCAGGATTTCCTGTCCTTCACTGTCTCCCAGAGTTTGTTCAAACTCATGTTCATCCAACCACCTCCTTCTCTGGTGTCTCCTTCTCTTCTTGCCCTCAATCTTTCCCAGCATGAAGGTCTTTTCCAATGAGTTGTCTCTTTGCATCGGGTAGCCAAAGTATTGGAGTTTCAGCTTCAGCATCAGTGCTTCCAGTGAATATTCAGGGTTGATTTCCTTCAGGATTGACTGGTTTGATCTCCTTGATGTCCAAAGGACTCTCAAGAGTTCTCCAGCACCACATTTCAAAAGCATCAATTTGTCAGTGCTCAGCCTTCTTTATGGTCCAACTCTCACATCCATACATGACTACTGGAAAAACTATAGCTTTGACTATGTGGACCTTCATCAGCAAAGTGATGTCTCTGTTTACGCTGTCTAGGTTTGTCATAGCTTTTCTTCCAAGAAGCAAGTGTCTTAATTTTATGGCTGCCGTCACTGTCCACAGTTATTTTGGAGCCCAAGAAAATAAAATCTGTCACTGTTTCCATTGTTTACTCATCTATTTGCCATGAAGTGATGGGACCGGATGCCATGATTTTAGTTTTTTGAATGTTAAATTTTAAGCCAGCTTTCTCACTCTCTTCTTTCACCTTCATCAAGAGGCCCATTAGTTACTTTTCACTTTCTGCCATAAATGTGGTGTCATCTGCATATCTGAGGTTATTGATATTTCTCCTGGCAATCTTGATTCCAGCTTGTGCTTCATCCAGTCCAGAATTTCACATGATATACTCTGCATAGAAGTTAAATAATCAGGGTGACAATATATAGCCTTGATGTACTCCTTTCCCAGTTGTGAACCAGTCCATCATTCCATGTCTGGTTCTAACAGTTGCTTCTTTACCTGCATACTCTGCAAAGCTCTCCAGGCATACGCTGGCTATTGGACCTTGGTAATCACTGCTGCCCTGAGCTGCTCAGTATATTCTCTGGAAAAGAAAGCAGGTGGATGTGAAGAGCCTCCTCACTGCATTACCTGTTAGCAGAGTGTGTGCTTGATGAGAGTCTGTCTTTGGAGAAGGAAAGGCTCCAAGAAAAGACATGGGTGAGAGCTGCTGAAGGAGCATTGCACTGCGAGTCAAGAGCACCAGCATCTAGTTCCTCCTAACTTGTGCAACCATCCTATGTTGCTGAGCAAATCACCTAGTCTTTGTGACATACAGTTTCAAATGAAGAAGATGATGCATGTGCCAGAAGGTTATTAGGAGATTGCTGCTAAGTCACTCCAGTCGTGTCCGACTCTGTGCAACCTCACAGACGGCAGCCCACCAGGCTCCCCCGTCCCTGGGATTCTCCAGGCAATTAGGAGATTAAAGATATGTAAAATTAGTCAGGAAAAAAGTTAGGATGCACAGGAAAACATGAATTAAGGGTAAGAAATCAGGAAATCTTTCTACCAAAAGAAACAAAAAACATTCATAGGAAGGTGAAAAATTTGGGAGACAGACGACGGTGAGAATTGTACAGCAATGTGAATGTACTTAGGGCCACTGAACTGTACAGTTAAATACAGTTAAAATTTTAAAAACTTAAGAGTTAAATCCCCAGCTGAAGTTTAAACAAGCCAATGTTGTGAGATCTGAAATATATTATAAGGAAGAGAAACAATTACTCCTTGGACTTGGTGACAGTCTCAATTTGACTCCCCCTCCATTCTTGGTGATTTATCACTGTGTCAAGTGCTGAGATTGGACATGGCTCAGTTGGCCACAGTATTCAGGGCCTCCTGACTAGTTTTAAGGGGCCTGGAAACTGTTCATATCCCAGAAACCTCAGGTGACCAGAGGGAAATGCTTTTCAGACATTAAAAGTTCTCTCAATTTTTTTTTTTTTTTTTTTTAGTTTTCCCTTTCTCCATTTCTTTTGAAAAGAGTTTATTTAGGACAGACATCATCAAATGGGAGGTTTCCACAGGGATTTAAATAAAGAGATGGGGTGTCTTAGGAAATGCAGTGTAGAGAAAGGATTGGTGATAAGCATAAGTGTGATCCATATCAGAGCAGGCCATACATTGTGGTCCCCTTGTGGTCAGTTTGCAGATCCGTGCTTCAGCACCACAATCCTCACTCTGGTCATTCACTCCCATACATGTTGGCAGGCTTGGAGAGACCATACCATTCAGGGCTACCACTCATGGAACACTTCTGTCATCCAAATCCAACATAAAGCCATAGGTGATAAAGTTCACCCTCAAAATGCCTCAACTAAGTGTATCTCCTCTTCTTCAAAATCCATATTTCCCATCTTACTGAATAACGCCAACATGCACTGCATCTCCCACATCAGGAACCTGGCGACTCCTTCCTTTCCTTGGGCCTTATAGCTAACTGTTCCCCTTAGAGCCCCTCTGTTCTTGTTCAGTTATTCAATTTTCAGCTGAAGAAACTTAAGAATGGAATGGAAGTGGGAACTGGAAACATAATTACCATATATCATTCACTTCACATACCTTATCTCCCTGAGTTCTCAGATAAGTCTATGAAGAAGGCACTAAAAACTCCAATTCTATTATTGTAATGATAATGAGACTAATACTAAGCATTAATCATGTGCTTGGCACTATGGATTATTTTATACTTACTATTTCTCCTACCTTAAATCTTGACCCCTTTACACTGCTGTCACACTGAGTCTTAAATTCAATTTTTTGAGTGGTTTTCTTTTATCTTCTTTTCTATACCCTCATTACATAGAAGGCAAGGGGTTCCTTCAATAATCTGGCTTCTGACTACACCTTCTCCCTTTTGTTGCTACTCCCTGAAGCCCAGAGTACCTTCCTTTTCCTTCCTTTTTCTCTTATACCCACTATACTAAACTTGTACTTTCTTTATTATTTTTGCTCTTGTCCATTTCATCACAGGAGTCTTCTCCCAGTCTGTTTTAACTTTTCTTATAGACACTTGTTATTTTGTCTGGCAACAATTTCTTGTTTTCACTTATCAATTTAGTGTTATCACTTTGATTTTTTGCAGTCTGAACAATAGTCTATATGGTGATCTGCTCTCCCTGGAAAAGGGGTGGGCATAGAACTGAGGTTAAGCAAACAAGACTTTCTGGAATCTGTCTTTATGTAGAATGATATGTGGACCAGAAATGATTGAAGCTGGTTATTCTGATGATTCCTGCTTCTTAAATCCCAAGAAGAGATTTTGCTCTTAGATTTCTGAGGTCTGTTTTTGATCTCCTGAGGTTTCACAAAGCCAGTCAAGTAATCTAACCCCTCCCTCCTTGTGCTTAAGTAAGCACAAGATTTATCAATTTTGTTTCTCTTTTCAAAGAACTAACTTTTAGTTTCGTTGATTTTCTTATTGATTTCTTCAACTCCCTTTCGTTTATTTCTTCTCTATCTTTATGATTTCTTTCCTTCTGCTATGAGATTTGTTTCTGTTTCTCTAGTTTACTTTTTATTTTCATATGTTTTTAAATTTTTTAATTTAATTTTTTTATAGTAGGACAGGTGGCAGTGAGCTGGCGTGCTGAGCGCAGGTGGTGGCGAGCCGGCGTGCGCTGAGAGGAGCTACCCCACGTCCGAGGTCAGGGGCAGCGGCCTAGAGTGCCAGGCTGCAACAGCACAGGAATGGCCAAGAGGAGCTACCCCGCATCCGAGGTCAGGGGTGGCGGCCAGGAGGAGCTACCCCGCGTCCGAGGTCAGTGGCAGCCAGAAGGAGCTACCCCACATCTGAGGTCAGGGGCAGCGGCTTGGAGGAGACCCCCGCATCCGAGGTCAGGGGCGGCAGCTGGGAGGAGCTACCCCGCGTCCGAGGTCAGTGGCGGCCGGGAGGAGACACCCCGCGTTGGAGGTCGGGGTGGCGGGGAGAAGCCCCCTCGGTCCTGAGGCCAGGGGCATTGACCCTGAGGAGCCACCCGGGGCAGAGGCCAGGGGCGGCAGCTGGAAGGAGCCACCCATGCCGAGGCCAGGGCCAGCAGCTGGGAGGAGCAACTGGAGGCGCGGTGGGTACCGAGGCGCAGGAGGGCCTAGAGGAGCTATCCCACGTTGAAGGTCAGGAACAGCGGCAGTAAGGAGATACCCCTTGTCTAAGGTAAGGAGCAGCAGTTGTGCTTTGCTGAAGCAGCCGTGAAGAGATACCCCACGCCCAAGGTAAGAGAAACCCAAGTAAGATGGTAGGTGTTGCAAGAGGGCATCAGAGGGCACACACACTGAAACCACACTCACAGAAAACTAGTCAATCTAATCACAGTAGGATCACAGCCTTATCTAACTCAATGAAACCAAGCTATGCCTGCAGGGCAACCCAAGACGGGCGGGTCGTGGTGGAGAGGTCTGACAGAATGTGGTCCACTGGAGAAGGGAATGGCAAGCCACTTCAGTATTCTTGCCTTGAGAACCCCATGAACAGTATGAAAAGGCACAATGATAGGATACCAAAAGAGGAACTCCCCAGGTCAGTAGGTGCCCAATGTGCTCCTGGAGATCAGTGGAGAAATAACTCCAGAAAGAATGAAGGGATGGAGCCAAAGCAAAAACAATACCCAGCTGTGGATGTGACTGGTGATAGAAGCAAGATCCAATGCTGTAAAGAGCAATATTGCATAGGAACCTGGAATGTCAGGTCCCTGAATCAAGGCAAATTGGAAGTGGTCAAACAAGGGATGGCAAGGGTGAACGTCGACATTCTAGGAATCAGCGAACTAAAATGGACTGTAATGGGTGAATTTAACTCAGATGACCATTATATCTACTACTGTGGGCAGGAATCCCCCAGAAGAAATGAAGTAGCCATCGTGGTCAACAAAAGAGTCTGAAATGCAGTACTTGGATGCAATCTCAAAAACGACAGAATGATCTCTGTTCGTCTCCAAGGCAAACCATTCAATATCACAGTTATCCAAGTCTATGCCCCAACCAGTAACGCTGAAGAAGCTGAAGTTGAACGGTTTTATGAAGACCTACAAGACCTTTTAGAACTAACACCCAAAAAAGATGTCCTTTCCACTATAGGGGACTGGAATGCAAAAGTAGGAAGTCAAGAAACACCTGGAGTAACAGGCAAATTTGGCCTTGGAATGTGGAACGAAGCAGGGCAAAGACTAATAGAGTTTTGCCAAGAAAATGCTCTGGTCATAGCAAACACCCTCTTCCAACAACATAAGAGAAGACTCTACACATGGACATCACCAGATGGTCAACACCAAAATCAGATTGATTATATTCCTTGCAGCCAAAAATGGAGAAGCTCTATAGAGTCAACAAAAACAAGACGAGGAGCTGACTGTGGCTCAGATCATGAACTCCATATTGCCAAATTCAGACTCAAATTGAAAAAAGTAGGGAAAACCAGGAGACCATTCAGTTATGACCTAAATCAAATCCCTTATGATTATACAGTGGAAGTGAGAAATAGATTTGAGGGTCTAGATCTGATAGATAGAGTGCCTGACGAACTATGGAATGAGGTTCATGACATTGTACAGGAGACAGGGATCAAGACCATCCCCATGGAAAAGAAATGGGAAAAAGCAAAATGGCTGTCTGGGGAGTTCTTACAAATAGCTATGAAAAGAAGACAGGTGAAAAGCCAAGGAGAAAAGGAAAGATATAAGCATCTGAATACAGAGTTCCAAAGAATAGCAAGAAGAGATAAGAAAGGCTTCTTCAGCAATCAATGCAAAGAAATAGAGGAAAACAACAGAATGGGAAAGACTAGAGATCTTTTTAAGAAAATTAAAGATACCAAGGGAACATTTCATGCAAAGATGGGCTCGATAAAGGACAGAAATGGTATGGACCTAACAGAAGCAGAAGATATTAAGAACAGGTGGAAAGAATACACAGAAGAACTGTACAAAAAAGATCTTCACGACACAGATAATCATGATGGTGTGATCACTAATCTAGAGCCAGACGTCTTGGAATCTGAAGTTAAGTGGGCCTTAGAAAGCATCACTACGAACAAAGCTAGTGGAGGTGATGGAATTCTAGTGGAGCTGTTTCAAATTCTGAAAGATAATGCTGTGAAAGTGCTGCACTCAATATGCCAGCAAATTTGGAAAACTCAGCGGTGGCCACAGGACTGGAAAATGTCAGTTTTCATTCCAATCCCAAAGAAAGGCCATGCCAAAGAATGCTCAAACTACCGCACAGTTACCCTCATCTCACATGCTAATAAAGTAATGCTCAAAATTCTCCAAGCCAGGCTTCAGCAATATGTGAACCGTGAACTCTAAAACTCAAGCTGGTTTTAGAAAAGGCAGAGGAACCAGAGGTCAAATTGCCAACATATGCTGGATCATGGAAAAAGCAAGAGAGTTCCAGAAAAACATCTATTTCTGCTTTATTGATTATGCCAAAGCCTTTGACTGTGTGGATCACAATAAACTGTGGAAAATTCTGAAAGAGATGGGAATACCAGACCACCTGACCTGCCTCTTGAGAAATCTGTATACAGGTCAGGAAGCAACAGTTAGAACTGGACATGGAACAACAGACTGGTTCCAAATAGGAAAAGGAGTATGTCGAAGCTGTATATTGTCACCCTACTTATTTAACTTATATGCAGAGTACATCATGAGAAACTCTGGACTGGAAGAAACACAAGCTGGAATCAAGATTGCTGGGAGAAATATCAATAACTTCAGATATGCATATGACACCACCCTTATGGCACAAAGTGAAGAGGAACTAAAAAGACTCTTGATGAAAGTGAAAGAGGAGAGTGAAAAAGTTGGCTTAAAGCTCAACATTCAGAAAATGAAGATCATGGCATCCAGTCCCATCACTTCATGGGAAATAGATGGGGAAACAGTGGAAACAGTGGCTGACTTTATTTTTTTAGGCTCCAAAATCACTGCAGATGGTGATTGCAGCCATGAAATTAAAAGACGCTTACTCCTTGGAAGAAAAGTTATGACCAACCTAGATAGTATATTCAAAAGCAGAGACATTACCTTACCGACTATGGTCCATCTAGTCAAGGCTATGGTTTTTCCTGTGGTCATGTATGGATGTGAGAGTTGGACTGTGAAGAAGGCTGAGCATCGAAGAATTGATGCTTTTGAACTGTGGTGTTGGAGAAGACTCTTGAGAGTCCCTTGGACTGCAAGGAGATCCAACCAGTCCATTCTGAAGGAGATCAGCCCTGGGATTTGTTTGGAAAGAATGATGCTAAAGCTGAAACTCCAGTCCTTTGAACACCTCATGCGAAGAGTTGACTCATTGGAAAAGACTCTGATGCTGGGAGGGATTGGGGGCAGGAGGAAAAGGGGACGACCGAGGATGAGATGGCTGGATGGCATCACGGACTCGATGGACGTGAGTCTGAGTGAACTCCGGGAGATGGTGATGGACAGGGAGGCCTGGCGTGCTGCGATTCATGGAGTCGCAAAGAGTCGGACATGACTGAACGACTGAACTGAACTGAATCATCTGGTTATCTTTTTTAAATTAGGCAGTGTGTTCATGTCTATCCCAAATTCCCAGTCTACCCCTCCTGCTTTCTCCTTCTGGTAACCATAAGTTTATTTTCTAAATCTGTTTCTGTTTTGTAAATAAGTTCAATTGTATCATTTTTAAAAGATTCCACATATAAATGATATATATTTGTCTTTTACTTACTTCATTTAGTATGATAATCTTCAAGTTCATCTGCTGCTGCTGCTGCTGCTAAGTCTCTTCAGTCGTGTCCAACTCTGAGCGACCCCAGAGACGGCAGCCCACCAGGCTCCCCCGTCCCTGGGATTCTCCAGGCAAGAACACTGGAGTGGGTGGCAAATGGCATTATTTAATGTCAGGTTAGATTTCTTTTCTTTTTAATTTATTTATTTTAATTAGAGGCTAATTACTTTACAATATTGTATTGGTTTTGCCATACATCAGCATGAATCCGCCGCTGGTGTACATGTGTTCCCAATCCAGAACCCCCCTCCCATATTTGAAAATTTTTTTGTTGTTTCTTGAGCTAAGATTGTATTGCTATAAACTTCCCTTTGATACTGTTTTCACTGTATCTCATAGATTTTGAATCATGTTTTCATTTTTATGTTTCTGTAGGCATATTTTTATTTCCTCTTTGATTTCTTCAGTGATCCATTGATTATTTAGTAACATTTTCTTTAGCCTCCATGTGTTTGTATTTTTTACACATTTTTTTCTTGTAGGTGATTTCTAATTTCATACCATTGTGGTCAGAAAAGATGTTTGATATGATTCAATTTTCATAAATTTACCAAAGTTTGTTTTGTGGCCCAGCATAAAATCTGTCCTGGAGAATAGTCCCTGTGTTCTTGAGAAGTACATATATTTTGCTGCTTTCAAATGGAATTCTCTATAAATATCAGTTAAGTACATCTGGTCTAATGTTGTGTTATTCAAGGCCTGTGTTTTCTTATTGATTTTCTGCCTGGATGATCTTTCCATTGATGTAAGTTGGGTGTTAAATCCCCCACTATTATTGTGTGACTGTTGATTTCTCACTTTATAGCTGTTAGTATTTGCTTTATATAATGAGGTGCTTCTATGTTGGGTTCATACATATTTACAATTATTGTATCTTCTTGATCTCTTGATTATTATGTAGTATCTTTCTTTTTAAAGTCTATTTGGTCTGACATGAGTATTACTACTCAAGCTTTCTTTCAATTTCTGTTTATATGGAATACCTTTTTCCATCCCCTAACTTTCAGTCAGCACGTGTCCTTAGATCTGCCATTGGTCTCTTATAGATGGCATATATGCTTGTCTTATTTTTGTATCCATTCAACCAGTCTATGTCTTTTGGTTGCATCGTTTAATTATTTTTCATTTCAGGTGATTATCAATACATATTTTATTATTCCAATCGTGTTAATTAGTTTAGATTTGTTTCATTTGGTGTTTGGTGGGGGAAGCCTGGTGTGTTGCAGTCCATGGGGTCGCAAAGAGTCAGACACGACTAAGTGACTGAACTGAACTGAACTGTTTCTGTAGGTATTTTTTCTTCCACTTCTTTTTTGTTCTTTTCTCTTATGATTTGATGTGTTTTGATTGCTATTACTTTTTTGTGTTTGTATCTATTGTAGAATTTTGCTAGGTGCTTCCTGTGAAGTTTTGATATAGTAGTCTATATATGTTATATATATATATATATATAATATGTTATATATTACATATAAATATATATATGATATTATTTTAAGTTTTTGGCCTTTTAATTCCAAATACATTTCCAATATATTGCATTTATAGTCTCCTCTTCTCCCAGTCACTGATTTTGATATCCTACTTACCTGTGGATAGTTTTCTAGCTTTACTTTATGCTTGCTTTATCAGTCAGCTTTTCCATTCATAATTTTTTTTCCCTAGTTGTGGCCTTTTCTTTTCTGCCTAGGGAAGATTCTTTAGCACTTGTAAAGCTGGTTTGGTGGTGATAAGATCTCCGAGATTTTAGCTCTTGTCTGTAAAAATTTTTATTTCTCTGTTGAATCTGAACAAGAGCCTTGATGTACAGAGTATTCTTATATGTAGGTCTTTATTGTTCATTACTTTAAATGTATTATGCCACTCCCTTCTGACCTACAGAGTTTCTGCTGAAATATTAATATTAGCTGATAACCTTATGGAGATTCTCTTGTATATTATTTGTTACTTTTCTCTTGTTGCTTTTAATATTTTCTCATTTTTATCAATTTGATTATGTGTCTTGGCATGTTCCTCCTTGAGTATATCTTATGTGGGACTCTCTGTGCTTCCTGGGCTTTTATGAATGTTTCTCTTCCTATGTTAGAGATGTTTTTGGATGTTATCTCTTCAAATATTTTTTCAGTACCTTTTTCTCTCTTCTTCTGGGACTCCTACTAACACAAAGGTCAGTGTGGTGTGTTTATTGTTGTCCCAAGGGGACTTATGCCTTTGCTGGTAACTTAGATGGTAAAGAATCTGCCTGCAATGCAGGAGACCCAGGTTCAGTCCCTGGATTGGGAAGATCCCCTGGAGATGGGAATGGCTACTCACTCTAGTGTTCTGGCCTGGAGAATTCCATGGACTATGGTGTCATAATGAGTTGGACATGACTGAGCAACTTTCACTTAATTTAACTTAGGCTCCTGCTAGGCTGAGTCACAGATGCCTTTTACCTTTGGCTCAGCTGAAATAAGATTACCTTTTTGCAACTTGAGACAGTCTGGTCATTGATGATCTGGCTAGCAGCAATGTTCAGACATACAGGTGTATTTCTATTCTCCACTTCAGCCTGTTATGTTCCTTCAGTCTAGAGCACACTCACTCACCAGTTGCTACACTCTCTGGATGATCCACTCCCTGGGTGCCACTATCAAGCCAAGAGCCCATTTATTGCCACATTTATTGGAAGTTCTCTTTCTGGTTTTACTTTAGCCTCCACAATGTAATAAACTGCTCACTCAATTTATGATTCCTGCTGGGGTATTCCCTTCACTCTCCAGTTTCAGGAGTCCCTTCTAACACTCATTCAGGTGCTATCTCTCAATAAGTACCCTTTCAGAATTCCACTGCTTTCATTTTATGTAGGCAGTATCACAAAATCACTTACCAGTGTAAAGAGGATTATTCTCTGATATTGCTATTTACCTTAAGGCCAGGAACTTAGGCAGCCTGTGTGTTTAACAATGAATCAAATTACTATCTAAAAAATTCTATTTAGTGATGATTAAAGCAATATAATTAAAGTGAAAAGAAGGCTCTACCCATGCATATGGAACATGAATGCTCTCAATTAATCAACTCATTTTTATTATTAAATATTTATTGAACACCCACAGTGCAGAAGGCATGAAATTCTGAGAGAACACACCAAAGGCATGGTCTTTTCCCTTTGGGAATTTGCTATCGAAAGCAATTTAGACTTTAACTCGTGACAATATGCTCTGGCTGTGACTTTCTGTGGATTAAAAAAGGGTGAAATTCAAAGCAGCTTTGAGCTCTAATTTAGTCTACTACTTACTCCACTACTCATATTTCAAAATCTCAGCTGTATTTTCTGCTAGCTTAATCACGAGTATTCCTCCCATCCTTTAAGACTCAGCAAAGTGTTTACCTCCTCTATGAAACATACCCTGACTATTCTAGCAGGACTGATGACTTTTTTCATACTTTAAACAGCACAATATGTGTCTATTAATCTCTTCATGAAAGTGAAGGTGAAGTCGTTCAGTCGTGTCTGACTCTTTGTGACCCCATGGACTGTAGCCTACCAGGCTCCTCCATCCATGGGATTTTCCAGGCAAGAGTACTGGAGTGGGTTGCCATTTCCTTCTCCAGGGGATCTTCCTGGCCTAGGGATCAAACCCAGGCCTCCTGCATTGCGATTGTGGGCAGACACTTTACTGTCTGAGCCACCAGGGAAGTCCAAGTATCACTCTTTATAACATCTTACAATTCATCTTATGCATGTTTCCATCCCACCACCACTAAGACTCTCAGTTTTTGAGAACTTAAAGCATATTTTTCATCTTCGTATTTGTAATGTCACTCTTTGAGACTGGATCTCATTCTTGAGAATCTGATAATCATCTGCTTATTTATTCAATAAATTAAAAACCTCTTGTGTGCTAAGCACTATTGTGTTCAGGTTGTATACCTATGGACATAGCACATCCTTCACCTGATAACACTTAAGATTTAGCAAAAATAGAAAATGATAAGCAAGTACTGAAGGATTATATGATGCCTCTTTTGCTAGGACAAAAGGCCTTCCTGACTTAAGTGTCCTGGGAAACCATCCTGCCAAACATGAATATGGAAACAAGAGGGAGAAGGCAAGAGGGGAACGAGGGGAAGGAGTCAGAGGCTGTGGTCCAGGAACTGGACACTATGTTCTGCTTGGTTATTATTCGCATTTCACAATATGAGACTCATTCATTTCATTTTATAGCCTTGCTTAAACTTAAATATATATACATATATATGTTTGTGCGTGTGTGCATTAACCTTCCTTAATTTTTTTTTCTTTTTGGTTAATGATTGTGAAAAATATAGAAATAAAAATCAGCTCTATTGTTTTCTTTTTCATACTCATTCACTCTATTCTGGATGGCACTTTGATTTCACAACCAGTAGTCAAAAAAGAGCTAGAATGTAGATCCCTAAGGCCACTAGGACTGGAAAAATGAGAAAATGAGTTTGTTTCTGTCTGAGACATAGAGACTGGGGAGAGAAGACAGCAGATGAACCTGATTCTTTTTGGTGTGTCTTTTGAGATTAGAGCTTTCACTTTCACTTTTTCACATTCTTAGACTTTTGGATTAGACTTTTCACATTCTTTTCTTTCTTTCTTTCTTTTCTTTTCTTTTTTTTTTGCCTCATTCCTTGATGAGGCAGTAGCTTTGGTATGTCATTCACCATCCCTGTCATGATGTAGAGGGAATGAACTTTGGAATTGTTATGGTATCCCTTCGGCAAACCTGGTGTAGAGTTTCCCAGTGAATGTCAACTCCTGCCCCTGCCCTCAGCTACATTTTTCTATTTCTCATAGGGATCATTTCATCATGAGTTGTGCAGTACCTAACACTGACAAAGTTTTGTGAGTCCTTCACCAAGACATAGCAATTCAATTACACATCAAACATTTGAGACTATACAAAGGAAATTAGCAGATCTCATCACCAATGTGTAGTCCCGTTCATTCCTGATGGGTGCATTCTAGCAAAGACTCTTTGTTGTACCTCTCCATCTGGCTCAGTATCAGGAGTACAGGATTGAGCCTAGGATTATAGGATCCCCTTTTAGCTGGATCAAGTCATAGTCTGAGATTCCATTTTCCAATGAATTCTTGAGGAAATGGATCTCATGTATGTCCACATGTGCTTCACCACATACCTTGATTCCCTAAGCAATTCTATGTGGCATTCTGGTTTCCAACATGAAATTAGCACAGCCATAATGGGGAGGGGGTCATACTTCACTACTCATGGCACCCTAGACAGACTCAGAAAAACAGGGTCATAAGTGTCAGATGCTGCAGACATTGTAGCTCTAATCCCTCCATCCAAATTTGGTCTTATATGTTGATTTACATAGTGTGTGTGCTTTTTCTCCCCTTAGCTATATCTTGACTGTGTTGTAAATTCACAGATTGTGTCTCATGGTTTTTATTTTTATTTTTTTACTTTATTTTACTTTACAATACTGTATTGGTTTTGCCATACATTGATATGAATCAACCACGGGTGTACATGCGATCCCAAACATGTACCCCCCTCCCACCTCCCTCCCCACAACATCCCTCTGTGTCATCCCCGTGCACCAGCCCCAAGCATGCTGTATCCTGCATCGGACATAGACTGGTGATTCGATTCTTGCATGATAGTATACATGTTTCAATGCCATTCTCCCAATGTCTCATGGTTTTTAATATTCTGTTGAGCACTGAGCTCAGCACACTTTAAATGTCTAGGAAAATTTGTTTTGTTATAATAAATTAAAAGGTACAGATTATAACAAGAGACAGATTAAATCCAATCACAAATTAAGACTTTTATCCAAGCTCCTTTTTTGAAAGTAAGGAATCATCTTTGATAATACATTTCATGAAATATCTGTATATTATTAACATCATGTAGTCATTTGTGGTTGTTCCATATATAAAGCAACACCAAGGTAAGGCCATTTATGAGGCAATGCCTGATTTAGTTTTTAAAATAAGGCATATGCCCTGTTTTGCTCAGACAAATACCTCAGGTGCTCTGGCTCAGACTGCAAAATTTTTTTCCTTTCTGGAGAGAAGCAGCTCTTATTTGGGTCTATCTTTATGGTTGTTCAGTCACTACGTCATGTCCAACTCTTTATGACCACACTGACTGTAGCTCACAGGTCCCTTGGTCCTCCACCATCTCTTGAGTTTGCTCAAATTCATGTCCAATGAGTCAGTGTTACTATCTAACCATCTTATCCTCTGTCTCTCCCTTCTCCTTTTGCTTTCAATCTTTCCTAGCATCAGGATCTTTTCCAATGAGTCGGCTCTTCACATCAGGTGGCCAGAGTATTAGAGTTTCAGCTTTAGCAACAGTTCTTCTGATGAATAAACCATAGCTTTGACTATATGGACCTTTGTCAGCAAAATGATGTCTCTGCTTTTTGATATGCTTCACAGGCGGATTCTTTAACAGGTGAGCCACTGTGAAGCCCAAGCTTCACAGTGGGGAGACTCAAAGACACTTAAGCATTGCAGGTGACTGTTCTAGGAATTACTATCTTTGTCTAATTACAAAATTCTCCACAATAGGAGAAAAATATCCATTTTTAAATTGTGAAAGCCAAGGCTGAGAAAGTTTAAATGACTAATTTAAAGTCACATAGCAACACTTGGCCAGGTCATGGATACTCTTCAGGTTTTATCAACTCTATGCATGAATGCCAACTATTAGACAAAATGGACCTATGCTCCATGGAGGCTTCTGGGTATAAACACCCCATTCAGCTGGGTCAGGCCTGAGATTTCACATATTGTTCTTTCTTTCCCTGGAAGATGGTTGTTACTACAGCCACTTCCAAAATATTCCTGTAATATTTTCCATCCTAAATCCCAGAAAAACTGAGAACATAGGGTGGGCCTCTGTCCCTCCTGCGAATCTCCAGGCTTACTGCTATTTACTTAATGATTAATCCTTCAGCACTGCCTTGTTAAATAGAAAGGTAATCTTTTCCTCCTGTCTGGACTGGACAGGCTCCCAGTTCCAGTCAGGTACCTTCAGGCCATGGAGCTGAACATATAATATGCCTTTGTGTTGGCCTTTGGAAACTGAGCTTCAGTGGAGGGGAGTGAAAGGTACTCTTAGTACTGGATTTTCTTCTGTGGAAGAAGAAAGTGGATTTTTGGATACTAAACTTGGGTGGAGGAGAGTGAAGTGTACTCCTAGCACTGGATTTTCTTTTGTGGAAAAAGCAGTGGGGTTTTCTTACAGCTCTGGGGTCAAGTGGAGGACTTAGTGTGAATTTTAAGCTTTCAAGTCAGAGAGAACCGAAAGAGGATTGAGTATCAACAGCCTCATATGCATGTGTATCTATTTACTTTAAATACCCTAAATCACTGAAAAATCAAACCATCCTAATTATTACTTTGTAGCTGCTGATTTTGCAAATAATTATTTTTAATATGATCATTACAGATAAATTGTCAATATCTATAGTGTGGTTGAATTCATTATAAATAATTTCAATCTGGGCACCTAAATATTCCTTTCTAACCTAGAGTTAATTGACTGCCAATAAGAAGGTAGAGGAATATTTTTTTTAATTGATGGCACACCAATATGGGAAATGTTTGTGAACTGGGACCTTCAGTGACCTGGGAGAAAAAAAAAGAAATAAACAACTTATCCCCACCCAGGTGAGAGAAGAGATTTTCTGATAAGGAAAGTTAGATTTTTAATGGATTTTTTTTTCTACTTCCAATAAGAACGGAGAACTTCAGCCTCCTGCAAGTTTGTGGGATTTCCCTGTGAGTGTATAATGGGTGTGCTTAGAAAATCTGTCACTGTGGCCTCCCTAATGAAAGTGGTCACTCTCACCTTAACAACCTTGGATGCTGTTAAGAATTCTTGTTGTTGTTTAGTTGCCAAGTCATATATGACTTTTTGTGACCCCATGGGCTATAGCCCACTAGGTTCTACTGTCCATGAGATTTCCCAGGAAAGAATACTGGAGTGGGTTGCCATTTCCTTCTCCAGGGGATCTTCCCAACCCAAGGACCAAATCTGCATCTTATGTGCATCTCCTGCAAGGCAGGCAGATTCTTTTGCTGTAGATGTACAAGATGGATTTGGAAAAGGCAAAGGAACCAGAGATCAAATTGCCAACATCTGTTGGGTCATAGAAAAGGCAAGAGAATTCCAGAGAAACATCTACTTCTACTTCATTGACTATGCTATGGCCTTTGATTGTGTGGATCAAAACAAATGGTGGAAAATTCTTAAAGAGATGGGACTATCAGAGCACCTTACCTGCCTCCTAAGAAACTGTTTGCAGGTCAAGGAGCAACAGTTAGAACCAGACATGGAACAATGGACTGGTTCCAAATTGGGAAAGAAGTACATCAAGACTGTATATTGTCACCCTGCTTATTTTTACAAAGTGGTTGTTTCGTTGTTTAGTTGCTAAGTCATGTGACTCTGCGATCCCATAGACTGCAGCCCTCCAGGGTCCTCTAGCCCATGGGATTTTCCAAGCAAGAATAGTGGAATGGTTTGCCATTTCCTTCTCCAGGGAATCTTCCCAACACTGGGATCAAATCTGCAGCTCTTGTGTCTCCTGCATTGGCAGGCGGGTTCTTTACACTCAGCCACCAGGGAAGTCCCATCATGTGAAATGCCAGGCTGGATAAAGCACAAGCTGGAATCAAGATTGCTGGGAGAAATATCAATAAACTCAGATATGCAGACCACAGAAACCCTTATGACAGAAACCAAAGAGGAACTAAAAAGCCTTTGATGAAGGTGAAAGAGGAGAGTGAATAAGCTGGCTTAAAACTCAACATTCCAAAAACAATGATCATGGCATCCAGTCCCATCACTTAATGGCAAACAGATGGGGAAACAATGGAAACAGTGACAGTTTTTATTTTGGGGAGCTCCAAAATCACTGTAAACAGTGACAACAGCCATGAAATTAAGATGCTTGCTCCTTGGAAGAGAAGTTATGACAAACTTAGATAGCATGTTAAAAAGTGGAGAAATCACTTTGCTGACAGAAGTCCATATAGTCAAAGCTATGATTTTTCCAGTAGTCATGTATGGATTTGAGATTTGGACCATTAAGAAATTCTTTGGTTGAGCACCAAAGAATTAATGCTTTTGAAATGTGGTATCAGAGAAGTCTCTTGCGAGTCCCTCAGAAAGCAAAGAGATCAAACCAGTCAATCTTGGAGGAAATCAACCCTGAGTATTCATTTGATGCACTAATGCTAGGAGAGGACAGAGTATGAGATGGTTGGATGGTATCACTGACTCAATGGACATGAGTCTGAGCAAATTCTGAGAGATAGTGAAGGACAGGGAAGCCTGGCATGCTGCAGTCCATAGGGTTGCAAAGAGTTGAACATGACTGAGTGACTGGACAACAACAATAACAATGCTTCTAAAGCCCACTTGACTTCACACCACAGGATGTCTGGCTCTATGTAAGTGGCAACTCTGTCATCATTATCCTGGTCATCAAGACTGGGATAAGTTTGTATAAGTTTGTATAGTTTATTAAGTTTATATAGTTCTTCTGTGTATTCTTGCAGTATCTTCTTAATCTTTTCTGCTTCTGTTAGGTCTTTATTATTTCTGTCCTTTATTGTGCCCATCCTTGCATGAAATTTTCCCTTGATATATCCAAATTTCTTGAGGAGATCTCTAGACTTTCCCATTCTATTGTATTCTTCTACATCTTTACAGTATTCACTTAAGACTTTCTTATCTCCTTGTTCCCTAGAGCTCTGCATTTGGTTGGGTATATCTTTGCCTCTCTCCCTTGCTTTTTACTTTTCACATCCACAACTGAGTGTTGTTTCCCCTTCAGCCCAGCCACTTTATTTATTTATTTTTTTGAAGCTGTTAATAATTGCCCTCTGCTCTTCCCCAGTAGCATATTGGACATCTTCTGACCTGGGAGGCTTGTCTTCCAGTGTCATATCTTTCTGCGTTTTCTTACTGTTCCTGGTGTTCTTTCAGCAAGAAGATTAGAGGGGTTTGCTGTTCCTTTCTCCTATGCACCACACTTTGTCAGAACTCTTCACTACAACCTGCCCATCTTGGATAGCCCTGCATGACACGGCTCATAGTTTCATTGTGTTATGCAAACCCTTTTACCACAACAAGGCTGTGACTCATGAAAGGATCATCAACTCTTTCAGGGCATATATATCTTCAGGATGAAGATGGCTAATAAGGAATGTGGACTGAGAACAACCACCTTGATGTTGCATCCTTCTTGATGAGCACCAAGCACCACTTTTTCAGTGAATCCCTGACCACTGTATATGTGAACTTCTTTTTCTGAAGGACCTTTCTAAGCCATACCTGTACTTTTTTTTCTTGTCTTATATGTATATAAGCATTATTTCTATATCAAATAATCATAGAGAGAGAAAATACTTGAAAATCTTATATCTCCTTCAGCTCCTCACACAAAATCTTGTATATTGCCTTTTCTTAGAAATTATTTATAGTTTTATGATTTGGTTGGGTTCTAAGTCATGAAAAGAGCACTGTTACAAATTCAGTCAGCTAGAACTATTTTGGAGAAGGCAATGGCAACCCACTCCAGTACTCTTGCCTGGAAAATCCCATGGACGGAGGAGCCTGGTAGGCTGCAGTCCATGAGGTTGCAAAGAGTCAGACATGACTGAGCGACTTCACTTTCACTTTTCACTTTCATGTATTTTGTCCCAAATATTTGCAGAAGTTTCTGTAATGTGTAGGAGTACTATGAAAAGTAGATGGCATAATTCCTGTACTTGGAGAATTTCTAAAAGGGAGTATATTCTGTGCATTTTACCTATCCTTAGAGAAATAGCTGCAGACTTAGATTAAAATAAAATAAAACCTGAAAAAAAATAAATAAAAAAAAGACAATAATGACAATGAAAAAAGAATAAATGTATTTTATTAATTAACTAATTAAGAACAAATAAAATTTTAAAATAAAGTTACCTGTTATTACAATTGGCTCTTGGTAGCCCTTGGGTTTATTTAATACAGTGAAATCAAGCATGTTCATTTTAGCTGAGATAAGAATAACAAGCATTTCCCAAAGAGGAATAAAATAAACTACTCTATTGTATTTGGTCTTGATATATTCAAATATTTGAAATCTACCTTAGTGAGTATTCAATGCCAACTATTGGGGTAGATGCTGAAAACTCAAAGACAATTAACTTTGGAGAAAAGGGAAACTTCTTCCACTGTTGGTGGGAATGCAAACTAGTACAGCCACTATGGAGAACAGTGCAGAGATTCCTTAAAAAACTGGAAATAGAACTGCCATATGACCCAGCAATCCCACTGCTGGGCATACACACCGAGGAAACCAGAAGTGAAAGAGACACGTGAACCCCAATGTTCATCGCAGCACTGTTTATAATAGCCAGGACATGGAAGCAACCTAGATATCCATCAGCAGGCAAATGGATACGAAAGCTGTGGTACATATACACAATGGAATATTACTCAGCCATTAAAAAGAATACATTTGAATCAGTTCTAATGAGGTGGATGAAACTGGAGCCTATTATACAGAGTGAAGCAAGCCAGAAAGAAAAACACCAATACAGTATACAAATGCATATATATGGAATTTAGAAAGATGGTAATGATAACCCTCTATGCAAGAGAGCAAAAGAGACACAAATGTATAGAACAGTCTTTTGTACTCTGTGGGAGAAGGTGAGGGTGGGATGAGCTGAGGGAATAGCATTGAAACATGTATATTATCATATGTGAAACAGATTGCCAGTCCAGGTTCGATGAATGAGACAGGGTGCTCAGGGCTGATGCACTGGGATGACCCAGAGGGGTGAGATGGGGAGGGAGGTGGGAGGGTGGTTCAGGATGGGAAACACATGTAAACCCATGGCTGATTCATATCAATGTATGGCAAAACCCACTACAATATTGTAAAGTAATTAACCTCCAATTAAAATAAATAAATTTTTTAAAAAGATAATTAACTAACAATTGCTTATCATCATAATTATCAAGATATTATAGTAGGTATTGAATTTTCTTATTTAGTTAAGCTTTGCAGAAGTAGAAACTGAACTCATTTCATAGAAGTTGTCATGGAGCATTATGGATACCATGGGAAGACTTTAAGTGTCCTTGGACCTCAGTTATCTTACTTATAAAATGGGGCTTATTATACCTATCTCTTTCAACTAGCTGGGTTATTGTTAGAGGGAAATGCAATAGACAGATGCTAAGCGTATTCAAAAGCAGAGACATTACTTTGTCAACAAAGATCCGTCTAGTCAAAGCTATGGATTTTCCAGTGGTCATCTATGGATGTGAGAGATGGACTATAAAGAAAACCGAGTGCTGAAGAATTGGTGCTTTTGAACTGTGGTGTTGGAGAAGACTCTTGAGAGTTCCTTGGACTGCAAGGAGATCCAACCAGTCTATCCTAAAGGAGATCAGTCCTGAGTGTTCATTGGAAGGACTGATGTTGAAGCTGAAACTCCAATACTTTGGCCACCTCATGCGAAGAGTTGACTCATTGGAAAAGACCCTGATGCTGGGAAGGATTGAGGGTGGGAGGAGAAGGGGACGACAGAGGATGAGGTGGCTGGATGGCATCACCAACTCAATGGGCATGAGTTTGGGTGAACTCCGGGAGTTGGTGATGGACAGGGAGGCCTGGCATGCTATGGTTCATGAGGTTGCAAAGAGTTGGACACGACTGAGCGACTGAACTGAACTGAAGATTCTCAAATAAGTTAGCAATTTTCTGACTCAGAAGGCACTGTTTTTAATTATTCACAATTTCCACTGTATTGTACCACCATTTTAGTAACTAGTCTCCACAGAAGAATAGGTCATAGCAGTTGGTCTCTGAGAAACTGAAGTCTAGAATGGAATGGATCCCAAGACCTATATTTGGCTCAAGTCTAACTTGTAGCCTTGGAACACTACTTCCAAGGGAGCACTACTTCCCATTCTAAGGCCCATGACATGTCTACTTCTCAGAAGTTCCTGGGCAAAGTTCACTGGTGCGAAGGGTAAAATCAGAGACATCCCCAGAGTAGACAGAGTGTACATCTGTCTGCAAAGTGATGTAATCCTCCAGTTTACATACCTATCTGGAGTGTGTAAATGTTTCCAAACCATATTGGGAGAAGGTTTTAAAGAAAAATTGGGGGCCCTTCTCTAGATTTATCCCTTACTCTATCCCTCTGTTACTACTATCTTTATACTACATATTTGACAAACAGGGGCAAGTGTCAAAGCATAGAAGCTTATTTTGAGGTCCTGGGATGTTGGCATGCATATTGCTTCAGGAACAGGGGATGATCTAAATGCTGAAAAATGGGTGGTCTGTGTGTGAAATCACCACTTACATTTCTCTCGCTTTGGCTGAGACCAAAGTGATTGTTATGAATCTCAGTAAAGATTTAAAAAATCCTTCTATTTTGTGATCAGTTCTTCATCCCCTGGCTCTCTCTGCCAATGCAGAACAACATATGGATTGGTTAATACAACATGTTCATCACATCATCCTCTCCACCCTGGAGTTATGAATATATTCTATGAACTGCTTTTCTCTTCCTCTGAGTCTTAGATAAAAGGTGCCATATCCATGGGAAAAATCCAACTTAAATATCTAGACTGTTCTATCATCTCCTTTTCTGTAAGAACTAGCTTTAACAAACTTTTGCTTTTCTATTTTTTATCTTATTTTCTTATGTCTTTTAAAATATGCTTTTGTTTTTAATAATGTGAAAGAGAAATAAATTATCTTTAATGTTTACTGATATCATACTATTTTATTGGCCCTCTTAGAAGTGCTGTATGAATATAAACTCATTTAATCTTCTCAATAAGCCTTGAGGTATTAGAGATAAAGAAACTGAGGGACAGAGAAATACTCTCTGTGTGGCTAAAGTCAGAGAGCTGGTGGGGAACAATGGTGCTGGAATTTGAATCTGGGCTGTCTGGCTTCAATTATCACATTCTATAATCATCAAAAATCACATGACCAAATAGGTAGACTCTGTGTCTATGGACTATACAAAAGGACAGTGAGCATTTGCACAAAAAAGTTCTAGCTCTGGCAATCATGGACATTACAGGCAAGTACATACAGGAGTAGGGCCAGATTAGAGTCTGTGCTGTCCCCACAGCAGATCCAGAAAACAGTACAGTATTGGAGAGCCTCCTAAGGAGGTGGAGGTGTTACTACCACTCTCTCTATATATTTCTCCATTCACCCCCCCTTTTTCCCATTTTCCTCTTCATGTTGTTCTCATGTTCTTTCTTTTATTCCTTTGTTACAACTTTTTTCCCCATTTTTAAAACGCCTTATTTTTAAGTAAATTCATTTTATATATTTGTTTCCCAATTTTTACACTATTACTTAGCTATATTACATTGTTTGCCATGTTTTGGATTTTGTAGTTTTGCTAGTCTAGTTTTTAGTATTCATTTTCATTTCAGTTCAGTTCAGTCACTCAGTCATGTCCAACTCTTTGCAATCCCATGGATCGCAGCATGCCAGGCTGCTGCCTCCCTGTCCATCACCAACTCCTGGAATTCACTCAAACTCATGCCCATTGAGTCGGTGATGCCATCCAGCCATCTCATCCTCTGTCGTCCCCTTCTCCTCCCACCCTCAATCCTTCCCAGCATCAGGGTCTTTTCCAATGAGTCAACTCTTCGCATGAGATGGCCAAACTATTGGAGTTTCAGCTTCAGCATCAGTCCTTCCAATGAACACCCACAACTGATCTCTTTTATGATGGACTGGTTGGATCTCCTTGCAGTCCAAGGAACTCTCAAGAGTCTTCTCCAACACCACAGTGCAAAAGTGTCAATTCTTTGGCGCTCAGCTTTCTTCAAAGTCCAACTCTCACATCCACACACGACCATTGGAAAAACCATAGCGTTGACTAGACGGACCTTTGTTGACAAAGTAATGTCTCCACTTTTTAATATGCTGTCTAGGTTGGTCATAACTTTCCTTCCAAGGAGGAAGAGTCTTTTAATTTCATTGCCGCAATCACCATCTGCAGTGATTTTGGAGCCCCCCCCCAAAAATAAGTCTGACACTCTTTCCACTATTTCCCCATCTATTTGTTTAGGGGTTTGTTTATTGACTTGATTGCTCTCTGATTTTTTATCTTCTGTTTTTATCCTTTTATTCCTCTTTTCTCTCTCTTGTTTTCTCTTTGTAAGTGTGCAAATTTCTTTGAGTGGTCTCAGATATTGAGTTTTGGTTTCACCATTCGTCTTAGGGCTTCTTCTATTGTGCAGTGAGAGCTGTGAAGTCTTGGTGCTACAGGAAGGGGTTGAGCCTGAACTCCCAAGGTAGGAGATTCAAGTCCAGGACTTTTGATCACCATAAAACTCCCAAACTCATGGAACATTAATTGATGAGTGCTCTCCCAAAGGCCTCCATTATCATAGTGAGACCAAACTCCACACAAAGACTGAAAGCTCCAATTTCAGACACCTCACACCAAACCATTAGCAAAACAGAAACACAAACCTGTCCATTAGCAGAAAGCTTCCCCAAGGCCACACCAATGCCATAGATGCCCCAAAATGTACTATTGGACACAGCACTGCCCTTCAGAGAGACAAGAAGCAAGTCCATCTACCAGGCACAGGCACAAGTCCTCCCAATCATGAAACCTTCACAAGGCACTAATCCAACACTACCCACAGTGCACAGACTGCACAATTAAGAGGAACCACAACCTTGAGCCTGCCAAAAGGAGACCCCAAACACAGTAAATTAAATGAAATAAAAAGAGAAATGCGTAGTAAATGAAGGAAAATGGTAAAAACTGAACAGACAAAACAAATGAAGAGAAAATAAGCAGTCTGCCTGGAAAAGAATTCAGAGTAATGATAGGAAAGTTGATCCAAAATCTGGGAAATAAAATGGAAGCATGGGTCGAGAAGCTGCAAGAAATGTTTGATGAGGATCTGGAATAATTAAAGAATAGATAATCAGCAATGTACAACACAATAGCTGAGGGTAAAAAGTACACTAGAGGCAACCACTAGCAGGCTATTTGAGATAGAAGAATGGATAAGGGACCTGGAAGATAGAATGGTGGAGATAACTGAAGCAGAGCAGGATAGAGAAAATATATAAAAAGAAATCAGGAGTCTCAGAGACCTCTGGGATAACATTAAGCATACCAACATTAGAATTATAGGCATCCCAGAAGTACAAGAAAAAAGAAAGGGTATGAGAAAATATTTGAGGAGATTATAGTAGAAAACTTCCCTAACATGGGAAAGCCACCCAAGTCCAAGAAGCCCAAAGAGTCCATTGCAGGATAAACTCAAAGAGAAACATACCAAGAGACATACTAGTCAAACTAATGAAAATACACAAAAAAAAAAATTAGTAAAAGCAACAAATAATATTTAAGGGTCTTTCCAAAAAGCTAACTGAAATGGGGATGGTCTCAGAGACTGTTGTCAGCTGAGGAAAGTCTTTCTGATCTTTCAACAGAATCTCTGCAGGCCAGAAGAGAGTGGCAGGGTATACTTAAAGCGATAAAAGGAAAAACCCTATAACCAAGATTACTCTATCTAGGAAGGATCTCATTCAGATATGAATGAGAAATCAAAAGCTTTACAGACAAGCAGAAGTAAAGAGAATTCAGCACCACCAAACCCTGGTTCAATTCCTGAGTCAGGAAGATCTGCTGGCGAAGGGATAGGCTACCCACTCCAGTATTCTTGGGCTTCCCTTGTGGCTCAGCTGGTGAAAATTCTGCCTGCAATGTGGGAGACCTGGGTTTGATCCACTGTATAGTTCATGGGGTCACAAAGAGTCGAACACAACTGAGCAACTTCCACTTTCACACCAGTCTTACCAGAAATGATAAAGGAACTTCTCTAAACAGGAAGTACAGGAGAAAGAAAAGCCCCCAGAAAAACAAATCCCCCAAAGAAAGTAAATGATAATAGTATCATACATGTCAATAATTATCTTGAATGTAAATGGGCTAAATGTTCCAACCAAAAGACACAGATTGGCTGAATGGATACAAAAACAACCCCTATATAAGCTGTCTGCAAGAGCCCCACCTAAGGCCTAGGGACACATACAGACTTAAAATGGGGGGCTGTAAAAAGATAGTCCATGCGAATGGAAATCAAAAGAAAGCAAGAGTATATGGTGATACTCATATTAAGTAAAAAGATTTTGATATAAAGAACATTACAAGAGACAAGAAAGGACACTCACTACATAGTGATCAAGGGGACAATCCAAGAAGAAGATACAAATATTATAAATATACATGCACCCAGCATGCTGCTGCTGCTGCTGCTGCTAAATCGCTTCAGCTTCGTGTCCAACTCTGTGCAACCCCAGAGACAGCAGCCCACTAGGCTCCACCATCCCTGGGATTCTCCAAGCAAGAACGCTGGAGTGGGTTGCCATTCCTTCTCCAATGCATGAAAGTGAAAAGTGAAAGTGAAGTTGCTTAGTTGTGTCCAACTCCTAGTGACCCCATGGACTGCAGCCAGGAGCACATTAATACCTAAAGCAAATGCTAACAATTATAAAAGGGGAAATCAATAGTAACACAATAGTAGTGGGGGATTTTAATACCCCACTCACACCAATGGTCAGATCATCTAGACAGAAAATTAATAAGGAAGCACAAGCTTTAAGTGATAGATTGGACCAGTTGGACCTAATTGATATCTACAGGGCATTACATCCCAAAACAGCAGATTTAACATTTTCCTCAAGTGCACATGGAACATTCTCCAGGATAGATCACCTCTTGTGTCACAAATCAAGTGTTGATAAATTTAAAAAAAAAAAAACACCAAAAAACTTGAAATCATTTCAAACATCTTTTCTGTCCACAGTGCTATAAGATTAGATATTAACCAAGGAGCGGGGTGTGGGTGGGGGGGGGGAACCTAGGAAAAAAACACACACATGGAAGTTAAACAGTATGCTTCTGAATAGCCAACAGATCACTGAAGAAATCAAAAAAGGAAATAAAAATACACCTAGATGCAAATGACAATGAAAACAGGACCAATCAAAACCTATGTAATGTAGTAAAAGCAATGCTAAGAGGGAAGATTATAGCAATACAAGCCTATCTCAAGAAACGAGAGAAACAATAATAAGCAACCTAACCTTACACCTAAAGCAATAAGAAAAACAACAGAAATACATGAAAGTTAATAAAAGGAAAGAAATCATGAAGATGAGAGCAGAAATAAATGAAAAAGTAATGAAGGAAACAATAGCAAAGATCAATAAAACTAAAAGCTGGTTGTTTGAGAAGATAAATAAAATAGACAAACCATTAACCAGATTCATTGATTTTAAAAAGGAAGACCCAAATCAATACAATTAGAAATGAAAAAAAGAGAAGTCACAACAGAAAACACTGAAATAAAAAGGATCACAAGAGACTACTACAAGCAATCATACAACAATACAATGGACAACCTAGAAGAAACAGACAAATTCTTAGAAAAGTATAGCCTTCCAAAACTGAACCAGAAAGAAATAGAAAATATGAACTGACAAATCACAAGCATGGATATCGAAATTGTAATAAAAAATTTTCAAACAAAAGCTCAGGTCTAGATGGTGAAATTATCCAAAAGTTTAGAAAAATTAACACCTGTCCTACTCAAACACTTCCAGAAAATTGCAGATGAAGGAAGATACCCAAACTCTTTCTACAAGGTCAACATCACCCTGTTACCAACTCCAGATGAAGATGCTGCATAAAAAAGAAAACAACAGTCCAATATCACTGATAAATATAGGGGCAAAAATCCTTAACAAAATTCAAATGAACAGAATTCAACCACACATTAAAAGGATCGTACATCATGATCAACTGGGCTATATCCAAGGGATCAAGGATTATTCAATATGTGTAAATCAATCAATGTGATACACAATACTAACAAACTAAAAGATAAAAATGATATAATCATCTCAATAGATGCAGAGAAATCTTTAAACAAAATTTTTCACACATTTATGATAAAAATTCACCAGAGTAGGCACCGAAGGAACATACCGCAACATAATAAAGTCCATATACAATAACCCTACAACAAACATTATTCTCAACAGTGGAAAACTGAAACTATTTCCTGTAAGATGGGGAATAAAACAAGGGTGCCCATTCTCATCATTATTACTAAAAATAGTTTTTGAATCCTAGTTACAACAATCAGAGATGGAAAAGAAATAAAACGAATTCAGATTGGAAAACAGGAAGTAAAACTCACTGTTTGAGGATTATTTGATCCTATACATAGAAAACCCTAAAGAGGCCACCAGAAAATTACTGGAACTAATCAATGAATATAGCAAAGGTGAAGGATATAAAAAAATACACAGAAATCCCTTACATTCTTATATAATAACAATAAGATATGGGAAAGAGAAATTAAGGACATGATTATTCTCCACCGCAAGAAGAAGAAGGCAATACCTGGGAATAAACCTATCTAAAGAGACAAAAGACCTCTATACAGAAAAAATTAAGGTTCAGTTCAGGTCAGTTCAGTCACTCAGTCGTGTTCAACTCTTTGCAACCCCATGAACTGCAGCACCAGGCCTCCCTATCCATCACCAACTCCTAGAGTTTATTCAAACTTAAGACCATTGAGTCGGTGAAACCATCCAACCATCTCATTCTCTGTTGTCCCCTTCGCCTGCCTTCAATCTTTCCCAGCATCAGGGTCTTTTTAAATGAGTCAGTTCTTCACATCAGGTGGCCAAATATTGGAGTTTCAGTTCAACATCAGTCCTTCCAATGAACACCAAGGTCTGATCTCCTTTAGGATAGACTGGTTGGATCTCCTTGCAGTCCAAGGGACTCTCAAGAGTCTTATCCAACACCACAGTTCAAAAGCATCAATTCTTCAGTGTTCAGCTTTCTTTATAGTCCAATTCTCACATCCATATATGACCACTGGAAAAACGATAGCCTTGGCTAGATGGGCCTTTGTTGGCAAAGTAATCTCTCTGCTTTTCAATCTGCTGTCAAGTTTGGTCATAACTTTCCTTCCAAGGAGTAGCGTCTTTTAATTTCATGGCTGCAGTCACCACCTGCAATGATTTTAGAGCCCAAAATAATAAAGTCTGACACTGTTTCCGCTGTTTCCCCATCTATTTCAATGTTGTCAATGTGACCTATGGTTCCTCTGCCTTTTCTAAAACCAGCTTGAACATCTGGAAGTTCATGGTTCATGTATTGCTGAAGCCTGGCTTGGAGAATTTTGAGCATTACTCTACTAGAGTGTGAGATGAGTGCAATTGTGTGGTAGTTTGAGCACTCTTTGGCATTGCCTTTCTTTGGGATTGGAATGAAAACGGATCTTTTCCAGCCCTGTGGCCACTGCTGAGTTTTCCAAATTTGCTGGCATATTGAGTGCAGCACTTTCACAGCATCAGCTTTCAGAATTTGAAGTAGCTCAACTGGAATTCCATCACCTCCACTAGCTTTGTTTGTAGTGATGCTTCCTAGGGCCCACTGGACTTCTCATTCAGGATGTCTGACTCTAGGTGAGTGATCACACCATCATGATTATCTGGGTCATGAAGATCTTTTTTGTATAGTTCTGTGTCTTCTTGCCACCTCTTCTTAATATCTCCTACTTCTGTTAGGTCCATACCATTTCTGTCCTTTATTGTGCCCATCTTTGCATGAAATATTCCTTTCGTATTTCTAATTTTCTTGAAGTGATCTCTAGTCATTCCTCCTCTATTGTTTTCCTCTATTTCTTTGAACTGATCACTAGAAAGGCTTTATCTCTCCTTGCTATTCTTCGGAACTCTGCACTCAAATGGGTATAGCTTTCCTTTTCTCCTTTGCCTTTTGCCTCTCTTCTCTTCACAGCTATTTGTAAGGTCTCTTCAGTTCAGTTCAGTTCAGTTCAGTCACTTAGTCGTGTCCGACTCTTTGCGACCCCATGAATTGCAGCACACCAGGCCTCCCTGTCCATCACCAACTCCCAGAGTTCACTCAGACTCACGTCCATCGAGTCTGTGATGCCATCCAGCCATCTCATCCTCTGTCGTCCCCTTCTCCTCCTGCCCTCAATCCCTCCCAGCATCAGAGTCTTTTCCAATGAGTCAACTCTTCACATGAGGTGGCCAAAGTACTGCAGTTTCGGCTTTAGCATCATTCCTTCCAAAGAAATCCCAGGGCTGATCTCCTTCAGAATGCACTGGTTGGATCTCCTTGCAGTCCAACGGAGTCTCAAGAGTCTTCTCCAACACCACAGTTCAAAAGCATCAATTCTTCGGTGCT